>NC_055990.1:100121930-100731097 GCF_018446385.1 Zingiber officinale | reverse complement strand
TCCTAGCCATTGATCAAGATCTGGAGTTTTCTATACAAATTTGAATCGATCTAGCCATTGGATCATTCTTGAAGCTTCTCATCGGTCCATCTAGATCTGAGATCTGGTTTTAAATGAGAAGCTACAGTAGTGGAAGGGGATCATCATTTTTTGAATAGGAGCTTTGCCAAAAATAGAGGCGTGGGCGGGAGCATCTTCTTCCTCCCTCGATTGCTGGCCACCCCTATTCTATCTCATCACCACCATCATCGGAGAGGTTCAAGGGCTTTTCCTTCCTCAGTTGGGAGATCTCTCACTCCTCCAGCTATCCCTTTCTCATCTTCCTCATGCCAGACACCAACCTCATCGCCATCTCTTCCGACGCCAAACAACACTGCAGATATGAGCTGAGTCAATCATTGGAGTTATGAGGGAGATAGGGTTTTTCCATGACCTTCTGAATTCTACATCTACATATTCAGATCACTATCCCAACTTTAGTTCAGCCTTCCTCACGGCACAACAGAGGAGATTCCTTTTCTTCATCACAGATTCATATCTGAATGATACAAGTTAGGGGATTTCCTAGCTTACTTTGTGAGCTGCAATTTGGTTATTAATTCCCTTCTTCAACATTATTTAGTTTAATTTTCAATTAGTTCAAGCTTGGATATTCATTTTGATACTTAGATTTTGCTATTAGTTAGAGCCCTAGAGCCAATCATTTGATGATTGTATTATGCACTTATTGTATCATATTCTTATATAAATAAAGGCATTTGTTTTGGTAATTATACTTACTTATATTGATGCCAAATAAACTAAGTATAATAGCGCCCTTGAGTAGAAGGTTCTCACCTATATCAATCGGTTAGTTGAACCGATAGTGAGATGATATAGGGAATACTACTCTTAATAATTCCTAGTCGAGTATTAACATTCAGGGACAATGTTAATGCAATAAGACTAGCATGTAGGTCAACTCGATGACTTGATCTCACAAGTCATGGATATAGAGATATCAAGTTGACACATGGGTATGCATTGGAGAATGTATACTGAATGACCCGCCATGAGAAAGTATCATGGATCGTTATATGAGTGGCATATACTTTCTCATGTAGCTATTAGTATGACTACTAGTCCTTAGACCTGAAGTCACCATGGTTCCCTACATAAGGAGTTATGTACTTTGGTTTCGTCAAACGTCACCCGTAACTGGGTGGACTATAAAGGCGATTACTGGGTATGTAACAAATTATGCAGAGGGATGTGAGTGATGTAGATGGGATCTATCCCTCCTATATGATGGGAGAGACATCGATATTCTTGATTGAGTGAGACCACGAAGTGCATGACCATGCCCAAATGAGTCAATATGAGATATTGAGCTCATTTGATTTAGTGAGTCTACTTGGAGTTCAAGATTTAGATTGGTCAGAGGATGACACGGTCTATGCCTCACATTGATCAATCTAGATGTCTAGGATAGAAGGACACTTGTCATATATTGTGAGGAGTCACAATTAGTAGTCACAAGGTGATGTTGGATCTCAACATTCTTATAACTTGGGTAGTAATGATGTGTTTCTAGATACCGCTCATTACTTATGCTTCTAAAAGGGTTTAGGAGCATTGCCAACATTACAAGAACCTATAGGGTCACACACAAAGGGCAATTAGATGGAGATTAGGTTCATTTGATGAACCTAAAGGATTAGTTTCATGTGATGAACCAAATTGGATTAAGAGTAATCCAAAGTAGGCTAATTGAGTTGGACTCAATTTGGTTCATGTATTAGATGAGTCTAATTTGGAGTTAGACTCATTGAATTAATTTAATTCAACGAATATAGATTCATTAAATTAAAATTGACTTGAACCAATGGTTAGATTAGATCAACCAAGAGAGAGAAGTGGTCAAGTTTGACTTGATTTGAGAGGAAGATGAAAGGTCAAGTTTGACTTGACCATTTGCCACCTCATTGGTGAGTTGGCATTGAGTGGGCCAATGATGATGCTCCACATCATCATGGTTACTTAAGTGAGATGCCATCTCATGGGAGTTACCAAGAGTTGTGACTCTTGGTATCCCATGGAGGTTACAACCTTCACTAAAGTGGCCGGGCACTTTGATTTTCATGTGGTGAGTTTCATTTTTTGTGGTAACTCCCATCTTCTTCCTCTCTAGCTTTCTTCTTGCTCTCCCTCTCCTCCATTACTGATCTCTAAGGTTGCTAGCACATCCTTAGAGATTTTTTCTCCATCTCTTGCTTGTGTGGATACACATAGAGAAGTGTCTACTTTGACACTTTTGAGATCCGGCGAACTGAGGACAAGCGGGATTGTGAAGGGCTTCGCATCAAGGGTATATTCCTTCTCCTTTGTAGATCTACTGCAGATCGAGGTTTAGAAACTCGTATTCGTAAGTTTTTCGAAAGTTTTATCTTCGCACGGATCCGGTGGCGGAGTTTCGGGGTTTCCGCGACGCGAAAAAGCCGTTTTCGCGGCCCGAAAAACCCAACAGTGGTATCAGAGCCACGTACGAAGACTTGTACGAGTTTATTTTTTATTTTTATGAAAAATATAGCTTCTGTGATTTTCTGTAAATTTAAGTTTTTATGGATTTTTATGAGTAATTTTCTCGTAGAAGCGAAGCACAAGTGTTTCGACACTTGTAGGCTTCGACTACCGAGAAGATTTTTCTGAAACGGCAAGGTTTCGCCCCAAAACTTTTGGGGACAGCGGGCTAAGGTGCTGTAGGATTGCTAAGGAACCCTCACGATGGTTAGATCGCGGGTAGGTGCGCTGCCCCTGGCCCCGCAAGGGGATTCATTCCGCGATTGCTCCCGAAACCGCTAAACGGGATCGCCGGGAATTTTTACTCGTAAAAATTATAAAAAATTGGTATTAAAATTGCATAAAATTATAGAAAATACATAATTTAGAACTATGTATAATTTGTGATAGTCATGTCCCAAAATGACCCAATTGGATTGGTATATTTTGTGTTGTAATCCATAATACGGCTTGCGTGCCATCATGTGATTGTGTGTGCTGTATTTTTGATACACGACCTGCGCATCGTGCCTTTATCTATTTATTCTTGTTGTAAATTAGTTTAGAATCGAATGTAACTCAAGATTCAAAATTGTAATGTACAAAATTGGAGCCGTGGATGGTCCACTCGAGACGGAGTTACGAGGAGGGCGCGAGCAACACAAGGTGGTCAAAGGGAGGAGCTTGTGAAGCTGTGGACCCTAAGTTGACCATCCGATCTTCTCATTGGCTTGAGAAGATCGTAGTAGGGCCATGACTAATCACAAATAGTATAATTAATTGCTTGTGTGTGTGTATTTGATGCATGCAAGTATAGTAGTTAATTAGCGCCTTCACGATTCGATTTGATCAATCGCGTATATGATACATCTCGACGATTAGATTAGATCTAAGTCGCGCACATGATGCACCTCCTCTACGATTAGATTAGATCTAAATTGAGTATATGATACACATCGTCGATTAGATTAGATCTAAATCGCGTCAACTCAAATGTCTACCCTGCCCTGATACCTATCACTACCTCGATCACATGTGTTGTTGAATCTGCCAAAGCAGAGCAACACATATTATCTTGGTAGGGTACGGAGGGACAATCTTGGTCCCGCTTATCAACGCATGGGCGAATACAAACTCAATTAGATTGAGTATTCCTAGTTAAACTCGGTTGGATCGAGTACAACTATAGGCATTCTTCCAATGGTTGGAAAGATAGGACATAATTCACATTTATATTAATTCTTGGGCGTATTAGCCAAAGCTAACTCAAGTTTTAATATAACTGTAGATAATGATCCTATAAACAAGAGTTGCATAGAGATGTAATTGGTAAATCGTTACCTACCGATCATACTAAATCTTGGGCGTATTAGCCAAAGCTAACTCAAGGGTTAGTATGATGTGGATCTTGTCCCACATGAATTATAGAATTTAGTGGGAGCATCATTTAGTTAAAGGCCTAATTAAATGATTTAAAAGAATATGATATTCATTTTCTGCATTTTTATGTTGTAGATAACCATGACGTCGAATACGAACTTTTTCTTCCTGCGTTCTGTCCTTGAGAAGGACAAGCTCAACGGAGTAAATTTCCTGCACTGGTACAGGAACTTGAGAATAGTTCTCACCCAAGAACGTAAACTGTACGTTCTGGAGTAGCCCATTCGGAAGGCTCCTCCTGCCACTGCCATGCGAGCTGACTGAAATGCTTACAAGAAGTATCAAGTTGACGCATTAGATGTGTCCTGTCTTATGCTCGCGACCATGAACTCTGAGCTTCAGAAGCAACACAAGTTAATGGGCGCTTATGATATGGTTGAACATCTTCGTCAACTGTATCAAGGACAAGCAGGGCACTGGAAGAGGAACTGCATAGGATACCTGGAAGATCTTAAGAAGAAAAGAAATAAGATTTCTACTTCAGGCATAAATGTTATAGAAGTCAACCTCTCTATTTCTTCATCGTGGGTATTAGATACCGGATGTGCTTCTCACATCTGTACTAATGTACAAGCGCTGAGAAATAGCAGAGCATTAACGAAGGGCGAGATAGACCTACGAGTAGACAATGGAGCACGGGTTGTTGCTGTTGCTGTAGGAACTTATTTTCTATCTCTGCCCTCTGGGCTTGTACTAGAGTTGGATGATTGTTGTTATGTGCCTGCTTTAACAAAGAACATAATTTCAGTTTCTTGTTTGGACAAGAAAGGTTTCTCTTTTATAATTAAGGACAAATGTTGTTCTGTTTATTTAAAAGATATTTTCTATTGTAGTGCACCTCTGATGAACGGACTCTACATTCTAGACCTTGAAAGCCCTATCTATAACATAAATACCAAAAGGTTCAAGTCAAATGACATGAACCAAACCTATCTCTGGCACTGTCGCTTAGGTCATATAAATGACAAGCGCTTATCCCAGCTCCATAAGGATGGTTTGCTGGACTCATTTGATTTTTAATCTTATGAGACGTGCAAGTCATGCCTACTAGGCAAGATGACCAAGACTCCCTTTAGTGGGCACAGTGAGAGAGCGACTGACTTGTTAGGTCTTATACATAGTGATGTATGTGGCCCTTTCAATGTCGCTGCTAGAGGCGGTTATAGGTACTTCATCACATTTACTGATGACTTCAGTAGATATGGTTATGTGTATTTGATGACACATAAGTCAGAATCCTTTGAAAAGTTCAAAGAATTCAAGAATAAAGTACAGAACCATCTTGGCAAGAGTATTAAGATACTTCGATCAGATCGAGGTGGAGAATACCTTAGCCATGAGTTTCATGACTATCTAGTTGAGTGTGAGATTCTATCCCAACTCACTCCTCCTGGAACACCACAGTGGAATGGTGTATCCGAAAGGAGGAATCGTACCCTATTAAATATGGTATGATCTATGATGAGTCACACAAATCTTCCGACATTCCTTTGGGGCTATGCTCTAGACACGACATCTTTTATACTCAACTGAGTTCCATCCAAGGTCGTGATAAAGACACCATATAGGATATGGACTGGGAGAGATGCCCATGTGTCTTTCATGAGGATTTGGGGTTGTGAGGCTTACGTTAGACGTCAAGTCTCAGACAACTTAGGACCCAAATCCGACAAGTGTTATTTCATTGGATATTCCAAGGAAACTAAGGGATGTTACTTCTACATTCCCAGTCAGCACATGGTAGTTGTGGCAAAGACTGGAGTCTTTCTAGAAAGGGACTTTGTTTGTAGAAAGACTAGTGGGAGTACGTTCGATCTTGAAGAAGATCAAGATGCGGACCATAGCACTGAAGCCTTGATGGAAGTTGAACTGGAACCACAAAGTGTTGTGGTTGATGTTGTTCCACAAGGAGTTGAGGAACAACAACCAGTTCAAGTAGACATACCTCTTCGCAGGTCTGATAGGGTATGTCGTCAGCCTGAGAGATATTCATTTCTCTTGTCTGATCATGATGACGTTGTGCTCATAGAGGATGAGCCTACCACCTATCAGGAAGCTGTGATGAGACCAGATTCCAAGAAATGGCTAGAGACCATGAGATCCGAGATGGAATCCATATACACCAACCAAGTATGGACTTTAGTTGATCCACCTAAAGGGGTAAAACCCATTGGGTGTAAGTGAGTCTTTAAGAGAAAGACTAATATGGATGGACTTCTCTATAAGGGTCGCTTGGTAGCTAAAGGTTTTAAGCAGATTCATGGTATTGACTATTATGAAACCTTTTCTCCAGTAGCGATGTTTAAGTCCATTCGGATCATGCTTTCTATTGCAGCTTACCATGACTATGAGATATGGCAGATGGATGTCAAAACCACATTTCTGAATGGAAACCTACTCGAGGATGTGTACATGACACAACCTGAGGGTTTTGAAGATCCACAGCATACTAGCAGAGTATGCAAGCTGCATAGGTCTATTTATGGACTAAAGCAAACTTCTCGGAGCTGGAATCTTTGATTCGATGATGCAATCAAACAGTTTGGTTTCATCAAGAACGAAGATGAGCCTTGTGTCTACAAGAAGGTTGTAGGGGATATAGTTGTCTTCCTCATATTGTATGTGGATGACATACTACTCATTGGGAAGGACATCCCTTTGCTTCAGTCTGTCAAGACCTGGCTAGGGAGTTGCTTCTCAATGAAGGACTTAGGTGAAGCATCCCACATTCTAGGGATACAGATCTATAGAGATAGATCTAAGAGATTGCTTGGCCTAAGTCAGAGTACATATATTGACAAGGTACTCCTTCGGTTTGCCATGCAGAACTCCAAGAAGGGATTTCTGTCGATGTCACATGGCGTGAGTCTTTCGAACACTCAAGGTCCCTCTTCTAGAGAGGAGAGAGATCGCATGGATCAGATCCCTTATGCCTCAGTCATAGGATCTATCATGTACGCCATGCTATGTACTTGACCTGATGTCTCGTATGCTTTGAACATGATGTTGGGTTTTTCGGGCCGCGAAAACCGCTTTTCGCGTCGCGGAAACCCCGAATCACCCAAAGCCGTAGATCCGTGCAAGGAAAACCAAACGAAATACAAATACGAGTTTCAAAATCTTTAGATCTACTCCTAGATCTATGTGTTGAGAACTTTACCCTTGTTGCGTGCCCTTTCGCGTTGCCGCTCTTCCAAGGAGTTGCCGGATCTCAAGACTGTCAAGCGCCGGTCCTCAAGAAGTATCCACACGGACACGTAGGTGGAGAAACCTCACACAAAAGGTGTGTTAGCACCTTGGTGAGATTCGGCCAAGCAAAGAGGAGAGGGAGAGGGAGAGCTTGAGAGCTTGAGGAAGAAGAAAGGAGTAAATGAGGAGTTGAATCAAAAATTCATTTCCTTTCCCTCACTAAAGTGACCGGCCACATTTGGTTGTGTAACCCCCATTTCCACTTAATTACAATTAAGTGGAGGCCATTAAGAGGTGTCTTGTAACTCCCATGAGGTGGCACACCATGAAGATGTGGACCATTACCATTGGTCCACCTCTTGCCACCTCACTAATGATGTGGCAAATGAGTAACCTACACTCATTTAATGTGGCCGACCACATTAAATGCAATGGAGGCTTGTAACCTCCATGAGGTGGCAAACCATGATGATGTGGAGCAACACCATTGGTCCACATCTCGCCACCTCACTCATGATGTGGCAAAGAGTCAAGTTAAACTTGATTCTACCTCTTCCTCTCTAGTCAAGTCAAACTTGACTTAATCTCTCTCATGGTTGATCTAATCTAACCATTTGATTCAAGCCAACTTAATATAATGAATCTAATTCATTAAATTAAATTGATCTAATGAGTCATAATCTAAATTAGACTCATTAAATACATGAATCAACTTGAGTCTAACTCAATTAGCCCAATTTGGATTACTCTTAATCCAATTTGATTCATCAAATGAATCTAATCCTCTTGGTTCATCATATGAACCAAATCTCCATCTAAATGTCCTAAGTGTGTGACCCTATAGGTTCTTGTAACGTTGGCAATGCCCTAAACCCATTTAGGAGCATAAGTAATGAGCGGTATCTAGCAACACATCATTACTATCCAAGTTACAAGAAATGTCGAGATCCAACATCACCTTGTGACTACTAATTGTGACTCCTCACAATATGTGACATTGTCCTTCTATCCTAGACATCTAAATTGATCAATGTGAGGCATAGACCGTGTCATCCTCTAATCAATCTAAATCTTGAACTCCAAGTAGACTCACTCGATCAAATGAGCTCAACATCTAATGTTGACTCATTTGGGCATGGCCATGCACTTCGTGGTCTCACTCTATCAAGAATACCGATGTCGCTCCCGTCATATGGGAGGGATAGATCCCATCTACATCACTCACATCCCTCTACATAATTTGTTATATACCCAGTAATCGCTTTTATAGTCCACACAGTTACGGGTGACGTTTGACGAAACCAAAGTACATAACTCCTTATGTAGGGATCCATGGTGACTTCAGGTCTAAGGACTAATAGTCATACTAATAGCCACATGAGAAAGTATATGACACTCATATAACGATCCATGATACTTTCTCATGGCGGGTCATTCAGTATACATTCTCCGATGTATACCCATGTGTCAGCTTGATATCTCTATATCCATGACTTGTGAGATCAAGTCATCGAGCTGACCTACATGCTAGTCTTATTGCATTAACATTTTCCCTGAATGTTAATACTCGACTAGGAATGATTTAGAGTAGTGTTCCCTATATCATCTCACTATCGATTCAACTAATCGATTGATATAGGTATGAACCTTATACTCAAGGACGCTATTATACTTAGTGTATTTGGCACTAATACAAATAAGTATAATAACCAAACAAATACCTTTATTAATATACAAGAATATGATACAATGAGTCCATACAATCATCAAATGATTGGCTCTAGGGCTCTAACTAACAATCTCCCACTAGCACTAGTGCCAATCAGTATAGGCTCTAAGGCCTAATGATCTAGTGTGACCATCATGCTTCCTCTGTGCCAAAGCCTTGGTCAAGGGATCTGCGATGTTAGGCTCTGTAGGTACTCAGCAAATCTTCACATCTCCTCTATCGATAATCTCTCGAATGAGATGGAAGCGCCGTAGTATATGCTTGGTCCGCTGGTGTGAGCGAGGTTCCTTCGCCTGTGCTATAGCTCCATTGTTGTCACAATAGAGCTCAACTGGGTCAGCGATGCTAGGAACCACCCCAAGTTCAGTGATGAACTTGCGGATCCAAACTGCTCCTTTGCTGCCTCTGATGCAGCAATATACTCGGCCTCTGTTGTAGAATCAGCTACTGTGTCCTGCTTCGAACTCTTCCAGCTCACAGCACCACCATTTAAGCAAAACACGAACCCTGACTGCGATCAATAATCATCCTGATCGGTCTGGAAGCTGGCATCACTGTAACCCTTTACAATTAGCTCATCATTGCCTCCATATATCAAGAAATATTCTTTAGTCCTTCTTAAGTACTTAAGAATATTCTTGACCGTTATCCAGTGACTTTCACCTGGATCTGACTGGTATCTGCTCGTCATGCTCAAAGCATACGAGACATCAGGTTGAGTACATAACATGGCGTACATGATCGATCCTATGGCTGAGGCATAAGGGATCTGATCCATGCGGTCTCTCTCCTCTCTAGAAGAGGGACCTTGAGTCTTCTAAAGACTCACGCCATGTGACATCGGCAGAAATCCCTTCTTGGAGTTCTGCATGGCAAACTGTAGGAGTACCTTGTCAATGTATGTACTCTGACTTAGGCCAATCAATCTCTTAGATCTATCTCTATAGATCTGTATCCCTAGAATGCGGGATGCCTCACCTAAGTCCTTCATTGAGAAGCAACTCCCTAGCCAGGTCTTGACAGACTGAAGCATAGGGATGTCCTTCCCAATGAGTAGTATGTCATCCACATACAATATGAGGAAGACAACTACGTCCCCTACAACCTTCTTGTAGACACAAGGTTCATCTTTGTTCTTGATGAAACCAAACTGTTTGATTTCCTCATCGAAACGAAGATTCCAGCTCCGAGAAGCTTGCTTTAGTCCATAAATGGACCTATGCAGCTTGCATACTCTGCTAGTATGCTGTGGATCTACAAAACCCTCAGGTTGTGTCATGTACACATCCTCGAGCAGATTTCCATTCAGAAACACGGTTTTGACATCCATCTGCCATATCTCATAGTCATGGTAGGCTGCAATAGCAAGCATGATCCGAATGGACTTAAACATCACTACTGGAGAAAAGGTTTCATCATAGTCAATACCATGAATCTGCTTGAAACCTTTAGCTACCAAGCGACCCTTATAAATAAGTCCATCCATGTCAGTCTTTCTCTTAAAGACCCACTTACACCCAATGAGTTTTACCCCTTCAGGTGGATCAACCAAAGTCCATACTTGGTTGGTGTACATGGATTCCATTTCGGATCTCATGGCCTCTAGCCATTTCTCGGAATCTGGTCTCATCACAGCTTCTTGATAGGTGGTAGGCTCATCCTCTATGAGCACAATGTCATCATGGTCAGACAAGAGAAATGAGTATCTCTCAGGCTGACGACGTACCCTATCAGATCTGCGAAAAGGTATGTCTACTTGAACTGGTTGTTGTTCCTCAACTCCTTGTGGAACAACATCATCCACAACACTTTGTGGTTCCAGTTCAACTTCCATCGAGGCTTCAGTGCTATTGTTCGCATCTTGAAATTCTTCAAGATCGAACGCACTCCCACTAGTCTTTCTAGAAACAAAGTCCCTTTCTAGAAAGACCTCAGTCTTTGCCACAACTACCTTGTGCTGACTGGGAATGTAGAAGTAATATCCCTTAGTTTCCTTGGGATATCCGATGAAATATCACTTGTCAGATTTGGGTCCTAATTTGTCTGAGACTTGACGTCGAACGTAAGCCTCACAACCCCAAATCCTCATGAAAGACACCTGGGCATCTCTCCCAGTCCATATCCTATATGGTGTCTTTATCACGGCCTTTGATGGAACTCGGTTGAGTATGAAAGCTGCCGTGTCTAGAGCATATCCCCATAGATATGTCGGAAGATCTGTGTGACTCATCATAGATCGTACCATATCTAATAGGGTACGATTCCTCCTTTTGTATACACCATTCCACTGTGGTGTTCCAGGAGAAGTGAGTTGGGATAGAATCCCACACTCAGCTAAATAGTCACGAAACTCATGGCTTATGTATTCACCACCTCGATCTGATCGAAGTATTTTAATACTCTTGCCAAGCTGGTTCTGTACTTCATTCTTGAATTCTTTGAACTTTTCAAAGGATTCGGACTTTTGTGTCATCAAGTACACATAACCATATCTACTGAAGTCATCAGTAAATGTGATGAAGTATCTATAACCACCTCTAGCAGTGACATTGAAAGGGCCACATACATCACTATGTATGAGTCCTAACAGATTAGTCGCTCTCTCGCTGTGCCCACTAAAGGGAGTCTTGGTCATCTTGCCTCGTAGGCATGACTCGCATATCTCATATGATTCAAAATCAAATGAGTCCAGCAAACCATCCTTATGGAGTTGGGATAAGCGCTTGTGATTTATATGACCTAAGCGACAGTGCCAGAGATAGGTGTGGTTCATATCGTTCGATTTGAACCTCTTGGTATTAACGTTATAGATAGAGCTCTCAAGGTCTAGAATATAGAGTCCGTTCATCAGAGGTGCACTACAATAGAACATATCGTTTTAATAGGCAGAACAACATTTGTTCTTTATTATAAACGAGAATCCTTTCTTGTCCAAACAAGAAACTGATATAATGTTCTTAGTCAAGGCAGGCACATAACAACAATCATCTAATTCTAGTACAAGCCAGAGGGAAGAGATAGATGATAAGTTCCTATAGCAATAGCAGCAACTCTTGCTCCATTGCCTACTCGTAGATCTATCTCACCCTTCGTCAATGCCCTGCTATTCCTCAGCGCTTGTACATTAGTACAAATGTGCGAAGCACATCCGGTATCTAATACCCACGATGAAGAAATAGAGAGGTTGACTTCTATAACATGTATACCTGAAGTAGAAATCTTATTTCTCTTCTTCTTAAGATCTTCCAGGTATTCTTTGGAGTTCCTCTTCCAGTGCCTTGCTTGTCCTTGATATAGGTGACAAAGATGCTCAACCATATCGTAAGCGCCCATCAACTCATGTTGCTTCTGAAGCTCAGAGTTCATGGTCGCGAGCATAAGACAGGACACATCTAATGCGTCATCTTGATGCTTCTTGTAAGCATCTCGCGTGGCAGTGGCAGGAGGAGCCTCCGGAATGGGCTGCTCCAGAACGTACAGTTTACTTTCCTGAGTGAGAACTATTCTCAGGTTCCTGTACCATTCCAGGAAATTTGCTCCGTTGAGCTTGTCCTTCTTAAGGACAGAACGCAGGGAGAAAGAGTTCGTATTCGACGTCATGGTTATCTACAACAGAAAATTTGCAGAAATAAATATCATATTATTTTAAAATCATTTAATTAGGCCTTTAATTAAATGATGCTCCCACTGAATTCTATAATTCTTGTGGGACAAGATCCACATCATACTAACCCTTGAGTTAGCTTTGGCTAATACGCCCAAGGCTTAGTATGATCGGTAGGTAACGATTACCAATTACATCTTTATGCAACTCTTGTTTATAAAATCAATATCTGCATTTATATTAAAACTCGAGTTAGCTTTGGCTAATACGCCCGAGAGTTAATATAGATGTGATTTTGACATTATCTTTTCCAACCGTTGGAAGAATGCCTATAGTTGACTCGATCCAACCGAGTAACTAGGAATACTCAATCTAATTGAGTTTGTATTCACCCATGCGTTGATAGGCGGGACCAAGATTGTCCCTCCGTACCCTACCAAGATAATATGTATTGCTCTGCTTTGGCAGATTCAACAATACATGTGATCGAGGTAGTGATAGGTATCACGGCACGGTTAGGCATTAGAGTTGAGTCGATTGAGATCTAATCTAATCGAAAAGGATGCATCTTGTGCACGACTTAGATCTAATCTAATCGCAAGGGTGCATCATGTGCACGACTTAGATCTAATCTAATCGTAAGGCACTAATTAATTAACTACTTATTAAAAATGCATCACATACACAAGCAATTAATTAATCTATTTGTGATTTAGTCATGGCCCTACTACGATCTTCTCAAGCCAATGAGAAGATCGATTGGTCAACCTAGGGTCAACAGTTTCTCCAAGCTCCTCCCTTTGACCACCTTGTGTTGCTCGTGCCCGCCTCGGAACTCCGTCTCGTGTGGACCCTCCACCGCTCCAATTTGTACATTACAATTTGAAACTCGAGTTACATTCGAGTCTAAATCTAATTTACAACAAGAATATAAGAGAAGGCACGACGCGCAGGTCACGAATATAATACAACACATAACGGCACGCAGGCCGTATTATGAATTACAACACAATCCAATCACATTGGGTTTTTGGGCCATGACTACCACAAAATTAATATATAATTCAAAATTATATATTTTCTTAATTTTCTGTAATTTTAAAATTAATTTTTTATAATTTTTACGAGTAAAATTTCCCAGTGGACCCGTTTAGCGATTTCGGGCGCAATCGCGGAACGGATCCCCTTGCGGGGCCAGGGGCAGCGCCCCTACCTGCGATCTAACCATCGCGAGGGTTTCTTTGCGATCCAACAGCGCCTAAACCCGCTGTCCCAAAATGATTTGGGCCGAGACATTGCCGTTTCGGAAAAATCTTCCAGGCAGGTTCATTTTTAGCGATTTCGGGTGAAATCGCGGAGCAAATCCCCTTGCGGGGTTAGGGGCAGTACCCCTACCCATGATCTAACCATCGCGAGTTGCTCCTAAGCGATCTAATGGCACCCAATCCCGCTGTCCCAAAAAATTTTGGGGCGAAACGAAGCCGTTTTGGAAAAATCTTTCCGGTAGCCGAAGCCTACAAGCGACTAAACACTTGTGCTTCGATTACTCGAGAAAAATACTCATAAAAACCCAAAAAATCATAATTTTACAGAAAATTACAGAAACTTTAGTTTTCATAAAACCAAAAACAAACTCATACTCACCTTGCACGTGGCTCTGATATCACTGTTGGGTTTTTCGGGCCGCGAAAACCCCGAATCACCCAAAGCCGTAGATCCGTGAAAGGAAAACCGAACGAAATACAAATACGAGTTTCAAAATCTTTAGATCTACTCCTAGATCTATGTGTTGAGAACATTACCCTTGTTGCGTGCCTTTTCGCGTTCCCGCTCTTCCAAGGAGTTGCCGGATCTTAAGACCGACAAGCGCCGGTCCTCTAGAAGTATCCACACGGACACGTAGGTGGAGAAACCTCACACAAAAGGTGTGCTAGCACCTTGGTGAGATTCGGCCAAGCAAAGAGGAGAGGGAGAGGGAGAGCTTGAGAGCTTGAGGAAGAAGAAAGGAGTAAATGAGGAGTTGAATCAAAAATTCATTTCCTTTCCCTCACTAAAGTGGTCGGCCACATTTGGTTGTGTAACCCCCATTTCCACTTAATTACAATTAAGTGGAGGCCATTAAGAGGTGTCTTGTAACTCCCATGAGGTGGCACACCATGAAGATGTGGACCATTACCATTGGTCCACCTCTTGCCACCTCACTAATGATGTGGCAAATGAGTAACCTACACTCATTTAATGTGGCCGGCCACATTAAATGCAATGGAGGCTTGTAACCTCCATGAGGTGGCAAACCATGATGATGTGGAGCAACACCATTGGTCCACATCTCGCCACCTCACTCATGATGTGGCATAGAGTCAAGTCAAACTTGATTCTACCTCTTCGTCTCTAGTCAAGTCAAACTTGACTCAATCTCTCTCATGGTTGATCTAATCTAACCATTTGATTCAAGCCAACTTAATATAATGAATCTAATTCATTAAATTAAATTGATCTAATGAGTCATAATCTAAATTAGACTCATTAAATACATGAATCAACTTGAGTCTAACTCAATTAGCCCAATTTGGATTACTTTTAATCCAATTTGATTCATCAAATGAATCTAATCCTCTTGGTTCATCATATGAACCAAATCTCCATCTAAATGTCCTAAGTGTGTGACCCTATAGGTTCTTGTAACGTTGGCAATGCCCTAAACCCATTTAGGAGCATAAGTAATGAGCGGTATCTAGCAACACATCATTACTACCCAAGTTACAAGAAATGTCGAGATTCAACATCACCTTGTGACTACTAATTGTGACTCCTCACAATATGTGACATTGTCCTTCTATCCTAGACATCTAGATTGATCAATGTGAGGCATAGACCGTGTCATCCTCTAATCAATCTAAATCTTGAACTCCAAGTAGACTCACTCAATCAAATGAGCTCAACATCTAATGTTGACTCATTTGGGCATGGCCATGCACTTCGTGGTCTCACTCTATCAAGAATACCGATGTCGCTCCCGTCATATGGGAGGGATAGATCCCATCTACATCACTCACATCCTCTACATAATTTGTTATATACCTAGTAATCGCCTTTATAGTCCACCCAGTTACGGGTGACGTTTGACGAAACCAAAGTACATAACTTCTTATGTAGGGATCCATGGTGACTTCAGGTCTAAGGACTAATAGTCATACTAATAGCTACATGAGAAAGTATATGACACTCATATAACGATCCATGATACTTTCTCATGGCGGATCATTCAGTATACATTCTCCAATGTATACCCATGTGTCAGCTTGATATCTCTATATCCATGACTTGTGAGATCAAGTCATCGAGCTGACCTACATGCTAGTCTTATTGCATTAACATTGTCCCTGAATGTTAATACTCGAATAGGAATGATTTAGAGTAGTGTTCCCTATATCATCTCACTATCGATTCAATTAATCGATTGATATAGGTATGAACCTTATACTCGAGGACGCTATTATACTTAATCTATTTGGCACTAATACAAATAAGTATAATAACCAAACAAATGCCTTTATTAATATACAAGAATATGATACAATGAGTCCATACAATCATCAAATGATTGGCTCTAGGGCTCTAACTAACACATGATGAGCAGATACCAGTCAGATCCAGGTGAAAGTCACTGGATTGCGGTCAAGAATATTCTTAAGTACTTAAAAAGGACTAAAGAATATTTCTTGATATATGGAGGCAATGATGAGCTAGCTGTAAAGGGTTACAGTGATGCTAGCTTCCAGACCGACTAGGATGATTATCGATCGCAGTCAGGGTTCGTATTTTGCATTAATGGTGGTGCTGTGAGCTGGAAGAGTTCGAAGCAGGACACAATAGCTGATTCTACGATAGAGGTCGAGTACATTGCTGCATCAGAGGCAGCAAAGGAGGCAGTTTGGATCCGCAAGTTCATCACTGAACTTGGGGTGGTTCCCAGTATCGTTGACCCTATTGAGCTCTATTGTGACAACAATGGAGCTATAGCACAGGCGAAGGAACCTCGCTCACACCAGCGGACCAAACACATACTACGGCGCTTCCATCTCATTCGAGAGATTATCGAGAGAGGAGATGTGAAGATATGCAGAGTACCTACGGAGGCTAACATCGTAGATCCCTTGACCAAGGCTTTGGCACAGAGGAAACATGATGGTCACACTAGGTCATTAGGGCTTAGAGCCTACACTTATTGTATCATATTCTTATATAAATAAAGGCATTTGTTTTGGTTATTATACTTACTTATATTGGTGTCAAATAAACTAAGTATAATAGCGTCCTTGAGTAGAAGGTTCTCACCTATATCAATCGGCTAGTTGAACTGATAGTGAGATGATATAGGGAACACTACTCTTAATCATTCCTAGTCGAGTATTAACATTCAGGGACAATGTTAATGCAATAAGACTAGCATGTAGGTCAAATCGATGACTTGATCTCACAAGTCATGGATATAGAGATATCAAGTTGACACATGGGTATGCATTGGAGAATGTATACTGAATGACCCGCCATGAGAAAGTATCATGTATCATTATATGAGTGTCATATACTTTCTCATGTGGCTATTAGTATGACTACTAGTCCTTAGACCTGAAGTCACCATGGTTCCCTACATAAGGAGTTATGTACTTTGGTTTCGTCAAACGTCACCCGTAACTGGGTGGACTATAAAGGCGATTACTGGATATGTAACGAATTATGCAAAGGGATGTGAGTGATGTAGATGAGATCTATCCCTCCTATATGACGGGAGAGACATCAATATTCTTGATTGAGTGAGACCACGAAGTGCATGGCCATGCCCAAATGAGTCAATATGAGATATTGAGCTCATTTGATTTAGTGAGTGTACTTGGAGTTCAAGATTTAGATTGGTTAGAGGATGACACGGTCTATGCCTCACATTGATCAATCTAGATGTCTAGGATAGAAGGACACTTGTCATATATTGTGAGGAGTCACAATTAGTAGTCACAAGGTGATGTTGGATCTCAACATTCTTATAACTTGGGTAGTAATGATGTGTTGCTAGATACCGCTCATTACTTATGCTTCTAAAAGGGTTTAGGATCATTGCCAACGTTATAAGAACCTATAGGGTCACACACAAAGGGCAATTAGATGGAGATTAGGTTCATTTGATGAACCTAAAGGATTAGGTTCATGTGATGAACCAAATTGGATTAAGAGTAATCCAAAGTAGGCTAATTGAGTTGGACTCAATTTGGTTCATGTATTAGATGAGTCTAATTTGGAGTTAGACTCATTGAATTAATTTAATTCAACGAATATAGATTCATTAAATTAAAATTGACTTGAACCAATGGTTAGATTAGATCAACCAAGAGAGAGAAGTGGTCAAGTTTGACTTGATTTGAGAGGAAGATGAAAGGTCAAGTTTGACTTGACCATTTGCCACCTCATTGGTGAGTTGGCATTGAGTGGGCCAATGATGATGCTCCACATCATCATGGTTACTTAAGTGAGATGCCATCTCATGGGAGTTACCAAGAGTTGTGACTCTTGGTATCCCATGGAGGTTACAACCTTCACTAAAGTGGCCGGGCACTTTGATTTTCATGTGGTGAGTTTCATTTTTTGTGGTAACTCCCATCTTCTTCCTCTCTAGCTTTCTTCTTGCTCTCCCTCTCCTCCATTACTGATCTCTAAGGTTGCTAGCACATCCTTAGAGATTTTTTCTCCATCTCTTGCTTGTGTGGATACACATAGAGAAGTGTCTACTTTGACACTTTCGAGATCCGGCGAACTGAGGACAAGTGGGATTGCGAAGGGCTTCGCATCAAGGGTATATTCCTTCTCCTTTGTAGATCTACTACAGATCGAGGTTTAGAAACTTGTACTCGTAAGTTTTTCGAAAGTTTTATCTTCGTACGGATCCGGTGGCGGGGTTTCGGGGTTTCCGCGACGTGAAAAAGCGGTTTTCGCGGCCCGAAAAACCCAACATTTGCACCTTAGTGTTGGTTATGTTGATTTGCATTTTGGTGTTCTTTAATATTTCTGTTCATGTTAAATTTTTGCATTGCGGTAGTTAGGATTAGTTTGGATGCCTTATTTCTTTCCAATGTCATGATGTGATTGCATGTGTAGTATAGTTTCCTTTATTTTCTCTCTTATGCAATTAGTAGTTAGATTTCGTAAATGCTTAAGTTTCATTACATGATTTGTGCTTCTTTAGTTCGTGGAAATTGTAGTTTAGGTTAAATAGGTTGTTTTTCATTATTCGACTTTTCTATTTACTGCTTAAGAAACAAATCCCCAAACCAAGAAACTGATCCTAAGATTCCATCATCGTTATATTCCTTGTGAGAGATGATCCGGGCCATTCCCTAGCTTAATTTGTGTAGAGAGGGGTTTTGGTACTTTATTATTTGATACCAATTTTATGACAAAATTGGGGTTTATCACTCATCCACGCTTCCGTTGCACTATTCTAATTCCATATTTGCCTTTCATCTAGTCCAACCATCGATCTGAGAATCCAATTCACAAACTCATTTTATATCTCTTAGATAAACTCATAGTGCGTGTAACCTTATAGGTTTTTGATTTATGTTGGTTGCCCATAATTACCCATTAATTATGGAATGATCATAAGTCGCACTTAGTAGTACATCATGATCCCCAATTAATCGGAAAATCATAGGTTGATCTTGGAACCACTTCCAAACCTTTCAGCAACTACAGTAAGTCATCCCTCGTTCCTTTCACTTGTCTTAAACCCACTTTGTTTAGGACATGCTCTATGTGTTAGTCCCCATTAGGCTGACTATGTCACACTTAGCCTAAGTAATATTTCCTCGTTCTGTGGATTCAAATTTCTCCGGCATGTATCTAAGAGTCTCGTACTTTTAACATGTGATGACTTTTAACATGTGATGCTTTGGCCAAAGACTTTAAGTAATAATCCAAATGAGTGGTTATAGGGTATATGCCTCCTCGCAAGGAGCGGTGAATCCTCTGTGGGCTATCCAAACACCTTCGGACACTTTGACTTATACCCAATCATCCCGGGTCTACACCTCAATGAGATGCTTGCTTAAGATGTCAAAGTATAAGTTCCATAACCAAGATGACTTGTATACCTAAGTTGAAAGAAACTTGCACTCGAGCTGTAGTAAGAGCTTCACAGACATATCTATATATATGTAGAGAACCATATAAAGTCTTAGGTCACTTCAATGAGCTAGTAATTATAACTAGCATCCACGTTTAACTCTCGACATCCCAATGTCTCCATCTAATGAGAAACAACTACTTGATTAGACCAAGGAATATCACCCGTGCTAGTCTATCAGAATCGATGATGTCCGAACTCATAAATTTATCGGCTAGGGAATATTCCAATACATTTATAATTGCACAAGTAGAGATACTCATAAGTTGTGATCCAATCACAAGTTCTCTCATGCTATCAATCGTATCGCGGATATTTAGTACGTGAGTTTAAGATCCAATCATACACATAGAGAATGTGCACCCAAATAGTGAATCTATATTTATCAAATAAATAATAAAACCATAAGATGATTTGATTGCCTTAGGACATCCCTAAAAAAAATAACACTCTCACTTGGCCTAATACCAATCTCCATGGTGTCCAACACCGTAAGTCTTTACATGACTCTCAAAACTCATTTTGAGCTAGAGGTTTCATGAAAGGATCCACTAGATTCCTTTTGGTGGGAATTTCTCTCAATTTTCATTTCATTTCTACTCATGATCTCTTGATCATATGATAGTAACGAAACACATGTTCATATTATTTCTTGCTTGGAACCTTTCCAATTTATTACTCTTACATTCTAAGGTGAATACATGTCCATGCTTGGATTTGGAATCATCCTTATCCATTCTGAACTAGTATCAGTATACCTATGTATAATTATATCACCTCTTACATATACCAAGATTAAATCCTTAGTTTCCAAGGATTATCTTAACAGCCACCCAACGATCCATGTCTAGATCCAATTGATATCTGCTTGTGACATTCAGAGCATATGATATATCAAGCCTCGTACATAACATAACACACATGATTGATCCTATAGCTTACGCCAATGGATCTAACTCATGTTAATCCCCTCATCTTATGTTCTTAGGTACATAGACTTCGAAAAGTGAATCTCGACCTTTCTTAGATTCCGACATGCTAAACCGCTTTAGCACTTGGTCTATATATATAGACTGCGAAAGACTAAGCAACATGTTCGATCTATCTCTATAGATCTAAATCTAAAGGATATAGGTTGCTTCTCTCATGTCTTTCATGGAGAATGTCTTGGATAACAAAACTTTAACTAACTGTATAATAGGTACATCGTTTCCTATAAGTAATATGTCAACAACATATAATACTAGGAACATGATTACACTCCCACTAACCTTTATATATAAACAAAGTTGGTATGGATTTTTGTGAGAAATCAAACTCTCATCCATGTTAGTTTTTCATCTCAAAAACTCATGTGCACCCAATAGGTACTATACCTTCGAGTGGATGCACCAAGTTCCAAACTTGGTTATACATGGAATCAATTTTTGATTTCATGGTTCTCAACCACGAGTTTCTTTCTGAACTTTTCAGAACTTCTTAATAACTAGTAGGCTACTTATCCACAATGAGTGACATGCCACTTGATTCACTTATGAGAAATCCATATTTCTCAGGAACTAGACGTGCCCTACTTGATCTATAAAGTGGCGGTGTATTAACAGGTTCAACTATTACCTCATCCCAATGAGTAATCAGTTGTGGGTCTTATTTAGGTGTCTCATTTTTGTCTATTGGAGTTACTTGAACTACTCTTAGTTCAATCTCACTCCCACTTGTTTTCTTGCAAGATAAACTCTTTCTCTAGAAATATAATATGCCTTGAAATAAACATCTTTTTATTTCAAGAGATCATAGAATTGGTAATCCGTAGTTTCCTTAGGGTAACCAATTAATAGACACTTATCAGACTTAGCATCTAGCTTCTCTGATGTAGTCCTCTTCCCAAAAGAAGGACAACCACATATCTTCAAATAAGATAACTAAGGGTTTAACTAGTCCATATCTCAAATTGATTAGTCGAGATTGCCTTAGCTGTGAATTTGTTTAGCAAGTAAACAACTGTCACAAGTGCGAAACCCCAAAAGGCTTTAAGAAGACTTGCATGATTTACTATCGACCTAACCATGTCTAACAAGGTTTGACTTCTCCTTCAAATATACTATCACATGTGGTATGTAAGACGGAGACCATTGAGATAATATTTCATTATCTCTTAAATAATCTTTAAACTCTTGGCTTAATTACTCACCACCTCGATCAGATCAAAGTATCTTAATACTTTTGCCAAGTTATTTCTCTACTTCATTTCTGAACCTTTCTAAACTTTTCAAAAGCTTTAGACTTGTATTTCATTAAATACATATACTCTAATCGTGAGAAATCATCAATGAAGGTCATGAAGTAGTAATAATTTCCTTGTACATGAGTTGACATTTGTCCACATACATCGATATGTACAAGCCTCAATATGTCATACTCTTGTTCACCCTTTTCAAATAAAAGGTAACTATGTCATCTGTCCTTTTAAGCATGAAGCACACGTATCAAATGAATCCAATTCAAATGATTCCAAAAATTACATAATAGTGTAATTCGAATGTGTGTTTCTTACTTATGTCATTACTAAGGTGACTTTTGCCACATATAGGAAGCTAATTGATTATCTAATTGTTTATTATTCTTTAGCTCACTTATTTCATTACATATATGTGAGACACATTCGGTATCCAATACCTAAGTGTTTAAAAAAATAGTATGAGATCCAATCTCGAAGATAGGAGATAGGGCATTGGATGTCTTTTTCTCTTCTTTATGGACTCAAGATAAATTTTGTCATTTCTTCTCCAATGTCACATCTTACCACAATGGTAATATGGGTCATTTGGAGTTAGCCTGGTAAGTTTGTTTGTTTCCATAGTCAAGCGCAAATTAAAAAAAAAACATTCTAACTCTAATAATATAGAAATACACAATTGAGCATGTTTAAGAAAGGTGATTTTATTTTGTAAATGTAAATAATTTACATATAAATACGAAATCCACTTACTTATCGAATTCAAGAGCCTTTACTATGAATTCGGAAGATGGTAGGTTTTCTTCAAGTGGGTTGATATCCACTACAGATAAGAACAACCTTGACTTTGGCCAACAAGTCATTCTTAGCTATAGCGGTAGGTAACAAGTTTACTGATTGCATATTGCTTATATGCAACTATCATATTATGCTAGCAGCTAATTGATATTCTCATAAATATCAAGCTGTTAACACATTAACAAGTATACATCAAATGCATATCACCAAATTTCACCTCTATCCATATTGATCATGGCTTTGGCACAACAAATCAACGCTTCAAGTTTAAACCAACTCGTTAATCATGAGAATACATCTCTATGGTTTGAATATATTTAATTTTAGGTTGAACTTGACTTTGACCAACAACTCAAATAACAACTTAAACTCTGATTCTAACCATATTAACGGAAGGTGTAGGTTTTAATATTTTTGTGTAAGGGATTTAGGTTTCATCATCAACATGCAAATCTACTAACTACATGACATCACACACATGACATAAATGATGACATAACACATCATACGCATGACATAGCATGACACATCACACATATGATAAGATCTAATCACATCACATGCATGATAAAATTTAATCATGTCATAATTAATGCATCTATATGGCATAGCATGAACATGTCATAAATGTACATATGTTATAATTTTAGTTTAGAAATAAAAATATGTTATAAATATAATTTTAATAAATCATGATTGATCTAAACAAATTAGAAAACTAATTTTCCAAATTTAGTTAACGTATCTCATCTAGAATCTTTCTATCAATCAAGAATCTTTAATTATTTTACAAATAAATTTCTAAATTAATTTCCTAATAATTTAGGAAATAAATAATTAATATTTATTAATTTATCACAGAATAATTTAAATCTGATTTCTTTTATTTTCTAAATATTTCAAAATTTGATTTTCCTAACAATTTAGGAAACTTTCCAAAATTAGAATATTTTAATAAATTAAAAAATTTCAAAAAAAATTAATAATTAAATTCAGAATATCTCAAATCTATATTTTTTAAAATTTTAAAATCTTTCCAAATTTGATATTACCTAACAAATTAAGAAAAATTTTAAAAATAGAATGTTTCTTAAAAGTTTAGAAAATTCTAGAAATGATAATTTATAAATTAATGGAATATTTATAAATTTAATTTTCTAAAATTATTTCAGAAACTTTTTAAAAATAGAATTTCCTAACAATTTAAGAAACTTCTAAAAATAGAAAATCCTTAATAATTCTAGAAAAATTTGAAAATTAATTCTAACACTAATTATGAACCATAAAATAATTTTACGATCATGTTGAAACATGATCTGGCTCTGATACCATTGTTGGCAACCCAATACGGGTGCATGCTAGAATACGTTTCGTAAATATGTGTAGCGAAAAATAAAAATAATGCCTAATTATTACATCACACACCACATGCATACAAGGATACAACATGCCAGACATGATCGTAAAATTAAAATTTTACGAATAGTAAATTCACACTAGGTATACCTGACGGATGATGCGTAAAAGATTTCATCGGATGATTCGGAGTGGGAAGGAGTCAACCAAGCGACACTCAAAAACCTCGCCTAAATTCATATCCACGCCGAGCTATCTTCGAGACGACTTCAATAAGTCTAACTCATGTCTCCGCTTCGGTACTAGCCGAAGGTTGGAGACGGTTCAATTTGAGAGAGGGATCACAATATGATTTATACCCGACAACAATTGTAACCAAACGACATAAATCAACTAGCCAGAAACTACCACAAAGTTGTTGTCCGACAATGACCGGTGGTTGTAGTCGACGGCAAAAGCTTCCTCTGGGCTGACAGAAGGAGGCCTAATGACTGATGGCCCTAGGAGGGCGACGACAGAAGATGTACAGCAGCTCTCGCTGTTGTTCGACAATGGATCTTGCTGCTACCGATGGCAAGAGTGTCTGGGGTCAACATGTGACCACAGGGAGAAACAAATGGCCGGTGTCGATGCTGGTCGGCGACACAATAGCAGTGGCGCGCACGCACAACAGTAGTTTGCTACTATTCACATTGAACGGAGGCTAATCGGTGGGCACCAGATGTATGTCGATCAGATCTGCTCACCATCAGTGATGGAAACCCCTGAAACAATAGCAGCAGGTGCTGCTAGTTGGCGTGCGACAGCAATCAGCAAAGTGCCAGTGCCTCTTATTGTTTGGGTGGCGACGACAACATCAGCTGGTGTGGCGCGGTTGTTGGTTGGCGTCAAATGCTTTCTGACGGGGCTGGGTGATGACTGTCAAATTGGTTTTTTACGTTGATTCGAATTATTTGGTTTTGGGACTTATTTTGTTTGAGTAATTGATTTTGGAGTTAGATTTGGCTATTCAAGATTTCTCTTGAGCTAATCAAATTAGTTATTTTAAATTCATGAATTGTGTTTCATATATTCTAATCTTTGTTGTAGGTAAAGATTTGGACTCATTGATCACATTTGGATGCACTCAAGTTAGCTAGTTTGAACATGGAATCGACCTGTGCTAATGCATTGTTGAACTTGGTGGATCAAGTCAATTGTTGCTGCACCAAAGGAGTTAAGTACTGTTGAGCCCGAACCGAACCAAGCCACTGAAAAACCGGTCCGAAGCTGAGCTTAAAAAAAATGCAAAAACGACACAATGAACAGTGGCTTGCGTTAGTATTCATCGTGCCAATTCTTCCTCACTGCCTTGGCGACGCAGGCTCCATTCACGATCCAGATTTTGAATCTGAATTCTATCTTCAATAGCAAATCTCACATCAACCAGCGATCAGCAATTGAAGTGCAGATCGAGATCAATGGGTGTTCCCTAATTTGCGATTTTTTTTCCTTCCGCGATCCGTCGTTGCCACAGATTAGTGGGACTTTCCCAGATATGTGGTTTCCTATCATTCGAAGAGGTTAGAAGGGTGTTCCCTAAAGCTTCTACATCAGTTCCACCTCCTCCTTCATCTGCAGCTAAGGAATTGATCCGATCAATCGATTTAAGCTCCGCGATTCACGGTAATCCTCTGTTCTTCGTGCATTTCGATCGCTAGCTGAATGGGCGTTCCCTGAAGTTTAGTGCATCTTATTAACAGGCTGGAAGATTTGATTTCACTGTTGTGGGCGTTCTCAAGAGTTCTTTTGTGATGCAGCAAAGAGATGGAATTAGAATTGTGATTTGAGTTCGTGGATGTTTTTTTAACCTAGATCTTAGATTTTGTTTGTAAATCATTTGTTTGTTTGGGTTTTCTTTCTCATACGAATACATCCCTCATCTATTTTTGTAGTTTGGATATGAAGTTACATTGAATTCTGATTTAGTTTTCTTAATTAGAATGAAGATGTGCATGATAAGAGTTAAATTTCTGCGATTAGAACTTAGATTTGAGTTTATGGAAATTTCTTTGTTTAGTTTTATAACTGATTGACTAGCTTAAGTTTCTAGTTCTGTTTATTTCTTGCATTTGCATGTCAATTGAGTTCAGTAATATAGAGAAGTTTGCTTAGAGATTTTGTAGGAGTTATCATCTAGAGTTCTTCACTTGGTTTAGTGCAGATAAGTTTGGGTTGTAATATAGGTTTTACTCTGAATTAGAGCAATAGGATTTAGTTACCTCAAGTGATTAGGATTAGTGTTAAGAGTCATTTGGCCGAGTTTACATTAGGTTTTTAGTTCATTTTTATCTGTTTGTTTAGGTTTAATCCTTGTTAAAGATTGATCCAGTAATGTTGTACTTGAGTAAGATTCATCATGCCCATTAGTTTGTTAGTTTTAACTTCTGTTTAGAATAGAAATTATTATCTTGCTTTGTTGGTGTCATTTTTATTCTAGATTTAAATGCTGGTTAAAAGTAGAGATTCCATTTGAAATTAGAAAATCCAAAAAGAGTTAGAGATAGAAGATCAAAATTTAACACACATTTACTACTTATCCTAAGAAAAATATGACTTGGGTCTCGTTGCTACATCTCTTTTCTTGAGTTTACTTTGGTTCCTTATCTTAATTAATTTTGAAGCGCCTTGTGACATGTAAAAATGGTGGCATCAAAATTTTGGCATCGTTGCCGAGGAAGTTTAACTAGTAATGTGTGATTATTTTTAGATTGTGAAACTTTTTGTTACTTTGTTTTGCATCTTACTGATTTATATTGAAAAATTATCTGAATACTCATTTTGATTTTGATTTCATGACCAGGACTTTAACAGAAAAATTATTTGAGTTAGATCTAGAGATTGAGAGAACTTTTAGGGCTTTGAGAATTCAAGAGAAATCTTCAGAAGTCTCTGAGGGACCTTCTTTACCCATTAACACTTCTATGGTTGAGCAGCACTGAACAATGAAAGAGCTTGCAGCTCCTGATGAGGCATTTAAGTATTCGTGTATCACTTATCCAGATTTAGTAAGAGATTTTGAGCTGAGATCAGAATTGATTCATTTGCTTCCAAAATATCAAGGACTATCTGGAGAAGACTCTAACAGACATTTACATGAGTTCCATGTGGTATGCTCAACCATGAAGCCACAGGGAATTTCAGAAGAGGATATCAAGCTAAGGGCTTTTCCATTTTCATTAACTAGAGTAATAAAAGATTGGTTGTATTATTTGCCACCAGGATATGTTACATTATGGATTGATATGAAGAAGGCTTTCTTGGATAAATTTTTTCCAGCTTCAAGGACTGCTACTATAAGGAAAAGTATCTATGGGATTTAGTAAGTGGTGGGAGAGACACTGTATGACTATTTGGAGAGATTTAAGAAACTATGTTAAAGTTGTCCTCAGCACCAAATCAGTGAGCAGTTACTAGTCCAATACTTCTATGAGGGTTTATTACCTATGGACAGAAGTATGATAGATGCAGCAGCAGCATGAGCATTAGTGAACAAAACTCTGGAATAAGCTAGAGAGCTTATTTCGAATATGGCAAGGAACTCACAGTAATTTGGAAGTAGAGCACTCACTACTAGAGGAGTTGGAGAGGTTCAAATGGATTCTAATGAGCAAAAGGAGATAAGGAATTCATTGATTGAATTGACATCCTTGGTTAAGCAATTGGCCTTGAATAATGCTACTCAATCTTCTATTGTTCCGAATGTGCAATTTTCATATAAACAAAGTGTGGTTTGTAGCATTTGTTCAAGTCAAGACCACATGTCAGAACTTTGCCTGAACCTTCATCAAGATGAATCTTTGGCAGCATTCTCTAGGGCTCAACAACAAAAATATGACCCTCATTCCTCTACATACAATCCTGGTTGGAGAGATCATCTGAATTTGAGATATGACAATTCATTCTATCAACAACCATCTTCAAATCACCATTTCCAGCAATTCCAACATACTCAAAATTTCCAGCAGAGTCTAAGTTTTCAGCAAGGTTTTCAGCAACAATTTCAACCTTACCAGTATAATTTCCAACAAAATCAGCCTAATCAACATCATTTCCATAATGTCCAGAATTCACAATGCCAGCCTGCAAGTCAGTTTCAGCAGCAAGCACTTCCAACACCTTCAAGGTTGAGTTTAACTCAAGGAGGCTCTAATAATGTCTCAAGTTCAGATTCTCATCAAGAAAAATTGGAGAAATTGATGCAATATATGATGCAACAGCAACAAAATCAGCAAAGAACAGATTCAGCTCTTCAAAATATAGAAAGGCAGATTGGGCACTTAGCTTCTAGTATTAATCAAATTCAAGCTCAGGGGTCTAGTCAATTGCCTTCACAAACAACTCCTAATCCTAAAGGAAATGTTAGTGCATTAACTTTGAGAAGTGGGAGAAGAATTTCAGATTTTTCGAGTGAAGAAACTGTTGCTGAAAAATTGCCAGAAATTCAGCAACCAAGTTCCAGCAGTGAAGAATTTCTGGAAGCCCAGGATGTGCCAACTTCAAGTTCAACCCCAATTTACATTGATCCGTTTAATTTGGAGCATTCACAAGGAAGTGGAAATTTAATGCCGGAAAATTCCAGTAACATTTGTCCAGCTGATCAAATTCCAACAACTATGTCAAATTCCAGCAAATCTGGAAATTCAGGATATCAGAATTCCCTTAATTAGAAAGATGTCGAGCCAAGCATTCCCTTGCCTTTTCCTCAACGCAAAACTCAACCAAGGAAGAATGTAGAAGAGGAAAAAACTAAGGAATTTCAAAAACTTGTGAATTTATTCAGCAAGGTGGAGGTTAATGTTCCTTTACTCACAATGATCAAGCAAATTCCCAAATATGCTAAATTTTTTAAGGATATTTGTGTGCACAAGAAGAAGTTGAAAGGTAATGAGTTGATTAGCATGGGCAAGAACGTATCTATACTCATTCAGCCAGTTCCTCAGAAATGTGAAGATCCTGGAGTACTTACAGTACCTTGTGAAATTGGGAGCAATCTTTTTGAGGATGTTATGTTAGATTTAGGAGCTTCAATTAATGTGATGCCAAGATCAATTTTTCAAACTTTGGGAATTGGACCATTACAGCCTACAGGGGTTGTTATTCAGTTAGCAGACCGCAGTTAGACTCATCTAGCTGGGGTTCTTGAAGATGTTTTGGTCAAGGTGAGAGAATTTATCTTCCCTGCAGATTTTTATATCCTTGATATGGAGGGAGACTACCTGGCCACTAGATCTCCACTTATTCTTAGACGACCATTTTTGAAAATTGCAAGGACAAAGATTGATGTTCATGTGGGCACACTTTCCATGGAGATATGAGATACAGTGGTCCAGTTCAGTATTTTTGATGTTATGAAGCACCCTAGAGAGGATCATTCTATTCTTAGTATGGATATAGAGGAGCAAGAGGGTATGAAATTCTATTTAGAGGAGGAAACGACTTTGGATGGTAAAGAAGAGGATAGTATTTCTAGAGGATTAATTTCAGTTGAGATAGATGATATATGCTTAGGGGATTGCTTAGGAGAAGCATTACCCCTAGAATCGCTCAGAGAAGAAGAAGTATGTGTAGGGGATTGCTCGGTAGCACTACCCCTAGGATCACCTTCTGTTGACCAGACACAGGATGAGTTGAAGCCATTGACAAAACATTTGAAATATACTTATTTGGGAGAGAATCAACAGCTGGTTGTCATCATAGCTCAGAATTTAAAACCAGAACAGGAGGAAAGATTGTTAGAGATTCTGAGATAGCATAGGAAAGCCATTGGATGGACTCTAGCAGATATTCTTGGTATCAGTCCTTCTATTTGCATGCACAGGATTTATTTGGAGGAGGATGTGAAACCAGTGAGACAGCCACAGAGAAGACTTAACCCATTGATTCTGGATGTAGTGAAGAAAGATGTGACTAGACTCTTACAGGCAGACATCATTTACCCTATTTTTGATAGTAAGTGGGTTAGTCCCATCCATGTGGTTCTGAAGAAATCAAGGGTGATAGTGGTAGCTAATGAAGAGAATGAGTTGGTGCCTACAAGAGTAAAGAATTCTTGGAGAGTTTGTGTGGACTACAGGAAGCTGAATCAAGCTAGCAGAAAGGACCATTACCCCTTGCCTTTTATTGATTAGATGTTGGAGAGACTAGCAGGCAAGTCACATTATTGCTTCCTTGATGGTTACACTGGTTATTTTCATATTTGCATCGACTCAGAGGACCAAGAGAAGACTACCTTCACTTTCCCTTTTGGTACATTTGCTTATAGACGTATGCCATTTGGACTTTGCAACGCTCCAGGAACCTTTCAGCAATGCATGGTAAGTATTTTTGGTGATTTATTAGAGCATTGCATGGAAGTTTTCATGGATGATTTTTCTGTATATGGTTCATCATTTGATGCATGTCTGAAAAATTTGTTTAGAGTTTTGGATAGATGAATTGAGATTGATTTAGTGCTTAATTTTAAAAAATGTCATTTTATGGTGGAGCATGGAATTGTTTTAGGTCATATAGTCTCTAGGAGAGGTATTGACGTAGATCCTGCTAAAGTTAGTGTTATATCTTCTTTATCTTACCCCGCATGTGTGCGGGATGTTCGAGCTTTTCTTGGCCATGCAGGATTCTACAGGAGATTTATTAGGGACTTCAGTAAGATTGCTCTTCCATTGTCTCAGTTGCTTTAGAAAGATGTCGAGTTTCAGTTTGATCAGAATTGTAAGGAAGCTTTTCAGAAATTGAAGGAAGCTTTGGTTTTTGCACCTATTATCAGGCCAGCAGATTGGACTTTACCATTTGAGTTGATGTGTGATTCTTCCAATTTTGCTATAGGAGCAGTACTTGCACAGAGAGTAGATGGAGCACAACATGTGATATGTTATGCATCAAAGACTTTAGATTCAGCTCAAGCAAATTACACCACGACAGAAAAAGAGCTTCTTGCTATTGTTTTTACTTTAGATAAATTTAGATCATATTTACTCTATTCTCACGTGGTTGTATTTTCTGATCATGCAACTTTGAAGTTTCTCCTCAAGAAGCCAGATGCCAAGCCCAGATTGATTAGATGGATGCTTCTCCTCCAGGAGTTTGATTTGGAGATTCGTGATAGGAGTGGGAAGGAGAACTTAGTTGTAGATCATTTGAGTAGAATTGAAGGGAACTTGGATCATACGGCCATTGATGATGATTTTCGGGATGAACAACTTTTTCGGATGCATGGTTAGTCACCATGGTATGCGGATCTGGTTAACTTTTTAGTAGCCCATGTTTTTCCTGCACAATTTTCAAAAGCATAAAAGGATAAATTAAAAAGCGATTCAAAATATTATGTGTGGGATGATCCTTATTTGTGAAAATTCTACAGTGATCAGATCATTAGGAGATGCATACCATATTTTGAGTTTCAGTCTGTACTTGCATTTTGCCATTCATCTGAGTTTGGGGGCATTTTGGGCCTCAGAGGACGGCTAGGAAGGTTTTAGAGTGTGATTTTTATTAGTCTACCCTTTTTCGTGATGCTTATGTTTTTTGTAGATCATGTGATAGATGTCAACAAACTGGGAACGTAGGACCTAGGAATGAAATGTCTCAACATTACATGCTATTTTGTGAGATTTTTGATGTATGAGATATTGACTTCATGGGTCAATTTCCTGTTTCTTTTGGATTTTCTTATATTCTATTGGCAGTTGATTATATTTCCAAATGGGTGGAGGCCATTCCCATCAGGATTAATGATTCTTCAGTCATATTTTCTGCAGGTTTGGAGTGCCTAGGGCGATCATCAGTGATCAAGGGTCACATTTTTGTAACAGACACATGAAAGCTATGCTGAGCAGATATGGGGTTTCACATAGAGTTTCTACTCATTATCATCCCCAAACAAATGGACAAACTGAGGTGTCAAATAGAGAAGTAAAGGCAACTTTAGAGAAAACTGTGAGGCCTGACAGGAAGGATTAGAGTAGAAGATTAGATGATGCACTTTGGGCTTATAGGATTGCTTTCAAGACTCCTATAGGAATGTCTCCATATAGGACGGTGTATGGTAAAGCTTGTCATCTTCCGGTGGAGATTGAACATAGGACATTTTGGGTAGTAAAAGCTTGTAATTTTGATACTAGCTTAGCAGGAGAAGAGAGGAAATTGCAACTCCAAGAACTAGAGGAAATTCGACTTGAAGCATTTGAGAACTCATGTATCTACAAAGAAAAGACCAAGAATTTTCATGATAAGCACATTGTGGGTAAGGAATTTCATATTGGAGACAAAGTGCTTTTATATAGGTCACGGCTCAAATTGATGAAAGGTACGTTGAGATCTCGATGGGAAGAACCATTTATTGTAACTAATGTTTTTTCTTATAGAGCTATTGAGATTAGGGAGGAGTCCACCGGAAGAATTTTCAAAGTGAATGGGCATCGACTTAAAATTTTTCATGAAGTTAACAAAGAAGGAGGTGGGCAAATTGAACTACATCGGTGCTATCTACCCAATTAAAGGGGAGTTTGTTCCAACTTAAGTTTTGTTTTGCTTTTACATATACTCATGTTTTCAATAAACTCTTTGCTTACAAATAATGATTTTAGAATAGAAGAATAAAAGCTTTTACCGTAGATAAGTTCCTTATAGCACTTGATTTTGAGCTTCGGAATAAGAAAATGGTAACCCCTTCAATGATTTCTATGATATGTTAGAAATGGAGGAAGTTAGCTATTTTTTATTGTTAAGTTTTAGGCTTAATGTCAACATTGGACTCTTAATTTTTCTTGAGGTTACTACTTAATAATGGATACTAGATTGACGTGTTGAGATGATGTTTGTTATACCTAGTGAGTTTTTAGCCTTCATATGTGTGATGCACTTATGTTATTGCACCTCTAGAACTTGCTTTTATTCTTTCAAAGCCACAATTAATGGATTAAATTACATGTATGAAGGTGAATCTTTTGTTCCATTCTATTCTTGCTATTGTTCTTTGATAATAGATGTTATATGATGGATTCTTTGGCCGAGACAGACAAAGGTTTAAGTGTGGGGGAGGATGAAAGATGTAGCATGTCAAATTTGAAGAGTTGTAATTGAGTTGGATAGTAATGTACAGTGTTGAAAATTCGGATTTGAAATTCTGTTTGGTTTCTTTGTGAAATTTGCAGAAGTTAAATAAGTTAAGTGATTAGCAGTAAAGTGATAATTCATTGATGAATTTGTGTGTGATCGTTGGATGAAAATTGAAGTGGAAATTTTGTAGCAATGTAGTTTTATTAGTTGGTAATTTTCTATTGAATTCAGCAAGGCTAATCTTTTGTGCTGTTAGTAACAATGGAAAAGGAACTTTAACAGGAATTAAATGAAGGCATTTGGAGTATGTTAAGTTGAATTAGCTTGGTATTATAAGATCTTGCATTGCTAACAATAAATATGAGGGTAGACCGAGTAGTGAAACTGAAGACTAATCTGTACATGAAACTGCAGAATTGAAGTATATGGGTACTGTCAGCTGATACTGCAGAATTCAAAAGTTAACAAAAATGGAAGTTTGGAAAGGCTGAAATTTAGCAGATGCTGAATTTTTGAACAAACCAGAATGCAGTTGAAATGAAGTAGCTCGAATTGAAAGGAAGATCAGTAATGCAGAAATTTCAAGATGCAGAGTGTGGGGGAAGTGTATTCTTTTGCAATCTTGAGGATTGAAATTTTGAGCTAAAATTTAATGAAGTTAAATTAATAGTGGTTGGGTGCTTAATAGAATTCATCACTTATCTAGTAGCTGAGTTGTGTATATAACAGATTTCATGCTATTTTTGCTGAATCTGGGAATAATAACCTGAGCTGTGCATATTAGAAATGCAAGAATGGGACTGCAATGAAAGATTGGAATTGCTAAATTATGGACATTGCAGTGTGCAGTAGTAGAATTGAATGTCAACATGATTACTGGATGAAATGCATGTGAAGAAGTTCAGAATTGTAAATTCTGAATTTTTCAGAAACTTGGAGTTTTAAGTCATGTTGCAAAAAGAAAGAAGCAAGTTGATAGAATCATAGAATGGAAATGAAGATGACTTACCTTGTAAGGTATTCACTGGATGTGAACATTGTATTGTGCAGAATATGGAAATGAAGAGTTAGTATCAATGTTGTGCAGGAAATCAGAAGTAACCTTTAAACAAGGGAGAAGCTCAAATGAAGTTTTACAAGATGTAGGAATAAATGGAAATAAAAGACTGCCAACTGTAGACAGCCAAATAGGGAATCAGTAACTTAGGACTAATCCAGAAATGCTGAAGACTTTATCTGACTTCAGAATTGAAATCAGTAGTCATTTTCCTTGCTATACAAATTGTGGTTTTGATTAGTTCAAGTTAGAGATCTGAGAGTATTCAAGAAAAGGAGTGGAGACGGTCATTAATCAGAAATCTGCAGAGTACATATAAAATTTTTGAGAAGTGCAGTTCTGATTTTGCAGTAAATGAATTGATGATGAATGAGAATTTAATGTGACAGCTCTTGTTATTCAGTGTATTACAGGATTGTTTGAACTAACGAGAGGAAAAGGAACTAAATTTGAAAAATAGATACACAATTCATAAGTGACTAGTGAGTGAAACAGAATGCAGAAATTGCAAGAATTGAAGAGTTGTAGCAGTTGGAAATCGAAGTTGTAGTATAGGAAACAGAAATGAAATGGAGAAATAATGGCGAAGCTAATTGAGGTTCATGAGTAATGAATAAAGAAAATAATTGGGAAAGGGGTTTGAAGACAATTTTTGAACTGGAAATAGTGATGAAAGAACAAGCAGCATTGTTGGAATTTGGAGCAGTGCAGATTTTGTACCAAATTCTGTTAAGACTGAGATTTGGAGTTAAATAGAGAGAGTGGACCTTAATTGAGAGCGAATGGAATGTTTTTCTAGTCTCATAACTGAGAGAATCAAGCTTAAAAAAATTGCAGAACATGGGAAGAAAGAAGTCAATCTGCACAATACAGAGTTTCTGAAACAAGCTACTTAAATATACTAGAAACTGAAATATAGGAACATTGGAGATGAGTTCTGAGATGGGGTAGGAAGAAGAGTGGCCGGAATCCAATCATGTAACATTCTTTTGTACCCATATCTTCCACTAGCAATAGCAAAAGAACTAATTCTTTCTATTCTTTCTATTCTTCCTTGCTTATATCTGTCCTTTGGATTATAGTTGCTCACTCTTTCTTTGACTTCATTTCTACCTTCATAACGTAATTGATATCCATAATAATGGTAGAGTAGAAGATGAGCAGGCATATGGTAGTGCAAGAAGCATAAGTAGTTTGAGTGCCCTCTACTATTGATAAACTTTGAATTAGAATGAGAGCCACAAAATTTTTATCTTGAGAGATTAGAGCGCTATCATGTTCAACTCATTCATGAAAGTTGGAAATTAGTAAGTAGTTAACCGAGAGTTAAAGTTATTGTCCATGCTTGGGATCTTTGAACTTTATAATCTTAGATGGTTTTCCCTTTCTATTCCCTAATCATATTAAGGAATGTGTTTAGGGGGTGCCATTTAAGTAGGACTTTAGCTTTCTTAACTTGCTTGAGACAAGCAAGAATAAGTGTGGGGGATTTTGATGACTTGTCAAATTATTTTTTTATGTTGATTCGAATTATTTGGTTTTGGGGCTTATTTTGTTTGAGTAATTGATTTTGAAGTTAGATTTGGCTATTCAAGGTTTGTCTTGAGCTAATCAAATTAGTTATTTTAAATTCATGAATTGTGCTTCATATATTCTAATCTTTGTTGTAGGTAAAGATTTAGACTCATTGATCACATTTGGATGCACTCAAGTTAGCTAGCTTGAACATGGAATCGACCTATGCTAATGCATTGTTGAACTTAGTGGATCAAGTCAATTGTTGCTGCACCAAAGGAGTTAAGTACTGTTGAGCCCGAACCGAACCAAGCCACTGAAAAATCAGTCTGAAGCTGAGCTTAAAAATGCAGAAACAGCACAATGAACAGTGGCTTGTGCTACTGTTCTGTTGGGTTTTTCGGGCCGCGAAAACCGCTTTTTCGCGTCGCGGAAACCCCGAAACCCTTAGCCAACGGATCCGTGCAAAGAAAAATTTCGAAAACATACGAATACGAGTTTACCTAGATCTACACTTAGATCTACATGGAGAAAATCTTATACCTTCGATGCGTGCCCTTCGTGAATCCCGCTCGTCCAAGGTACGCCGGATCTCGTGATTGTCAACGTAGACAATCCTCTAGAAGTATCCACACGAACAAGATGTGTTCTCTAACACACAAGGATGGAGAAGAGAGCACCACAAGTGTGCTAGCACTCTCTAGGGCTCTCGGGTAGGATTGGAAGAAGAAGAAAGGAAAAGAAGAGAACACACTCCTCTAAAATCTCTATGTGACTTTCACTAACCTTTCTTCTTGGATTAGATTCACTCTCCTTTCTTCTCCCTTGCTTGAAACCCACGACCAAGAGAAGAGAAGGAGCAAGAAGAGAGCTTAGGAGGAGGAAGATCACTTGAATGAGAGTTACTCTTGCAAAATGAAACTCTTTTCATCTAATTAAGTGGTTTGTAACCTCCATGGGATACCAAGATTCACAACTCTTGGTAACTCCCATGAGGTGGCACTTCACTTAAGTAACCATGATGATGTGGAGCATCATCATTGGTCCACTTAATGCCAACTCACCAATGAGGTGGCATAAAGTCAAGTCAAACTTGACTCTTCATCTTCCTCTCAAGTCAAGTCAAACTTGACTTAATCTCTCTCATGGTTGATCTAATCCAACCATTTAATTCAAGCCAATTTAATATAATGAATCTAATTCATTTAATTAAATTGATTCAATGAGTCATAATCTAAATTAGACTCATTGAACACATGAATCAACTTGAGTCCAAGTCAATTAGCCCAATTAGGATTACTCTTAATCCAATTTGATTCATCAAATCAATCTAATCCTCTTGGTTCATCATATGAACCTAATCTCCATCCACTTGTTCTTTGTGTGTGACCCAATAGGTTCTTGTAACGTTGGCAATACCCCTAAACTCATTTAGAAACATAAGTAATGAGTGGTATCTAGCAATACATCATTACTACCCAAGTTACAAGAATGTTGAGATCCAACATCACCTTGTGACTACTAATTGTGACTCCTCACAATATATGACATGTGTCCTTCTATCCTAGACATCTAGATTGATTAATGTGAGGCATAGACCGTGTCATCCTCTAATCAATCTAAATCTTGAACTCCAAGTAGACTCACTCAATCAAATGAGCTCAATATCTCATATTGACTCATTTGGGCATGGTCATGCACTTCGTGGTCTCACTCTATCAAGAATACCGATGTCTCTCCCGTCATATAGGAGGGATAGATCCCATCTACATCACTCACATCCCTCCGCATAATTTGTTAAATACCCAGTAATCGCCTTTATAGTCCACCCAGTTACGGGTGACGTTTGACGAAACCAAAGTATATAACTCCTTATGTAGGGAACCATGGTGACTTCAGGTCTAAGGACTAGTAGTCATACTAATAGCCACATGAGAAAGTATATGACACTCATATAACGATCCATGATACTTTCTCATGGCGGGTCATTCAGTATACATTCTCCAATGCATACCCATGTGTCAACTTGATATCTCTATATCCATGACTTGTGAGATCAAGTCATCGAGTTGACCTACATGCTAGTCTTATTGCATTAACATTGTCCCTGAATGTTAATACTCGACTAGGAATGATTAAGAGTAGTGTTCCCTATATCATCTCACTATTGGTTCAACTAACCGATTGATATAGGTGAGAACCTTCTACTCAAGGACGTTATTATACTTAGTTTATTTGGCACCAATACAAGTAAGTATAATAACCAAAACCAAATGCCTTTATTTATATAGAATATGATACAACAAGTACATAATACAATCATCAAATGATTGACTCTAGGGCTCTAGCTAACAATCTCCCACTAGCACTAGTGCCAATCAGTGTAGACTCTAAGCCCCAATGACCTAGTGTGACCATCATGCTTCCTCTATGCCAAAGCCTTGGTCAAGGGATCTGCAATGTTAGCCTCTGTGGGTATTCTGCAAATCTTCACATCTCCTCTCTCAATAATCTCTCGAATGAGATGGAAGCGTCGTAGTATGTGTTTAGTCCGCTGGTGTGAGCGAGGTTCCTTAGCCTGTGCTATAACTCCGTTGTTGTCACAATAGAGCTCAATAGGGTCAGCTATACTAGGAACCACCCCAAGTTTAGTGATGAACTTGCGGATCCAAACTACCTCCTTTGCTGCCTCTGATGCAGCAATATATTCGGCCTCTGTCGTAGAATCAACTACTGTGTCCTGCTTCGAACTCTTCCAGCTCACAGCACCACCATTTATGCAGAACACGAACCCTGACTGCGATCGATAATCATCCTGGTCGGTCTGGAAGCTAGCATCACTATAACCCTTTACAGCTAGCTCGTCACCGCCTCCATATATCAAGAAATATTCTTTAGTCCTTCTTAAGTACTTAAGAATATTCTTGACCGTTATCCAGTGACTTTCACCTGGATCTGACTGGTATCTGCTCGTCATGCTCAAAGCATACGAGACATCAGGTCGAGTACATAGCATGACGTACATGATAGATCCTATGGCTGAAGCATAAGGGATCTGATCCATGCGGTCTCTCTCCTCTCTAGAAGAGGGACCCTGAGTCTTCGAAAGACTCACGCCATGTGACATCGGCAGAAATCCCTTCTTGGAGTTCTGCATGGCAAACCGAAGGAGTACCTTGTCAATATATGTACTCTGACTTAGGCCAAGCAACCTCTTAGATCTATCTCTATAGATATGTATCCCTAGAATGCGGGATACCTTACCTAAGTCCTTCATTGAGAAGCAACTCCCTAACCAGGTCTTGATAGACTGAAGCATAGGGATGCCCTTCCCAATGAGTAGTATGTCATCCACATACAATATGAGGAAGACAACTATATCCCCTACAACCTTCTTGTAGACACAAGGCTCATCTTCGTTCTTGATGAAACCAAATTGTTTGACTGCATCATCGAATCGAAGATTCCAGCTCCGAGAAGCTTGCTTTAGTCCATAAATGGACCTATGCAGCTTGCATACTCTGCTAGTATGCTGTGGATCTACAAAACCCTCAGGTTGTGTCATATACACATCCTCGAGTAGGTTTCCATTCAGAAACATGGTTTTGACATCCATCTGCCATATCTCATAGTCATGGTAGGCTGCAATAGCAAGCATGATCCGAATGGACTTAAACATCGCTACTGGAGAAAAGGTCTCATCATAGTCAATACCATGAATCTGCTTGAAACCTTTAGCTACCAAGCGACCCTTATAGATAAGTCCATCCATGTCAGTCTTTCTCTTAAAGACCCACTTGCACCCAATTGGTTTTACCCCTTCAGGTGGATCAACCAAAGTCCATACTTGGTTGGTGTACATGGATTCCATCTCGGATCTCATGGCTTCTAGCCATTTCTCGGAATTTGGTCTCATCACAGCTTCCTGATAGGTGGTAGGCTCATCCTCTATGAGCATAACGTCATCATGGTCAGACAAGAGAAATGAGTATCTCTCAGGCTGACGACGTACCCTATCAGACCTGCGAAGAGGTATGTCTACTTGAACTGGTTGTTGTTCCTCAACTCTTTGTGGAACATCATCATCCACAACACTTTGTGGTTCCAGTTCAATTTCCATCGAGGCATCAGTGCTATTGTTCGCATCTTGAACTTCTTCAAGATCAAATGCGCTCCCACTAGTCTTTCTAGAAACAAAGTCCCTTTCTAGAAAGACCCAGTCTTTTCCACAACTACCTTGTGCTGACTGGGAATATAGAAGTAATATCCCTTAGTTTCCTTGGGATATCCAATAAAGTAGCACTTGTCAGATTTGGGTCCTAATTTGTCTGAGACTTGACGTCGAACGTAAGCCTCACAACCCCAAATCCTCATGAAAGACACCTGAGCATCTCTCCCAGTCCATATCCTATATGGTGTCTTTATCACGGCCTTGGATGAAACTCGGTTGAGTATAAAAGCTGCCGTGTCTAGAGCATAGCCCCAAAGGTATGCCGGAAGATCTGTGTGACTCATCATAGATCGTACCATATCTAATAGGGTACGATTCCTCCTTTCGGATACACCATTCCACTGTGGTGTTCCAGGAGGAGTGAGTTGGGATAGAATCCCACACTCAGCTAGGTAGTCACGAAACTCATGGCTAAGGTATTCTCCACCTCGATCGGATCGAAGTATCTTAATACTCTTGCTAAGCTGGTTCTGTACTTCATTCTTGAATTCTTTGAACTTTTCAAAGGATTCAGTTTTATGTGTCATCAATTACACATAACCATATCTACTGAAATCATCAGTAAATGTGATGAAGTATCTATAACCGCCTCTAGCAGAAATATTGAAAGGGCCACATACATCACTATGTATGAGTCCTAGCAAATCAGTTGCTCTCTCGCTATGTCCACTAAAGGGAGTCTTGGTCATCTTGCCTCGTAGGCATGACTCGCATATCTCATATGATTCAAAATCAAATGAGTCCAGCAAACCATCTTTATGGAGCTGGGATAAGCGCTTGTCATTTATATGACCTAAGTGACAGTGCTAGAGATAGGTTTGGTTCAGGTCATTTGACTTGAACCTCTTGGTATTTATATTATAGATAGGGCTCTCAAGGTCTAGAATATAGAGTCCGTTTATCAGAGGTGCACTACAATAGAACATTTCGTTTAAATAGACGGAACAACATTTGTTCTTTATTATAAACGAAAAACCTTTCTTGTCCAAACAAGAAATAGATATAATGTTCTTAGTTAAAGCAGGCACATAACAACAATCATCTAATTCTAGTACAAGCCCAGAGGGCAGAGATAGATGGTAAGTTCCTACAGCAATAGCAGCAACCTGTGCTCCATTGCCTACTCGTAGGTCTATCTCACCCTTCGTCAATGCCCTGCTATTTCTCAGCGTTTGTACATTAGTACAAATGTGCGAAGCACATCCGGTATCTAATACCCACGATGAAGAAATAGAGAGGTTGACTTCTATAACATGTATACCTGAAGTAGAAATCTTATTTCTCTTCTTCGTAAGATCTTCCAGGTATTCTTTGGAGTTCCTCTTCCAGTGCCTTGCTTGTCCTTGATATAGGTGACAAAGATGTTCAACCATATCGTAAGCGCCCATCAACTCATGTTGCTTCTGAAGCTCAGAGTTCATGGTCGCGAGCATAAGACAGGACACATCTAATGCGTCATCTTGATGCTTCTTGTAAGCATCTCGGTCTGCTCGCGTGGCAGTGGCAGGAGGAGCCTCCGGAATGGGCTGCTCCAGAACGTACAGTTTACGTTCTTGGGTGAGAACTATTCTCAGGTTCCTGTACCAGTCCAGGAAATATGCTCCGTTGAGCTTGTCCTTCTTAAGGACAGATCGTAGAGAGAAGGTGTTCGTATTCGACGTCATGGTAATCTACAACAGAAATAAATGCAGAAATAAATATCATATTCTTAATCATTTAATTAGGCCTTTAACTAAATGATGCTCCCACTGAATTCTATAATTCATGTGGGACAAGATCTACATCATATTAACCCTTGAGTTAGCTTTGGCTAATACGCCCAAGACTTAGTATGATCGGTAGGTAACGATTACCAATTACATCTCTATGCAACTCTTGTTTATAGGATCAATATCCGCATTTATATTAAAACTCGAGTTAGCTTTGGCTAATACGCCCGAGAGTTAATATATATGTGATTTTGACCTATCTTTCCAACCGTTGGAAGAATGCCTATAGTTATACTCGATCCAACCGAGTTAACTAGGAATACTCAATCTAATTGAGTTGTACTCACCCATGCGTTGATAGGAGGGACCAAGATTGTCCCTCCGTACCCTATCAAGATAGTATGTGTTGCTCTACTTTGGCAGATTCAACAACAACATGCGATCAAGGTAGTGGTAGGTATCACAGCATGGTAGGCATTACAAGTTGACGTGATTTAGATCTAATCTAAACGATGATGCGTATCATATACTCGATAGATCTAATCTAATCGAAGGGTGCATCATGTACACGACTTAGATCTAATCTAATCGTAAGGCACTAATTAATTACTTAATTAACTAGCATGCATCACATACACACAAAATAATTAATTAAATAATTAATCAAATAATTTTATGATTATGTCATGGCCCTACTACGATCTTCTCAAGCCAATGAGAAGATCGGATGGTCAACCTAAGGTCAATAGCTTCTCAAGCTCCTTCCTTTTGACCACCTTGTGTTGCTCGCGCCTTCCTCGTAACTCCGTCTCGAGTGGATCTTCCACCGTTCCAATTTTTGTACATTACAATTTTAGAAACTCGAGTTACATTCGAGTCTAAATCTAATTTACAACAAGAATAAAATAGAAGGCACGACGCGCAGGTCGCGAATCAAAATACAGCACACACATCACATGACGGCACGCAGACCGTATTATGAATTACAACACAAATCCAATCACATTGGGTCTTTTTGGGCCATGACTATCACAAAAATAATATATAATTCAAAATTATATATTTCTATAATTTTCTGTAATTTTTCTATAATTTTTACAATTTTTATGAGTACAATTTCCCGGCGGTTCCGTTTAGCGATTTTCGGGCGCAATCGCGGAACGAATTCCCTTGCGGGGCCAGGGGCAGCGCCCCTACCCGCGATCTAACCATCGCGAGGGTTCCATTGTGATCTAACAGCGCCCTAGCCCGCTGTCCCAAAAAGTTTTGGGGCGAAACTTGGCCGTTTTGGAAAATTATTCTCGGTAGTCGAAGCCTATAAGTGTCGAAACACTTGTGCTTCGCTTCTACGAGAAAAACACTCATAAAAACTATAAAAATCATAAATTTACATAAATTCACAGAACTGAAAAGTTTTCATAAAACACAAAATAAACTCGTATCATCTTCGCACGTGGCTCTGATACCACTGTTGGGTTTTTCGGGCCGCGAAAACCGCTTTTTCACGTCGCGGAAACCCCGAAACCCCTTAGCCAACGGATCCGTGCAAAGAAAAATTTTGAAAACTTACGAATACGAGTTTACCTAGATCTACACTTAGATCTACATGGAGAAAATCTTATACCTTCGATGCGTGCCCTTCGCGAATCCCGCTCGTCCAAGGTACGCCGGATCTCGTGATTGTCAACGTAGACAATCCTTTAGAAGTATCCACACGAACAAGATGTGTTCTCAAACACACAAGGATGGAGAAGAGAGCACCACAAGTGTGCTAGCACTCTCTAGGGCTCTCGGGTAGGATTGGAAGAAGAAGAAAGGAAAAGAAGAGAACACACTCCTCTAAAATCTCTATGTGACTTTCACTAACCTTTCTTCTTGGATTAGATTCACTCTCCTTTCTTCTCCCTTGCTTGAAACCCACGACCAAGAGAAGAGAAGGAGCAAGAAGAGAGCTTAGGAGGAGGAAGATCACTTGAATGAGAGTTACTCTTGCAAAATGAAACTCTTTTCATCTAATTAAGTGGTTTGTAACCTCCATGGGATACCAAGAGTCACAACTCTTGGTAACTCCCATGAGGTGACACTTCACTTAAGTAACCATGATGATGTGGAGCATCATCATTGATCCACTTAATGCCAACTCACCAATGAGGTGGCATAAAGTCAAGTCAAACTTGACTCTTCATCTTCCTCTCAAGTCAAGTCAAACTTGACTTAATCTCTCTCATGGTTGATCTAATCCAACCATTTAATTCAAGCCAATTTAATATAATGAATTTAATTCATTTAATTAAATTGATTCAATGAGTCATAATCTAAATTAGACTCATTGAACACATGAATCAACTTGAGTCCAACTCAATTAGCCCAATTAGGATTACTCTTAATCCAATTTGATTCATCAAATCAATTTAATCCTCTTGGTTCATCATATGATCCTAATCTCCATCCACTTGTTCTTTGTGTGTGACCCAATAGGTTCTTGTAACGTTGGCAATACCCCTAAACTCATTTAGAAATATAAGTAATGAGCGGTATCTAGTAATACATCATTACTACCCAAGTTACAAGAATGTTGAGATCCAACATCACCTTGTGACTACTAATTGTGACTCCTCACAATATATGACTAGTGTCCTTCTATCCTAGACATCTAGATTGATCAATGTGAGGCATAGACCGTGTCATCCTCTAATCAATCTAAATCTTGAACTCCAAGTAGACTCACTCAATCAAATGAGCTCAATATCTCATATTGACTCATTTGGGCATGGTCATGCACTTCGTGGTCTCACTCTATCAAGAATACCGATGTCTCTCCCGTCATATAGGAGGGATAGATCCGATCTACATCACTCACATCCCTCCGCATAATTTGTTACATACCCAGTAATCGCCTTTATAGTCCACCCAGTTACGGGTGACGTTTGACGAAACCAAAGTATATAACTCCTTATGTAGGGAACCATGGTGACTTCAGGTCTAAGGACTAGTAGTCATACTAATAGCCACATGAGAAAGTATATGACACTCATATAATGATCCATGATACTTTCTCATGGCCGGTCATTCAGTATACATTCTCCAATGCATACCCATGTGTCAACTTGATATCTCTATATCCATGACTTGTGAGATCAAATCATCGAGTTGACCTACATGCTAGTCTTATTGCATTAACATTGTCCCTGAATGTTAATACTCGATTAGGAATGATTAAGAGTAGTGTTCCCTATATCATCTCACTATTGGTTCAACTAACCGATTGATATAGGTGAGAACCTTCTACTCAAGGACGTTATTATACTTAGTTTATTTGGCACCAATACAAGTAAGTATAATAACCAAAAACCAAATGCCTTTATTTATATAGAATATGATACAACAAGTCCATAATACAATCATCAAATGATTGGCTCTAGGGCTCTAGCTAACATGTTTATCGTGCCAATTCTTCCTCACTGCCTTGGCGATGCAGGCTCCATTCACGATCCAAATTTTGAATCCAAATTCCATCTTCAACAGCAAATCTCACATCAACCAGTGATCAGCAATTAAAGTGCAGATCGAGATTAATACGTGTTCCCTGATCTGCGATTTTTTTTCCTTTCGTGATCTGCCGCTGCCACAGATCAATGGGTGTTCCCCAGATCTATGGTTTCCTATCATTCGAAGAGGTTAGAAGGGTGTTTCCTGAAGCTTCTACATCTGTTCCACCTCCTCCTTCATCTGCAGCTAAGGGATCGATCCGATCAATCGATTTAAGCTCCGTAATTCATGGCAATCCTCTGTTCTTCGTGCATTCCATTCGCTAGCTGAATGGGTGTTCCCTGAAGTTTAGCGCATCTTATTAACAGGCTGGAAGATTTGATTTCGCTGTTGTGAACTCAATGGGAATTCTCAAGGGTTCTTTTGTGATGCAGCAAAGAGATGGAATTAGAATTGTGATTTGAGTTCATGGATGTCTTTTTTAACCTAGATCTTAGATTCTGTTTGCAAATCATTTGTTTGTTTGGGTTTTCTTTCTCATACAAATACATCCCTCATCTGTTTTTGTAGTTTGGATATGAAGTTACTTTGAATTCTGATTTAGTTTTCTTAATTAGAATGAAGATGTGCATGATAAGAGTTAAATTTCTGCGATTAGAACTTAGATTTGAGTTTATGGAAATTTCTTTGTTTAGTTTTATAACTGATTGACTAGCTTAAGTTTCTAGTTCTGTTTATTTCTTGCATTTGCATGTCAATTGAGTTCAGTAATATAGAGAAGTTTGCTTAGAGATTTTGTAGGAGTTATCATCTAGAGTTCTTCACTTGGTTTAGTGCAGATAAGTTTGGGTTGTAATATAGGTTTAACTCTGAATTAGAGCAATAGGATTTAGTTACCTCAAGTGATTAGGATTAGTGTTAAGAGTCATTTGGCCGAGTTTACATTAGGTTTTTAGTTCATTTTTATCTGTTTGTTTAGGTTTAATCCTTGTTAAAGATTAGATCCAGTAATGTAGTACTTGAGTAAGATTCATCATGTTCATTAGCTTGTTAGTTTTAACTTCTGTTTAGAATAGAAATTATTATCTTGCTTTGTTGGTGAATTTTACCATTTGAATTCTAGATTTAAATGATGGTTAAAAGTAGAGATTCCATTTGCAATTAGAAAATCCAAAAAGAGTTAGAGATCGAAGATCAAAATTTAACACACATTTATTAGTTATCCTAAGAAATATACGACTTGGGACTCGTTGCTATATCTCTTTTCTTGAGTTTACTTTGGTTCCTTATCTTAAATAACTTTGAAGCGCCTTGTGACATGTAAAAATCGTGGCATCACTGGGCATGTAGGAGACGAGAAGCCAAAGCTTCTTGTGGTCGGCGACCTGAAAACGAAAAAACCCTATTTTTCATTTTGGTCGGCCGAAGAAGAAAAGGGGAGAGAGGTAAAACTTGAGAGAGAAAACCCCAATTTATATATATTGGTTCAATAACCAAACCTCTTTTAATTAAAGAAATAAAATAATTTAGTTCATTAATTAAACTAAAGAGTGTCTAACTCATATTCAAAAAATGTGGCTCATCCACGCTTCCATTGCATCATTTTAATTTCATATTTGCCCTTCATCTATTCCAACCAGACTTAATCTCTCTCGATCTCAGAATCTAATTTTCAAACTCATTTTATGTCTTTTAGATAAACTTATAGTGTGTGTAACCTTATAGGTTCCCAGTTTATATTGGTTGTCCATAATTAACCATTAATTATAGAACGATCATGAGTGACACCTAGTAGTACATCATAATCCCTAACTAATCAAAAAATCATAGGTAGATCTTAGAACCACTTCCAAACCTTTTAGCAGCTACAATAAGTCATGTCTTGTTTCTTTCACTCATCTTATACCCACTTGGTTCAAGACATGGTCTATGTGTCAGTCCCCACTATACTAACAACGTCACACCTAGCCCAAGTAATACTTACTCATTCTGCAGATTCAAATAACTCCGGCATGTGTCTAAGAGTCTCTTACTCTTAACATGTGATGTTTTGGCCAAAGATTTTGAGTAATAATCCTAACGAGTGGTCATAGGGTATACATTTCCTCGCAATGAGTGATGAATCCTCTATGGGCTATTTAAACACTTTTAGGCACTTTGACGTATACCCAATCATCGTGGGTCCACACCTCAATGAGATACTTGCTGAAGATGTCAAAGTATAAGTTTTCATGACTAAGATGACTTATATACCTCAAGTCAAAAGAGACTTGCACTCGAGCTGCAGTAAGAGCTTCACAGACATATCTATATATATATAGAGAACCATATGAAGTCTTATAGCAGGTCACTCCAATGAGCTAGTAATCATAACTAGCATCCACATTTAACTCTCGATATCCTAATGTCTCCAACTAGTAAGAAATAGATGCTTGGTTAAACCAAGGATTATAAACTGTGCTAATCTATCAGAATCAATGATGTCCAAACTCATCAATTCATTGACTAGGGAATATTCCAATACATTCATAATTGCACATGTAGAGATACTCACAATTTGTGATCCAATCACAAGTTCTCTCATGCTATGAATCATATCGCAGACATTAAGTATGTGAGTTTAAGATCCAATCATACACAGAGAATGTGCACATAAATAGTGAATCTATATTTATCAAATAAATAGTAAAATCATAAGGCGATTGCCTTAGGACATCCCTTAAAAACTAACCGCGCCCCCTAGGATTTTCATCTAGAGTCCTTGACTCTAGGATTTCGCCTGAGGTCCTCGACCTGCTAAGACTTTGCCAGTCCCTTGAACCAAGACTTTATTGCCTAACCGTAGCTAGGACTTTTCATAACCTAGGGTTACCACTCCTTGGGACCTAGGATTATCTCACCCTAGGGTTTTCCACCTGCCTAGAATCCACTAGAACTTTTATTTAAGAACACTTAGGATTTTCTTGCAAGCTCAGTCACACTTGTTAGATTACAAATCATCTTAACTTTTGAACCCTTTCCCATAATCAAAATTCAGGTTCGATCGTCTGGTACTCTCTGCACCAACAATCTTCTCCTTTTTTATTATGGCAGCTTGATTCAAAGGTTAAGTAAAACATATAGCAACATATAATGAAAGTTGAGAGATTCATTCATAAAGAAAGAATTAGCCTGGTATCTCCCCTTAATCCCTTAACTTTCTCTCCCCCTTAACTTTTGAATATTCTCTCCCCCTTTTGACATATATCAAAAACAATTTAGGGAGAAAAAATACTTAATTTTTATAAAGGCCTTGGAGAAGAAGGAGGCCTGATGGTCGACGGCTCAAGGAGGGTGACGAGAAAAGATGTATAGTAGCTCTCGTTGCTGTTCAACGATGGATCTTGATGCTGGCGGTGGCAAGAGTGTCTGGGGGCAACAGGTGACCATCGAGAGGAAACAGATGGTCGGCATCAATGCTGGTAGGTGACACAGTAGCGGTGGCACTTTGACTTATACCCAATCATCCCGAGTCCACACCTCAATGAGATACTTGCTGAAGATGTCAAAATATAAGTTTTCATGACCAAGATGACTTATATACCTCAAGTCGAAAGTGTTGGTGCAATATTCCCTAGGTCAAGGTTGACTTGGTTGACTAAGCTTCAGTCTTGATGTTTGGGTTTTGATGTTTGATAATACATGGAGATTGCAGGTGCAATCGTTCATTTGGGGAGATTATTGGTACAATTCTCCTCTAGTCAAGGTTGACCAGTTAGATGGGAAGAAGAGTCAAGTAGGTCAAGACTAATTGGATACTTGACTGGGAAGTCCTGGTGAGTAAAACCAGGAAATTGGAAAATCTTGGTGAGTAAATCCAAGTGAAAGACCTAGTGAGTGAAGTTAGGTAGAGGTGAAAGTCCTGGTGAGTGAAGCTAGGCAGTTGGGAAATCCTGGTGAGTGAAGCCAGGTGAAAGACCTAGTGAGTGAAGCTAGGCAGAAGGAAAATCTTGGTGAGTGAAGCCAGGTGAAAGATCTAGTGAGTGAAGCTAGGCAGTATGAAAATCCTAGTGAGTGAGGTTAGGTGAAGGTCCTGGTGAGTGAAGTCAAGCAGATGGAAAGTCCTGGTGAGTAAAGCCAGGCAGATGGAAAGACCTGGTGAGTGAAGCCAGACACGTGGAAATCCAGGTGGGTCAAGGTTGATTGGACACCTGGTATGGAGAAGTCCAAGTAGATTAAAGGGTTGACCGGATACTTGACACGAGGAGAAAAGTCTAAGTGGGTCAAAGGGATTGACCGGACACTTGGTGAGAAAGTCCTGGCAGGTCAAGGGTAATCGGATGCTAGGCATGATGTCCCAACAGGTCATGGTTGATCGGATGTTGGGGTTTAGGGGCTAGGGACTTGATTAGGGCAAATCAAGTTGATTCAATCGATCAACCGATCGATTGAATCATGTCCAATCGATCGGTTGATCGATTGGATAGGTGTCGTGACAAAGCTTCCTCCCAATCGATCAGTGGATAGATTGGGAAGTTGTTGCCGATCGCACAGAAGCCCTCCCAATCGATCAACCGATCGATTGGGAACCTCCAATCGATCGGGCGATCGATTGGGAGGCTGGAAAATCGTGAGAAGCTGTGAATCGATTGGGCAATTGATTCATGCGATTTCCAGAGAGCACAGAGGTTCTCTGGATCGATCAACCGATCGATCCAAAGCCTCCCTAATTGATTGAGAGCAATTCAATCGATTGGGATCCGACCGTTGGTGCCGGATAAAGTCGTTGCGAGCGTTTTCTTCAGCACTACTTCGCCCGATCCTTCTCTGATCTTCATAGCGCCTTCTCCACTACTCACCACCAGTTCTTGAAGCTTCTTGGAGCAAGGTATTTTCGCACTTCCAAGGTCAAGAGGCTTTCCAAACAAGAAGGGGAAGCTAGCTAGGGTTTACTGTGTAAAATCTTGTAAGGTTTACTTGTATTTTGCTTCTTCTTTTCTTCTTGTTGTTGTGCGAGTTTGTACGAGGCTTCTCCACCTCTGGCTACAACTGAGAAGGAGTGTTTTATTAGTGGAGAGCGTGTCGTGTGCGGATCCTTGGATTAGTCACCTCTTCTTGAGGTGGATACCAAGTAAATCCTTGTGTTAGCGTTGTATTTTTGTTTCTTGTACATTCCGTTGCATATCATCACCAAGAAACAAGCAACGACAAGCGCGACGAGCTATTCACCCCCCTCTAGCTACATTTTGACCCTAACAAAAAGAAACTTGCACTCGAGCTACAGTAAGAGCTTCATAGACATATCTATATATATGTAGAGAACCATATAAAGTCTTACAACAGGCCACTTCAATGAACTAGTAATCATAACTAGCATCCACGTTTAACTCTCGACATCCCAATATCTCCAGCTAGTGAGAAACAGCTGCTTGGTTAGACCAAGGGGTATAAGCCGTGCTAATCTATCAGAATCGATGATGTCCAAACTCATCAATTCATCGACTAAGGAATATTCCAATACATTCATAATTGCACATGTAGATATACTCATAAGTTGTGATCCAATCACAGGTTCTCTCATGCTACGAATCATATCACGGGCATTCAATACGTGAGTTTAAGATCCAATCATACACATAGAGAATATGCACCCAAATAGTGAATATATATTTATCAAATAAATAGTAAAACCATAAGACGATTGCCTTAGGACATCCCTCAAAAATGAACATGTGACCCTTGGGATTTTCACCTAGAGTCCTCGACTCTAGGATTTCACCTGACATCCTCGACCTACTAAGACATTGCCCTGTCCCTCAGACCAGGACTTTGTTTCCTAACCACAGCTAGGACTTTTCATAACCTAGGGTTACCACTCCTTGGGACCTAGGGTTACCTCCCCCTAGCTCCAGGGCGTAGCACAGGCAGTGGATGAATGACATCTCTGTCGTAATGGCCAGGGGTCGATTCTCAGGAAGTGACGACCTGGGGTTTACCCCACCATGCGTCTGACGCCTATGCACCTATATGTACCTCCCTCTATATTCGTGGGTCCTGTACTAGGGGTTCGTTAATGTAGGGTTACCTCCCACTAGGGTTTTCCACCTGCCTAGAATTCACTAGAACTTTTTTTTAAGAACACTTAGGATTTTCCTGCATGCTCAGTCACACTTGTTAGATTATAAAACATCATAACTTTTGAATCCTTTGCCATAATCAAAATTCAGGTTTGATCATGTAGTGCTCTCTGCACCTATAATCTTCTCCTTTTTGATTATGATAACTTGATTCAAAAGTTAAGTAAAACATATAGCAACATATAGGGAAAGTTGAGAGATTCATTCATAAAGAAAGAATTAGCTTCTTAGCTCTCCTTAATCCCTTAACTCTCTCTCCCCCTTAACTTTTGAATATTCTCTTTCCCTTTGACATATATCAAAAATAATTTAGGGAGAAAAAATGCTTAATTTTTATAAAATCCTTGAAGAAGAACTTGACTATTGAAAGCTTAGTTAAATTCTTAGATTTGAAAAATATTTTGTCAAGTACTTAGTTTTGAAGAATTTCAAACAAACTTAGTTACTTAGCTTTCTGAAAAGCTTAGTTAAGTAAAAGATTCCTAAAATAAAACTTATTTAAGCTTTTTGAAAATATTTCATAAAAACTTAAAGAAAAACTTTTTCAAAACTTATTTTTCCAAAAAAAAAAAAAAATTAAACTTGGTCTTTCAAAAAAAAAAACAAATTTATGCTTGCCTTTCAAAAATGGTTTAAACTTTCTTTTCAAAAATAATTAAATCTTAAAAAACTTAACTTCCTTTATAAAAATACTTTAACCTTTTTAAAGAACTTATTTATTTTTTTGAAAAAAAATTAACTTTAAAATTAAAAAAAATACTTTAACTTTAAAGGATATGTAATTTTGAAATTTTGAAAAAAATACATTAACTTCCAATAATATTTAATTTTGAGATTTTGGAAAAATATTTTAATTTTGAGAAAATATTTATTTTTTTTTTTAAAAAAAAGTTTAACTTAACCTAATTCTTTTCACTGCCCCTTAATTAATACCTTAAAAAAAATAACTAAATTATTTAAGTTTGAGGGTCCTAGACTCTAATCATTAAAAAAAACATAAAATTTATTATCTATTTTTTTATTTCCTATCTTAGTCTTTCTAAGTTATCAAACATGTTCATCTTATGAGTTTGTATGAGATGGAGTTAAGTTAATTTTGAAATTGATTTTGAATTTTAAAAATTATTAGGTCTGAATTTGAAAATTTCAAAATATTTGAATTTAAATTTGTAAAAAAGTATTTTAAAATAATTAAGTTTGAATTTTATAATATTTCAGAATATTTATGTTTAAATAATTAAATTTGAAGAATTAATTAATATTTAAAAATAATTAAGATTTGAAAATAATTAAAATTTTGAAATTAAAATTTAAAAATTAATTAAGATTTTGAAATTAAAATTTAAAAATTAATTAAGATTTAAAAATAATTAAGTTATAAATTATAATTTAAAAATTAATTTTAATTTTAATATTAATTAACATTTGAAAACAATTAAGATTTGAAAATAATAAAATTTAAAAATTAATTAAGATTCAGTTTAAGTTTGGTTAAGTTTGATTAAGTTTAGCTTAATTTGAATTATATTTTCATTGATTAAGTAAAGTTAAAGATTTATTTAACTAATTTTAAATCTAAATTCATCTTACCCTTTTTTCAGATTGTCAATCAGGGAACCTTATCCATTTTGTGAGATGATTAATTTTATCTTCAATTTAGATTCAAAATCTAATGATTGATTTACACATAAGTTAGACTAAGGTTTAACAGTTAGTCAATTAAATATTCATTTCAATAATTGGCTTCCAGGTTGTGGTGAGACATTATACCACGCCCCTAGAGGAGTCCTTACCGAAAAATTTCGGCAGCATCTCCCCTGTATGGGTGACAATCTGAGGTATACATACATACAAAATACATCAGCCACATACAGCTGGAATATATATTTACACAACCACGCAGTTATATAATCAGCCCACTCGGCTGGAATAGAAATAAACACAACCACGCAGTTATATAAATATATTAATCAGCCCACACGGCTGTACTAAAATCAACACAGTGGAAATCACCAACAACGATCACAAAACATAAAACAACTAACTGCGAGCCGGCTCGGCTTGACACAATAAAATCAAACTAAATACAAGATACACAAACACCATAACAAGAAACAAAACCAAAGCACAACTAACGTACGGTATACCAAAACCATAATATCGTCCTCGAATGTGACGTGGAACTGGCGGACATGATCTCCAGGCGACTCCATAAATCCTTTACCTGCTACTTGGCGAAATTACCAATATACGGGGTGGTGAGTATAAAGACTCAGCGGGTATCATAATAAGTGTCTATACCTGAAACCATATCCTAGGCTAGTAATGGAAGGTAGGTGCAGCAAAATCCTGCTACAGTACTGCTCATAACTACATGGTATCATGTGAGGTATATACATGTCAATAGTAAGTAAACTAGTGTCTAAACACATATCACAGGTATATATCTCAACATATGTAAGCATATCAGCATAAGTAAACAACAACAGCATAAGCTAGTAACAGCAGCATAGATAAGCAACAACAACATAAGTAAGCAACCAGTAGATATAATAACAACAGCGTATGTACGGATGGTCACCCCGCCCACCTCCCTGCACCATGACCCCTGTATGGTCGAGAGGCCGAATCGATGACAACTGTACCACCCAAAGGCCGCCACTACTCTCGAGTGACCGGATGGACAGGTGCATAGTAGCTGAATAGCTACGTCTGCGACGGGGGTCCCTGCTGCCCGCGACTCCAGCTATCACTACCCATGAGTGTGCGAGTGGGGGGCACGACAGGACAAGCGGCACGCTCCAAGCTACCACTACCCATGAGTGGCCGAGCGTGCGGCCCTGGCCAACGACCGTCTCAACCACAAGGAAGACAGGGTCGTCGACAATGCATGCAATGACATGATGCGAACAATGCAACAGTCATCATATATATATAAACAAAAACAGGCATGCTACATGAAGCCAGCATGCTCAGTAAGGTGTGTAAATAAACAGCAACCAAAGCATGTAAACATGGTATCAGGTGTCTATATATCCAATACCTAATATCTAATGTCTGGCATCTGGTATTTGGTATCTGATACCTAGTAATATAGTATCTGCTAAACATCATCGATAGCAACAAGAGACTGTATAGAAACAGACATGAGAAGCTCAAAGATTGAGTGGTAGTATCAAGCGCAGGAAAAATAAGAGTGGAGTCAAGATGCACATAGTAGCTATCTGAACATATAGCTCATGCACTAAGATCAATGTACTAAAGAGATACAAGAAGTACCCGCCTTTATCTGTCGATCGTGATAAACTAGTCCCACATCGAGACGCACATCTCGAATCCAAGTCCTGCGATCACATAATATATTTAGCTAATTACATATACAACAACTAGCTAAACCTAAGACCCATCATCACTAACCATGATATCAATCTGATGATTCTATTACAATCTTGTACTCCTCTAAATCAACCATAAACCTTCATCTCAATAACAAATCATCCACATGATAATCACACACAAACTAAAATCCACCCAAGCAATACATCACAACTAAATAGAACTAGGACACTCTAACCATTTCACAACTAAAATCAAATATGATTAATACACGAAATTACCTTCTCAACTTACCCGAATTGGAGACCTCTCTGTTAATTCACAACCGAAGAAGTGCTCGCTACCAAGGATCGCGATAGGAGCATGATGGAGGTGTTGATTTCCAAATCCAACACCCTACATAACAATCATCACAGTCATCTAAGCATTAAACTCAATCCCATGTTGACAACCCCTTCCCCAATTCTATAAACATCTTACCTTCATTTGGCTACTCCCCTATTATCTCCCAGCCGAAGACCTAACTGCCGGAAAGGGTGATCAATGGAGCTGCTATTGAAATCGGAGATAAGAGCTACGAATCGGTTCTACAATCCATTTACAAATCGAATGAGTGTCATGGCCAACTGATGTGCGTAGATTATATACTCTTTTATGCATGTTTTTACGCACATTTACATACTTTGAGCATGCTTGATCTATGCATTTTTATACTTCCAGCTTTCCTTTTAGCATATTTACTCTTTTGGTTCAGAGATCTGCTTTTTGTGCATTTTCTGTACACAGGAGTCGATTTGGTGAAGAATCTACATCTTTGGGCATGCATTGGAGGAAACGAAGGGAGAAAGCACCGGGCCGTGTACCTCACACGGCCCTGCACTGGTATGGAGCTCGGGCCGTGTGGAGTTTGGCACCAACAGAAGAGGAAGATGACATGGCCGTGTGAACCATACGGTCGTGCCAGGCCAGAGGTGAAGCCAGTGCAGGCCGTGTGGATCTACACTGCCGTGTGGAGACTTCAGAGAGGCAAGCTGCGGCCGTGTACCACACACGGCCGTGTAGCTTACCAGAGACGAGAAGGGTTCTGGCGTGTGGATCACACGGCCGTGCAGAGAGGGAACTGGACATGGCCGTGTAAATCTCAGACGGCCGTGCCACGGGGCCGTGTGGCGCCCGATTCCCTCCTCTATTTAAACCCTTCTTCATGAATTGAAAGGGGATCTCTCCCCCTTTGGGAGAAAACAAGATTTGGTGGTTTCCTCCCATTCTTGGGAGGATTTCTGGGCGATTCTAAGGGAGATCTCGATGATTTCGACTCCGGAGCGAGGATTGGATCCGAAGACGAGGCTTCTTCGTAGATAAGTTTTCTCTTTCCCCCTCTTCTTGTTTTCTTGGATTGGGGATTCAAGGAATGCTTGTAATCTCTATTTCTTCGGGTTTTCTTCCTCGATTCATGGAGTAGATCTTGTATTCTAGGATTAAGGGAGTATTTGTATGATGGATTGATGTAATCTCTTATGGATTTGCCATTTTCTTGTTTCAATGACATTATCTTGCTTGTATTAATTAGATCTTGAATGATTGATGGTGATTTGTGCTTAATTCTCATTCTTGATTGATTGTTTGGATTTCTTATGGACTTTGTAAAGATAAACTCTCACTCGATCATCCGAGGGATCCACGTGACAGGTGCAAGCCCGTGTAAGGACGTTTGAGAGATAATCTTGAAGAGGAAATAGGGATATTCAAGAGAGTAGGATGGATTTTATGATTAGCTTCTTGTATCTTGATAGATTAATGAGTCGTGGGCTTCTACGTTGATATCCGAGGAAGGCATAGTAATAGGTGCACTTCTGTGTAAGGACAACATAGGTTCATGTCAAATTAATCCTATTTAGATACATTTCTCAGTCCTTAGCCGGTTGTCTATTGCAAGAGGGAACCGACAACTTTCTACATGTTTGACAATTGAGGGATAAGAATTGGTGAACCATTTACATTCAAGAAATCTTACAAAGAAACCGAAACTCCTAGAATCTTCCTTTATCATAACCCAAAACTCTGAACTCTTGTTTGTTGATATTTAATATTAGATTTGTTTACCTTTACTTTGCTTTTGAAACGATTGGATAGTTGTTTAGCTAATTCGCATTGAGACATTTCTAGTGCTTATTCCAGTCCCTGTGGATACGATAATCTTTTATATTACTTGCGACATTTCCGTACACTTGCGGAGAGTAACAAGGTTTTGGCGTCGGACTGCGCTATAACATTAGGAATTATCAATTGAGTTAGACTAAACATAACATTTGTTTTCCTTTCATATTGCATAGTTGTAACTAATCATTAGATTTTTTTTTTTTTTAGTTTCTTGTATAACTTTCACTTCTTGTTAATTCTTTTAATACAAATTCAATTCTGCATTTTTGATTCTTCTAATTTTCTTTTTGTGTCGAATTGCTATCTGCTATCTTGTTCTTGTGTATGCGAAGATCTAACTTTGCAGGGGAATTCTTTCCTTTTGACCCTGAGATTGATAGAACTTTCCATAAAAGAAGAATTCTGCAAAGACAAATTGAAGAACAGGAACATTTGAATATGGCAAATAGACCACTTAAGGATTATGCAGCATCCTATGCGAGAGGCTTTCGATCTAGTATTTCAAGACCTTCAGTGGAAGCTAATAACTTTGAGATCAAACCCGCAATTATATCTATGGTGCAGCAGAACCAATTTGGTGGAGGACCTCATGAGGACCCTAATCAACACTTAGAGGTCTTTTATGAAATATGTGGTACCATGAAAATGAATGGAGTTCCTTCAGATGCAGTTAGATTATTATTATTTGGGTTTTCTTTAAGAGATAGGGCAAAGCAATGGCTGAATTCTTTGGCCCCTAATAGCATCACCACTTGGGAGCAGTGTGAGCAATAGTTTCTTGATAAGTTCTATCCACCAAGCAAAACAGCTCATATGAGGAATTTAATTGCAAGCTTCAAGCAAACTGACTCAGAATCTCTTTTTGAAGCATGGGATAGATATAATAGTATGCTCAGACAATGCCCACATCATGGGTTGGAAAGATGGTTAGTGTTGCACACTTTTTACAATGGTATCAATTATCATACCAAAGTGTCCCTTGATTCAGCTGCTGGAGGGGCACTTATGAACAAAAGCTTAGATGAAGCCGAAGAAATCATTGAAAGTGTAGCACAAAATCATCATCAATGGGCAAATGAAAGAAGTGGTGGCTATTCCTCTGTAAACCCAACAATTAAAGCATCAGGGAAGTTTGATGTAGATGCAGTCACTCTTTTGTCTGCAAAATTGGACGCTCTTACAAAGAAATTTGAGAATATGGGGACTAGTGCTAATATGGTCAATGCTATTAGTACATCTTGTGAAGTATGTGGGAGTTCAGAGCATTCAAATGACTCATGTCCATTGGGAGCTATCACTGCACAAATCAATCAACTTGAACAATGTGATGCAATCATGAGTTACAATCAAAGGCAGAACAACCCATACTCAAATACTTATAACCCTGGATGGAAGAGTCATCCAAATTTTTCTTACAGAAATAATCAAGATCAAGGACCATCTATGGGGGCAAGACCAAATTTTCAAGCTGGGCAACAAAATTTTCAACATCTATCTTCTCAAGGCTTACCAAAGTCAAATGTTGAAAAGATGCTTGAAGAAATTATCTCAACTCAGAATGAAATGAAGCAAGATATAGCAAAGCTCATTCAGAGAATGGATAATTCTGAAAAGCATCAAAAGATTCAGGATAGTCAAATTGCCCAACTAGCTGCCTCATCATCCAGAGCACCGGGACAACTTCCAGGAAAACCTGATGTGAATCCTATGGAGCATTGCAATAGGATTGAGCTTAGGAGCGGACGGACCTTGGGAGACTCCCAAGTGACTGCTTCAAAAGGGATACAAAAAGAAGAAGAGCTCCCTCCTCCTATACCGAATCAGATTCAAGCTAATGAGGAGAGTACCATTGAGGTTGAAGAGACTCTTCCACTGAACCATCAGAGCAAAGCTGTCCCTTTTCCTCAGAGACTCACAATGCTCAAGAAGGATGAAGAATTTGGCAAGTTTCTAGAAAAGGTTAAGGAAATTTGTGTAGAGGTACCTCTTATTGATGCTATTCTACAAATGCCTAGATTTGCCAAATTTCTGAAGGATCTCATGTCAAATAAGAGAAGAAGAGGAGAGGTCGAGACCATTGCGCTTAGTGAGGAATGTAGTGCTATTTTTGAGAGGAACACTTCTCCAAAACTGAAGGACCCAGGGAGCTTTTATATTCCTTGCAACATAGGAAAAGAATTTTTTGAAAAAGCTTTTTGTGATTTGGGGGCGAGTGTTAGCCTCATTCCCTATTCAATTTGTAATAAATTAGGTCTCAAAAACATTAAACTTACTACTATGGCACTTCAACTTGCCGATCATTCATGCAGGTACCCTTTGGGTATTATAGAGGATGTGCCGGTAGAGGTGGATGGGAACGTTATTCCCACAGATTTTGTTGTGTTGGACATGGAAGAGGACCCTAGGATTCCTATCATATTAGGAAGACCTTTCCTTGCTACAGCTGAAGCTATAATTGATGTCAAAAATCATAAGCTTTCTTTGGTAATTGGTAAGGAAAAGTTGGAATATGATTTATCTAATATCTCTAACCATATCTCGTCTCTTTTAAATGCTTGTAGCAGGACAAACATTTATAAATTTGAGGAATGGAATTTCCATCCTCATGGAAGGCCACCAAATGAAGGAGACAATGTGGTGGAAGATGTTGGGAGAAGATCTCCCAACAGAAACGAAAAGTATATCTGTCCTCCAAGGGCGAGGAAAAGGAGCGAATGATTAAGTTTGGTCGAGCTAAAGACCTTAAACAAGCGCTCCTTGGGAGGCAACCCAAGGGTTTTTTTTAGTTAGTTTTAATTTGTATTGTAATTTCTTTTAGTTTGATGCATTCTTTTGATTTTGTTTTCAGGTTAGGTGCGAAACAGAGTCAGGCCGTGTGCTATACACGGCCAGGCAAAGGTCGCAGAGAATGGAAGTGTTTGGGCCGTGTCATCCAGACACGGCCGTGTGGGATCTCCCGAGGAGAAAAAGGTATAGGCCGTGTCATAGACACGGCCGTGCAAAGAATCCCGAGAGAAAAGATGGAGAGGCCGTGTCCCAGACACGGCCGTGCGAGGAATCCAGAGAAGGAAGAGGGGGAGGCCGTGTGGATCTACACGGCCCGTGCAAAGAATCCCGAGAGGAAAGATGGGGAGGCCGTGTGGATCTACACGCCCCGTGTAGGAGAACTATTAAAGTCTACCTCCTACCTCACACGGCCAGATCTTGGCCGTGTTCCGCACACCCCCAACTCTCCAAAACATATCTTTCTCTCCCAATTTCTTAAAAACTCCTCTCTAATCTCTCAAGATCTTTTAGATCCGATTCTCCTCCTCTCTAAGACTTGGACTTTTGTTCTCCTAACCTAAGATCTTTTGTTCTTTGAAGTTTTGTTCTTTGAAGTTCCACAACTCTAGATAATTCTTCCCTTATCTAAACTCATCAAGATGTCCAATATTTTGAAGAGATTACGCAAAAGAGGTGGTGGATCTAGTGGAGACAAAGAGAAGGAGCCATCAAGAGACAAAGGAAAACAACCAGTGAAGGGCAAAGGCAAAAGGACTTCACGCAACGAAGGTAATGACAATGAATTCAATATTGTGTTCAGAAATGATGATCAAGTAACTAGATTTGCAATTCTTGTCAATACAAAGATAGTGTGTACTAGATATATGGACCCAACTGTTCTTGATATGCTTGGAATTAGGGAAGATGTAGATTTGATGATTGGGTTTTTGGATTGGAGTGATATTATGTACACACATTTGCCTACATATCCTCGTCTTGTTTTGGAATTTTTAAGTTCATTGGATGTCTATTTTACTAATGAAGATGATTATTTTGGAAAAATCTCTTTTAGATTAATGAATCAAGAATTTCTATGGGCATTTAGTGACTTTAATTCTTGTTTTGGAATAACCACCGGTAGCCCTCGTAGGTTTGATCCAAGGTTTAATTGGAATCATTTTTGGAATGCAATAACTGGGTTAGATCAACCTTATGAGCCTTCAAGAGCTAAGGCCTCCCATATGCAAAACCCCATCTTTAGGTATCTACATAGAGTCATGAGTAAAACTATTTTTGGTAGGGGAGAGAGTGATGGGGTGGTTAAGAAGATAGAGCTTTATGCTTTATGGGCTATGCTTTATAAGGTTGAATTTGACTCTGGTTTTCATTTTGTTCAAACCTTATTGAGATCAGCTAGGGCATTATCGGGATCAATTGTTTTTGGTGGTTTGATTACCCGAATAGCTTGTAATTTAAATCTTGATGTTGATGGGTTGGAAATAATTCATGGTAATGACATGATTGACATTGATACATGTCTTGCTATGAAAATGATCGTTCGGGATGAGAATGGTTTCGCGTTTCCTAGGAGGAATGGTTCTCCTTTACCCCTTCCTTTTCCTGAACGAACTACTATTCGTAACCGGGCTAATTGGGTAATTTCTGAGTTAGATTTTGAGGATAACCCTTCTATACCTGGAGACACTGAGCCACATAATGAACCCTCGTCATCTGGACATACGCAGCCTTCTAGTTTTATGGAGCCTGCTAGGCATTCTTTTGCATATGGCACGGGATCTTCTAGGTTTGATTTTTCAGATTTTCGTACGTCTCTAGAATCACTTCATGAGAAGCAAGATTCCCAACGAAAAATGTTGGAGGGGCGCTTCTCTTTATCTGATGATCAGTTTAGGGAGGTACAAAATCATTTTCAGTTTACGAGGAATTTTCAAGGTCAAGTGGCTGAGTTTGTGCAGGATTATGATACTGATCAGGCTAGGATGAGAGATTTTATGCAGAGTATGACGCTTACTAGCCAACAAGTTGATGCTTTATATGAGTATCATAGATCCTTGGGTGAGATTCCAGGTTTTCCTAGTTTTCCTATTGGCCAACCACGTCGTAGACCTCCTTTCCCTCGTCCACCTCCACCTCCTCCACCATACTGATTTCATCGGGACGATGAAAAGTTTAAGTCTGGGGGGTGTCATGTATTGTTTAGTTTGGTTTTCAGTTTTTAGTTTTTGATTAGTTTTTCATGTTGGTTCTTATTTTCTTTGCTTGTTGCTTTATTTTGCTTGTTTTTGAAATAATCATGGCAAAAAATTTTTTGAGAACATCAAATCTTCACTTATATGCTTTCTTGGATTCAAGTGAAATGTTAGCACGATTATTGTCTCGATTCATGATGTTCGCATGATGCTACTAGTAAACTTTATGTAGTTCTTTTTTCTATCTTGGGAAGCATTAATAAGCTAAGAATCTTATGGTGATGAGTTTTAGTTTTGGTTCAACCTTAAGGATTTTATCTTCACTACACTTGTGCTTGATGCTTGAATAGTTGATGTCATTGAAATAGTCATGATTCATCTTGTTTGCTTAGTACTTGGTTTCCATGGTGATTTCTCAACTTTCATTTTGGTTACTGGATGAGGCTCAAATCATTAAAACTCATTTGGAAAAATCAAAATATCCCAACATGTGTGCTAAAAGTACATTTGTGAATAAGTTTTGCACAATGCAAACACTTATAAAAAAAAAATGAACAATAAGGGATATAAAAAACAGTTGTCATGAGTGGAATCTAGCAAGTCACCCCTTTGAGACCGAGTTTGGTTACTGGGGAAATGACTGTTTAGTTTCTCTTGAGATTGAGCACACCTTTGAGACCTTGGGTTAGTTGAGAAATATGAACCAAGTGAACGGTAAGTAAGTGCCTATCACTGGTTACTTATCTTTCACTGGAAACATTAGGAATTCAAATTTGTTGACGACTTGACTAGGACATGGATTGAAACTTGAAGGGTGTTGAGTTACTTTTACACTGCGCACAAGATTCTTATGCTTGAACCATACTTTACTTGTTTCCATGATAAAGCTTGTTAATGAAACTTTTTGATAGAGTTAGGAAAGTGCACTGGGTTTTATGAATGTGTTGTAGAACATATGAATTTAGACTGCAGCATTTTGCTTGAGGACAAGCAAAGGTTTAAGTCTGGGGGTGTGATGTGCGTAGATTATATACTCTTTTATGCATGTTTTTACGCACATTTACATACTTTGAGCATGCTTGATCTATGCATTTTTATACTTCCAGCTTTCCTTTTAGCATATTTACTCTTTTGGTTCGGAGATCTGCTTTTTGTGCATTTTCTGTACACAGGAGTCGATTTGGTGAAGAATCTACATCTTTGGGCATGCATTGGAGGAAACGAAGGGAGAAAGCACCGGGTCGTGTACCTCACACGGCCCTGCACTGGTATGGAGCTCGGGCCGTGTGGAGTTTGGCACCAACAGAAGAGGAAGATGACATGGCGTGTCAAGATTTGAAGCCAACCAGAGCAGAAGCCTTACAGGGCCGTGTGGATCTACACGGCCGTGTGAGACTTCCAAAGACTAAGCAGGCTGTGGCCGTGTGCACCACACGACCGTGTAGCATTTCCAGAGAGCAGAAGGGTTCTGGCCGTGTGGAGTCACACGGCCGTGCAACTTTGGCAGAGAGAGAACTGGACATGGCCGTGTGAATCTCACACGGTCGTGTCACGGGGCCGTGTGGCGCCCGATTCCCTCCTCTATTTAAACCCTTCTTCATGAATTGAAAGGGGATCTCTCCCCCTTTGGGAGAAAGCAAGATTTGGTGGTTTCCTCCCATTCTTGGGAGGATTTCTGGGCGATTCTAAGGGAGATCTCGACGATTTCGACTCCGGAGCGAGGATTGGATCCGAAGACGAGGCTTCTTCGTAGATAAGTTTTCTCTTTCCCCCTCTTCTTGTTTTCTTGGATTGGGGATTCAAGGAATGCTTGTAATCTCTATTTCTTCGGGTTTTCTTCCTCGATTCATGGAGTAGATCTTGTATTCTAGGATTAAGGAAGTATTTGTATGATGGATTGATGTAATCTCTTATGGATTTGCCATTTTCTTGTTTCAATGACATTATCTTGCTTGTATCAATTAGATCTTGAATGATTGATGGTGATTTGTGCTTAATTCTCATTCTTGATTGATTGTTTGGATTTCTTATGGACTTTGTAAAGATAAACTCTCACTCGATCATCCGAGGGATCCACGTGACAGGTGCAAGCCCGTGTAAGGACGTTTGAGAGATAATCTTGAAGAGGAAATAGGGATATTCAAGAGAGTAGGATGGATTTTATGATTAGCTTCTTGTATCTTGATAGATTAATGAGTCGTGGGCTTCTACGTTGATATCCGAGGAAGGCATAGTAATAGGTGCACTTCTGTGTAAGGACAACATAGGTTCATGTCAAATTAATCCTATTTAGTTACTTTTCTCAGTCCTTAGCCGGTTGTCTATTGCAAGAGGGAACCGACAACTTTCTACATGTTTGGCAATTGAGGGATAAGAATTGGTGAACCATTTACATTCAAGAAATCTTACAAAGAAACCGAAACTCCTAGAATCTTCCTTTATCATAACCCAAAACTCTGAACTCTTGTTTGTTGATCTTTAATATTAGATTTGTTTACCTTTACTTTGCTTTTGAAACGATTGGATAGTTGTTTAGCTAATTCGCATTGAGACATTTCTAGTGCTTATTCCAGTCCCTGTGGATACGATAATCTTTTATATTACTTGCGACATTTCCGTACACTTGCGGAGAGTAACACCAACGATCAAAAGAAAAATGGAAACAGAGGTGCTCACCGTACCTTAACCTACCTTGATGACAGAACCAATCTCAAGCTGCGAAGGAAAACTTGACGAAATCAGCTTGACTCTAGGGCTCGGGTAGAGGATCAAGTGCTGACTATGGATGCGAGGGAAAGAGGAGGTGGAGAAATGGATCTTCGGCGGCACTCGAGTGGAGCACGAGTAGCTCTCGGCATCGGCAGTTTGAGTGGCTCTCGGCACGCGAAGGGGTGGCAATGAAGATTAACGTGGCGCTGCTCCGAGAGGTGGCACTCGGGAACCGACATCAGGTGCGGCGATTCGAGCTTTAGGTGTTGTCGGCGGTAGCACGGAGAGGAGAAAGGGAAAACTGGCGTCGGACAGTGGCGTCTGGCGTGACATTAGGCTAAGAGAGGGAGGGAGACGGCTAGGGCACAGAGAAGAGGGGGAAGCGGCGTCGACAATCAGGTGTCGCGATGAGGAGAAGGGCGGCGGTGGATTTGCGTCGGCAATGGAAAGAAATCGAGTGGAAAGGGAAAACTCGGCGCTGGATTGGGAGAGGAAGGAGGAACGGGAAGTGAGGTGGTCGGCGTGAGATTAGGGCACGGGTGAGAATAGGTGAGGTTTTAAACTTAGATTAAATCAATTAAACTCTAAGTTGGTTTCCTCAATCAACTCCCACTTTTGGGTATTTTAAACGGGCTTCCACTTAGTCTATAAATGATCCCCTTAAACTACGCCAAACGGACTCCGAAAAATTTCCAGAAAATTCCTAAAAATTCCTGAAAAATCCAATAAGATTATTTGTCCAATAACCTTATTATTTAAATATTATTTGAGTGCTGTATTTTACATTCTCCCCCACTAATAAAAATTTGATCCCCAAAATTATTGCTTAACTCAGGGATCATCATTCAAGGGTAACAACCAAATAATATACTCATATATCACTCCATCCGAGTATCAAGAATAAATCTCCATTCATAAGAGATAACTCTGTGGGTTATAAGCTCACTCTGCTTCCGCTACGCCCAGACTTCTATCTAGTCAACTGTGGGTAAACCAACTGCCTCCAAAATCCATAGCCCATACTATCAGCAACCTCTAACATCCACATTAAGTTCTCAGTCGGTTCATCTGTCTAAAGATGTAAAGCGGTTCTAAAACAGAACTTTATGCTTATGGTCTGCTGTAAAATCTGCCACTATCGTGATGTGAATCATGAATCTCCATCCAATTCAATACTCAGAGATATACCCTGAGATCCGGTAATCTCTCTACCATATAATCCTGCTACTCGATCTAAAGCATCCATCCTACAAATCAATAGCTAGGGAGCAAATTCGTCAAGCAATCACTGATTTCCCAACGCATCGTATCCTCTCCATGTCCTGGGTAATCTCACAACAAAATCAATCATAGCATGCTCCCAACTGCACTCTAGTATCTGAATGTACTTACCAATTCATACACCCTATAACGGTTGTATCTCGTAAGTGTTAAGCAACTAGCTCCACACTTTTCCACGTCAGTGGGGGTCATCTTTCCAAATGTACCCTCAAGGTCATCCTACAAGGTACATACAGTTCATGGTCAAAGTCTCCATAAGATAGGATACCTCGATCATCTATAGACTAGTCAAGCCAGCAATAGTATGCAGCTAACTCAGTCAATTCTCCGTCTGTACAAGTCATGAACTCAAATGTGACTTTTAGGTTATCTAACCAACACACATAACCCGAGGATCCGAATCTCTATAAATAGAGTGAGTCGGTCTTCTACAACCGAACTAATAAAAGTAACTCAGTACTCTACCACCTACACTAACAAGAACGGATCAATCTTCTTCTGATCAAGTCAACCAAGGTAGATCGGTCATCTACAAACCGAACCAACTAGGATAAATCAATCCTCTACTACCCAAGTCAATAAGAGTAAATTGGTTCTCTACGAACCAAGGCAATACGAGTAAATTGGTTCTCCACGAACCGAAGCAATATGATATTTAGCAGATACTAACCACTACTAAACTAGTGACAATAGAAATTACTAACACTAGTGCTATGGTAAAAGAAGTCCTATGAGACTGTATTCCTTGATCTCTAGTAGGGTCAACCGTGATCAGTGATTGACCCAACACATTTGATGTATGCTACAAACAACTGGACAGGTACTAACAAAATCATACTAATACATAACATAACTAACATAACAACTATGCATGCACTAACAGAAATGTAAGATAACAATATGCAAACATACCTCCTATAGCTTGGAGAATCCTGTCGCTGCCTGGTCCCAAAACCCGAAAAGTCACATCGAGAAACCAAATCACGAAAAACCAAACGAAAATAGGCCTCGTAAACCTGTGGCTCTTATACCAATTAATTGTCACGCCCCCAGAGGAGTCCTTATCGAAAAATTTCGACAACATCTCCCCTGTATGGGTGACAATCTGAGGCATATATACATACAAATACATCAGCCACATACAGCTGGAATATATATTTACACAACCACGCAGTTATATAATCAACCCACTCGGCTGGAACAGAAATAAACACAACCACGCAGTTATATAAATATATTAATCAGCCCACACGACTGTACTAAAATCAACACAGCGGAAATCACCAACAACGATCACAAAACACAAAACAACTAACTGCGAGCCGGCTCGGATTGACACAATAAAATCAAACTAAATACAAGATACACAAACACCATAACAAGAAACAAAACCAAAGCACAACTAACGTACGGTATACCAAAACCATAATATCGTCCTCGAATGTGACGTGGAACTGGTGGACAAGATCTCCAGGCGACTCCATAAATCATTTACCTGCTACCTGGCGAAATTACCAATATACGGGGTGGTGAGTATAAAGACTCTGCGGGTAATAGACAGATAGTGCATGAGTATAGTAGAGATGCAAAGGTATACAGTCTCGTGTGGAAATAGCAGATACTATAGTGATATCATAATAAGTGTCCATATGTAACAACCCACCCTTCTTACTTCTACTCTCTAAGGGCGAATGTTACCTAACTACAACTCTCTATCTAGTGTCACTGACGCTATTATTAGAGTCAGTTACATTTATCACGGTTCAGAGGAATTCTTACCGAAAAATTTCGGCAGAGTCTCCCCTGTACCGGTGATATATATACGCAACCACATGCGGCTGGAACACATTTTATTCACAACCACGCAGTAATAAATTCATACTATAACCAAAAGACTAGACTAGCAACAAGAACTAAACACAACTCCCAGAATAGGACATAAATAAGCTACAATACGAATCAAACTCAATCACAATCACATAAACTTCATAACAGTATTTAAAGAAAAGAACTAAAGCATAAACTCTAATCATTAGGTCCTGCAAGTTTGCTAGCACTCTCTGAATCTCTCCATAGTCCAGTCACCACACACATTCATCATCACCACCACCCTGTCGCCTCCCTTCATATCTTAGCTTTTCCTTTATCTGCAGTAGGAGGAAAGAAAAAAAAGATCTATAAGCGAAAACGCTTAGTAAGTACTAATCTATCTCACAAAAACTCGAAGCGCATAAAAGAAATGCAATAATACTGAAACTGAAATGCTAAAGCAAAGCTGCATGTACTCATGGTATACAGAAATAAAACTGAATACTAAACATGCTCACTAACTGACAGGAAAGTAATGAAACTACTACTGTAGGCTTAGAATTAAAGAAATAAACTTTTATTGATTCTAAGCATAAACTTGTTTCATTTTCTTAAATCTTTATACCAGAAATTAATCTTTTAATTTCTCTTTCACTTTCTTCTTCTTGTTCTTCTTACTTTTCTTATACTAGAAATTAATCTTTTAATTTCTCTTTTACTTTCTTCTTCTTGTTCTTCTTTCTTTTCTTTTCTTCTTTGGGCCCAGGCTTAGTACCATCTTTGTTTTGCGCGCTCTCTAATAGTGACTGGGGAAGTGAGCCTCCAGCCCTATGAGGATAAAGACCTCGGTCTTACCAGGGCTAAGACCTCAGAATTGGTCACCTGGATTTGTTTAACAACAACCTCGGAAGTCGGAAACTAGCCTCTTACTTTAATTTACTTGTTATCTCTTTTTAACTAGACTTTAGTCTTTTTCTTTACTCATGCTTCTTATAATCCTTTATTAGAGTTTATTAGAATCCTGTAGATATTTCTAACAAGTATAGGATTACAACTAACCAAGCATGCTATATAAAAATAACACAAGGGAAGCAGATCTGAACTCTCTAAGCATGTTATAAAATAAAGCAAAAGAAAGCTAATTTGGATTTCCTAAACATGCGGTGATAAAAGCAAAAGAAGCAAATCTGAACTTACTAATCATGCTATAAAATAGAGCAAAAGAAAGCTAATTTATACTTCCTAAACATGCTGTAAAATAGAGCAAAAGAAAGCTAACTTGGACTTTCTAAACATGCTGTAAAATAGAGCAAAAGAAAGCTAACTTGGACTTTCTAAGCATGCTGTAAAATAGAGCAAAAGAAAGCTAACTAACCTTACTAATCATGCTACAAAATAAAGCAAAAAGAAAACTAATTTGATCTTGCTAATCATGCTACAAAATGGAGCTAAAGAAAACTAATTTGATCTTGCTAATCATGCTACAAAATGGAGCAAAAGAGAACTACTTTAAGCTTACTAATCATGCTATAAAAATAGGGCAAAAGAATGAAATTTTGAGCTTCCTATACATGCTGTTCATGTCCAGTTATGTGCACATAAACTAAAATCTGCAAAGTTAACATAAGATGGAATACTTGAACACATGCTAAAACCCTTAAAGTTTCTTCTCCTCTTCTATATCAAACTCATGGCAATAAAAAGGGAGTTAACCAAGCTAAGGCAGCAAAAAGGAAACTGAAGGGTTGATACTGTTCAAGTTGATACTATAGGCTCAGAATTAAAACTTCTTACAGCATGCTCCTCTATTCGAAACTAAATTAAAACATAAACGAATCTGCACTTGCTTAAAGAAAAAGCAACTAACTCAAATCTAACATTACAAATAGCATGTGAAATCTCTAATTTCTCTAGCAATTAAAAGAAAGACTCTTAATAAACTCTTAACAAATTCTTAACAAGAATCCATTTAAATCCTCTAACAAGGTAACAACATGAAGGGAACTACATGTCAATCAACAAGCATATGCTTTCTCATGGTCAACTAAATAACCGAATTGCACAACAACCCTAAAGAAACTACCCGTGCCCCTTTTCTTTGCCTAACTCAAGTTAAACTTGCTGTAAATTTTATAGCAAGACCTATATACACCAATTCACAGTTAAAACCCTTGTAGGCAACCAAAAATCTCTAAACTTGCTTCCACAGATTTGCAAGAAAGGAAAACACAATCTTGAATCTATTCTATTAATCCCTAATAACACAATCAATTCACATGTAACTTATTCAAACTATACCTTCACAGAATCACAGAAAACAAGCTAAAATACACTACAATACTTATACTTTACAGCACAACAGGATCTAAGATCTTGTTACAACAGCACTTAGGAAGAAGAAGACCAAAAACGCATGCTGTACACAACCATCCGAAAGCAAAGAAAGCAAATCGAAGCTCGGAGCAACTCCTACCGCAGGTGAGTAGTACTTACACTTATTTGCTTGGACTTACAACCGAGAGGAAAGATTGCTAGGGTTTCGGGAAAAGCTTAAGATCTCGATGATCCTTCTGTGCCCGCGTGCTCCCCTCGACAATACGACCTTAAGGAGGTGAAGAAAACCCCTCGGAAAGCTTTGGCCGGCCGCCGGAGGAAGAGCCCTAAGCCCGCTTCTTTGTTTCCGCCGCGAGAGGAGAAGGATCGCGCGCGTGAGGGAGGAGGCGAAATTAGGTTTCGGGATTTCGGTTCGGGAGAAACTTAAGCCTTTTCTTATATCTAGGGGTTTCCATTATACTATACCTTAAATCTATTTCTTCTCATCTTCGGTTAACAAAATCGTGTAGCTCAGCTGGTTGGGCCAGTTTTGCTTGGGTCAGTCTGACCCGAGGTCGTGGGTTCGAACCTCATCTTCAACAATTTTTGTCAAAACTTCTTTCTTTTTGTAAACCTACTAAACGACCTCCAAAAATTACGTAAAAATACTCTAAAAATTCCTAAAAATCTCTATAATATTTTAAAAGTATTTCCAAATATTTTTATGGACTTTTAAAACTCGAAATAGGGAAAATTGGGTCGTTATAATCCTCCATACCTTATAAAAAGTTCGTCCTCGAACTTAGAATAGCTCTGGATACTTCTGTCTCATACTGTCCTCCCGCTCCCAAGTAATTTCCTCGTGCTTCTAGTTCTGCCAGATGACCTTCACTAGTGGTACTTTTTTGTTTCTCAATCTCTTGACTGCTCTGTCCACTATTTGTGTAGGTCTGCTCTCATAACTAAGATCCTCTTGGATCTGCACTGACTGAGGCTGAACCACTTGGCTCGGGTCGTGGAGACACTTCTTTAGCATGGAGACATGAAATACATTATGTATTGCTGACATGTCTTGTGGTAAGTCCAACTTGTAAGCTACTTTCCCAATCCTCTCTATGATCAGGTAAGGTCTACGTAGCGAGGACTTAATTTGCCCTTCTTGCCAAATCTCATCACTCCCTTCATAAGAGCGACCTTGAGGAAAACTGAATCTCCTACTTGGAATTCCAATGGCCTACGACGTGTGTCAGCATAACTCTTCTGTCTGCTCTGGGCGGTCTCAATTCTCTGTCTGATTTTCTGGATTGCTTGAGTAGTCTCGTCTATCACCTTTGTCTGAATGCCTAACTCTGCTTCCATCTCTTTTCTTTCTCCTGCTTCTTGTCAGCGTATGAGTGATCTGCATTTCCTGCCATATAGTGCTTCATAAGGTGCCATCTTGATGGTGGCCTGATAGCTATTGTTGTAAGCGAATTCAGCTAAGCACAAATACTTGCACCAACTTCCTTTGAAATCTAGCGCACAAGTTCTGAGCATGTCTTCTAAAATCTGATTCACTTGCTCTGTCTGTCCATCAGTCTGTGGATGGAAAGCTGTGCTGAACTTGAGTTTGGTGCCTAGTGCATTCTGAACGCACTCCCAAAAGTGTGAGGTGAAGCGCCCATCTCTATCAGAAATGATAGATTTAGGAACTCCATGAAGTCTGACTACCTCTTTAACATATAGCTGGGCCAACTGCTCTATGGAGTGGGACACCTTGATGGCTAGGAAGTGAGCAGACTTGGTCAATCGGTCAACTATTACCCATATCGCATCATATCCATTGGTGGTTCTTGGAAGACTTGTTATGAAGTCCATGGATATGTCTTCCCATTTCCATTCTGGTATTGGAAGAGGCTGAAGAACTCCTCCTGGTCTCTGGTGTTCTACTTTGACTCTCTGGCATGTCAAGCAGGTACTGACATACTTAGCTACATCTCTTTTGAGTCCTGACCACCAAAACCTCTGTTTCACATCTTGGTACATCTTGGAAGAACCAGGATGCATGGAGTATGGTGTGCTGTGAGCTCCTTCTAAGATCTTCTTCCTCCGTTCTTCATCATTGGGCACGCAAATGCGTCTCCCCTGATAAAGAATCCCGCTGTCTGTTACTCGAAACTCTGATTTGTCTTCTTTCTGTATCCCTTGCTTGATCTTCTGGATGTACGGATCTTCACTCTGCTTCCTCTGTATCTCCTCAAGCAATGTGGACTCTAAGGTCAATGTAGAGAGTTGCCCTTCAATAATTTCAAGTCCAAAATCCGACAGCTCCTTCTGCAGTGGCAGGGCTAATGATGACAAAGACATCAGGGATGCACTGGATTTTCTGCTGAGTGCATCTGCCACTTCGTTAGCTTTGCCTGGGTGGTAGAGGTTTTCATAGTCGTAATCTTTGACCAACTCCAACCACCTGCGTTGTCTCATATTTAAGTCCTTCTGAGTGAAGAAGTACTTAAGACTCTGATGATCTGTGAAAATTCTACACTGAATTCCATACAAATAATGTCGCCAGAGTTTAAGTGCAAAAACTATAGCTGCCAGCTCAAGATCATGAGTAAGGTAGTTCTTCTCATAGTCTTTGAGTTGTCTGGAAGCATAAGCTATGACTTTTCCTTCTTGCATGAGTACAGCTCCTAAGCCCATCTTGGAAGCATCGCTGTAGATGTCGAAACTCTTGTCGCTCTGTGGAACAGTCAGAATGGGAGCACTAGTCAATCTCTTCTTTAGCTCTTGGAAACTCTGCTCACATTTATCTGACCATTCGAATCTCTTGTTCTTTCTGGTGAGGGCCGTTAGTGGAGAGGCTATCATGGAAAAGTCCTCCACTAATTTCCTATAGTACCCAGCTAAACCAAGGAAGCTTCTGATCTCTCTGACGTTCTTGGGTCTACTCCAGTTGTTGACCGCTTCCACTTTGGCTGGATCCACTTGAATGCCTTCTTTAGAAATTATGTGACCTAAAAATGCCACCTGATTTAACCAGAACTCGCACTTGGAGAATTTAGCATAAAGCTGCTTCTGCTGAAGAGTTTGCAGTACTATCCTCAAATGCGTGTCATGCTCCTCTGGGGTCCTTGAATATACCAGAATGTCGTCAATGAATACAATGACAAATTTGACAAGATATTCTCTGAACACTCTGTTCATTAAGTCTATGAAGACCGCAGGTGCATTGGTCACTCCAAAAGGCATAACTACCAACTCGTAATGTCTATATCTGGTTCTGAATGTCGTTCTGGGTATATCTCTTTCTTTCACCTTCAGCTGATGGTACCCATAGCGCAGGTCTATCTTTGAGAACACTGTTGCTCATCTTAACTGATCAAATAAATTATCGATCCTGGGAAGGGGGTACTTGTTCTTGATTGTCACTTTGCTCAGCGTTCTGAAATCTATGCACATTAGCACGGATCCGTCTTTATTCTTAACGAACAACTCTGGAGCTCCCCGGGGTGAATGACTAGGGCGAATGAAGCCTTTGTCGAGTAACTCCTGTAGTTGTTCTTGTAACTCCTTCAGCTCTGCTGGAGACATGCGATACGGAGCTTTTGAAATTGGACCGGTTCCAGGAACCAATTCAATCTCAAATCCACTCATTTATTGGGAGGTAGTCCAGGTAGATCTGCTGGGAATACTTCGGGATATTCACAGACCACCCGAACCCCCTCTTTCTTACCTTCTTTCTGTTCTTCTGCACTTACTTAACTGGGGCTCCGAGCTCCCTACTGTCTTGTCTTCTACCTTGGCTGGCTTGAACTCTATAAACTCCTCATAGTGCTTGTTGGTGATAGAACTCTTCATAGAACTTTAACTGAAAATCAGCTCAGCTCATCTGATCGGCCGCTCTCTTGGTCTTTATCCTCTCCCACTACATACGAGCATCTCCAGACAGGCAGAGAGAAGCGCACTTGACCTTCTCGACTTCTGGCCAGTCAAGAAGCTCCATAGTGCTCTCCAGTGTTTTAAACCAAGCCTGGGCATCCCAGGGCTCAGTCGTGCTTGAGAAGCTTTCTGGTTTCAGCTTCAGCCACTGGATGAGGTATGCTTCTTGTCTTCTAGGTGTTGTGGCGACTTCTAGGGCAACTGATAGGACTTCAGTCACTACTGGGGTCTCCACATTAATGGTTGGGGGAGTAGGAGGAGCTGGTTTCTGATTGGCCATTAGATTGGCAATCACTTGCTGCAGTGCTCGCTACTTGTCTCTGAAGTTGAGTAACAATTTCAGAGAGAATAGGCCCAGGGGTTCTGGGCTCTTCGTTCTCCTGATCTTGGTTCTCAGTACGAACGGTACGGGAACATCCTTTTTCTTAACATCCAATTATGCAAGGTAAAGGCTTGATATCTTACTTTAACCCTTCTAATCATACATAAATACGAATAGAGACAAGGGAAACTAAATCTTCTATCTTACTTTAGTACTCAAAAAATAAGTACTCTATACTGCAATTAATAATAAGAAAAGCAGAATAAAGAAATGATTTAAATACTTTCTTACTTGGAGACGGCGAGGATGATGCTGATGTGTGTGTGATGCTGGAGAATGGAACTCTGCTCTGATACTAACAGTAACAACCCACCCTTCTTACTTCTACTCTCTAAGGGCGAATGTTACCTAACTACAACTCTCTATCTAGTGTCACTGACGCTATTATTAGAGTCAGTTAGATTTATCACGGTTCAGAGGAATTCCTACCGAAAAATTTCGGCAGAGTCTCCTCTGTACCGGCGACCAAATCTATAATACACAAGATATATACACAGCCACATGAGGCTGGAACACATTTTATTCACAACCACGCAGTAATAAATTCATACTATAACCAAAAGACTAGACTAGCAACAAGAACTAAACACAACTCCCAGAATAGGACATAAATAAGCTACAATACGAATCAAACTCAATCACAATCACATAAACTTCATAACAGTATTTAAAGAAAAGAACTAAAGCATAAACTCTAATCATTAGGTCCTGCAAGTTTGCTAGCACTCTCTGAATCTCTCCATAGTCCAGTCACCACACACATTCATCATCACCACCACCCTGTCGCCTCCCTTCATATCTTAGCTTTTCCTTTATCTGCAGTAGGAGGAAAGAAAAAAAAGATCTATAAGCGAAAACGCTTAGTAAGTACTAATCTATCTCACAAAAACTCGAAGCGCATAAAAGAAATGCAATAATACTGAAACTGAAATGCTAAAGCAAAGCTGCATGTACTCATGGTATACAGAAATAAAACTGAATACTAAACATGCTCACTAACTGACAGGAAAGTAATGAAATTACTACTGTAGGCTTAGAATTAAAGAAATAAACTTTTATTGATTCTAAGCATAAACTTGTTTCATTTTCTTATATCTTTATACCAGAAATTAATCTTTTAATTTCTCTTTCACTTTCTTCTTCTTGTTCTTCTTACTTTTCTTATACTAGAAATTAATCTTTTAATTTCTCTTTTACTTTCTTCTTCTTGTTCTTCTTTCTTTTCTTTTCTTCTTTGGGCCCAGGCTTAGTACCATCTTTGTTTTGCGCGCTCTCTAATAGTGACTGGGGTAGCGAGCCTCCAGCCCTATGAGAATAAAGACCTCGGTCTTACCAGGGCCAAGACCTCGAAATTGGTCACCTGGATTTGTTTAACGACAACCTCGGAAGTCGGGTACTAGCCTCTTACTTTAATTTACTTGTTATCTCTTTTTAACTAGACTTTAGTCTTTTTCTTTACTCATGCTTCTTATAATCCTTTATTAGAGTTTATTAGAATCCTGTAGATATGTCTAACAAGTATAGGATTACAACTAACCAAGCATGCTATATAAAAATAACACAAGGGAAGCAGATCTGAACTCTCTAAGCATGTTATAAAATAAAGCAAAAGAAAGCTAATTTGGATTTCCTAAACATGCGGTGATAAAAGCAAAAGAAGCAAATCTGAACTTACTAATCATGCTATAAAATAGAGCAAAAGAAAGCTAATTTATACTTCCTAAACATGCTGTAAAATAGAGCAAAAGAAAGCTAACTTGGACTTTCTAAACATGCTGCAAAATAGAGCAAAAGAAAGCTAACTTGGACTTTCTAAGCATGCTGTAAAATAGAGCAAAAGAAAGCTAACTTGGACTTTCTAAGCATGCTGTAAAATAGAGCAAAAGAAAGCTAACTAACCTTACTAATCATGCTACAAAATAAAGCAAAAAGAAAGCTAATTTGATCTTGCTAATCATGCTATAAAATGGAGCTAAAGAAAACTAATTTGATCTTGCTAATCATGCTACAAAATGGAGCTAAAGAAAACTAATTTGATCTTGCTAATCATGCTACAAAATGGAGCAAAAGAGAACTACTTTAAGCTTACTAATCATGCTATAAAAATAGGGCAAAAGAATGAAATTTTGAGCTTCCTATACATGCTGTACATGTCCAGTTATGTGCACATAAACTAAAATCTGCAAAGTTAACATAAGATGGAATACTTGAACACATGCTAAAACCCTTAAAGTTCCTTCTCCTCTTCTATATCAAACTCATGGCAATAAAAAGGGAGTTAACCAAGCTAAGGCAGCAAAAAGGAAACTGAAGGGTTGATACTGTTCAAGTTGATACTGTAGGCTCAAAATTAAAACTTCTTACAGCATGCTCCTCTATTCGAAACTAAATTAAAACATAAACGAATCTGCACTTGCTTAAAGAAAAAGCAACTAACTCAAATCTAGCATTACAAATAGCATGTGAAATCTCTAATTTCTCTAGCAATTTAAAGAAAGACTCTTAATAAACTCTTAACAAATTCTTAACAAGAATCCATTTAAATCCTCTAACAAGGTAACAACATTAAGGGAACTACATGTCAATCAACAAGCATATGCTTTCTCATGGTCAACTAAATAACCGAATTGCACAGCAACCCTAAAGAAACTACCCGTGCCCCTTTTCTTTGCCTAACTCAAGTTAAACTTGCTGTAAATTTTATAGCAAGACCTATATACACCAATTCACAGTTAAACCCTTGTAGGCAACCAAAAATCTCTAAACTTGCTTCCACAGATTTGCAAGAAAGGAAAACACAATCTTGAATCTATTCTATTAATCCCTAATAACACAATCAATTCACATGTAACTTATTCAAACTATACCTTCACAGAATCACAGAAAACAAGCTAAAATACACTACAATACTTATACTTTACAGCACAACAGGATCTAAGATCTTGTTACAACAGCACTTAGGAAGAAGAAGACCAAAAACGCATGCTGTACACAACCATCCGAAAGCAAAGAAAGCAAATCGAAGCTCGGAGCAACTCCTACCGCAGGTGAGTAGTACTTACACTTGTTTGCTTGGACTTACAACCGAGAGGAAAGATTGCTAGGGTTTCGGGAAAAGCTTGAGATCTCGGTGATCCTTCTATGCCCGCGTGCTCCCCTCGACAATACGACCTTAAGGAGGTGAAGAAAACCCCTCGGAAAGCTTTGGCCGGCCGCCGGAGGAAGAGCCCTAAGCTCACTTCTTTGTTTCCGCCGCGAGAGGAGAAGGATCGCGCGCGTGAGGGTGGAGGCGAAATTAGGTTTCGGGATTTCGGTTCGGGAGAAACTTAAGCCTTTTCTTATATCTAGGGGTTTCCATTATACTATACCTTAAATATATTTCTTCTCATATTCGGTTAACAAAATCGTGTAGCTCAGCTAGTTGGGCCGGTTTTGCTTGGGTCAGTCCGACCCGAGGTCGTGGGTTCGAACCTCGTCTTCAACAATTTTTGTCAAAACTTCTTTCTTTTTTTAAACCTACTAAACGACCTCCAAAAATTACGTAAAAATACTCTAAAAATTCCTAAAAATCTCTAGAATATTTTAAAAGTATTTCCAAATATTTTTATGGACTTTTAAAACTCGAAATAGGGAAAATTGGGTCGTTACACCATACCTGAAACTATATCCTAGGCTAGTAATGGAAGGTAGGTGAAGCAAAATCCTGCTACAGTACTGCTCTTAACTACATGGTATCATGTGAGGTATATACATGTCAATAGTAAGTAAACTGGTGTCTAAACACATACCACAGGTATATATCTCAACCTATGTAAGCATATCAGCATAAGTAAACAACAACAGCATAAGCTAGTAACAACAGCATAGATAAGCAACAACAGCATAAGTAAGCACCTAGCAGATATAATAACAACAGTGTATGTATGGAGGGTCACCCCGCCCACCTCTCTACACCATGACCCCTATATGGTCGAGAGGCCGTGTCACGCCCCCAAAGGAGTCTCTGCCAGACAAAAATCCGGCAGCATCTCCCCTGTACCGGTGACAATCTGAAGCATCACTACAAGCAAAATACATCAGCCACATGCGGCTGGAATATTTATATACACAACCACGCAGTTATAATAACAGCCCACACGGCTGGAATGAAACAATCACAACCACGCAGTTATATATATAACAGCCCACACGGCTGTACCAAAACACAGCGGAAAAACGAAGGAAAGCCCACACAACACAAATAAATACAATGCATGCCGACACGGCTTAAACACAAATACAATGCCAAAACCATAAGATAGCCACACGGCTATACACAAATACAATGCCAAAAATAAGAAAAGAATATACAAAGAAAACCAACACAATCTTCGGATGTGACGTAGGACCCGGTAGACAGGATACTCCGAGCGACACCAACCATCTACAAGCTACCTGAAAACATAAATGTATACATGCGGTGGTGAGTATAGGTAACTCAGCGGGTAATAGAAAAGATAGTGCATGGTCCATAAACATGGAGATCACAAGTATACAGTCTCAGTAGGGAATAAGAACATGATCATACTACCATAATCAATGCACCTAAACATAACTGACATAATAACCTGACATATAAACTGTACAAAGCACAACTAACATAATGACAGATACATACCCAATCTGGAATCGACACATGGTACAATGGTCAGTAAACTCACCGGATCTGCAACAGACATACCCCTGACACCTGTGCAATATAAATACGACTGTATATACTTGTAAGATAAATGCCATGTATGCAGTATGACAACCATATGCAACAATCATATCGCAAACAAATGCAACATACCACAAACACATGCAACTAGTATCTAGTAGGCATGTATGCAAATATAACCCCCAGATGCACCGTGCATCATATGCAAAAGTGCATGCATGCTCCATGGTCACCCCCGCCACCTCTCCGAACACCACGACCCCTGTATGGCCGAAAGGCTTGGGTCTGTGACGACTGTACTACCCTCCAGCCCACAATATAGTGGTCGAGGCGGACAGTCCGCTAATAGCTATCTAGCTAAATAGCATCAGGGTCCCTGACTGCTCACAACGCCGGATCTCACTAAACCTCGTGACCGGGTGGCACGACAGGACTAGCAGCAACTGCTCCAACTACCACTACCCATGAGTGGCTGAGTGTGCGGTGCTAAACCAAACCAACTGATGACTCTCTCAACCACAAGGGAGACAACGGTCATCAGATGCAATGAATGATGAACATGATATATACATATATAATCATCATTCATGCAACAACCCCAAACCTCATAAATACCTCCAACATGGGTATAATCGTCATGATACCTCCACGTACCCCACCAAACATATGTACACACTACACATGTATAATCAATCAAAAATCTCCAATAATCCCACCAGACACATGTACACAAAAGATAAGTACAATCAACATGTATCCTCCAATAACAATACAACAGACATGTGTATATACTCTAAACATACAATCAACACAACTCCTCCAAAAGTACATGACAAATACGTATGTACACACCACATGTAAATGCACGGTCAACTAGATGACTCCTATAACACATACCCATCTATGTACAGTCCACATCATATACCAAATCAGCATGGGAATACCAACAACCCGACAATCCCTACAAGCCATACTCTACACGTGTAATCACAACAGAGTAGATATCAAGAGTGGAGACTGTATATGAATTAAAATAGATCATCACAAGGGTCAAGCATAAGTATCATGCAGGAAAAACAGCAACTGATCATGATATAAGATAAAGCAGCCTAATTCATCCAATAATATCCATGCACTAAGTACAAGAAAATCTATATAGAGGCCAAGGAAGAAATACCCGCCTTAAAATGTAGACCGTGCCAAGTAATCCCACATCGAGACGCTCGCCTCGAATCAAAGTCTTGCGACCACATAATGTATTTAGCTAATTACATACGAAGTAAATAACTAAACAATTTTCCCCCCACCTAATTAGAATAACCCTAATCAAACATGATTATGAATTAATTCCCCCAACTAACCTTAACCATAATACAACCTAATTAGATTAGATTATACATGGTACATCTCCAAAACTCCTCCAAAACAATAACCCAATTTTATCCAACATCATAACAATACCTCCCAATTCAATAATCATCCAATCCACATCACACCACTTATAAATCAAAGCAAGCACAAACCCTACCATCCTTTAGAAACCTAATAGCAACATACTACTAAGAATCAAAAGTGCATCACTGAAATACACTCACCTTGAGATAGAGCAGCCAAATCCAGTATCTCGCAACCCTACACCCACTGTCCAGAAGCTACAAAAGCGCACAAACATCTATGCTTCCAAGAAACAATCCAAAACATACCAATAATGATCATGTATCCATCTACATAAATCATTCACCAAATAACCATTACAAATCAATTCCAAAACTTACCCAAATTCAGATGCACTGTGCATAATCCAAATTCGAGGGTGGCGGCTGGATATTGGTAGCTAAGGTAAGGTGGGGTTGCTAAACTCCTAAACGAATATCCTAAAACACAATCGACATCTCAATATATGAGCATTAGATTCAAATCTCAATTCATCAACGAAACCAACCAACTTACCCTATTTGGATTGCTCCTCCATCGACTCACGGCCGGAGAGGTCACTGTCGGAACAGGAATGGCCAGAACCATGGTTATCCAGCGAACAAGGATGGCCAAAGCTACAAAGACCAGTCAAGAATCACATCTCAACATCCCCATTCAAAAATGGTGATTAGATCGCTAGGAAACTGATATGAGCCTTACCTTACTTCAATTCTGTGTCGGTAACCCGTCACACTCCAAGGACCAGCAGGTGATCCATGCCGGCAGAGAAGAGGAATCGGAATCCAATGGAGTTGGACCTCCCTGATCCAAGCTCCGACGACAAGGAGGCGCTGGACACCCACAATAGGTAACTAGGGCTCGAATCTCCCCTCCCTCACCGAGCCCTAGCCTTACCGTGCCCTAGCCGCCGATCTCCCATCGACCGCGCACAAGAAATGGCCGAAGGGCCAACCGCTCAGCCGAAGATGATCTGGACAAAGCTGGTATTGTCAAGGTCCGGTGGCTCTTCCTCAGGGACTCGACGAGGACAATCGTGGGCAGAAAGAGCTCTCCTTCGGCGATCCAGAGCAGAGACACGAGGAAGAGGAAAGGAGAGGGCGTCGGTAAAGCACGCAGAGGGAAGGACGAGGGGAGGACTGCTGCTGCCGGTGATGAGCCCGTGGCGATCGGCGTCGGGGAATCACGAGAAGAAATCGCCGGAGAGGGAAAAAGGGCTTCCGGGGAGAAGGAATCGGAGAGAAAGAGTAAGAATCGAGGGAGAAATTAAGGAAATTGGGATTTAAACCTATGTTAGATTAATTAAAGTCTAAGTCCATTCCCAAATCAACTCCCACTTAAATGGGTATTCCAAACAGGCCTCCAATTAGACCCACCGGTTCATCCCCTCAAAATAGGTCATACAGACTCCGTTTAAATCCCGAAAAATTTCTAAAAATTTCCGAAAAATCCAATAAGATTTTTCGTCTAATAATATTTATTATTAAATTTTACGGAATCTTACAGGCCGGATCGATGACAACTGTACCACCCAAAGGCCGCCACTACTCTCGAGTGACCGGATGGACAGGTGCATAGTAGCTGAATAACTACGTCTGCAACGGGGGTCCCTGCTGCCCGCGACTCCAGCTATCACTACCCATGAGGGTGCGAGTGTGGGGCACGACAGGACAAGCGGCACGCTCCAAGCTACCACTACCCATGAGTGGCCGAGCGTGCGGCCCTGGCCAACGACCGACGCAACCACAAGGAAGACGGGGTCGTCGGCGATGCATGCAATGACATGATGCGAACAATGCAACAGTCATCATATATATATAAACAGAAACAGGCATGCTACATGAAGCCAGCATGTTCAGTAAGGTGTGTAAATAAACAGCAACCAAAGCATGTAAACATGCTATCAGTTGTCTATATATCCAATACCTAATATCTAATGTCTGGCATCTGGTATCTGGTATCTGATACCTAGTAATATAGTATCTTCTAAATATCATCGATAGCAACAAGATACTGTATAGAAACAGACATGAGAAGCTCAAAGATTGAGTGGAAGTATCAAGCACTAAGATCATAGTAGCTATCTGAACATATAGCTCATGCACTAAGATCAATGTACTAAAGAGATACAAGAAGTACCCGCCTTTATCTGTCGATCGTGATAAACTAGTCCCACGTCGAGACGCACATCTCGAATCCAAGTCCTGCGATCACATAATATATTTAGCTAATTACATATACAACAACTAGCTAAACCTAAGACCCATCATCACTAACCATGATATCAATCTTATGATTCTATTACAATCTTGTACTCCTCTAAATCAACCATAAACCTTCATCTCAATAACAAATCATCCACATGATAATCACACACAAACTAAAATCCACCCAAGCAATAAATCACAACTAAATAGAACTAGGACACTCTAACCATTTCACAACTAAAATCAAATATGATTAATACACGAAATTACCTTCTCAACTTACCCGAATTGGAGACCTCTCTGTTAATTCACAACCGAAGAAGTGCTCGCTACCAAGGATCGCGATCGGAGCAAGATGCAGGTGTTGATTTCCAAATCCAACACCCTACATAACAATCATCACAGTCATCTAAGCATTAAACTCAATCACATGTTGACAACCCCTTCCCCAATTCTATAAACATCTTACCTTCATATGGCTACTCCCCTGTTATGTCCCAGCCGAAGACCTAACTGCCGGAAAGGGTGATCAATGGAGTTGTTGTTGAAATCGGAGATAAGAGCTATGAATCGGTTCTACAATCCATATACAAATCAAATGAGTGTCATGGCCAACGATCATAAGAAAAATGGAAAAAGAGGTGCTCACCGTACCATAACCTACCTTGATGACAAAACCAATCTCAAGCTGCGAAGGAAAACCCGACGAAATCAGCTTGACTCTAGGGCTCGGGTAGAGGATCAAGTGGCGACTATGGATGCGAGTGAAAGAGGGAGGTGGAGAAATGGATCTTCGGCGGCACTCGAGTGGAGCACGAGTAGCTCTCGGCATCGGCAGTTTGAGTGGCTCTCGGCACGCGAAGGGGTGGCAATGAAGATTAACGTGGCGCTGCTCCGAGAGGCGGCACTCGGGAACCGACATCAGGTGCGGCGATTTGAGCTTTAGGTGTTGTCGGCGGTAGCACGGAGAGGAGAAAGGGAAAACCGGCGTCGGACGGTGGCGTGTGACGCGACATCAGGCTGAGAGAGGGAGGGAGACGGCTAGGGCACAAAGAAGAGGGGGAAGCGGCGTCGACAATGAGGTGCCGCGATGAGGAGAAGGGCGGCGGTGGATTTGCGTCGGCAATGGAAAGAAATCGAGTGGAAAGGGGAAACTCGGCACCAGATTGGGAAAGGAAGGAGGAACGGGAAGTGAGGTGGTCGACGTGAGATTAGGGCACGGGTGAGAATAGGTGAGGTTTTAAACTTAGTTTAAATCAATTAAACCCTAAGTTGGTTTCCTCAATCAACTCCCACTTTTGGGTATTTTAAACGGGCTTCCACTTAGTCTATAAATGATCCCCTTAAACTACGCCAAACGGACTCCGAAAAATTCCCAGAAAATTCCTAAAAAATCCAATTAGATTATTTGTCCAATAACCTTATTATTTAAATATTATTTGGGTGCTGTATTTTACATTCACCCCCACTAATAAAAATTTGGTCTCCAAATTTACTGCTCAACTCAGGGATCATCATTCAAGGGTAACAACCAAATAACATACTCATTTATCACTTCATCCGAGTATCAAGAATAAATCTCCATTCATAAGAGATAACTCTGTGGGTTATAAGCTCGCTCTGCTTCCGCTACACCCACACTTCTATCTAGTCAACTGTGGGTAAACCAACTGCCTCCAAAATCCATTACCCATACTATCAGCAACCTCTAAAATCCACATTAAGTTCTCAGTCGGTTCATCTTTCTAAAGATGTAAAGCGGTTCTAAAACAGAACTTTATACTTATGGTCTGCTGTAAAATTTGCCACTATCGTGATGTGAATCATGAATCTCCATCCAATTCAATACTCAGAGATATACCCTGAGATCCGGTAATCTCTCTACCATATAATCCTGCTACTCGATCTAAAGCATCCATCCTACAAATCAATAGCTAGGGAGCAAATTCGTCAACCAATCACTGATTTCCCAACGCATCGTATCCTCTCCATGTCCTGGGTAATCTCACAACCAAATCCATCATAGCATGCTCCCATTTGCACTATAGTATCTGAATGTACTTACCAATTCTTACACCCTATAACGGTTGTATCTCGTAAGTGTTAAGCAACTAGCTCCATACTTTTCCACGTCAGTGGGGGTCTTCTATCTAAATGTACCCTCAAGGTCATCCTACCAGGTACATACAGTTCATGGTCAAAGTCTCCATAAGATAGGATACCTCGATCATCTACAGACTAGTCAAGCCAGCAATAGTATGCAGCTAACTCAGTCAATTCTCCGTCTGTACAAGTCATGAACTCAAATGTGACTTTTAGGTTATCTAACCAACACACATAACCCGAGGATCCGAATCTCTATAAATAGAGTGAGTTGGTCTTCTACAATCGAACTAATAAAAGTAACTCAGTACTCTACCACCTACACTGACAAGAACAGATCAATCTTCTACTGATCAAGTCAACCAAGGTAGATCGGTCCTCTACTAACCGCAACAAGAGTAATCTGGTCCTCTACAAACCGAACCAACTAGGATAAATCAATCCTCTACTACCCAAGTCAATAAGAGTAAATCGGTTCTCTACGAACCAAGGCAATGCGAGTAAATTGGTTCTCCACGAACCGAAGCAATATGATATTTAGCAGATACTAACCACTACTAAACTAGTGACAACAGAAATTACTAACGCTAGTGGTATGGTAAAAGAAGTCCTATGAGACTGTATTCCATGATCTCTAGTAGGGTCAACCGTGATCAGTGATTGACCCAACACATTTGATGTATGCTACAAACAACTGGACAGGTACTAACAAAAGCATAATAATACATAACAAAACTAACATAACAACTATGCATGCACTAACAGAAATGTAAGATAACAATATGCAAACATACCTCCAATAGCTTGGAGAATCCTGTCGCTGCCTGGTCCCAAAACCCGAAAAGTCACATCGAGAAAATAAATCACGAAAAACCAAACGAAAATAGGCCTTGTAACCCTGTGGCTCTGATACCAATAAATTGTCACGCCCCCAGATGAGACCTTTCCGAAAAATTTCGGTAACATCTCCCCTGTATGGGTGACAATTTGAGGCATACATACATACAAAATACATCAGCCACATACAGCTGGAATATATATTTACACAACCACGCAGTTATATAATCAGCCCACTCGGCTGGAACAGAAATAAACACAGCCACGCAGTTATATAAATATATTAATCAGCCACACGACTGTAATAAAATCAACACAGCGGAAATTGTTGGTGCGGGAAACATCCGACGATCGAACCTTAGTTTTAATAATGGAAAAGGATTCAAAGTTAAGTTAGTGTGTGATCTAACATGTTTGAATAAGTGTTTCAGGAAAGTCCTAGCTGCGGTTAGGCAGGTGAAAAACCCTAAGGGGTGGTAACCTTAGGTCCTAGGGGGCGGAAACCCTAGGTGGAGGAAAACCCTAAGGGGCGGTAACCTTAGGTCCTAGGGGGCGGTAACCCTAGGTGGAGGAAAACCCTAAGGGGCGGTAACCTTAGGTCCTAGGGGGCGGTAACCCTAGGTGGAGAAAAACCCTAGGGGGCGGTAACCCTAGGTCCTAGGGGGTGGTAAGGCGGAAAGTCCAATCGGTCTGGAGGACCGGACTGGCATCAGGTAATCTCTCCTGAGAGGAGTAGGTGAGGATGCGTTCCCCGTAGAGGGAACAGTAGGCGTCGGGTCGACCTAGGGTTTTCGGTTGGAAATCCGAAGTCAGACTCGGACAGTCCGAAGACTGTCAGTTATTCATTACTATGTTTTATCAGAATCTAACAATGTCTTGCAGGGTATTATTGCTCAGACTAACCTTGTTTTACAGGTGAAGAACCTGGTGGAAAAAGGGGTCCGGGCGCCCGGGATGGATCCGGGAGCCCGGAGGTCCGGGCGCTCGGAACAGGTCCGGGCGCCCGGGACCAAACTTTATCCCTGCCGCGACTTCGCCACGTGGAGCATCCTAGTTGGTTGGCCACATCACACTCCAGGCGCCCGGAAGGGATCCAGGCGCCCGGAACCGCATATAAAAGGAGGGTTGAGGTGCAGCTTCAACACAACAATCAATTGCTAAGCTGTCTTCTGTGAAGTGCTGCGAACGAGACGATCTTGAAGTGCTACTACTCGATGTCGACAACCCAAAACTCAGACTCTTCAATCTTGTGTTGTCGATATTAGTTCTTTTATTACACTTATTGTAATTCAAATTGTAATCTTTTCGGATATATAGTTGTTGCCCACCGAAAGCGGTCAAGGACCGTGGGCCTTCGAGTAGGAGTCGCCATAGGCTCCAAACGAAGTAAAACACCTTCGTCTCTGTGTGTTTTATTTTACTTTCCGCTGCGTTTATATTCTGTGTTTTAAATCGTTAAAAATAGCCACGAGCGCTATTCACCCCCCCCCCCTCTAGAGCTTTCGATCCATCAATTGGTATCAGAGCGGGGTCATTTTGAATCGGTGCAACCACCATTCAAAATATTTTTGTCGTGGTATTTTTTTCGGAGTCGATTAGAATTTAGCCTCATAGCTATATTCTAATTATTTTTCCCTCGAATCGGTTTTTCTCGGAATTGGTGCAACACCACCCGAGTTCGTGATTCATTTTTTTTCTTCCGCACTACTAAGCCAGGACCAAGTCCATTTTGTTGTTGTTTTTCGCTTTAGGTAAAACTAAAATGGCCCTTCAAGAAGGCTATAGTCTTGCCCGCCCTCCGCTATTCACCGGAGATGACGGTCTTGGAAAAGTCGGATGGAGGCATATCTCGACTCACTTTGAAGTCCGGATGATTGTCAAAGCGGATTGACGACCATCGGCGGTCTTGGCAAACCACTACCACGAGGACCGGGATGCATCTTGATCAAGAAAGTGGAATCTAATGCCAAGGCAACCTGCACCCTCCAGTGTGGCCTATCAAAAGAAGAACTCAACCGCGTCGGCCCCTTCAACAGCGCCAAAGAATTGTGGGAGAAGCTAATTGAACTTCACGAAGGGACATCCGACACCAAAGTAAGTAAAAGAGACTTAATTTTTAATAAATTATTTAACATCAAATTGCAGGAAGGTGAAACAGCCGCCCAACTCCATGCCCGGATTCAAGATCTGCTCAATGGTCTTCATGCGATTGGACAAAAGGTAGACAACCGGGACATCATAAGGTATTCTCTAAACGCCTTTCCAAGGAACACCTTGTGGGCATCCATGGTAGATGCCTACAAGGTCTCCAAGGACTTGTCTACCATTAAATTAGATGAACTGTTTGCAGAATTCGAACTTCACGAACAGACTAATGCACGCCCAACCGAGAAAGGGTTGGCTTTGGTTGCAGGAACAGGGAGATCGCGTGAGTCAAAGGTCAAGCGAAGAACCGAACCTGAGTCAGAAGAAGAACCAGACTCAAAAGACGACGATGAACTCACAATCAAAATAGTCAGCTTAGTAAAGAAGCTCTGCAAAAAGAAGGGCTTCAACAAAAAAGATCTCAGAAAGGCCATTCAGTCTAAAGAAGCCCAACCAAGCTCGAAGGTCAAATTCGAAGTGACATGCTACGGGTGCAATCAGAAGGGTCACATCAAGGCGAATTGCCCGAACCAGAAGGATCCAAAGAAACCCAAAAGAAAGAAGGCATTGAAGGCAACATGGGACGAGTCTTCTTCCGAAGAATCCGACGACGAAGAACAACAACAGACGAACTTTCTTGCCTTGACAGCCCGGGACTTCACCAACGGATCCGGAAGTGAGGACGAATCGGAAGCCGAGTCCGAGAGAAGCCACGGATCCGCATCCGTTTCCGAAGGGCCGAACCCCTCTGTAAGTAAAAGTCGGTTATATAGTTTAATTAATTATTTAAAGCATAAAGTAGCTAAGTCTAAGATTCGAATTAAAGCGCTTCTAAAGGAGGTAACACTCCTTAAAGAAACGCCTAATAACGAATTCTTAACTGATCAAGTTCAGACTGGAACCTCAACTCAAGTTCAAAAACTTGAGGAAGAGAATTCCAATCTGAAAAGTCAAGTCAAGGATCTGAAAATAACTCTAGAGCGATTTTCCTTGGGATCCAAGAATCTTGACTTAATTCTTGGAACTCAAAGGGCAATCTACAATCGAACTGGACTAGGATATAAGAAGAAGTATAAATCTTACCTATCCTTAATAAAACCAAATAGAAAAATGGTCCAAGCATGGGTTGCCAAGTCCAACCTGATCAATCAAGTTGGACTTGGATATTATTGGGTTCCTAAGGATCAAATACATTACCTCAATAAACCTTATCGAGGCTATGATCCAGGGGGAGCTAAAACAATAAAAATTCGAAATTAATCTAAAAACTCAAAATTGAAAAATTCATAATTAAAACTTAAAATTCAAAATTCAAACTCGAAATTAATCAGAAACTCAAATTTAAAATTCAAAATTAATCTAAAAACTCAAAGTTAAAAATTCGAACTTAATCTAAAACTCAAAGTTAAAAATTCAAACTTAATCTAAAACTCAAATTCAAAATTCGAAATTAATTATTAAAATTTAAAATTCAAATTCGAAATTAATTATTAAAATTTAAAATTCATATTCGAAATTAATTATTAAAATTCAAAATTCAAAATTAATCATTCAAAATTCATAAATTTGAAATTAATTCAAAAATCCAAAAATCAAAATAGAAGGAGGGTCCAGAATAGCTGACAACTCCGAAATCTATTTACCCGACTGGGTAACCGAACTTAATCTACCCGAAATGGGTAAACAAGAGTAGTTTACCCGACAGGGTAAATAAGGATAGATTTAAAAGGGTTAGATTTAACTTGAAACACAGTAATGGTGAAGTTTTTAGATGATAGTACGTTGGGAAAACTTGGGCATCGCATGTCTAGGAAGATATGGCTTCGACCTGGTGCATTTGGCCAAGTGGAACTAACCGAAGCTACCCTTAAATGGATCCTAACTAGTTAGACCAAGGTTTAGTATTAAGCTCAATGGGTAGGACTATTTGGGAAACCTCAAAGGCATGGTTACTTTAATGAGTACCTTGTGACTCACCATAGCCCAGAAGTTTATCCAAAGAATGCTTACTTGTTGAACCCAAAGCTAAACCTGAATCTAACACAAAGTTAAACCAGACCCTTAAATTCAACCCTAATTCATCTCACAACAATTATAGGATTCCCTGATTGAAAATTTAGATGGGTGAGATGACTAAGTTATTCAAAATTCTTTTAAAAATTATTTGAAAAATCATTTCAAAATCTTTAAAACTTATTTAAAATTCTTTTCAAAATTATTTGAAAAATCATTTCAAAATCTTTAAAACTTATTTAAAATTCTTTTCAAAATTATTTGAAAAATCTTTTCAAAATCATTTCAAAATTTTTTAAAATTCCTTTAAAAATTATTTGAAAAATCTTTTAAACTCAATTTCAAAATTATTTCAAAAATCTTTTAAACTCAATTTCAAAATTATTTCAAAAATCTTTTAAACTCAATTTCAAAATTATTTCAAAATTATTTCAAAAATCTTTTAAACTCAATTTCAAAATTATTTCAAAAATCTTTTAAACTCAATTTCAAAATTATTTCAAAAATCTTTTAAACTTAACTTCAAAAATTATTTCAAAAATCTTTTAAACTCAATTTCAAAATTATTTCAAAAATCTTTTAAACTTAACTTCAAAATTATTTGAAAAATATTTTCAAAATCATTTGAGAAATCTTCAAAATCTTTATAAACTAATTTCAAAATTCTTTTCAGAAGTTATTAAATTTCTTTGAAATTCTAAACTCAATTAATTCTTAAATCTTAAAAATAATGGTCACCTATTTGGAATTCTAACTGATATTTTCAATGTTGTAAAGTTAAAGTAAACTCCATCTCACACTCACTCATATGTTAAACATGCCTTAATCTATCCTTATTTATTAAGGCATTAATTAAGGGGGAGTGATTTTGAGTCGGTTTTAAAATTAGTTTTTCTTTAAAAATTTTGACTCGACCTCAAAATTAAAAACTATTTTTGGCATATCTTCGAAAATTCAAGCTATTTTTTAGCTTTAAAAATTATTTATGACCTGACCTTCAAATTATAACTCCTATATAAGCTAAAGGTTTTCAAAGCTAAGTACTTAATTAAGTTTTCTCTAACTAAACTTAGTTAAATTATTTTCTAAACTTAGCTAATTGGCAAGATGTTCTCTAGAGGCAATATTAAAGTTTAAGCATGCTTGTACTTAAGGGCTCTGATACCTGATCAAAACCAAATCTTGACTCATGCTTGGACTTTAGGGCTCTGATACCTTACTAAAACAAATGGCAAGCTATTTAAAAATAAGGTCATCGCTTCTCCTTTGCCTTAAGTATTCTTGAAATACATTTCAAAAACATGCCTTAAGCAGCTTTCTCAAAAACTTTCTCCAAATTTAAAACTTTCAAGTGTTCTCTACTTTAAAACTTTAAAATTTTTTTAAAGTATTATTTTCTTTAAAACATTTAAAAACTTTTAAGTTAAAGCAGTATTATTTAAAACTTTGAAATTTTTAAGTTAAAAATTTTTTTTCCTTGGAAATTTTCTTTAAACACCTGAATATTTTTGAAGTTGAAAATCTTGTTTGAAAATTTCTGAAGTTGAAAATTTTTAGAAAATTTCTGAAGTTGAAAATTTTTCTTGAAAATTTTTGAGAATCTTGAAGTTGAAAAATTTTGTTTGGAAATTTTCTGAAGTTAAAAATTTTTTTTCCTTGCTCCTTGCCTAAGTTAAAATGGTTTCTGGTAAATTTTGTCTTGAAAAATTAAGTTTTTTAAAAACTAGCTCATTTTTTATATATGGCAAAGGGGGAGAGTAGAGAAATTCAAAGAAAGAAATAAAAATAGAAATTCAAATAGAAATTCAAATTCAAAGAAAGAGTAGATAAATTCAAAGAAAATAGTTTAAAGGGAACTTGTATTAAGGGGGAGCTATGTTTATGTTCCTATCACGCTTATCCTGTGTCTTGTGCTTATACATAACAGCATATTTCTTGTACTTAACATTGAATTTCGGTTGCCATTATCAAAAAGGGGGAGATTGTTGGTGCGGGAAGCATCCGACGATCGAACCTTAGTTTTGATAATGGCAAAGGATTCAAAGTTAAGTTAGTGTGTGATCTAACATGTTTGAATAAGTGTTTCAGGAAAGTCCTAGCTGCGGTTAGGCAGGTGAAAAACCCTAAGGGGTGGTAACCTTAGGTCCTAGGGGGCGGAAACCCTAGGTGGAGGGAAACCCTAAGGGGCGGTAACCTTAGGTCCTAGGGGGCGGTAACCCTAGGTGGAGGAAAACCCTAAGGGGCGGTAACCTTAGGTCCTAGGGGGCGGTAACCCTAGGTGGAGAAAAACCCTAGGAGGCGGTAACCCTAGGTCTTAGGGGGTGGTAACCCTAGGCGGAAAGTCCAGTCGGTCTGGAGGACCGGACTGGCATCAGGTAATCTCTCCTGAGAGGAGTAGGTGAGGACGCGTTCCCCGTAGAGGGAACAGTAGGCGTCGAGTCGACCTAGGGTTTCTGGTTGGAAATCCGAAGTCAGACTCGGACAGTCCGAAGACTGTCAGTTATTCGTTACTATGTTTTATCATAATCTAACACTGTCTTGCAGGGTATTATTGCTCGGACTAACCTTGTTTTGCAGGTGAAGAACCTGCTGGAAAAAGGGGTCCGGGCGCCCGGAACAGGTCCGGGCGCCCGGGACCAAATGTTATCCCTGCCGCGACTTCGCCACGTGGAGCATCCTGGTTGGTTGGCCACATCACACTCCAGGCGCCCGGAAGGGATCCAGGCGCCCGGAACCGCATATAAAAGGAGGGTTGAGGTGCAGCTTCAACACAACAATCAATTGCTAAGCTGTCTTCTGTGAAGTGCTGCGAACGAGACGATCTTGAAGTGCTACTACTCGACGTCGACAACCCAAAGCTCAGTCTCTTCAATCTTGTGTTGTCGGTATTAGTTCTTTTATTACACTGATTGTAATTCAAATTGTAATCTTTTCGGATATATAGTTGTTGCCCACCGAAAGCGGTCAAGGACCGTGGGCCTTCGAGTAGGAGTCGCCATAGGCTCTGAATGAAGTAAAACACCTGCGTCTCTGTGTGTTTTATTTTACTTTCCGCTGCGTTTCTATTCTGTGTTTTAAATTGTTAAAAATAGCCACAAGCGCTATTCACCCCCCCCCCTCTAGCGCTTTCGATCCATCAGAAATCACCAACAACGATCACAAAACACAAAGCAACTAACTGCGAGCTGGCTCGGCTTGAAACAATAAAATCAAACTAAATACAAGATACACAAACACCAGAACAAGAAACAAAACCAAAGCACAACTAACGTACGGTATACCAAAACCATAATATCATCCCCGAATGTGACGTGGAACTAGCGGACAGGATCTCCAGGCGACTCCATAAATCCTTTACCTGCTACCTGGCAAATTACCAATATACGGGGTGGTGAGTATAAAGACTCAGCGGGTAATAGACAGATAGTGCATGAGTATAGTAAAGAACTAGAGATGCAAAAGTATACAGTCTCGTGTGGAAATAGCAGACACTATAGTGATATCATAATAAGTGTCCATACCTGAAACCATATCCTAGGCTAGTAATAGAAGGTAGGTGTAGCAAAACCCGAATTGGAGACCTCTCTGTTAATTAATAACCGAAGAAGTGCTCGCTACCAAGGATCGCGATTGGAGCAAGATGGAGGTGTTGATTTCCAAATCCAACACCCTACATAACAATCATCATAGTCATCTAAGCATTAAACTCAATCCCATGTTGACAACCCCTTCCCCAATTATATAAACATCTTACCTTCATATGGCTACTCCCCTGTTATCTCCCAGCCGAAGACCTAACTGCCGGAAAGGGTGATCAATGGGAAATAGGAGATAAGAGCAACGAATCGGTTCTACAATCCATATACAAATCGAATGAGTGTCATGGCCAACGATCAGAAGAAAAATGGAAATAGAGGTGCTCACCGTACCTTAACCTACCTTGATGACAGAACCAATCTCAAGCTGCGAAGGAAAACCCGACGAAATCATCTTGACTCTAGGGCTCGGGTAGAGGATCAAGTGGCGACTATGGATGCGAGGGAAAGAGGGAGGTGGAGAAATGGATCTTCGGCGGCACTCAAGTGGAGCACGAGTAGCTCTCGGCATCGGCAGTTTGAGTGGCTCTCAGCACGCGAAGGGGTGGCAATGAAGATTAACGTGGCGCTGCTCCGAGAGGAGGCACTCGGGAACCGACATCAGGTGCGGCGATTCGAGCTTTAGGTGTTGTCGGCGGTAGCACGGAGAGGAGAAAGGGAAAATCAGCGTCGGACGGTGGCGTGTGGCGCGACATCAGGCTGAGAGAGGGAGGGAGACGGCTAGGGCACAGAGAAGAGGGGGAAGCGGTGTCGACAATCAGGTGCCGCGATTAGGAGAAGGGCGGCGGTGGATTTGCGTCGGCAATGGAAAGAAATCAAGTGGAAAGGGAAAACTCGGCGCCGGATTGGGAGAGGAAGGAGGAACGGGAAGTGAGGTGGTCGGCGTGAGATTAGGGCACGGGTGAGAATAGGTGAGGTTTTAAACTTAGGTTAAATCAATTAAACCCTAAGTTGGTTTCCTCAATCAACTCCCACTTTTGGGTATTTTAAACGGGCTTCCACTTAGTCTATAAATGATCCCCTTAAACTACGCCAAACGGACTCCGAAAAATTCTCAGAAAATTCCTAAAAATTCCAGAAAAATCCAATAAGATTATTTGTCCAATAACATTATTATTTAAATATTATTTGGGTGATATATTTTACATTCTCCCCCACTAATAAAAATTTGGTCCCCAAATTTACTGCTCAACTCAGGGATCATCATTCAAGGGTAACAACCTAATAACATACTCATATATCACTCCATCCAAGTATCAAGAATAAATCTCCATTCATAAGAGATAACTCAGTGGGTTATAAGCTCACTCTGCTTCCGCTACGCCCAGACTTCTATCTAGTCAACTGTGGGTAAACCAACTGCCTCCAAAATCCATAACCCATACCATCAGCAACCTCTAACATCCACATTAAGTTCTCAGTCGGTTCATCTGTCTAAAGATGTAAAGCGGTTCTAAAACAGAACTTTATACTTATGGTCTGCTGTAAAATCTGCCACTATCGTGATGTGAATCATGAATCTCCATCCAATTCAATACTCAGAGATATACCCTGAGAATCGGTAATCTCTCTACCATATAATCCTGCTACTCGATCTAAAGCATCCATCCTACAAATCAATAGCTAGGGAGTAAATTCGTCAACCAATCACTGATTTCCCAACGCAACGTATCCTCTCCATGTCCTGGGTAATCTCACAACAAAATCCATCATAGCATGCTCCCAACTGCACTCTAGTATCTGAATGTACTTACCAATTCATACACCCTATAACGGTTGTATCTCGTAAGTTTTAAGCAACTAGCTCCACACTTTTCCACGTCAGTGGGGGTCATCTATCCAAATGTACCCTCAAGGTCATCCTACCAGGTACATACAGTTCATGGTCAAAGTCTCCATAAGATAGGATACCTCGATCATCTACAGACTAGTCAAGCCAGCAATAGTATGCAGCTAACTCAGTCAATTCTCCGTCTGTACAAGTCATGAACTCAAATGTGACTTTTAGGTTATCTAACCAACACACATAACCCGAGGATCTGAATCTCTATAAATAGAGTGAGTCGGTCTTCTACAACCTAACTAACAAAAGTAACTCAGTACTCTACCACCTACACTGACAAGAACGGATCAATCTTCTACTGATCAAGTCAACCAAGGTAGATCGGTCCTCTAATAACCGCAACAAGAGTAAACTGGTCCTCTACAAACCGAACCAACTAGGATAAATCAATCCTCTACTTCCCAAGTCAATAAGAGTAAATCGGTTCTCTACGAACCAAGGCAATACGAGTAAATTGGTTCTCCACGAACCGAAGCAATATTATATTTAGCAGATTTGATGTATGATACAAACAACTGGATAGGTACTAACAAAAGCATACTAATACATATCTTAACTAACATAACAACTATGCATGCACTAACAGAAATGTAAGATAACAATATGCAAACATACCTCCAATAGCTTGGAGAATCCTGTCGTTGCCTGGTCCCAAAACCCGAAAAGTCACATCGAGAAACCAAATCACGAAAAACCAAACGAAAATAGGCCTCGTAAACCTATCGCTCTGATACAAATAAATTGTCACGCTCCCAGAGGAGTCCTTACCGAAAAATTTCGGCAACATCTCCCCTGTATCGGTGACAAACTGAGGCATACATACATACAAAATACATCAGCCACATATAGCTGGAATATATATTTACACAACCACGCAGTTATATAATCAGCCCACTCAGCTGGAACAGAAATAAACACAACCACGCAGTTATATAAATATATTAATCAGCCCACATGGCTGTACTAAAATCAACACAGCGGAAATCACCAACAACGATCACAAAACATAAAGCAACTAACTGCGAGCCAGCTCGGCTTGACACAATAAAATCAAACTAAATACAAGATACACAAACACCAGAACAAGAAACAAAACCAAAGCACAACTAACGTACGGTTTACCAAAACCATAATATCGTCCTCGAATGTGATGTGGAACTGGCGGACAGGATCTCCAGGCGACTCCATATATCCTTTACCTGCTACCTGGCGAAATTACCAATATACGGGGTGGTGAGTATAAAAACTCAGCGGGTAATAGACAGATAGTGCATGAGTATAGTAAAGAACTAAAGATGCTAAGGTATACAGTCTCGTGTGGAAATAGCAGATACTATAGTGATATCATAATAAGTGTTCATACCTGAAACTATATCCTAGGCTAGTAATGGAAGGTAGGTGCAGCAAAATCCTGCTACAGTACTGCTCATAACTACATGGTATCATGTGAGGTATATACATGTCAATAGTAAGTAAACTAGTGTCTAAACACATACCACAGGTATATATCTCAACATATGTAAGCATATCAGCATAAGTAAACAACAACAGCATAAGCTAGTAACAACAGCATAGATAAGCAACAACAGCATATGTAAGCAACCAGTAGATATAATAACAACAGCATATGTACGGATGGTCACCCCGTCCACCTCCCTGCACCATAACCCCTGTATGGTCGAGAGGCCGAATCGATGACAACTGTACCACCCAAAGTCCGCCACTACTCTCGAGTAACCGGATGGACAGGTGCATAGTAGCTGAATAGCTACATCTGCGACGGGGGTCCCTGCTGCCCGCGACTCCAGCTATCACTACCCATGAGTGTGCGAGTGGGGGGCACAATAGGACAAGCGGCACGCTCCAAGCTACCACTACCCATGAGTGGCCGAGCGTGCGGCCCTGGCCAACGACCGTCTCAACCACAAGGAAGACAGGGTCGTCGGCAATGCATGCAATGACATGATGCGAACAATGCAACAGTCATCATATATATATAAACAGAAACAGACATGCTACATGAAGCCAGCATGCTCAGTAAGGTGTGTAAATAAACAGCAACCAAAGCATGTAAACATGGTATCAAGTGTCTATATATCCAATACCTAATATCTATTGTATGGCATCAGGTATTTGGTATCTGATACCTAGTAATATAGTATCTGCTAAATATCATCGATAGCAACAAGAGACTGTATAGAAACAGTATTGAGAAGCACAAATATTGAGTGGAAGTATCAAGCGCAGGAAAAATAAGAGTGGAGTCAAGATGCACATAGTAGCTATCTGAACATATAGCTCATGCACTAAGATTAATGTACTAAAGAGATACAAGAAGTACCCTCCTTTATCTGTCGATCGTGATAAACTAGTCCCACGTCGAGACGCACATCTCGAATCCAAGTCCTGCGATCACATAATATATTTAGCTAATTACATATACAACAACTAGCTAAACCTAAGACCCATCATCACTAACCATGATATCAATCTTATGATTCTATTACAATCTTGTACTCCTCTAAATCAACCATAAACCTTCATCTCAATAACAAATCATCCACATGATAATCACACACAAACTAAAATCCACCCAAGCAATAAATCACAACTAAATAGAATTAGGACACTCTAACCATTTCACAACTAAAATCAAATATGATTAATACACGAAATTACCTTCTCAACTTACCCGAATTGGAGACCTCTCTGTTAATTCACAACCGAAGAAGTGCTCGCTACCAAGGATCGCGATCGGAGCAAGATGGAGGTGTTGATTTCCAAATCCAACACCCTACATAACAATCATCACAGTCATCTAAGCATTAAATTCAATCCCATGTTGACAACCCCTTCCCCAATTCTATAAACATCTTACCTTCATATGGCTACTCCCCTGTTATCTCCCAGCCGAAGACCTAACTGCCGGAAAGGGTGATCAATGGAGCTGCTGTTGAAATTGGAGATAAGAGCTACGAATCGGTTCTACAATACATATACAAATCGAATGAGTGTCATGGCCAACGATCAGAAGAAAAATGGAAACAGAGGTGCTCACCGTACCTTAACCTACCTTGATGACATAACCAATCTCAAGCTGCAAGGAAAACCCGACGAAATCAGCTTGACTCTAGGGCTCGGGTAGAGGATCAAGTGGTGACTATGGATGCGAGGGAAAGAGGGAGGTGGAGAAATGGATCTTCGGCGGCACTCGAGTGGAGCATGAGTAGCTCTCGGCATCGGCAGTTTTAGTGGCTCTCGGCACGCGAAGGGGTGGCAATGAAGATTAACGTGGCGCTGCTCCGAGAGGCGGCACTCGGGAACCAACATCAGGTGCGGCGATTCGAGCTTTAGGTGTTGTCGGCGGTAGTACGTAGAGGAGAAAGGGAAAACCGACGTCGGACGGTGGCGTGTGGCGCGACATCAGGCTGAGAGAGGGAGGGAGACGACTAGGTCACAGAGAAGAGGGGGAAGCGGCGTCGACAATCAGGTGCCGCGATGAGGAGAAGGGCTGCGGTGGATTTGCGTTGGCAATGGAAAGAAATCGAGTGGACAGGGAAAACTCGGCGCCGGATTGGGAGAGGAAGGAGGAACGAGAAGTGAGGTGGTCGGCGTGAGATTTGGGCACGGGTGAGAATAGGTGAGGTTTTAAACTTAGGTTAAATCAATTAAACCTTTAGTTGGTTTCCTCAATCAACTCCCACTTTTGGGTATTTTAAACGGGCATCCACTTAGTCTAAAAATGATCCCCTTAAACTACGCCAAACGGACTCCGAAAAATTTCCAGAAAATTCCTAAAAATTCTAGAAAAATCCAATAAGATTATTTGTCCAATAACCTTATTATTTAAATATTATTTGGGTGCTGTATTTTACATTCTCCCCCACTAATAAAAATTTGGTCCCCAAATTTACTGCTCAACTCAAGGATTATCATTCAAGGGTAACAACCAAATAACATACTCATATATCACTCCATCCGAGTATCAAGAATAAATCTCCATTCATAATAGATAACTCTGTGGGTTATAAGCTCACTCTGCTTCCGCTACGCCCAAACTTCAATCTAGTCAACTGTGGGTAAACCAACTGCCTCCAAAATCCATAACTCATACTATCAGCAACCTCTAACATCCACATTAAGTTCTAAGTCGGTTCATCTGTCTAAAGATGTAAAGCGGTTCTTAAACAGAACTTTATACTTATGGTCTGCTGTAAAATCTGCCACTATCATGATGTGAATCATGAATCTCCATCCAATTCAATACTCAGAGATATATCCTGAGATCCGGTAATCTCTATACCATATAATCCTGCTACTCGATCTAAAGCATCCATCCTATAAATCAATAGCTAGGGAGCAAATTCGTCAACCAATCCCTGATTTCCCAACGCATCGTATCCTCTCCATGTCCTGGGTAATCTCATAACAAAATCCATCATAGCATGCTCCCAACTGCACTCTAGTATCTGAATGTACTTACCAATTCATACACCCTATAACGGTTGTATCTCGTAAGTGTTAAGCAACTAGCTCCACACTTTTCCATGTCAGTGGGGGTCATCTATCCAAATGTACCCTCAAGGTCATCCTACCAGGTACATACAGTTCATGGTCAAAGTCTCCATAAGATAGGATACCTCGATCATCTACAGACTAGTCAAGCCAGCAATAATATGCAGCTAACTCAGTCAATTCTCCGTCTGTACAAGTCATGAACTCAAATGTGACTTTTATGTTATCTAACCAACACACATAACCCGAGGATCCGAATCTCTATAAATAGAGTGAGTCGGTCTTCTACAACCGAACTAATAAAAGTAACTCAGTACTCTACCACCTACACTGACAAGAACGGATCAATCTTCTACTGATCAAGTCAACCAAGGTAGATCAGTCCTCTACTAACCTTAACAAGAGTAAAATGGTCCTCTACAAACCGAACCAACTAGGATAAATCAATCCTCTACTACCCAAGTCAATAAGAGTAAATCGGTTCTCTACGAACCAAGGCAATACGAGTAAATTGGTTCTCCACGAACCCAAGCAATATGATATTTAGCAGATACTAACCACTACTAAACTAGTTACAATAGAAATTACTAACACTAGTGGTATGGTAAAAGAAGTCCTATGAGACTGTATTCCTTGATCTCTAGTAGGGTCAACCGTGATCAGTGATTGACCCAACACATTTGATGTATGCTACAAACAACTGGACAGGTACTAACAAAACCATACTAATACATAACATAACTAATATAACAACTATGCATGCACTAACAGAAATGTAAGATAACAATATGTAAACATACCTCCTAAAGCTTGGAGAATCCTGTCGCTGCCTGGTCCCAAAACTCGAAAAGTCACATCGAGAAACCAAATCATGAAAAACCAAACGAAAATAGGCCTTGTAAACTAGTGGCTCTGATACCAATAAATTGTCACGCCCCCAGAGGAGTCCTTACCGAAAAATTTCGACAGCATCTTCCCTGTATGGGTGACAATCTGAGGCATACATACATACAAAATACATCAGCCACATACAGCTGGAATATATATTTACACAACCACGCAGTTATATAATCAACCCACTCGGCTGGAACAAAAATAAACACAACCACGCAGTTATATAAATATATTAATCATCCCACACGACTGTACTAAAATCAACACAGCGGAAATCACCAACAACGATCACAAAACACAAAGCAACTAACTACGAGCCGGCTCGGTTTGACACAATAAAATCAAACTAAATACAAGATACACAAACATCAGAACAAGAAACAAAACCAAAGCACAACTAACGTACGGTATACCAAAACCATAATATCATCCTCGAATGTGACGTGGAACTAGCGGACAGGATCTCCAGGCGACTCCATAAATCCTTTACCTGCTACCTGGCAAATTACCAATATACGGGGTGGTGAGTATAAAGACTCAGCGGGTAATAGACAGATAGTGCATGAGTATAGTAAAGAACTAGAGATGCAAAAGTATACAGTCTCGTGTGGAAATAGCAGACACTATAGTGATATCATAATAAGTGTCCATACCTGAAACCATATCCTAGGCTAGTAATAGAAGGTAGGTGTAGCAAAATCCTGCTATAGTACTGCTCATAACTACATGGAATCATGTGAGATATAAACATGTCAATAGTAAGTAAACTAGTGTCTAAACACATACCACAGGTATATATCTCAACCTATGTAAGCATATCAGCATAAGTAAACAACAACAGCATAAGCTAGTAACAGCAGCATAGATAAGCAACAACAGCATAAGTAAGCAACCAGCAGATATAATAACAACAGTGTATGTACGGATGGTCACCCCGCCCACCTCTCTGCACCATAACCCCTGTATGGTCGAGAGGCCTGATCGATGACAACTGTACCACCCAAAGGCCGCCACTACTCTCGAGTGACCGGATGGACAGGTGCATAGTAGCTAAATAGCTACGTCTGCGACGGGGGTCCCTGCTGCCCGCGACTCCAGCTATCACTACCCATGAGTGTACGAGTGGGGGGCACGACAGGACAAGCGACACGCTCCAAGCTACCACTACCCATGAGTGGCCGAGCGTGCGGCCCTGGCCAATGACCGTCTCAACCACAAGGAAGACATGGTCGTCGGCAATGCATGCAATGACATGATGTGAACAATGCAACAGTCATCATATATATATATATATACACAGAAACAGGCATGCTACATGAAGCCAGCATGCTCAGTAAGGTGTGTAAATAAACAGTAACCAAAGCATGTAAACATGCTATCAGGTATCTATATATCCAATACCTAATATCCAATGTCTGGCATCTGGTATCTGGTATCTGATACCTAGTAATATAGTATATGCTAAATATCATTGATAGCAACAAGAGACTGTATAGAAATAGACATGAGTAGCTCAAAGATTGAGTGGAAGTATCAAGCGCCGAAAAAATAAGAGTGGAGTCAAGATGAACATAGTAGCTATCTGAACATATAGCTCATGCACTAAGATCAATGTACTAAAAAGATACAAGAAGTACCCGCCTTTATCTGTCGATCGTGATAAACTAGTCCCACGTTGAGACGCATATCTCGAATCCAAGTCCTGCGATCACATAATATATTTAGCTAATTACATATACAACAACTAGCTAAACCTAAGACCCATCATCACTAACCATGATATCAATCTTATGATTCTATTACAATCTTGTACTCCTCTAAATCAACCATAAACCTTCATCTCAATAACAAATCATCCACATGATAATCACACACAAACTAAAATCCACCCAAGCAATAAATCACAACTAAATAGAACTAGGACACTCTAACTATTTCACAACTAAAATCAAATATGATTAATACACGAAATTACCTTCTCAACTTACCCGAATTGGAGACCTCTCTGTTAATTCACAACCGAAGAAGTGCTTGCTACCAAGGATCGTGATCGGAGCAAGATAGAGGTGTTGATTTCCAAATCCAACACCTTACATAACAATCATCACAGTCATCTAAGCATTAAACTCAATCCCATGTTGACAACCCCTTCCCCAATTCTATAAACATCTTACCTTCATATGGCTACTCCCCTGTTATCTCCCAGCCGAAGACCTAACTGCCAGAAAGGGTGATCAATGGAGCTGCTGTTGAAATCGGAGATAAGAGCTACGAATCGGTTCTACAATCCATATACAAATCGAATGAGTGTCATGACCAACGATCAGAAGAAAAATGGAAACAGAGGTGCTCACCGTACCTTAACCTACCTTGATGACAGAACCAATCTCAAGCTATGAAGGAAAACCCAATGAAATCAGCTTGACTCTAGTGCTCGGGTAGAGGATCAAGTGGCGACTATGGATGTGAGGGAAAGAGGGCGGTGGAGAAATGGATCTTCGGCGGCACTCGAGTGGAGCACGAGTAGCTCTCGGCATCGGCAGTTTGAGTGGCTCTCCTCACGCGAAGGGGTGGCAATGAAGATTAACGTGGCGCTGCTCCGAGAGGCGGCACTCGGGAACCGACATCAGGTGCGGTGATTCGAGCTTTAGGTGTTGTCGGCGGTAGCATGGAGAGGAGAAAGGGAAAACCAGCATCGGGCGGTGGCGTGTGGCGCGACATCAGGCTGAGAGAGGGAGGGAGACGGCTAGGGCACAGAGAAGAGGGGGAAGCGGCGTCGACAATCAGGTGCCACGATGAGGAGAAGGGCGGCGGTGGATTTGCGTCGACAATGGAAAGAAATCGAGTGGAAAGGGAAAACTCGCCGCCGGATTGGGAGAGGAAGGAGGAACGGGAAGTGAGGTGGTCGGCATGAGATTAGGGCACGGGTGAGAATAGGTGAGGTTTTAAACTTAGGTTAAATAAATTAAATCCTAAGTTGGTTTCCTTAATCAACTCCCACTTTTGGGTATTTTAAACGGGCTTCCACTTAGTCTATAAATGATCCCCTTAAACTACGCTTAACGGACTCCGAAAAATTCCCAGAAAATTCCTAAAAATTCCTGAAAAATCCAATAAGATTATTTGTCCAATAACCTTATTATTTAAATATTATTTGGGTGTTGTATTTTACACATTAGGCCTTCTTGGATATTGGAACAATATCCATTTCTAGACAAAACTTTTTAAATAAATTAACTATTTAATTTTCTTTCTGAGAATCCTTGATCTAACTAAACAAGTGTTGATCAAGCCTAAGCCCTTATCTATCCTAATCTAGGCAAGTATAAGGAAAGCAGTAAATCAAACATCAAATATATTTATTTTATATATAAGGATGGTCTTTCTATTGTCTCCCCCTGGATCATAGCCCCGATAAGATCTATCAAGGTAATGAATTTGATCCTTGGAGATCCAATATTGATCAAGTCTAACTTTATTAATCAAGTTGGACTTGGGGGCACATGCTTGGACTACTTTTCTATTTGTTCGATTAACAAGAGATATATAGGATTTAAATTTACGTTTGACTTTATACCCAAGTCATGATCGGTTATATACGGCTCTTTGTTTACCAAGAATTAGGTCAAGGTTCTTGGAACCCAAAGTGAATCGTTCCAATGAGTCCCTAAGTTCCTTGACTTATCTTTTCAAGTTAGAATTTTCTTCCTCAAGTAGTTGGACTTGAGTTGAAGTTTCATCTTGAATCGATTCAATCACGGAGTTTGGGTTAGTTACTTCCTTGAGGGCTTTGACCTCCTCTTGGAGTGAATTGTGTTGGTGCAAGAAGCATCCGACGATCAAACCTATGTTTTGATTATGTTAAAGGGTCCAAAATTAAGATGTTTTGTTATCTGACAAGGTTAAATGAGATTATAGGAAAGTCCTAAGTGTACTAAGGCAAAAGTCCTAGCTGCGGTTAGACAGGTGGAAAACCTTAGGGGGTGGTAACCCTAGGTCCTAGGGGTGGTAACCGTATGTCCTAGGGGGTGGTAACTGTTGGATCGAGAAGCGCTATAGGGAAGGGGGGTTGAATAACGCTCGTGGCTTTCACTCGTTTCGGATTCGTAAAACAATCGAGAATTAGCAGCGAAAATAATAAAACACACAGAAGGACCCAAGTGGTTTTACTTGGTTCAGAGCCTTGGGCGACTCCTACTCCAAGGGGCATGCTCGTTGAGCGTTTATTTTAGGCAATTCACTATAAAAGCGCAAGGTTACAAATATGTATTACAGAACAATAATTAAAATGCTATACCGACAACAAAAATATTAAAACTAGAGCTCCGAGTCATTGGGGACTTGCAACAGCACTTCAGGGCGTCTTCTGAGCAGCAAACGATAGCTAGATTACTTGTGAACTTCTGTTTTGAGTGCTGCCTCGAGACCTCCTTTATGCACTGTTGGAGGCGCCTCCAACACCATCCAAGGCACCTCCAAGCCTCCCGAGTCGCCCGCGTGGATCAGCACAGAACAAGTCGCACCTCATCTACTCGAAGGCGCCTCCAAGCCACTCCAAGGAGCCTCCAAGCTCTGGTCTAAGGCGCCTCCAGCTCAGTCAAAGGCGCCTCCAGGCCTGGTGCGCAGCTTCCTTCAGCCTTGCACATGAGGCGCCTCCAAGCTCCATGGAGGTGCCTCGGGCACTGTTCATCCGAGGCTTAAGGTTGATTCTTTGTTCCTGCAAAATGTGTTAGTCCCAAACACATACCTTGCAAAACAAAGTTAGCACATAATAGTCATATTGACAATCTTCGGACTGTCCGGGTCTGACTTCGGATTTTCGACCAGAAACCCTAGGTCGACCCGATGCCTACTGTTCCCTCTGCGAGGAATGCGTCCTCACCTACTCCACTCAGGAGATTTACTTGTTGCTAGCACGATCCTCCAGATCGACTGGACTTTTGCTCGGCGTTCGATGCTTCCGAACTTTCTGTTGGACGTCTGCTCCCCGACCCATCCAGTCTTCCACCTGGTTCGCGACACCAGGACTTTGCACCTAAGGTTACCACCCCCTAGGACTTTTGCCTGAAGCTCTCGACCCGCCAAGACTTTCCACATAGAGTTACCACCCCCTATGACCTAGGGTTACCACCCCCTAGGATTTTCCACCTGCCTAACCGCAGCTAGGACTTTTGCCTAAGTACACTTAGGACTTTCCTACAAGCTCATTCAAACTGTTAGATCACAAAACCACTTAACTTTGAATCCTTTGCCATTATCAAAACTTGGGTTCGATCGTTGGATGCTTCTCGCACCAACAATCTCCCCCTTTTTTATTATGGCAACTGAAATTCAAAGTTAAGTAAAAGACAGTAAAGAAAAGGTAGAGATAGCACACGTATAAACAAATTGACAACACAAGCATAAGAGAAAAAAATATATAAGGCTCCCCCTAATTTTTGAATTTATGCTCCCCCTTAATTTTTGAATTAATGAATTTTCTTTCTTTAGTTTTCTTTATGAATTATGAACTTTCTACTCTCCCCCTTTGTCATACATCAAAATACAAGTAGAGTAAAATGACTCAGAGTACTTAGATTTGAACAAATGTTTAATCATGCTTGAAAAGTACTTAGCTTGTAAGAATTTTAGCTAAGTAAAAATATGAGTTATTTCAACTTTGAAACTTTAGCTAGTAAAGATACTTAGTTAAAAAGCTTTTGCTTTTTGAGAAATACTTAGTTAAATTTAGAAGTACTTAAACACAATCATTTAGAAAAATACTTAAATTCTTTGTACAACATTTAGCTAAGTGAATGTTAAGGATTCAAAGAAGATCTTTAAAGGATTTGCTCAAAATATTTGAGACCAGCCATAGAAGTCACTTAGCTAACATTTTAATGAGCCTTTTTTGAAAACACTTAGTCTAAATTTGAAAAAGATGCTTTAGCACAAATAGCTTTGGAAATGTTATTTAGAAGAGATGGCTAAAGTTTGAAAAGAATTTATCTTGATTTTGAACTGAGAAATAATGAATTTTAAATGCTTTGAAGAAAAGATAGTTTTTGAAAGACATTTAGATTGAAAGACTTAGTTAAATTTTAGCTGCAAAGAGGGAGGAGCTTCACTTATAAAGTTTAAGTTAAGGTCATTCATTTAAATTCAAGTAGTCCTAAAGTCCAAGCATGAGTAATTAGAGTTAATCATTTAGTCCCCTGGGCCACATGTCTAACCATTAGCTACTAACTGCTTACCTAGAGGGTAACAACTTTCACTTGGTTAGTCAAGTTAAGTTGAGAATCCAGTTAGATTTGACTAAGGCAGGATCACTTAACTTGATTACTGTATTTTTGGTATTTAATGCCCAGACTTACTGTGATGCACAAAGATAAGCATTCTGAAGTCTAGGTTGTACCCTATGCATCTCACGTCGTTCTAAGTTTTTCTTTCAAACACAAGCAAGTTAAGCCTAGTGTGCTTGTGAGATGCTCTGGCTGAAATATAGGGGAACATGATATCTAGGGTTAGTGCCTAGGCTAAGCCCAAAATTTGAAAGTCTAATAAAATTGGGATTTTGAAGACGTTTTTCCTAGCGATTTTAAAAAAGAGACTAAGCAAGAGTCTAATATGTGTAGAAGTATAACATAAACTTGTAAGGAGAAGGTTGGGTTGAGTAACTGAATTCTAATCAGCAAAAGTTCAACTAGATAATAATGGAATATCAGATGAAAGTGTCTGTGTCTGAAGTTCAAAGTACTAGGCATGAAAGGATAGTATCAATAAGTAGGATCATCAGCTAGAGGGTCGTCAGTTAGAGGTGGTGCACGAGGTTGCTCGAGAGGAGGTTGTCCCTGTCGAAGAGAGGCAAAGCCGGAAGCTATCTCTGTGCGAAGGATGCGAAACTCATCCAGCATAAGCCGTCGTGTCTGAGCAGAGTAAATCTCTAGACGTGCGAGTCGGTCCTCGACCGATAAGGAGGTGGATGGCTGTGAGAAGGTCGAGGGCTGAGATGGATCGAGGGGCTCTCCAAATATCTGATCATGAGAAAACTCAAATAGCTCCTCTCGTCCCTCAAGCGGCAGAAAGAACTCATCTGGGGCTAGACCACCTCCCTCGGCAGGAGCAATTGGCTCATCCTCGGCTGGGTCGACTGGTGGAGGCCTGCCCAGCCATGCTAGGACCCCCTGAGCAGTGGCATCTATATGTGCTAACCTAAGAGAACCTAGCCCATACTCATCATAACGGGTAAGGGGAAGGACCGTCCCCCGAGTCACATCTATGCCCTCTATCGTTGAAAAGATAGACGTCAACATATGGCAGTAGGGCATGTGAACAACTCGGGAAGTAACAAGGCTAGTTGCATGAACTATGTTAGAGAACATATGTAATGCAATATCTATATCTAGATGATGACACAATGCATACAAAAAGAAGGAATGAGATGGATGCATCTTCGGGACGTCCCGAGATGTGATGGGTAGAATGCATGCAGTGAGAACTCTATACATGATGTAATCCTGCACCCTGAGAGATATCAACCTGAAATCAGAGACTCCAAGTGGTCTCTCCCCACCAAAAAAGTACTCATAAAGTGTATCTAGAGTAATCTGGGAGTAGGGGTCGCCAAATGACAGATCCCTACTAGGGTAGCACAGGAAAGGGGATGCTGATTGTCTAAGCTCTAAGCTGGTGCGTAATAGCAAAGGTGTAAACTGGATGTCTTTTCTACCAACTCTGGTGGAATAGACCAAATCATCAACCTTTCTAAGGTTGTTGAAAAACTGGGCACATAGATCTCTATTTACTGCAAGACTGCAGTAAACCAGTTTATCCAACTGGTAGTGGGCAATCATCTGTATGATGGACGGGCAATAAGTCGTAAAACAGAGTCTATTTAGATATCTATATTTAATAACAGAATATGAATGCTGAGAAAAACTAATCCTATGCTGCTCAGTGGGGAATCTAGTGTCAGTGGACGGGGCAGTACCTGAGGTGGACGCAACATTGTGTCACTTCCTAATTTCAACCATACATAAAAATTTGGAAAACAAGCACTAAAAATATGTAAAGGATAATTTAGGATAGTTTAGAATATACCTAGGAGGCATTGTAGGGTATTTGAGGGAGTTGAAGGGTGGAAATCTGGGTTTAAGGCGCCTTGGATCAAGATTTTCGGCGAGAGCAAAATGTGCAGCGAACTCTCTATTCGATGCATATTTTGATATTGAAGGCGCCTTTAATCTCATTGAAGGCGCCTCCAAGCGGTGTTTAGGGGTCCGAGGCGCCTTAGTTGTTTTCTGCAGGAATTTTCCCGCCGACGCTCGAGGGCGCTATTAGGGTTTTTTTATAAGTTTTTTAAAATAACTTTTAAATAGGTTTTTTAAAACATTTTTTAAAATAAGTTTTTAAAAGATTTTTAAATAAGTTTTTTAAAAGATTTTTAAATAAGTTTTTAAAATAATTTTTAAATAAGTTTTTAAAAAGATTTTTAAATAAGTTTTTAAAAGATTTTTAAATAAATTTTTAAAAGATTTAAAATAAGTTTTTAAAATAAGTTTTAAATAAGTTTTTTTAAAATATTTTTAAATAAGTTTTTAAAATATTTTTAAATAAGTTTTTAAAATATTTGTTAAATAAGTTTTTAAAAGATTTTTTAAGTAAGTTTTTAAAAGATTTTTTTAAAATAAGTTTAAAAGATTTTTAAATAAGTTTTTAAAAGATTTTTTACATAAGTTTTTAAAAATATTTTTTAAATAAGTTTTTAAAAATATTTTTAAATAAGTTTTAAAAAGATTTTTAAATAAATTTTTAAAACAATTTTTAAATAAGTTTTTAAAAGATTTTTAAATAAGTTTTTAAAACAATTTTTAAATAAGTTTTTAAAATAATTTTTAAATAAGTTTGTTTTTAAAATAATTTTAAAATATTTTTTTAAAACAATTTTTAAATAAATTTTTTTAAAAGATTTTTAAATAAGTTTTTAGAAGATTTTTAAATAAGTTTTTAAAACAATTTTTAAAATATTTTTAAATAAGTTTTTAAAAGATTTTTTAAATAAATTTTTAAAAGATTTTTAAATAAGTTTGATTAATTTAATTTATTTTCTTAATTTAATTAGATTTGATTAATTTAATTTGATTTTATTTTGCTTAATTAGATTTGATTAATTTAATTTGATTTTATTAATTTAATTTGATTTAATTAATTTAATTTTATTTTATTAATTTAATTATATTTGATTAATTTAATTTGATTTATTTGATTAATTTAATCCTTAGTCATCTCATCCGATCTAAATTTCAAATCAGGGAATCCTATAATTTTTTGAGATGAATTCGGTTCAGTTATAGGGTTTGGTTTAACTTTATGTTAAATTCAGGTTTAGCTTTGTGCTCAACAAATAGGCATTCTTCGGATAAACTTCTTTGCTATGATGAGTCACTTGGACATCATTAAACTAACCATGCCTTCGAGGTTTTCCAAATAGTCCTATCCACTGAACTTAATACAAAACCTTGGTCTAACTAGTTAGGATCCATAAAGGGTAGCTTCGGTTAGTTCAACTTAGCCAAATACACTAGGTCGAAGCCATATCTTCCTAGACATGCATAGACTAAGTTTCTCTAATGTACTATCATCCAAAATTTCACCAGTACCATAGGTCAAGTTAAACTTGTTCCCTTTCTAATTAATTATAATGACCCTACCGGGTAGCTTGGTTTGGATTACCCTGCCGGGTAGGTTAGTTTTGGAGGTGCCAGCTATTCCGGAGTCTCCCCTACTTTATTGATTAATTTTATATTTTTATAGATTAGATTTAAGTTTTTACTTTTAATTTAATTATATTTTAATTATGTTCTTTTAATTATTTATCTGTTTATTAATACAATTTTTCTTTTGGCTCCCCCTGGATCATAGCCTCGATATGGTCTATCAAGGTAATATACTTGATCCTTGGGAACCTAATATTGACCAAGTCCAACTTGATTAACTAAGTTGGACTTGGGTACCCATGCTTGGACTGTCTTACTATTTGATCTATTAACTAAGGTTAGATAGGATCGGTATTTCTTTTTGGTCTTAAAACCTAATCCAGACTTATTGTAAACGACTCTTTGTGTCCCAAGAATTAGGTCAAGATTCTTGGATCCCAAAGTGAACTGTTCCAACATTTTCTTCAAATCCTTGACCTAAATTTTCAGGCTGGAATTTTCTTCCTTAAACTTTTGGACTTGAGTTGAGTTTTCAGTCTGAACTGGGTCAGGCAAGGATTCGATGTTAGTCACTTCTTTAAGGGTTGTTGCCTTCTTTAGAAGTGACTTGATCCTAATGTTTGATTTTGCTAATTTACGTAATAAATAATTAACTAAATTGTGTAAACACGGGATACCTACAGCGGGGCCAGGCCCTTCGGAAACGAATATGGATCTGTGGCTTCTCTCGGACTCGACTTCCGATTCGTCCTCGCTTCCGGATTCGTTGGTGTAGTACCGGGTTGTCAATCCGAGAAAACTCGTCTGTTTGAGTTCTTCATCGTCGGCTCTTCCGAGGATGACTCGTCCCAGGTTGCCTTCAGGGCCTTCTTCCTTCTCGATTTCTTTGGATCCTTTTGATTCGAACAATTCGCCTTGATGTACTCCTTCTGATTGCATCTATAGCACGTTACCTCGAATTTCACCTTTGAGCTTGGTTGGGCTTCTTTGGACTGGATGACTTTTCTGACATCCTTTTTGTTGAACCCTTTCTTTTTTCTGTATAGTTTCTTCACCAGGTTGACGAGCTCAGTTGTGATTTCGTCATCGTCGTCGTCCGAAACTAGTTCTTCTTCTTCTGACTCTGGTTTGGTTCTGCGCTTTGATTTAGTCTCGCGCGTTCTACTTGTACCTGCAACCAAAGCCAAACCTTTCTCGGCCGGACGTGAGCTAACATGTTCATGTAATTCAAACTCGGCAAATAACTCATCTAATTTTATGGAAGAAATATCCTTAGAAACCTTGTAAGCATCTACCATGGATGCCCACAAGGTGTTCCTTGGAAAAGCGTTTAAGGCATACCTCAAAATATCCCGGTTCTCTACCTTCTGTCGGATTACGTGTAGACCGTTGAGTAGGTCTTGTATCCGGGCGTGGAGTTGGGTAGCCGTCTCGCCTTCCTGCAACTTAATATTATATAATTTATTGAATGATAAATCTCGTTTACTGACTTTTGTATCGGAGGTTCCTTCGTGAAGCTCGATCAGCTTCTCCCACAATTCCTTGGCGCTCGAAAAGGGGCCGACGCGGTTCAGCTCCTCCTTCGTCAATCTGCATTATAGGGTGCAAGTTGCCTTTGCGTTGGCTTCTACCTTTTTGATGAGTGTCGATTCCCAGTCCTCGTACGGTAGTAGCTTACCGTTGTCATCAGTCGGTATTTGGAGCTCGGTTTTGATGATCATTCAGACTTCAAAATGAGTCTGGAGATACGCCTCCATCCGACCCTTATAATATCCGAAATCGTCTCCGGAGAAGAGCGGGGGGAGGGGGGGTGAACAGTGCTAAAACCTTCTTGGAAGGCTATTTAGATCTAGCACAGAAAAACATGAGAGAAACAATGTCCCAGGACTTGATCCTAGATTAGCAGTGCAGTATGAAACTAATAAAAATGAACTCGAGTCGTGTTGCACTGACTTCGAGCAAAAACGATTCGAATAGATAAAGAATTGGAATGTAGCAACTATACTAATTCCAATTGACTCCGAAAAATTAAAAACACCACGAAAAAATTGCTTGATTGGTGGTTACACCAAATCAAAGCTACCCCACTCTGATACCAATTATTGGATCGAGAAGCGCTAGAGGGGGGGGGTGAATAGCGCTCGTGGCTTTCACTCGTTTCGGATTCATAAAAAAATCAAGAATTAACAGCGGAAATAATAAAACACACAGAAGGACCCAAGTGGTTTTACTTGGTTCGGAGCCTTAGGCGACTCCTACTCCAAGGCCCAGCTCATTGAGCGTTTACTTTGGGCAATTCACTATAAAAGAGCAACGTTACCAATATGTATTACAGAACAATAATTAAAATGCTATACCAACAACAAAAATATTGAAACTGGAGCTCCGGGTTGTCAGGGACTTGCAACAGTACTACAAGGCATCTTTTGAGAAGCAAACGATAGCTAGATTACTTGTGAACTTTTGTTTTGAGTGCTGCCTCGAGACCTCCTTTTATGCACTGTTAGGGTTGCCTCCAACACTATCCAAGGTGCCTCCAAGCCTCCCGAGTCACCCGCGTGGATCAGCACAGAACAGGTCGCACCTCATATACTCGAAGGCGCCTCCAAGCCATTCCAAGGCGCCTCCAAGCTCTGGTCCAAGGCGCCTCCAGCTCAGTCTGAGGTGCCTCCAGGCCTGGTGCGCAGTTTCCTTCAACCTTGCACCTGAGGCGCCTCCAAGCTCCATGGAGGCGCCTCAGGCATTGTTCATTAGAGGCTTAAGGTTGCTTCTTTGTTCCTGCAAAATGTGTTAGTCCCAAACACATACCCTGCAAAACAAAGTTAGCACATAATAGTCATATTGACAGTCTTCGGACTGTCCGGGTCTGACTTCAAATTTTCGATCGGAAACCCTAAGTTGACCTGACGCCTACTGTTCCCTCTGCGGGGAACGCATCCTCACCTACTCTACTCAGGAGATTTACCTATTGCCAGTACGATCCTCCAGATCGACTGGACTTTTGCTCGGCGCTCAATGCTTCCGGACTTTCTGCTGGACGCCTGCTCCCCGACCCGTCCAGTCTTTCACCTGGTTCGTGACACTAGGACTTTCCACCTAGGGTTACCACCCCCTAGGACTTTTGCCTGAAGCTCTCGACCCGCCAAGACTTTTCACATAGGGTTACCACCCCCTATGACCTAGGGTTACCACCCCCTAGGGTTTTCCATCTGCCTAATCGCAGCTAGGAATTTTACCTAAGTACACTTAGGACTTTCCTGCAAGCTCATTTAAACTGTTAGATCACAAAATCACTTAACTTTGAATCCTTTGCCATTATCAAAACTTGGGTTCGATCGTCAGATGCTTCTGTTGGTTAGTCCTAGGAAGATCGTACAAGTTCCACTGTACAAAAATTTTGTACAAGTGTCGAACCTTTCCTAAATAACCTATTGTGTTCTTTAGAAGTTAAATTAGGAATTGCAAACGGAACTTAACATTATTGATTCCAAATTTAACTTATCTTTTCTTAATGGTTTTGATTTGGATCGCAAGAGGAACTTAACACTATTGATCCAAATCCACCTATGTTATAAATTCAATTAAATATTAATTTCTAAAATTGCTTTCCAGGTTAAACATGGCGAGGCACTAGGCCTTCTTGGATATGGGAGCAACCACCACTTCCTAGACAAAGCCTTTTAAGGAAAGCTAATATTTAATTTCCTTATATAACTCTAGGTTTAACCAAAAAGAACAATCAAATCACAAATTCAAAAAAAAAAAACACAAACTCGAATAACAAATCCGAAAAACTAGAATCTATTACCTCTTGTGTTTGGAATTCATACAAAGAAAAATAACTTGCATGATGCGGATGAAAATTACTAGTTATACCTTCTCTTTGTATGCTAATGACCTCGAGATCTTCTGTCATATTCCTCGCCTCGCCTTGGACGTCGTGTGGGCGGCGATACTCCAAGATGAACACCACCCAAAAGCCTTCTTCTCCTTCTCTATGTTTCGACCACCACCACCACAAGGGAACAAAAGAGAGCAAGGGGATAAGAAGAGGGAGAGGGTCAGCCACAAGAGGAAGCACCAACTTGAGAATAAGAATTGTTAATTCATGAGGCCTCCCGTCCCCTTCTTTTATATTACTTGCCCAAGGAAAATATGGAAAAACTTTTTACAAAAAATAAAATCTTCCTCTTGTTTTTCCTTTTCCCCTTTTATTTTTCCTTTTCTTTCCTCTTGATTGAATCAATCACCAATCATTGATTGGTTTAATTGATTGAATCTTTTAAAGGATGATTGGTCGGCCCCTTGCTTGGGCGCCAAGCAAGGGTGGCCGGCAACAAGGAAGGAAATAATCCTTGTAAAAATTTTATAAGCAAAGAAAAGAAAACTCTTATAAAATTTTACAAGATCTCTTTTAATTTCCTAAAGTGAATGTTAAAAAGAAAAATTTTAAAAATTAAAACCATGTTTTAAAATTTAAAACTTTTCTTCTAAATATTTCCTTTTTTAACATGGTTACAAAAATAGAAAATTTTCAAATTTAAAACTTCTCTTCCTTTTTCCTTAAAACCATAAGGATGGTTAAAAAAGGAAAGTTTAAAAATTTTTAAACTTTCTTTTAAAACATGTGACCTAATTCAAATAAGGAAAGTTTTTAAATTTAAAATCTCTCTTTTAAAACTTGTAGATATCTACAAAGAGAAGATTTTAAAAATTCAAAACACTCCCTCATCTTTGAATTATTGTGGCCGGCCCCTTCTTGCTTGGGCACCAAGCAAGGGGCCGACCCCTTAAGAGAAGATGGTGGCCGACCCTTGGCTTGGTTACCAAGCCTTGGGTCGGCCCTCTCTTGGACACCAAGAAGGGCTTTTATTTGGATGGACTTGAGGCATTAATGAGGCTACGATAGGGACCTAGAGGAGAAATTGGTTTTGGCCTTCCGACGAGCTTGAGTATCCCGTGTTCGCCCCGAACACACAACTCAAGTTCATCAATAACAACTCATTCCACTAGAGAGTTATTATTGCACTATCGCACCAATCCCAAATTACATTATGGGCTCCTTTATATATGAGTGTGTTACTCTCCCTGTGTTTAAGATAATGAATGCCCACTAATTAAGTAAGTTACTGACAACTCACTTAATTAATATCTAGCTCCAAGAGTAGTACCACTCAAGCTCATTGTCATGTTGGACTAAGTCCACCTGCAGGATTTAACATGACAATCCTTATGAGCTCCTCTTGGGGACATTCTCAACCTAGATAACTAGGACATAGTTTCCTTCTATAATCAACAACACACACTATAAGTAATATCATTTTCCAACTTATCGGGCCTATTGATTTATCGAACTAAATCTCACCCTTTGATAAGTTAAAGAAATAAATACTAAATATATGTGCTTGTTATTATATTAGGATTAAGAGCACACACTTCCATAATAACTAAGGTCTAGTTCTTTTATTAAGTCAGTATAAAAAAAACTTACCTAAAATGGTCCTACTCAATACACTTAGAGTGTACTAGTGTAATTTATTAGTCAAGATAAATTAATACCTAATTACACTACGACTATTCCAATGGTTTGTTCCTTTCCATCTTAGTCGTGAGCAACTGTTTATAATTTATAAAGAACTGATAACATAATCTTCTGTGTGTGACACCACACCATGTTATCTACAATATAAATTAATTGAACAACTACACTTAACAAATAAAATGTAGACATTTGACAAATGTGATTCTTTTATTTCATAAATAAATGTTTACAAAAGCTAGGCTTTTAGTATACACTCTAACAGCTTCCCGCACCAACAGTAACCCTAGGCGGAAAGTCTTGGCGGGTTGAGAGCTTCGGGCAAAAAGTCCTAGAGTCGAGGACTCTAGGTGGAAATCCCTGGTGTTGTGAACTAGGTGAAAGTCTGAGCGGGTCGTAGAGCAGACGTCCAGCATGAAGACCGGAAGCATCGGGCGCTGAGCAAAAGTCCAATTGGTTCGGAGGATCAACTGGCAACATGTATACTCTCCTGAGTGGAGTAGGTGAGGATGCGTTCCTCGATGTGGGAACTGTAGGCGTCGGTTCGACCTAGGGTTTCCGGAGGAAATCCGAAGTCAGAACCGGAGAGTCAGAAGGCTGTCAACTTATGTGTTTGATATTATTTGCTACTTGTCTAACTCTGTTTTGCAGAGAACTAACGATTCTGCAAGATCAGACTTAGCATTGATCGGTCGACCGAACCCCAGTATAATCGGATCAGATTTCTAGATTACAAATCGGGTTCGATCGAGGGATCGATCGACCGAACCAAGGACGTGAGTTTACCTGATCGAAGCAGAGTGATCAGATCGGATGAGGAGGAGATCATCTGATCGGTCGACCGAACATGGGGATCGGTCGATCAATACGCCTCAGGTCAAACCTAATCCCGAGTTTTGAGGATTTGGATCAGTTCTAAAGAGGCTATAAAAAGGAGCCTCGGGCAGCACTTCGAAGACAACTTAAAACAGAACAACTTATGCTCCTGTGCGCTGCTCCGAACGCCTCAACAACGCTCTGCTGTTCCAACAATCGACAACTACTTTCTTCATTTTGTATTGTCAGTATAATCATTCTTTTATTCTGTATTTGTCCTTGCATTCCTGTAAATAATTTCGGATCTATAGTGATTGCCCAATGAAAGCGATCAACGATCGTGGGCCTTGGAGTAGGAGTCGCCCCAGGCTCCAAACTAAGTAAAAGAAACAGTGTTAGCGTTGCTTCTGTATTTATTACTTTTTCGCTGTGTATTTACTCAATAGTTTTTAGAAACGAACGAAATAGCGACGAGCGCTATTCACCCCCCCCCCTCCCCTCTAGCGCTTTCGATACAATAATTGGTATCAAAGTGGAGTTGCTCTGAATTAGTACAACTACAGTTCGAGTATTTTTTTTTCATCGCATTTTTGTTCATTTTTCATAAAAATAAAACTTTCACCTTTCATTTTTTCCCCCTCCAAATTTTTTGAAAAATTTATTCTCAAATTTTCACCATTAGTTAGAATTGGTGAATTATTATTTTTATCTTTCTCCCACAATACTAATCCGAGACCAAGTCTTGGAATATTTGTTTTTATTTTTCTTTGTGTACGAGATTCCTTTTTAATTGCCTACCAAGATTGGAAAAGCACCGCATGCCTACCACTCTTGTCTAGCAAGAATTTTGGATACTAGAAAGATCAGATGGAGCACCAACTGAAGATCGAAGTGGAGATATGGACCATAGTCCAGATCAAATTCATTCTCCCTGCCGAAGAAGGTGTACTCATCGCCTATGACAGTTGGGATGCACAAACAAAAATAAAATTCGAGGCAAATGCAAAAGCAACATATACTCTCCTATGTGGACTAACAAATTCAGAGCTTGATCGATTTTGAAAGTTCAACAATACTAAGGAGCTTTAGAAGAAAGTTCTCAAGCTTCATGAGATTTCTTCAGAGCCAGAAGATCAAGTCGAACCTGAGTTCGAATCTGAGTATGAATCTCTAGAGTCAACCTCCAAACCAGATTTCGAAGAATCAGACCAGACCGATTTCATAGCACTGATGGTCAAAGAAGAAATAACTGAATCTAAATCTGAATTTGAGATGGCAACAGTCGAGGGGGAGAATCCTATCATGGATCTAAAAGGTAATATTGTAAATTCAAATAATAAATTTCATATAACCTATTTTAAATGTAGGGAGAGAGGGCACTATAGAAACAAATGCCCTACTCGTAAGATTTAGCGGGCACAACCGGAAGAGAAGGAGGAATCGATCCGAAGAGGGAAGAAGCACATTGAATGCTCCAAGTGAAAACGAATGGGTCACTGCAAAAGACAATGCCCAGAAAGAAGATCCAAGAATCCAGGGGGAGAAATCAAGGTTAGTAAATTTGCATTATATAAAAATCTAATTTTTGCAACACATGTTGTTGGACCTCATGGTTGTTTTGATGTGATCAACCAAGTTGGTTAGGTCCTGCTTTGTGTTTGATCCCTGTGTCTGAGTGTGCAGGAGCTTAGGAGCGCAGGAAGTCGAGAGGAAGACGCAGCTAGCGAGAAGGACGATACGGGAAGGGAGCCGACGGGCTCGGTGCATCCGAAGGACGAGAGAGCTGCGGAAGAGTACACCGGTGGGTGAGAAGAACATGCACGGCGTTCGAGGGATGTTAAGCCGTGGAGGAAGGCTGCTCGAGGAGAAGGCCGGGAATTGGGTTCGGGTGAGCCCTATTCTGGTTGGCCGCAATCACCCAAAAGAACGGAACTTCGGAAGCTGAAGCAAAGAAGCAAGTGTGCTGGAAACACTGCTCAAGGCGCCTTCACCTTGAAGGTGCCTTCAAGGCTTGATGAAGGCGCCTTCATCTGGTCAAAACTGACCGTTTGCGCAACGGATAAAGTTTTATCCACCCACTCAATGGAGGTGCCTTGGACCTAAGTTGGAGGCACCTTGGACCTCCGAGATAAAATTTCCAGAGAATATTTAAAGGCCCCTGGAACTAGGAATTAGATATCAGCTGTTCAATCAACTCTATAAGCAATTCCTAGCGGCTAGTGAGCTTTCTAAGTGTAAAAAGGCCTCTCCGCCTACAACAAAGGAGACTTTCTTAGTGTGCGCTTTTCATCGCCCTGGATTAACAACCTTCTTGGTTGTAACCAGGTTAACTCCCGAGTCTCTGGTTTATTTCTGTTTATTCTTATTATAGTTGCTTTTATTTTGAGTTGAAAATTTCGAGGAGGAGGGTATACTTTTTTTTCCAGGCAATTCACCCCCTCTTTCCTGTCTCCGCTGCACCTACAATTGGTATCAGAACCAGACCACCTCAGAAGGACTAAATGCCGACTGAAGCACAATGATCAAGACGATGGCCAGAGTGAATATTCATCCCCCAAAGTTCGACGGAGACTTCGCGGGCGTGGAAACGCCAGATGGAGGTATTTTTCAAGACATAATTTGATATTTGTTTAATCATGAAATATGGCTATGTAGTTCCAAAAGACAAAGAAGAATTCAACTGGACAAAGAAGGAGCAGGCAGAATTTATAGCCAACGGAAAGGAGAAATTCCACCTACTCAGCGTGTTGCCGCCCCAGGAGGTAAGTCGGATCGGGAGCTACGATTCCGCTAAAGACCTCTGGGACAAATTCCTAGAGCTTCACGAAGGTACCTCGGAAGCTAAGCTGGCGAGGCGCGACATCCTCCAGACCGAGTTAACAAACCTTCGGATAAACAGCGGTGAGAAGGTAGCGCAACTCCAAGCAAGGATTAAGGAGCTAATAACTCAACTAAGCAATCTTGGAGAAGAAGTATCCAACCGAGACTCGATCCGGTACGCGCTCAACGCCTTCCCCAGAACTCCAGAATGGGCGTCCTTAGTAGATGGATACTATATCTCTAAGGACTTCGACGTAAGTACTTTAGAAAATTTATTTTCAACTTTTGAACTTCACGAATCTCGAGTTTCAGAGCCCAATGGAGTAAAGAAGACTAGTCAGAACATTGCCCTAAAGGCAAGATCAAACGATTCTGACTCTGAAGCCTCGATCGACCAATCGGAAGCGGCACTACTGGTAAAGCGTTTCAATAAGTTTTTTAATTCTAATAAATTTAGATCGCAGACAAAGAGGCATCAGCAAAGAAAAAGAACGGTTCATTGCTACAACTGCAACGAAGAAGGGCACATCAAAGATGACTACCCAAAATTAAAGAAAAAGGAAAGGGTAAAAGAAAAGCGACAATCTTCCTCCAAACAGAAGAACCTGAAGGCCACTTGGTTAGATTCGTCTTCTTCTTAATCAAACATCGAAGCCTTCTTGGGGATAGCACTAATGGCTAACCATTAGCTGGAAGAAGAGTCAAGCTCAGAGATGAGCCTAGATGAAGGGGGAGAAACATCAGAGGAAGAAAGCTATGATGAAGGGGGAGCATCACCAAGTCAGGTAAGTCAGGTGTGCAATCTAACCCCTACTCAATCATTTCAATTTATCAAGTCTCTTTCTAAAGATTTATTTAAATTAGAAAAAGAGAATGCTGACTTAAATAGAACCTTAGATAAATTGAAATCAGAAAACGATAATTTAAAATTAGAAATTGAAAAATTGAAATCTGATGCATGTTTAAAAATAAATATTTTTCAAAAATCAAAACTTAAAATTTATGAAAAATTAAACTGGTATGTTAAACATCATCAAGGTCAACTTAGAAAAATTCCCAAGAACTATGTACCCCCTAAGTATTTGACTAATCTAGTAGGAATGAACCTCTATTGGATTCCAAAATCTGTCTTAAATTAAATTATTTTTGGGCTTTCAGCGAAAAAATTAAACGTTAAAATTTCTTTATAAAGCTTTGTCTAAGGAAGTGGTTACGTTGTTGCTCCAATAACCAAGAAGGCCTAGTACCTCGCCATGACTTGGAAGCTGAAATATTGAAATATAATATTTAATTAACTTTCTGAAAAAACATTAAACTAGAATTAAATAATGCTTTGAAAGTTTTCCCAAATATTATCTTTGAAAATCTTCAACATTTTTACTTATATTTTTTTAGTAATTTTACTTAGAAATTTTTTTAAAATTAAAAAAAAATCCATCTTTGTTTAGAATATTTTTAAATAGATATCATATTCTCTTATTATTATCCCATTTTTACTGTGATCAAAGGGAGAAAGAAAAGGTACAAGTTTAGGGGGAGAGAATCTTTTCTCAAAAAACTGAGTTTTAAATATTTTCGAACAATTCTGTTTAAACTCTTAATTAACAATTCTGTTTAAACTCTTAATTAAATAGTTGCAATTTTATTTATTATAAATTTATGCTTAACATGTTAGTTTAGTAATTCTTCTTTAAAATTACTGTTTGTTTATTTTGACTTTAACTTGAACTTGGGTTGATGCACATCAAAAAAGGGGAGATTGTTGAACCCCGTGGTTGTTTTGATGTGATCAACCAAGTTGGTTAGGTCCTGCTTTGTGTTTGATCCCTATGTCTGAGTGTGCAGGAGCTTAGGAGTGTAGGAAGACAAGCGGAAGACAGAGCTAGCGAGAAGGACGACACGGGAAGGGAGCCGACGAGCTCGGTGCGTCCGAAGGATGAGAGAGCTATTGAAGAGAACATCGGTGGGTGAGAAGAACGTGCACGACGTTCGAGGGATGTTAAGCCGGGGAGGAAGGCTGCTCAAGGAGAAGGCCGGGAATTGGGTTCGGGTGAGCCCTATTCCGGTTGGCCACAATCACCTAAAAGAACGGAATTTCGGAAGCTGAAGAAAAGAAGCAAGTGTGCTGGAAACACTGCTCAAGGCGCCTTCATCTGGTCAAAACTGACCGTTTGCGCAACGGATAAAGTTTTATCCACCCACTCAATGGAGACGCCTTGGACCTCAGTTGGAGGCGCCTTGGACCTCCGATATAGAATTTCCAGAGGCTATTTAAAGTCCCCTGGAACTAGGAATTATATATCAACTGTTCAATCAACTCTATAAGCAATTCCTAGCAGCTAGTGAGCTTTCTAAGTGTAAAAAGGCTTCTCCACCTACAGCAAAGGAGACTTTCTTAGTGCGCGCTTTTCATCACCCTGGATTAACAACCTTCTTGGTTGTAACCAGGTTAACTCTCGAGTCTCTGGTTTATTTCTGTTTATTCTTATTATAGTTGCTTTTATTTTGAGTTGAAAATTTCGAGGAGGGGGGTATACTTTATTTTTCTAGGCAATTCCCCCCCCCCCCCCCCTCTTGTCGACCTCCGCTGCACCTACACATGTTAGTACCCTAACTAATTCTGATTTCACTAGTTTAGATGTCTCTCAAAAATTAGATATGCATGCTAATAATGTAATGAATAAAGTTGATTCAAATAAGACTAACTCAAAATTGTTTAGTAAAAATAAGAAATTAACTCTTAGAAAATTAGAAATATAAAATAATATTTTAAAAGATAAAATTGATAAATTAGAAAAGATTGTTAATAATTTAACCAAATCACAAAATCTAGACTTGGATTACAAGTCTAAGGTGAAACTTAAACTCTACAAACCAAGCTATAATCAAGTGCCTTTTAACTATGAAACCAATCATTAAACACTAAATTAATCGGTGAACTTAAAACTCAACATAAAAGTTAACTTAAAATTATAATTTTTTAACTTAACTAATAAATTCTTGATTTATGTGATGTCTGTGTTACTGTTTTATTATACATGCTTAGATTAGGCTAGTTAAGGACTTAGGCGTAATTTACACTTGACTAGTTAGACCTAGGGACTTCAAAAGGAAAATAAATATCCAATTTCTTTGAGAGGCTTTGTCTAGAAGTGGTGGATGATCTCATACCCAAGAAGGTCTAGTGCCTCGCCATAGTTTGGAAGCTAATTTTTGAAATGTGTATTTAATTGACCAATTGATAAACCTGAGTCTAACCCAAATATAAATTAATCCTTAGACATAACTTAAATCGAATATAAAATTAACTATCTCACAAAACTATTAAGGTTCCCTGATTGATAATTTAGAAAGGGTGAGATAGACCTAGGTTTAAAGTAGTTCCAAATTAATTCAATCAAATTAACTTAATTAATTTCAAAAAATTAATTTCAAAATGTTTAAATCATAATTAAATTATATTTTTTAAATTAATTTCAAAAATCATAATTAATTAATTATTATTAATTTTCAAATCATAATTAATTTCAAAAGGCTAATAAAAGTAAATTATAATTATTCAAAATCATTATTTACAAAAGTATAATTTTCAAATCATAATTAAATTTCAAATTATTAAATTCTCAAAATCAAAATATTAAAATCATATTTAATTTTTCAAATCTTAATGATAATTAATAATATTTAATTTTTGAAAATCTTAATGATAATTAATTTTCAAATCATATTTAATTTTTCAAAATCTTAATGGGTAAGATTATAATTTCAAACTTAATTAATATATTTTCAAAATCTTCAAAATTTTAAATGTTTACTCATATTTTAAATTCAAACTCATTGGAAATTCAAACTTAGATTTTAAATCTCAATTTCAATATTGTTAAACTTTGCTAAAATTGAAATTAACTCTGTCTCACACTCACTCATAAGTTGAACATGCTTGATAATATAGAATGAGTGAGATAGAAAATTAGGAAAATAAATATAAACAATAATATTTTTTTTAATTTACATACTTTGATTAAGGGGAGTGCAAAGAAAAGACTTTAATTTTTTTTTAAAAAAAACATTATTTTAGTTAAAAAGTTCAAAACATTTATGAAAAAGGAAGTTCTTTTAGCTAAGTATTTCCTAAAGTTTTTCAAAATAGTTTCAAAGTTATGTTTTTATCAATTTTTTTGGCTAAAGATTTTATCAAGTTAAGTACTTCTAATTAAGTTTTATCAAAGTCTTTTTAAAAGCTAAGTACTAAATTTATCAAAGTCTTTTTAAAAGCTAAGTTTTTAATTAACTTATTTTGAAAACTAAGGTTTTTATCAAAAGTCTTTTTAAAAGCTAAGTACTAAATTTATCAAAGTCTTTTTAAAAGCTAAGTTTTTAATTAACTTAATTTGAAAACTAAGCTTTTTATCAAAAATCTTTTTAAAAGCTAAGTACTAAATTTATCAAAGTCTTTTTAAAAGATAAGTTTTTAATTAATTTATTTTAAAAACTAAGCTTTTTATCAAAAGTCTCTTTAAAAGCTAAGTACTAAATTTATCAAAGTTCTTTTTAAAAACTAAGTTTTGAAAGTACTAAATTTATCAAAGTTTTTTCAAAACTAAAAATATTAGCTAAGTTTTCTTGGAAAGGCTATGACAGCTTCAAAACTTACATTTATCTGAGTTTTTTTATGAAAAAACTACGTATTTTAATTATTTTCAAAGCTAAATGTCACTGAGTGCTAACCTTCAAGGGGATCTTAAAATTAGATAGAATAAATATTTTTTTCTCTTCTTAGTACTCTTTTTTATTTATGTCAAAGGGGGAGAGAAAAGTCAGAGTTAACAAGTTAACAAGTTAAACAAATTAAGAATTTAAACATAATGAAAGGGGGAGCATAAGTTTTTTTTAAAATTATTGCATAGATGCTCATGTTTAACTTTCTTTATTTATTGTTATATTTTTACTTAACTTTGAACCATGTTTCCATAATCAAAAAAGGGGAGATTATTGGTGCGGGAAGCATCCGACGATCAAACCTGTGTTTTGGTTATGTCAAAGGATCCAAAGTTAAGATGTTTTGTTATCTAACAAGGTTAAATGAGATTATAGAAAAGTCCTAAGTGTACTTAGGTAAAAGTCCTAGCCGCGGTTAGACAGGTGGAAAATCCTAGGCGGTGGTAACCCTAGGCGGGAAGTCTTGGCGGTTCAAGAGCTTCGGGCAAAAAGTCCTAGAGTCGAAGACTGTAGGTGGAAAGTCCTGGTGTCGCGAACCAGGTGGAAGTCTGAGCGGGTCGTGGAGTGGGCGTCGAGCATGAAGACCAGAAGCTTCGGGCGCTAAGCAAAAGTCCAGTTGGTCTAGAGGATCAACTGGCAACAGGTATACTCTCCTGAGTGGAGTAGGTAAGGATGCGTTCCCTGATGAGGGAACAGTAGGCGTCAGTTCGACTTAGGATTTTCGGAGGAAATCCGAAGTCAGAACCGGAGAGTCCGAAGGCTATCAACTTGCGTGTTTGATATTATTTGCTACTTGTCTAACTCTGTTTTGTAGGGAACTAACAATTCTGTAGGATCGGACTTAGCATTGATCGATCTATCGAACGACCAGATTGGTCGACCGAACCCTAGTACAACCAGATCAGATTTCCATATTGTAGACCGGGTTCGATCAAGGGATTGGTCGATCGAACCCGGGGATCGGTCGATCGAACCCGGGGTTCGGTTGACCGAACCTAGGGATCGATCGACCGAACCCAGGGATCGGTCGACCGAACCAAGGATGTGAGTTGACTTGATCGAAACAGAGTGATTGGATCGGATGAGGAGGAGATCATCTGATTGGTCTGCCGAACATGGGGATCGGTCGATCAATACGCCTCAGGTCAAACCTGATCCCGAGTTTCGAGGATTTGGATCAGTTCTAAAGAGGCTATAAAAAGGAGCCTCGAGCAGCACTTCGAAGACAAGTCAAAACCGAACAACTTGTGCTCCTGTGCGCTGCTCCGAACGCGTCAACAATGCTCTGCTGTTCCGACAATCGATGACTACTTTCTTCAATGTATTGTCGGTATAATCATTTTTATTCTGTACTTGTACTTACATTCCTGTAAAGAATTTCGGATCTATAGTGATTGCCCAAAGAAAGCGATCAACGATAGCAGGCCTTGGAGTAGGAGTAGCCGCAGGCTCTGAACCAAGTAAAAGAAACAGTGTTAGTGTTACTTCTGTGTTTATTACTTTTCCGCTGCGTATTTACTCGATAGTTTTTAGAAACAAACGAAATAGCCACGAGCGCTATTCCCCCCCCCCCCCCCCTAGCGCTTCTGATCCAACAACTTGACCCAAAGGTTAGACTTAGCTAACTTTCTCAAAAAGTAGGAAATTAAGTTATGCGATCTAATTAAAGAGATACTTACATTGGTTTGGAAACCTTCTGAACTGAATACAGATTCGTGACTTTTTTCGGACTCGGTTTCCGATTTTATCTAGGACTTGGATTCGATGACTTGCTCTCAAGTCAGAAGTGCAAGGAAGCTTTCTTGTTCAAAATCTTCATCGGAGTCTTCTGATGATGATTTATCCCATGTTACTTGTAGTGCCTTCTTTTTTCATTATTTCTTCGCTTCCTTCTGGTTTGGACAATTTGCCTTGATGTGCCCCTTTTTGTTATAGCCGTAGCAGGTGACTTCAAACCTCGTTTTTGAGTTTGGGCTTGGTTGTGTGTTCTTTGATTGGATCACCCTTTTAATCTCACGTTTTGTGAAGCCCTTCTCTTTCTTGTACAATTTTTGTACTAGATTGAGAGCTCAGTGGTGATCTCGGCATGGTTTTCTGAGCTTGATTCATCTTCGGGCTCAGGTTCGGTTCAGCGCTTGATTTTTGGTTTTCGCGTTCTGCTTGCACTTGCGACCAAAGTAATACCTTTCTCAACCGGTGGTGCATTAGTCTGTTCGTGAAGTTCAAATTTCAAAAATAGCTCATCTAATTTAATTAATGAAATATCCTTAGATACTTTATAAGTCCACAAAGTATTCCTTGGAGATGCATTAAGTGTGTACCTGATAATGTCGTGGTTTTCCATTTTCTATCCAATCACGTGGATACAGTTGAGTAGATCTTGGATTCAGGCGTGTAGTTGACTTGCCAATTCGTCATCTTGCATTTTAATATAATATAATTTATTTAGAATTATATCTCTCTTACTTACCTTAGTGTTGGAGGTGTTCTTGTACAGCTTGATTAGCTTTTTCCATAACTCTTTGGCGTTATTGAAGGGGCTGACCTGGTTCAATTCTTCTTTGGTTAATCCACATTGGAGGGTTCGGATTGCTTTGGCGTCAGCCTCAATTTTCTTCATTAGAGTTGGGTTCCAATTTTCGCATGATACTGGTTTTCTAATGCCATCGAGTGGAAGCGCGAAGCCAATTTGGATGATGATCCACATTTCAACTTCGTTTTGAGGTGATACTTCATTCAACTCTTCTAGTAGCCAAAGTTCTCGTCGGAGAATAGTAGTGGTCATGCAGTGTTGTAGCCTTCTTGGTGGGTCATTTATAAAAAGACTCTTGCAAAGACAAAAATTATGAAACTTGTTCCAAAACTTAGTCTTGGATTAGTAGTGCGGTAGGAAAATAAGGCAATAAATTGGCTTGAATGGTGTTGCACCAATTTTGAGAAAAAAATTGACGAATCGACAAATTTGTCAGGAAAGGTTATTAGAACAATCCAGGCTTATAGCAAAAATTTGAAAATGGAAAAAAGGCATAAGAATTTATTTTTTAAAAAAAATGGACGAAAAAGTGACGAAAAATGCTCGAACGGTAGTTGTACTGATTTAGAGTGACCCCACTTTGATACCAATTGTAGGATCGAGATGTGCTAGATGAAGGGTGAATATCACTCTTGGTTATTTCGTACGTTTTTAAAAACAATTAGTGATAAATGCAATGGAATAAGGAAAGAAAAGTCAAACAATGCTAACATGTTTCTTTTACTTGATTCAGAGCCTGTGACGACTCCTGCTCCAAAGCTCACGATCATTGATTGCTTTTGTTAGGCAACCACTATAGATTCGAAAAATTACAAGAATGATTACACTTTGAATATAAGTAACTTAAAAAGAATACCGACGACTTGGAAAGTTGGAGCTTTTGCATAGTCATCGTTGGAGTAGAGTTTTGACATCGTAGAGATCTTTCCGGAGTAGTGCGCAGAAGTTGAAGATGCTTGGAATTCGTTGTTTGAAGTGTTGGGTCGAGACCTCCTTTTATAGACAAGTTGAGCCTAATCCAAATCCGCTGATCTCGGGATCAGGTTTGACTCGATTTTGATCGGTCGACTGATCTTGCCTGAATCGGTCGGTCTTCCCGTCCAAATTCTGTCGCTTCAGATGAGTCTTTGTTTGGTTGACCGATCTGTCATTGCTCCTCAGCTTATCTGGTCTAATAAACCTGGCCTGAAGCCCGCTTCTTCTTATCCACTGATCAATCGACTGAACCCGACGTTTGGTCAACCGATCCTTGGTCGAAACTTAGCTGCAAGCTGATATGATCTCTGGGGTTCGATCAACCAATCTGAAGGTTCGATCGACTGAATAAAGTAAAAAATCTAAACCTGTAAAATTGTTAGTTTCCTATAAAATAGAGTTAAAATAAAAGGCAAACAACATGTAAAGATAAGTTTTAACAGCCTTTGGACTGTTCGGTCCTGCCTTTGAGTTTCGCTGAAACTCTAGATCGAATCGACGCCTACTGTTCCCTCTTCGAGGAACGCATCCTCACCTACTCCTCTTAGGAGAGTTTACCTTTTTCCAGACTGGCTCTCCAGACCGACTGGACTTTTGCTCAACATCCGATGCTTTAGGACTTTTTGCTGAATGTACAATCTCCGACTTGTCCAGTCTTTCACCTAGTATCCGCGACCCCTAGGATTTTCACCTAGAATCCTCGACTCTAGGATTTCACTTGACGTTCTCGACCTGCTAAGACTTTGCCCAGTCCCTTGGACCAAGACTTTGTTGCCTAACTGCAGCTAGGACTTTTTATAACCAAGGGTTACCACTCCCTAGGACCTAGGGTTACCTCCCCTTAGGGGTTTTCACCTGCCTAGAATCCACTAGGACTTTTACCTAAGAACACTTAGGACTCTTTTGCAAGCTCAGTAACACATGTTAGATCATAAGACATCTTAACTTTTGAACCCTTTGTCATAATCAAAACTCAGGTTCAATGGTTTGGTGCTCTCTACACCAACAGAAGTTATGTCACACCCCCAGAGGAGTCCCTGCCAGACAAAAATCCGGCAGCATCTCCCCTGTATCAGTGACAATCTGAAGTATACATATATACAAAGTACATCAGCCACATACGGCTGGAATATATACATAACCATGCAGTTTATATTCAGCCCACTTGGCTAGAACATAATAAAACACAACCACGTAGTTATATATATACAATAAACAGCTCACTCGGTTGTATTAAAAACCAACACAGCGGAAAAACGATAATGAAAAAGCCCATACAAACCAAATCAACACACTACTAGCCGGATAAGCTTTATATAACAACTATAACAACACAAATACAACAACAACACCAAATACACAAATACCAAATATAAGTAAAGCATAAAACGAACCCACAGCGGTCTTCGGATGTGACGTAGGAGCCGACAGACAGGATACTCCAAGCAACACACCAAACATCTAACTGCTACCTGAAAACATAAAGGTATAAATGCGGTGGTGAGTATAGGTAACTCAACGGGTAATAGACAGAATAGTGCATGGTCCATAAATAAACATAGAGATCAAAGGTATATAGTTTCAATAGGGAATAAAGAACATGATCATACTGACATAGCCAATAAACACCACTACCAGTACCAATCTATCTCACATGGTATAATGATCATAACTGACATACAAAAATTGCACATACTACAACTGACAAAATGATAAACACATACCTAATCTGGAAACGACACATGGTACAATGATCAGTAAACTCACCAGATCTACAACAAACCCACTCATGACACCTGTGCAATAGAAATACAACTGCATATACATGTAAAATAAATGACATGTATGCAACATGGCAACCATATGCAACAATCATATCTTAAACAAGTGCAACAACTACAATCACATGCAACTAGTATCTATGTATGCAAATATAACTCCACATATGCACCGCGCATCATATGCATATGCGTATGCATGCTCCATGGTTACCCCCGCTACCTCTCCAGACACCACGACCCCTGTATGGCCGAGAGGCTTGGGTCCGTGACGACTATACATAGCATGCTCTATAGTAGGTTGAAGGGTAGTACAGTCGTCACGGTCACGAGGACAATCCGCTAGTAGTTATCTAACTACATAGCATCAGGGTCCGTGACTGCTCACAACGCCGGATATTACAAGCCTCGTGACTGGGTGGCACGATAGGACAAGCGGCAACTGCTCCAGCTACCACTACCCATAAGTGGGCGAGTGTGCGGCGCTAAACCAAAACGACTAACGACTCTCTCACACAAGGGAGACAATGGTCGACAACATGCAATAAATGATGAACATGATATATATATATAATCATGATACAGACATCGTCATCATCAATGCAACGTCTAAATCCATATAAGTACCCCACAATATGAGTATAATCGTCATGATATCTCCACATATCCCACTAAACACATGTACACAACTACACATGTATAATCAACCAAAAATCTCCAATAATCCCACTAAACACATATATACAGAACATAGGTACAATCAACATGTATCCTCCAGTAAAACACATCAGACACGTGTATAAACCACAAACATATAATCAACATAACTCCTCCAAAAGTGCATAACAAATACGTGTGTACATACAACATGTAAATGTACGGTCAACATGATGACTCCTATAACACATACCAACCTACGTACAATCTACATCCTATGCACAATCAGCATGGTAATTCAATTAACCAAACAATCCCTACAATACATACTCTACACGTATAATCACAACGGAATATATATCAAGAGTTGAGACTGTATATGATATAACTAGAACACCTCAAAGATCAAGCAAAAGTATCAAGCAGGAAAGCAACAAACGAACACGATATAAGGTAAAGCAGCCTAATCCATTGAATAATATTCATGCACTAAGCTCAAAGAAATATATAGAAGCTAAGGAAGAAATACCCGCCTCAAATAGAAGGTCCAATCAAGCTAAATCCGACGTCGAGACGCTCGTCTCGAATCAGAGTCCTGCGTCAAACAATATATATATATATATTTATTTAGATAAAATTCAAATGAATAGATAAATAAAATTCTTAAAACTAAATTAGGGTAAAACCCTAATCAATCTAACCATAAGCCCTACTTAAATTAAATCTAACAATTTACTCGGGATAATTGTCTTAACCTTAATCATTCTATTAGATTAATCAATCTACGCACAATAATCCATTATCTAAATTCAACTAACTATCTAGTAATCATGTAATCCAAATCATACGTAATTCAACACATAAACCTAATTCATCTAGCCACCCTCTACAACATGTATCAAAATCCCTACACCATACCTCAAGCTCATCCCCCCTTTATGTTGATCCACACAAAGTATTGTTGCTGCCAGGAAAGGTAGCCGTTGTTGGAACTCAAGAAAGTCCACAGAACAACACCCTGCTGGATTCCACTCTACTGTTCAGATCAAGAAGGAATCAAGCAAGAAGATCACTAATCCAGCAACAATCCTTCTAGCCTCTGCCCGACAACTCAAGAACACCTCATCATCTTCAACCGAAATCAATCCGTGACCTAAATTAACCACAAAGGAAAAGAGGATCAAGAACAAAGGAGGATCAGTGAACAGAGAAGAGGATCGAACAAAAACAATGAAGACAAGGGTTGTTACCTCACCCACACTGCCGTCGCTGGATAGATCCGACGCTTCCCTCCTTTCTTGATCACCTCCCGATGGCGTCGCTCGGTCCGATTTGGCCAGTGAAGAGGTGGATCGCTCTGTGAGAAACGCGGGGAGAGGAAATGGGAGCTCGATTGGTTGGGAAACAACGCGAATCAAGCCTCCCGCCGTGCCCTAGATGTCATGTCGTCGACGATCGATCACAACATCCGCCAAACATAGACTCCTCGGCCGAAGACGACCTGGAGCCCGCTGGTTTCTGTCGAGCTCCGGTGACTCCGCTAGTTTTCGTCGAGCTCCGGTGACGTGCTCCTCCGACCTCGGCGTCGAATCGTCCGCGAGAGGGACGAGAGGAAACGAGAAGAGGAGATTGGGATCGGGTATAGAGAGTCGGCGTTTGGGGAAGGAAAAAATAAGGGAAAAGAGAATATATAAATAAATCTAACATTTCCTCACTTAAATGGGGTTGCCTAAACAGGCTTTCCTCCGAGCCCCCGATTCATCCCCTCAAAATCCGTCGTATGAGCTCCAAAAAATTCTCAGAAAATTTCTAAAAATTATGAAAAAATTTCATAAGGCTATTTCTCAAATAACCTTATTATTTAAATTTTTTGATATTTTACAAGTTACCCTCGCTAGGTCACCGTCTTCTTCCCTTTTAGACAGGATTAGTACCTATATGAGCCAAGGTATATAAGAGAAAAAGTTTCTTGATTTGGGCATCTTTGAATCCGGGATTTAATAGAGCTTCTTCAGTTTCCTCCTCTCTTCCCTCCGCTCTTCCCCATTAAGAAGGACTACATTGTCATTCACTTCTGTAGAAGATCATTCCGTATTTGTAGGATCTCCAGTGACAAGTAAGATCAATGGCTCTTGAGATAGATTCAAATTAGCCCATTGTTAGTTATTATTTTGATTTTCAACATTGCCTTAAAGCTTGATGATAGTAAGATCCATATTTAGATACATCATATGATTTGTTTTCGATATATTACTATTCCTTTCATATCGAGTTTTGAGTAACTCGAAAGCCAAACCTCTTATCACTAATTTGAGTACTTTATTACACACAGTGGCAAAAGGTGAATACGCTCGCCCCCAGCGCTCCCGCCATCCCGTTCCAGGGCCAACACGGAGGAGGTAAATCACGAGCGGCTACTAGCCTTTGGAATAGTAACTAGCACATAAGGGAGATATTTACCTCGGCTTTGCTGAGATTTGAACTAAGTACTTTACTACTCATAGTGGCAAAAGGCAAATACGTTCGCCCCCAGCGCCCCGCTAACACATCTCAGGGCCAACACGGAGGAGATAAATCACGGGCGGCTACTAGCCTTTGGAATAGTGACTAGCACATAAGGGAGGTATTTACCTCGACTTTGCCGAGATTCGAAGCCTAGACCTCATGGTGACAACAACTCATGTGCTAGCCACTAGACTCATCCGAGGGGACGAGTACTTTACTACTCACTGTGGCAAAAGGCGAATACGCTCGCGCCCCAGCACCTCCGCCAACCCGTCCCAGGGTCAACACGAAGAAGGTAAATCACGGACGGCTACTAATATTTGGAATAGTAACTAGCACATAAGGGGGTATTTACCTCGGCTTTGCTGAGATTCGAACCTCAAACCTCATGATGGCAACACCTCATGTGCTAGCCACTAGACCCATCCGAAGAGACAAGTACTTTACTACTCACGATGGCAAAAGGCGAATACGCTCGCCCCCAGCGCCCCCCCAACTCGTCCCAGGGCCAACACGGAGGAGGTAAATCACGGGTGACTACTAGCCTTTGGAATAGTGACTAGCACATAAGGAAGACATTTACCTCGGCTTTGCCGAGATTCGAATCCCAGATCTCATGATGACAACACCTCATGTGCTAGCCACTAGACCCATCCGAGGGGACAAGTACTTTACTACTCACAAAAAAAAAAATGAAACTGCCACATCAACGGCCCCCCTAGAGCCGGTTCCACAGATATGGAGAAGTACTTTACTACTCACTAGACCCCCCAGCGCCCCCCGCTAACCCATCCCAAGGTCAACACGAAGGAGGTAAATCACGGACGACTACTAATCTTTGGAATAATGAGAAGTACTTTACTACTCATTGGTGGCAAAATACGAATACGCTCGCCCCCAGCGCCCCCGCCAACTCGTCCTAGGGCCAACACAGAGGAGGTAAATCACGGGCGGCTACTAGCCTTTGGAATAGTGACTAGCACATAAAAGAGGCATTTACCTCAGCTTTATCGAGATTCGAACCCCAGAAGTACTTTACTACTCATGTGGCACTTTGTGGTGGCCATTGACATCGCTTAATTATTGGAAGTGTAATGATTTAGTAGACTAACATAGATGACATGGGCGTACGATAGTAAAATTTCTAATTCCCCACTTTAAACGCATACCTAACTTTGAAAAATAGTCAAAATACACCTAAGTTTTATATTCGCCAAAGATCATATTATTCTTGGCCTCCTAACGTCCAAGTGATTGAAAAAAATGTGGTTAGACACCGTCGCAAATGCCCGCAGCCTGGTTATGAATTCATAATTGCCACAATTGCTCGTAGTCCGATTGTCAAATTTCACTCCGTCCATCCTCTGATCCTCCACTCTTGATCCTTTATGATAAACAGATTTTTTTTTATCCAAATATCAAGTATTAAAATTTTATTATGGTCCGATTAATTCTAAAAAGTACTCGGCTCAATTTTAAAAGTTCCATACTGACTATCAATGTAACCACCCACCTTCTGGGTACTGGCTGTAAGGCCGGTCGCTACAGTTATGCTGTGCTAAACTATTCCCTAACCATTACTAAAGACATATGCGGAAGCTGGACTAATTAAAATTTTACTAAACTACTGACATTTCCTGGTTCTATACATGCTAAGGGAGGTAAACTAACTACTCATAACATGTTTTACCTTCCCATGGCCAAGGAACTGAACTTAGACACTCCCCCACTGACACTAGACCTCCCAATCGATCCACGGATCGATTGGAGTAGTCGGATCGATCCAGTGATCGATCCAGCCGGCTACTGTATGCGGGACATAGGTTGGATCGATCCAGTGATCGATCTAGCACGCTACTGTGCTCGGGACGATATTCTGGATCGATCGGTTGATCGATCCAAATTGGCCAATCGATCCAGTGATCGATTCCAGAGCCTTCTGTTCGCGACAGAAATTGCTGGATCGATCGGCTGATCGATCTAGAAGCCTACTGTTCGCGGAACAACTAGCCCGATCGATTAACTGATCTATTGGAAACCCTCAAATCGATCAGCTGCCGATTCGAGTTTCTGATTTCGACCAATTGTCTGATTTCAGCACTTGCTCGTGCCAAACTACTTATAACATTTCTAAACTAAATGCCAAACATCCTAACATCACAAAAATAGTATTCTAAACATGATAGGATGCTTGATTAACTAGTTCATAACATTTAACATGCTAAGGTGCAAAATAACAAAATGCTAAAAGGTTCTAGTGCTTAAACAAGCATGCTGAAATTCCCTAAGATCTCTATTCCAAGTTCCATCCACACACATCTTCATCGCATTGTCCTCCAGCCTCCGCTAGTCCATCTTTCCTTTACCTTTATCTGCAGTATAAGGAAAAAGTATCTGTAAGCTTTCGCTTAGTAAGAAACCAACTACCTCACTAAAACATGCAACGATGCAAACATGCTTTTAAAGAATGCTATTTGAAAACATGTACTGGCATGGCATACTATGGTTGCAAGCACAAACTGAAATAACTGAACATACATACTGAACATGGCATTGCATAAGCTGAACATAAAATAAAACTGATCCTAACATGTTTAGAACTGTATATGAAGCTATCATATTTAACCACTGAAATAAGCTGAGCTGGTACAAAAGTGAGCTAAGCTGAAGCTGAGCTAATACTGAATTCCATTATGTTTTAAAACTGATTTGGAAAACTATTATGTATAATAGATAAAAATACTAAACATGCTGCTGTAGGGCCCTGGCAACTGTACTTACTGTGCGCGCATCCCTAACTAGACCCGGGATTGCATGTTCCGAATCTAGTAGGGTTTACTAGGTTAGCTGAACCTAGGGACGACTATAGGAGTCCAACCCAGTGGATATCTAATCCAGTACAGTGTCGCTGCTGAAAGTAAAATACTGAAATACTAATTAGCTGAATCTAGGCTATCTGAACCTAGAACTAAGTTGTCTGAACCTAGAGGCGACTGTGGGAGCCCACCCATTGGACATCTAGTCCCATAAAGCTGAAATAAAACTGATATGCTGGTTTAAATGCTTCTATGCATCTAACTATGCTGTTAAAACTGTCTAATGTTACGCTAAACATTTTATCGAACACCTAGTGTGCTCCAACTCTCCTCCCTAATAGGGGGACTACCTCTAGGCACCCGACGACGTCTAGAACCTCTATCTGAAGAGGGAAAACGTGCCCGGCCCATCCGATGATACTCAACTAACCCCTATATCTACGAAGAGAATTAAATACACTCTAGATATCAATAAAAATCTACATATAATTAAATTATAAGCATGCAATCAAACGAGAGCTACTTATACTGCAGGTGAGGGGTTTCTTACCTTCTATTTGTAATTTCTTACGATTCAAATCGCTAGGTTTCCGGAGAAGACGATCCTTTCGACGATCTTCTTGTGTCTATGCGTTCCTCTCGCGGAGGGGAGCGTCCTCGTGTCGAAGTCGTCGCCGGAAGATGTCTTTGGGGGGCCTAGCCTTGGTGCGCAGAGAGAAAGGGGAGGAAGAGAGGTTGGCGTCGGTGAGGGTTTGGAGAAAAGTGGCGTGAGGTTTTTTTGTGAGGAGAGGGCTGCCGAACCAAATTAAAAACCAAACCCACACTTAAGTTTTTCCTATTTATATTAAGTGGATAACCCGATCCAACTCTAATATAAATATAATTGGTTCTCCTTTCTTTCAGCACGGCCCTGCTGGGTTCACCGGTTACTAAGGCTAACTAAAGGTTTAGCGGACCCGAGAGGTTCCGGGTTCGATTCCCGTTTATTCTTCTAATTATTTTTGCTACTTCCGCTACTCGAAAAATTCCGGAAAAATATCTAAAAATTTCAGAAAAATCATAGAATATTTATGAAAGTGTTTTGAGAATTTTCGGACGTTACAATCAAAATAAATCAGAAACTACAAATAAATTTTGATAGACATCCAATGTCATAAATTTTTTAAAATTCTCCAATGTAATATATTCTGAGATCGATTTAAATCTCTCATTATTTAGGGAGTCTGTCCTACTTTTTACTATCATAACATAATTTCAATAGCATGATAAATTAATTTTTTTTATATATATACACTAGATATTTAAATCTTACAATCTACTCACCTTCAAATAGACAATATAATCTCATATTTCACTCATTAGGTAACTTAAAAAATACGATGACTTCTGACGTAACCCTAATTTTAGGGCAGTTTAATTACTGTGAATATAAATCCTATTATTTTAAAAAATACATTCTGTCTTTAACCTTTGGGACACAATGACAAACAGGGTTATCAATCAAAGAGAGAGTGGTCCACTAGATTGCCCTGTGTCAGCGAATCCCACGTGCTTTCCTCACTCATGTAACATCATCCACTCTGCAGCTTGTGGCTGCTCCAAGAGCCCCCTCCTCCACAACGCCACGCCAGCAGCAACCCTGCCAGGCCAGGCCCCCCACCTTTCCATAAACATCCCTGCAGCTCAAAAAGCCTGGCCCAGACCCATGCCAAAAAAATAAACACACCACCTGCCACCACATGCCTTTAGCAGCCCATCCATATCGATACCATACAACCAATTGACCCACGGTCACTTATCAGAGTTCGAGTTCGAATCTCAAATGAAACACGGATATTTTAGGAGTCGACTTCTAAATGTATATAGGTTCCACTTTAAATTTATCCTATAGCTAACGGATTAAAAAAGGAGTTCAATTGTAAGTGAGGAGAGAGAAAGAAAGAAAAAAACTTTGTAAGAAAGTCCTGATGATTCACTAACGAAGAACATAAAAAAGTATGCGACTATAAGTACCTCAGGCTCAGATGCTCAGACGAACAACTAAGGATCAGAATTTAAATAAGGAATAATTTAGAAGTAGATAGGGAAAGGATGAAAGGATGATGATGAAGAAAGAAACAGTGATCCGCCTTGTGACACTTTGCTGGTGTCACTCACTCTCTTGGATCTGAGCTATCGTGGGAGATTCAAAAAGTTACAAAGTTGCCTTTCCAGCGCCTTTTGTAAAGCTGGTCGCTCTGCAGGTAGCACAAAGTCACAAAATTTATTCATTCTTTTAGATAAAATGCATTTATTTATTTTTTAAAAAAAAATCAGGATTTCAAAAATAGCTGAGAGGCTCCTCCTCTATAATTCTTTCTCATTTGGCCACTTTAGCACTTCTAAAGTGATGCTCATGGCCATGGCTGTGGCACTCCCTCCCTGTGATCATCTCTTGATCGACGACGACGACAAAGAGTACATAGACATGGACTTGAGCTCAACCAATGCCACCTCGCCTTGCCCCAAAGAGTTTGAATTCAAAATGTGGCACAAAGGCCCAGAGAGGGACCCCTCCATCTCCCCCGCTGATGAGCTCTTCTACAAGGGGAAACTCCTTCCCTTGCTCCTCCCCCCGCAGCTTCGCATGGTCGAAAACCTCGAAAGGCCAGCCCCGACAGCTCCGGCTACCCTAGCAAACAGAAACCGCAGCCGCAAAAAGGCCTTTTCTGAAAAATTGAAACTGAAGATGAAGGCCTCTCAATCCTACCTCAAGGCTTTGTTCACTAGAGACCCACACAAGGCAGTGGATGAGGAGGAATTGGCCTGCAGGAGGTCCTTTTCCGGGGCCACCATTGCCCGGAACTCGACCGCCAAATCTCCGTCGTCTTGCTCTTCCTCCTCCTCCTCTTCTTTCTCATGTTTCAACTCGCAGATCGTGCTGAAGAGGAGCAGCAGCGCGAGCTCGGAGATGGAGAATTCAATCCTTGGGGCCATTGCCTACAGCAAAGAGTCTCAGCAGCAGTCCAACGCAAGAATGCGCTCCATGGCCATTGCTTTTAAGCTTCCGGAGAGGCCAAGGCCTTGCAACAACACCACAAAATGAACGATGTCGACGAATTTGTGTTCTGATTGTTTAGGTTTGTAGAATTTGGTGAACTTTGAGATGGATCTTTAGGATCATGATGGATCCAAAATTCTACATGTAGTGTAATTTCTTTTCTGTAATTTAGGTGTCAGAACTTCGCTTCGCCTTATAGGTAGACTCTCTTCTCCTTATTTTGACTATCAAATAAATTACAGCACAGCTCTTATGTTATGTATGATACAGGGAGTATGATAGGACCCAGAAGTTAGTTTTGATGTCAACAAATTCAGTTGATGTAACAGTTAAAGTAAAGAAGGGATCAACTTTTAGGTCACATCGATGGTATAGGGTTTAGGGTATACTGAAATAAATCCAATACCATCATTGAGTGCTCAACTGATCGGACACACTAGGCACATGATTTAACTGGACTGAACTCTATATTTAAGTATGATAGCTAAGTGCAAAATAAACCCCCAACATAAAGTCTGATCGGGCATGTTGTCCGACCAAATACAAAATCCCCAATATAAACTTGGTCGATTCAAAGGTCAGTCGGATTTACGAGGCTCAGCTCCCCACTTCTCCAAATGCAAGACTCTCAGCTTGCATCCTTCCTGCCCCAGAGTCGGTTGGACCTCCAAGCTCAACTTTCCACTCATGGGCATGACCCTCATCTTACATTTGCCCGACCTTAACGTCGGTCGGATATCTAGGTCCTAGTTACCTACATGAGCATGACTTCTAGTCTACAGCCTGTCGGCCGAGAGCCGGTCAGCCTAGAGCCGATCGCCCGAGAACCGATCGGCCGAGAGCCGGTCGGCCGAGAGTTGGTTGGCCGAGAGCCAATCTAACTCTCTTTAGGAGACATTATTGTCAAAGAATCATAACAACCTGTTAGGTAATATATCATTACTTTAACATATGCATGCAATGGAGTCTTCCTCCACCTATAAGAAGGTTGTCGTACATACTTCACCCGACATGCTCTGACGCCAGACATTTTCTACCGCATCATTAATGTGGAGGTTATGAAACACATTATAAAAAGGGATTCTCTCTGTTGTCTAGGTACGGGCATGAATGCTATGTATTTGTATACTCGTGCATTTACACTATTGTTTTAATGTCCATCATATTTTCAATTTCGCTCGGCTACTGTTCTAAATTGAGCGTCGGAGTGTCTGCATCAGGGACCCCTTCCCTAATTCTCGTTCTAACGTTCCCATTGGCTCTGCCCGTGGTGTGCGTAAGTCCACAACTCTTAGCTCCAGGATCGCTTAGCTCCATCTTCTTCTAGCTCAGAGTTTTCTCCCAATCAACATACAAATCACCTCAACGACACCCCTAGCCACCGCGTCATCTCCCTAGCTTTTAAACTGGATCAAATTTGGCATCGTCTGTGAAAACTTCACCTGAATTTGAAACGCGGAGATGGAAGAGACTGGATGACTCACCACTGTCACCTTATGACAAGAAGACTTAGAGCTGCTAATAACGGTCTGAGTGTAAAAGATAATGTAGCAACAACAAATAACGGCCAGCGGTCCTCTGACGCACGATCCGACTATGTCAATAATGGGCCTTCACACCGAGTGAGGAACCCAAGTGGAAGCCCCGAATGGGTTCCAACTGTTGGTTGGTCCTAGGAAGATCATACCGGTTCTACTATATAAAAATTTTGTACAAGTGTCGAACCTTTCCTAAACAACCTATTGTGTTCTTTAGAAATTAAATTAGGAATCGCAAACGAAATTTAACATTATTGATTCCAAATTTAACTTATCTGTTCTTAATGGTTTATATTAGGATCGCAAACGATGCTTAACATTATTGATCCAAATCCACCTATATTATAAATTCAATTAAATATTAATTTTCAAAATTGGCTTTCAGGTTAAACATGGCGAGGCACTAGACCTTCTTGGATATGGGAGCAACTACCACTTCCTAGACAAAGCCTTTTAAAGAAATTTAATATTTAATTTCCTTATATAACTCTAGGTTTAACCAAAATAAACAATCGAATCACAAATTCAAAAAACAAAAAAAAAACACAAACTCGAATCATAAATTCGAAACTCTAGAATCATATGCCTCTTGTGTTTGGAATTCATACAAAGAAAAACTAGTATGATGCGGAAAACAATTACTAGTTATACCTTCCTTTGTAAGCAAATAACCTCTTGATATTCTACCGTATTCCTCTTCTAATCTCGGACGTTGTGTGGGCAACGATCTTCCGAGACGAGAACCACTAAGCTCCTTCTTCTCCAAGCTAGATTCGACCACCACCAATTCTCCAAGAGAAGTAGACGTCCGACCACCACTACCAAGCTGCAAGGGATGCAAGAGCAAAACCTCCTTTCTCTCCTTCTTCTCCTAGCTAGAATCGGCCACCAACAAGTGCTCCAAGGGAAGGATAATCCGTCCACTAAAGAAGAAGAGAAAAGGAAGGAATAGGGTCGACCACACACCAAAGAAAAGAGGAGGAACTATCTAATAGATGTTCTATTGTGAAGGCACCTCTACCCCCTCTTTTATATTCCTTGGTCTTGGCAAATAAAGAAATTTAATTGTTATTAAAATTTCCTTATATTCCTTGCCTTTGGTTATTAAGGAAAAATTAATTAAATTTTCCTTTTAACCAAGCTATGGCTGGCCACATCCCCATGCTCCAAATAAAGAAAGTTTTAAATACAAAATTAAAACTTCCTTATTTGTTTCCGTAAATTTTAAAATTAAAATTTCTCTAATAATTTATCCCTTTATGGTTGGTTATAAAAGAAAATTTTATAAATTAAAATCTTTCTTTTAAATATGTGGTTGATTTCCAAAAAGGAAAGTTATCTCTAAAATTAAAATATCCATTCAATTTACAAATAAGGAAAGATATCTAATCTATTTCTTAATCTTTTGTAGAAGACTATAAAAGGAAATATTTAATTTTAAAACTCTCTTTTTAAATCACAAAAAAGGAAAGTTTTATCAAAATTAAAATCTTCCTCTCAATCTACAAATAAGAAAAAATATCAAATCTTTTCTTAATCTTTTGTAGAAGGAAAGATTTAAATTTTAAACTCTCTTTTAAAACCATGGAATCCACATAAGAAAAATTTTAAAATAAAAATCCTTCTATTTTTCTTAGAGCCGGTCACACCATGCTTGGGCTCCAAGCATTGGCCGACCCCTACTTAGCTCAATCTTTGGGTCTTGGTCGGCCCTAACTTGGGCTCCAAGCTAGTTTAGTCGGCCACCAAAGAGTGGGTAAGAAGGTGGGTATAGGTGGGTATAATTCTCTATATACAAGAGGCTATGATAGGGACCGAGAGGAGGAATTGGTTTTGGTCTCCCGATGAAATTAAGCTTCTCGTGTTCACCCCAAACACCCAACTTAATTTCATCAATAACAATTCATACCACTAAAGAATTATTATTGAACTACTGTACCAATCCCAAATTATATTTTGGGCTCCTTCTTATTATGAGTGTGTTAATCTCCCTATATTTAAGATGTCGAATGCCCACTAATTAATTGAGTTACTGACAACTCATTTTAATTAATATCTTAGTCCAAGAGTAGTACCACTCAACCTTATCATCATGTCGGACTAAGCCCACCTGCAGGGTTTAACATGACAATCCTTATGAGCTCCTCTTGGGGACATTATCAACCTAGATGTCTAGGACACAGTTTCCTTCTATAATCAACAACACACACTATAAGTAATATCATTTCCCAACTTATCGGACATTTTGATTTATCGAGCTAAATCTCACCCTTTGATAAGTCAAAGAAATAAATACTAAATATATGTGCTTGTTATTATATTAGGATTAAGAGCACACACTTCCATAATAACTAAGGTCTTGTTCTTTTATTAAGTCAGTACAAAAAGAACTTACCTTAAATGGTCTACTCAATACACTCAGAGTGTACTAGTGTAATTTATTAGTCAAGATAAATTAATACCTAATTACACTACGACTATTCCAACAGTTTGCTCCTTTTCATCTTAGTCGTGAGCAACTGTTTATAATTTATAAAGAACTGATAGCATGATCTTCTGTGTGTGACACCACACACCATGTTATCTACAATATAAATTAATTGAACAACTACACTTAGCATATAAATGTAGACATTTGACCAATGTGATTCTTATTTCTAAATAAATGTTTATACAAAAAGCTAGGCTTTTAGTATACACTCTAACAATCTCCCACTTATACTAAAAGACTATGCTACCATATACCCTGCCATACATCTGATTCCCAAACCTTCAACATGTCCATCAAAAGCTCTTGCCTTAAGGGCCTTAGTGAAAGGGTCTCCAGGTTATCACCTGATGCAATTTAGGAGGCAACAACTTCTCCTCGTTATACGATGTCTCGTATTGGGTGGTACTTGCGTTCTATTGAGTTTATTTGCCTTTTGGACTTATGGTTTCTTCGAGTTTGCTACTGCACCACTATTATTAAAAAAATTGTAATAATCTTTGGGCAAATCAGAAATCATGTCTAAGTCCATCATGAAGTGTCTGAGTCATATAACTTCTATGGTTGCCTCAGAGGCTGCCACATACTCAGCTTCTATGGTGGAGTCCAGAAAAGCACCTATGCTTAACACTCCTCCATAGTTATGACTTCACTTCCTAAAGTAAACACAAAACCCCGAGGTTGACTTACTATTTTCCCTATCTGATTGGAAGTCAGAATCTGTGTAACCCACAGGGATCAAATCACCTGTCTTGTAAACTAGCATATAATCTCTAGTCCCTCTAAGGTACTTCAATATATGCTTTATCGCAGTCCAATGTCCCTGTCCAGGGTTACTTTGATATCTGCTAACCATGCCCACGGTAAAACAAATATCCAGTCTCGTTCACAACATAGCATACATTAGACTTCTGACAGCCGAAGCATAAGGAACTGCCTTCATGTCCTCTATCTCCTTTGATGTCTTTGGACACATCTCTTTAGATAAAAATATTCCATGTCCAAAAGGAAGAAAAACCTTTTATGGAGTCTTGCATGCTAAAACAAGATAGAATTGTATCGTTATATGAAGCTTGGGATAAACACAACATTCTTTTCTTGCGATCCATTTAATCCCGAGAATATGTGTGTATTCTCCCAAGTCATTTATATTGAATTGCTTGGATAACCATACTCTTACTTCCGATAACACTTTGATATTGTTTCCAACTATCAAAAATGTCATCTACGTATAGTTCAAGAAATACCACCACGTTTCCATCATACTTCTTGTATACACATGACTCATCCGGTCATTGAATAAATCTATAAGTCTGGATTACTTTATTAAACCGGGTGTTCCAAGACCTTGAAGCTTTGCTTCAGTCCATAAACAGATTAAGCTTACATACTAGATGCTCTTTGCCCTTTGCAATGAACCCCTCTGGTTGCTTCATATGGATGTTTTCTTCAAGACTTTCGTTAAGGAAAACTGTCTTGACATCCACTTGCCAAATCTCATAATCCATATGAGCAGCAATAGATAAAATAATCCGAATAGACTTTAAGCATGGCTACCGATAAAAATGTTTCCTTATAATCGATACCCTTTTTCAACAAGTCTTACTTTGAAAGTTTCCACCTTCCCGTCTGTCCTTCTTTTTCTATTGTGGACCTAATGACTTTTACATCATTTGGTGATTCTATAAGCTCCCAGACTTTATTAGAATACATATATTCTAATTCTGTATTCATTGCTCTTTGCCAAGATGCTGCATCTTTATCTTGGAGTGCTTCGTCATATGTCTGGGGATCAAGTTCATGTTTACTCGGGATCAAATCTAAAGATTCTCCCAAAAATATGAATCTCTCAGGTTGCCTCACAACCCTTCCACTATGACGAGGCACTGTCTTTAACTGTGCATCATCTGTGACACATGTTGCAGTCTCTTGTGGTACTTCATCTTGTACTGTTGGTACTAAAGTAGACGTGTCCTCTCTTATTTCTTCTAGAACAATTTCACTCATGGGCTTATGGTTCATTACATAATCTTCCTCTAAAAATCGAGCATTGGTGCTAATAATGATCTTCTGATTTTTAGGATTATAAAACAAACCACCTTTCGTTCCCTTAGGATATCCTACAAACAGACAAACTTCTGTATGTGATTCCAACTTGTCAGTATCTCCCTTCAGCACATGTGCTGGACTACCCCATATCCGAATATGATTCAGATTAGGCTTACGCTAATTCCACAACTCCATGGGAATAGAAGGAACTGTTTTAGAAGGTACCATATTCAGAATGTATACTGTTGTTTCTATAGCATATCCCCAAAATGAATTTGGTAATTCTGAATAACTCATCATCGATCTAACCATTTCCATAAGAGTCCTATTCCTTCATTTTGCCACACCATTCTGTTGGGGTGTACCAGGTGCAGTAAGTTGGGATTGAATCCCGACTTTTGATAAGTGACTCCTAAACTCTCCCAAGAGGTACTCGCCACTACGATCTCACCGTAGTGTCTTGATACTTTTACCTTGACGTTACTCTACATCATCCTAGTACTCTTTGAACTTATTAAATCACTTAGACTTACGGCACATCAAGTAAATGTACCTGTATCTTGAATAGTTGTCTATAAAATAGACGAAGTATTCGAAACCACCTCTTTCCTGGATAGTCATAGATCCACACAAATCAGAATGAACCAATTCTAACACATCTTTGACTCTATACCCCTTAGACTTAAAAAGCTTCTTGGTTATTTCTCCTTCCAAGTAAGACTCGCAGGTTGGAAAGGTTTCCACTACCAATGAACCCAAAAGTTCATCGACTATTATCCTTTAAATCCTACTCAAGTTAATATAACCTAGCCTTAGATGCCAAAGATATGATTGGTTCATTTCCGAAGGTTGCTTTCTCTTATTAGAATTAGAATATATGTTATTAATTTTCATTTGTTGCATCGTGGGAGTTATTGGATTTTATAAATTACCAACCAACGTACCAAAACAGATAACTTCCCTCTTTTCCTTGATAACAACTTTGTTATCAAAAGAGACAGAATATCAAGTTCTTTGAATAGTTTAGAAACTGAATTCAAGTTCTTTCTAAACTTGGTATGTAAAGACAATTTCTCAAAATCCATGTTTTATTCCTATCAGAGGATAAACATCTCCCACTACAACAGCTGCTATTTTTGCAGCAGTGCCTATGTAGACAGTATTTTCCCTTTCACATAGTTGTCAGGTTTCCTGGAACCCCTGCAATGAATTACAGACATGATCAGTGGCTCCCATATCTACTCACTAGGTACCGATAGATAACACCACTAAACATGTTTCAACAACTAATGAATTAAATATATTTTTATTGTTCTCATTTCTGAGAGGATAGTCCACCTTAGAGTCCAAGTTTTGTTTCTAATCATAATTGGGACTACTAAGTCTATTCTATAGTATAACAGCTAGGGGATTGACAAATATTTGAAATCTTAAGAATCACAAAAATATTTGGTCAAGACCAACACCTTAAAATCCCCGTGAATTTTGTATGCCACGTTAGTGTGGATGTATACAAATTCAACCTTTAATAGGAGATTTTATCCATTAATTTTATTGTCTTGTCAACCTATCTTTATGACAAATAAAATTAATAGTTGGTCTTACTTTGATCAAATATTTGGTCAAGACTTTGAATTTAAAATAACATTGATTCCTCAAACAATATTATTTAAATTCACCAACACCTCAAACACCGGGAATTATGCATGCCACGTTAGTGTGGACGTATACAAATTCAAACATTCGTAAGAGGAGGGTCTTACCCATTAATTATCTTGTCAACCTGAAATTACCTCAAACACCATGAATTTTGTATGTCATGTTAGTATGGACGTATACAAATTCAATTGTTTGTAAGAGGAGGTATTACCCATTTTATTTTGTCAACCTAACTTTATGACAAATAAAATTACCTCAAACACCGTGAATTTTGTATGCCACGTTAGTGTGGACGTATACAAATTCAAATATTTGTAAGAAGGGGGTTTTACCTATCTTTATGACAAATTAATAGTTGGTATTCCTTTGGTCACGCAAAACAATAGCAGTGACTCCATTGGGGAGGATACTATTGAATGCGTCTAAGTGTAACCATTACTTGATACTTAGTCTATTAAATAGGATTGTGCCCCTTCAGTTGGAGAAGATCACACGCTCCTAAATAATTTCCGATAACCATCCATAAAGGAAGTTTAATCTAGTGATCCGCAACAAACTCATCCGTTGTGGAGGGAGGCACTCAGAGCCAACATGCAAGCTTGTTACATCACTTACAAACCAGTAATGGAGACCGTGAGATTTATTTACTAATCCCTCTCCCACTTAGTTTTTTAAGGTGAGGAATTTTAACTATGCAAGCAAACATCACATGCACACACACATCACAGTAAATAAAGCAATAAATATGGAAATTAATTTTCCAACTATTATGACTTCTTCCATCACTATCCTCCGTGTGCTGCCAGCCCTAGGGTTCATGCTGTCAGGTCCATCGAGCTTCCTTTTTTGTTACGCTTATGGTCCTCCGATAGTACCACGCCTTACAAGGATACGATCCGCGACAAAAATAGAATTTTACATATATCAATCCTATATTCCACAAAGGAATGTACATGTAATCTAGATCGAAACAAAAATATAAAATCCTAATAACTAATACAGTTCCTGCTGTATTTAATATTACAATCATGCACACATAATAAAATGCCCTTGACATGTCCAAGGGTCCAATCACACACAATATCTGTAAGCTATAATAGTTGGAGCCTGCAACCACAGAGTTAGCACATCCTACTATTATCCTGCCTAAATTATGTATGACATGTGCATAATTAATTTTGAAAACCAAACACACAGAGACAAACCCTAGCTCTAATACCAATTGTTGGTTGGTCTTAGGAAGATCGTACCGGTTCCACTGTATAAAAATTTTGTACAAGTGTCGAACCTTTCCTAAACAACCTATTATGTTCTTTAGAAATTAAATTAGGAATCGTAAACGGACCTTAACATTATTGGTTCCAAATTTAACTTATCTGTTCTTAATGGTTTAGATTAGGATCGCAAATGATGTTTAACATTATTGATCTAAATCCACCTATGTTATAAATTCAATTAAATATTAATTTTCAAAATTAGCTTCTAGGTTAAACATGGCGAGCACTAGACCTTCTTGGATATGGGAGAAACCACCACTTCCTAGACAAAGCCTTTTAAAGAAATTTAATATTTAATTTCCTTATATAACTCTAGGTTTAACCAAAAGGAACAATCGAATCACAAATTTGAAAAACAAAAAAAAACACAAACTCGAATCACAAATTCGAAACTCAAGAATCATATGCCTCTTGTGTTTGGAATTCATACAAAGAAAAACTAGTATGATGCGGAAAACAATTACTAGTTATACCATCCTTTGTAAGCAAATAACCTCTTGATCTTCTACCGTATTCCTCTTCTAATCTCGGACGTTGTGTGGGAAACGATCTTTCGAGATGAGAATCACCAAGCTCCTTCTTCTCCAAGCTAGATTCGGCCACCACCAATTCTCCAAGAGAAGTAGAGGTCCGGCCACCACCACCAAGTTCCAAGGGATACAAGAGCAAAGACTCCTTTCTCACCTTCTTCTCCTAGCTAGAACCGGCCACCAACAAGTGCTCCAAGGGAAGGATAATCCGACCACTAAAGAAGAAGAGAAAAGGAAGGAATAGGGTCGGCCACACACCAAAGAAAAGAGGAGGAACTATATAATAGATGTTCTATTATGAAGGCACCTCTACCCCCTCTTTTATATTCACTGGTCTTGGCAAATAAGGAAATTTAATTGTTATTAAAATTCTCTTATATTCCTTGCCTTTGGTTATTAAGGAAAAAATAATTAAATTTTCCTTTTAACCAAGCTATAGCCGTATGCTCCAAATAAAGAAAGTTTTAAACACAAAATTAAAACTTCCTTATTTGTTTCCGGAAATTTTAAAATTAAAATTTCTCTAATAATTTATCCCTTCATGGTTGGTTATAAAAGAAAATTTTATAAATTAAAATCTTTCTTTTAAACATGTGGTTGATTTCCAAAAAGGAAAGTTATCTCTAAAATTAAAATCTCCTTTCAATTTACAAATAAGGAAAGATATCTAATCTTTCTCTTAATCTTTTGTAGAAGACTATAAAATGAAATATTTAATTTTAAAGCTCTCTTTTTAAATCACAAAAAAGGAAAGTTTTATCAAAATTAAAAATTTCCTCTCAATTTACAAATAAGGAAAGATATCAAATCTTTTCTTAATCTTTTGTAGAATGAAAAATTTAAATTTTAAACTCTCTTTTAAAACCATGGAATCCATATAAGAAAAATTTTAAAATAAAAATCCTTCTATTTTTCTTAGGGTTGGCCACACCATGCTTGGGCTCCAAGCATTGGCCGACCCCTACTTGGCTCAATCTTTGTGTCTTGGCCGGCCCTAGCTTGGGCTCCAAGCTAGCTTGGTCGGCCACCAAAGAGTGGGTAAGAAGGTGGGTATAGGTGGCTATAATTCTCTATATACAAGAGACTACGATAGGGACCGAGAGGAGGAATTGGTTTTGGTCTCCCGATGAAATTAAGCTTCCCGTGTTCGCCCCGAACACCCAACTTAATTTCATCAATAACAATTCATACCACTAAAGAATTATTATTGAACTACCGCACCAACCCAAATTATATTTTGGACTCCTTCTTATTATGAGTGTGTTAATCTCGCTGTGTTTAAGATGTCGAATGCCCACTAATTAATTGAGTTACTGACAACTCATTTTAATTAATATCTTAGTCCAAGAGTAGTACCACTCAACCTTATCGTCATGTCGGACTAAGTCCACCTGCAGGGTTTAACATGACAATCCTTATGAGCTCCTCTTGGGGACATTATCAACCTAGATGTCTAGGACACAATTTCCTTCTATAATCAACAACACACACTATAAGTAATATCATTTCCCAACTTATCGGGTATTTTGATTTATCAAGCTAAATCTCACCCTTTGATAAGTCAAAGAAATAAATACTAAATATATGTGTTTGTTATTATATTAGGATTAAGAGCACACACTTCCATAATAACTAAGGTCTTGTTCTTTTATTAAGTCAGTACAAAAAGAACTTACCTTAAATGGTCCTACTCAATACACTCAGAGTGTACTAGTGTAATTTATTAGTCAAGATAAACTAATACCTAATTACACTACGACTATTCCAATAGTTTATTCTTTCCATCTTAGTCATGAGCAACTGTTTATAATTTATAAAGAACTGATAACATGATCTTCTGTGTGTGACACCACACACCATGTTATCTATAATATAAATTAAATGAACAACTACACTTAGCATATAAATGTAGACATTTGACCAATGTGATTCTTATTTCTAAATAAATATTTATACAAAAAGCTAGGCTTTTAGTATACACTCTAACACCAACATGTTCCTCCTCTTCTGATAGGCTTTGTGTAAGTACCCATATAGCTGATCAGCTTGTCGCATGTGTCATCCTCCCCGGTTAATAGCTTAAGATTATCCGCTCAATCCATCCAGATAGATAAATCTAAAATTTAAATTTTATATTTTAAATTTAAAATATATCTCTATCTTTAACATAGCATAAAGTCCAAGTTATTCGGGTCATACACCGTGCCTCCTCAGTTCTCTGAGGCATTCGAGTCATACATCATGCCTCCTCAGCTTTCCACGGCTTCGGGTCATACATCGTACCTACTAAGTTCTCCAAGGTATTCGGGTCATACACCATATCTCCTCAACTCTCTAAAGCATTCAGGTCATGCACCGTGCCTCCTCAACTCTCCAAGGAATTTGGATCATACACCGTACCTCCAATTTCCAAGGCATTCAGGTCCTAGACTGTGCCTCCAAACTCTCGTGCCGACTGACCGAGTTATAAGCGATTCTGCCCTTGTGCCTATTCTAGACTCTCATGTCGATCGATCGAGTTATAAGTGAGCTGCCCATGTTCTAAGACATTCAAGTAATACACTGTGCCTCTAAGCTCCAAGGCACTCAGGTCATACACCGTGTCTCCACTCTTTAAGGCATTCGGGTCATACACCATGCCTCCAATCTCTAAGGTATTCGAGTCAAACATCATGCCTCTAGCTCTCATGTCGATCAACCAAGTTATAAGTGACTATACCCTCACGTCTTTATTCCAGACTCTCATGACATCTAGCCGAGTTATAAGCGAGTCTGTCCTTACGCTTGTTGTCACACCTCGAGAGTAAGGTTGTCCGACGAAAATCGGACAACACCTCCCCTGTAGCAGTGACAAATGAACCAGTATACATAGCTGACAGATATACATATATGCAAAACACAGCCAACACAGCTGGAATAGACCATAACCACACAGATAATAAGCAGCCCACTCAGCTAGTAAATCAAACATAGCAGAAAAGCAAATAGCCAATACCAAATAACAAAACCACTCATCACGGGCCGACCCGGCTTGACTCTTCGACACAACAAACCAGATACAAGTTAACACAAAGTCCACAATGGATTATTACAATACCAAGTTCACAAGTTCAAATCACAATAAAACGATAAACCAAAAACCAGAAATCCATCCTCGGAAGCGACGTGGGACCGGCAGTCAGGATCCTCCTCCAAGTGTACTGGCATCACTATCAGCTACCTGGCGAAATAACCAGTTTACAGATGGTGAGTGCTAAAGACTCAACGGGTAATAGATAGATAGTGCATGAGTAAAATAGTGAGCCAGGAATACAACAGGATACAGTCTCAGAAAGATAAATAGTAGATACTACTGTGTACACAAAGCATGTAAATCCATACCTGATACCATATCCTAGGCTATTAGTATAAAGTCAGAAGTAACACAAAACTACTACAATACTGCTCATAACTACCCAGATCACATGTAAGGTATACTGTCAAAGTAAGCAATGTCCAAGCATATATAACAGGTATGTGATAACAGAACTGCGTAAGTAAACAACCAACAATATAAGCAAACAACAACGATATAAACAAGTAGAGTAACAACAGCGTATGCATGAATGGTCACCCCACCCACCTCTCTGTACCACGACCCCTGTATGGTCGAGAGGCCGGATCGATGACTACTGTACCACTCCAGCCGTCACCACTCTCGAGTGACCGAGTGGACAGTTTGCATAGTAGCTATCAAACTACGTCGCAATAGGGTCCCTGCTGCTCACAACTCCATCTGCCACTACCCACGAGTGACCGAGTAAGTGAATGACAGGACAAGCGGCACACTCCTGCTACCACTACCCATAAGTGGTTGAGTGTGCGGCTCTGGCCAACGACCCTCTCAACTACAAGGGTGACATGGTCGCCGACATGCATGCTATGACATAATGTGGATAATGCAACAGTCATCATACATATACAACAGAAATTATGTATGCTACATGAAGCCGTATACTCAATACAAAACATAAATAAACAAAAGTCAAACAGGTAAACATAGTGTCTAGTATCTACTAATTATCAAAGATAACAACATGAGACTGTATTGATATGAATTCGAGCATCTCGAAGATTGAGTGGACAAAGTTTCAAGCACAAGAAATGAATACGAGTGGAGTTAAGATAGATACTACATATCTGAAACTAACTCATGCACTAAGATCAATAACTAAAGAAGCAAGTCAAGAAATACCCGCCTCTAAATGTAGTCAGAATCTAATGTCCACTTCATCTCAACTCCCGCCTCGATCAAAGTCCTGCGTCAACGTATCAATTTTAACCACATACATATGAAATCGAATCACTAAGCCAATATACAAGACAGGTAGTTAATCCAAACTCATTAATTACCCTCTACTAATCCCCATAACTTATCCACACCAACCAACCAAACCCCCTACATTATACTACCACAATTAGGGCTAGTAAATCATGAATTTATTCCCTAAACACAACTATCACTGTTACATATTCATCTTCATCGTATCCAACACCCACAACTTTATCCTACCACAAAGCTTACCTCTGACGACCCTCTGCCCGAAGGTGAAATCATCGGCACAGGTCCTCTGGTGATACCTGCTGCCAAGATCCACAACAGAGCTCCTACAGAGCCTACAAATCATTGCCATCACACAAATCAACACACAATTCGAATTGTATCCAACACCTATCACCACAGATCTATCGTTTAGAGCTGTAGATTCCTTACCTACTAATCTCCGGATGAAGAACAACTGTTGGGAATTGTGGTCGAGCCCCTCACAGTGAGCCACTGCCAAAACCAAACCACAATCAGTCCAACCTCTCATCCTAGCCACAAATCACAGATTCCATAGCTACAAAAACCCTAATCAAACAATCCTCACCTCAAACACCTTGATGCCGGAAACCTCCACAATCGGCAAGGAGCAACCCAATAAGATCGGCTCGACCCTAATCTCAGGGATACTAGACATTTGCCTAGAGTACAAGTCCTCGCCACTATCAAGCTCTGGAACAGGCGATACCACCCTCGGTGTCACCGGAGCTCAGATCTGCTCCTCCCGACCGAAGATTTCTCGCGTGAAGCAACAATCCAAGGAGAAGGGCCTTCGGTGACGCTCTAGAGAAGGGGTAGAGGGCTAGGAGGCTTGGGCGATCGGCGGCCTAAGCGTCGCCGTGAGCTCAAGTGCGGAGGCGCTGTCGCGACGTTGGTTTGGCGGAAATCGGGCAAAAGGGGAAAAAGGGGAGGAGACAACGATAACTTAGGGCTACTGTTCCCTCTTTATAAGGGTAGGACTTGATTAACATTAATCTATTATTAACTCCTCAATCAATCCCTCAAATGGTGATTTCCATACCACTTAATGCTTAACAAGTTATCCCCTTAAACCCCTCCATACAGCCTCCAAATAATTCCAGAAAAATACCTAAAAATTCCCATAAATTCCGATAGGTTATTCTCCTATAACCCTTTCGTTATTGGTTTTTTCCATATCTCATGTCGATCGGTCGAGTTATAAATGAGCTACCCATGTTCTAAGACATTGAGGTAATACACTGTGCCTCTAAGCTCCAAGGCACTCAGGTCATACACCATGTCTCCGCTCTTTAAGGCATTCGGGTCATACACCGTGCCTCCAATCTCCAAGGTATTCGGGTCAAACATCATGTCTCTAGACTCTCATGTCGATCAACCAAGTTATAAGTGAGTATACCCTCACACCTATATTCCAGACTCTTATGCCATCTAGCCGAGTTATAAGCGAGTCTGTCCTTACGCTTGTGCCTTCAAACTCTTGTGTTGTCCAGCTGAGTTATAAGTAATTATGCCCTCGCGCTTGTCTCAGACTCTTGTGGCGACCGACCGAATTATAAGTAAGCATGCCCTCACACCCATGTTCCAAGGCATTCAGGTCTTATACTATGTTTCCAAGCTCCAAAACATTCAGGTCATACATTGTCCCTCTACTCTTCAAGGCATTCAGGTCATACAATGTGCCTACAACATCAAATCTTAGACTCTCTTGCATACCGACAGAGGTATAAGTTAGCTTGCTCTCGCACCTATCCCAGACTCTTGTATCGACTAGCCAAGTTATAAATAAGCATGCGCACGGGCTTATATTCCAAACTCTCATGTCATATGGCCGAGTTATAAGAGAGCATGCCCTCATGTCTATGTTCCAGATCTTGTGCCATCCGGCATAGTTATAAGCGAGTATGCCCTTGCGCCTGTCCCAGATTTTCATGTCTTTCTGTTGAGTTATAAGCGAGCTTGTCCTCACGCTTATGTTCTAGACTCTTGTGTTACCTAATTGAGTTATAAGCGAGTATTCCTTCGCACCCATGTTCCATGGCATCTGTTGACCTCCGCAAGTGTACGGATATGTCGTAAGTAATAATAAAAGATATCGAATCCACAAGGACTAGAATAAGCACTAAAGATGTCTCAAAGTGAGTTAGCTAAACAACCAATCAATTGATTTACAAAGTCTAAGTGTAACTATGAAAGGTAAACAAAGAAATAAAAGAATAAGCAACAAGAATAAGGACAATGATAAAAGTATGTTCTAGGAGTTTTGGTTTCTTTGTAATGTTATTCAATGTAATGATCTACCAAATTTTATTTCTCAATTGTCCATCATTTGTAGAAGGTTGTCGATTCCCTCTTGCAATAGACAACCGGCCTAGGACTGAAATATATCTAAATTCGATCAATTATGAATGAACCCTATGTTGTCCTTACACGGGCTTGCCTGTCACGTGCGTCCCTCGGAAAATCAACATAGAAATCCACTACTTCTCAACCTCATTAAGATATAAAGATTAATTCATCTAATCTATCCTACCCTCTTGAAATACCAAATTCTCTCTCAAGATTACCTCTCAAAAGTCCTTACACGGGCATGTTCCAATCACGAACGTCCCTCGAAAAATCGAATGAGAAGCAATCTATACAAGATCCACAAGATATTCAAACATTCAATCAAGCATGGTAATTAAGCCCTAATCACAACAATCCACACAAGAAAGAATAGATATAAAACAGGGCAAAATCATAGAAATAGGAATCTTGACAAATCCACAAGAGTTTACATCAAATATTAATTACAAATACTCCCTCCATCCTAGAACAAGAGATCTAATCCATGGAACAAGGAAAGAATCCAAAAGAAGAAGAAAAGATAAACATCTTGATCCCCAAATCCAAGAAAGAATGGGAAGAAAAGCTTATCTACGATGAAGAACCGTCTTCGGATCCAATCCTCGTTCTCCCGGAGTCGAAGCATTGAAGATCCGCCCTTAGATTGCCGAAATTCCTCCAAGAAGATGGAGGAACACCCAAATCTTCAATTCCCCCCAAAAGGGAGAAGCCCCCCTATTGAAATGAAGAAGAAACCTTTAAATAGAGGAGGAAAATTGGGCACCACACGACCCTAGGACCTGGTCGTGTGTGGGACACGGCCAGGCTCACTTCCCTCTCTGCCTGTCTCACACGGCCGTGTGTGAGACACGACCATATCAGGCTCTGCCACTGCACCCCTTGCACGGTCGTGTAGATCCACATGGCTTGTGCTGCCTTCGGCTCTAGAAACCCTGCACGGGCCGTGTGAAACACATGGCCAGGGCATCCTTGGCCTCTGGAATTGTTGCACGGGTCGTGTATAGCACACAGACAGGGCATTCTTCGGCTCTGGAGGGCTTGCACAGCCGTGTAGTGTACACGGCCTGGCTTCCTCTGACTTCCCATCTTGGCACGGTCGTGTGAGGTTCACACGGCCAAGGCCGCCTCCTTTCCTGTTGCAGTCACATGGGCAGTGATCCACACACGGCCTGGGCAACCCCCCATGGCAGGGTCATGTGGCTCACAAGGCTTGTCCCTTCCTTCCTTGTGCAAGTGTCAAAATCTTCTCCAAATTCGACTCCTGTGTATACAAAATGCACAAAAGTAGATCTCTGAACAAAAAGAGTAAATATGCAAAAAGGAAAGCTGGAAGTATAAAAATACATAGACAAAGTATGTGCAAAATATGTGGATGTGCGTCAAAACATGCTAAACAAGTGTATACAATCTACGCACATCACACCCCTAGACTTAAACCTTTGCTTGTCCTCAAGCAAAATGCTGTAATCTAAATTCATATGCTCTACAATGCTCTCATATCTCTAATGCATTCTCCTAACTCTATCAAAAGGTTTCATTAGTATGCATGATCATGAAAACAAGTTAAGTTTGGCTTAAGCATAAGTACCCTGTTCACAGTGCAAATAAAACAACTCAAAACTCTTCAAGTTTCAATCTATGTCCTAGTCAAGTCATCATCAAGTTTGAATTCCTAATGTTTCCGGTGATAGATAAGTAACCAGTGATAGGCACTTACTTGCCACACACTTGGTTCATATTTCTCAATCAACCCAAGATCTCAAAGGCGTGCTCAATCTCAAGAGAAGCTAAGCAGTCATTTTCCCAGTAACCTAACTCGGTCTCAAAGGGGTGACTAGCTAGATTCCACTCACGACAACTATTTTTTATATCCCTTATTCACTTTTTTTTTTTTGCTTTTTTCACACTTTTTTTCATAAGTATTTACATTGTGCAAATCTTATTCACAAATGTACTTTTAGCACAAATGTTGGGATATTTTGATTTTTCCAAATGAGCTTACATGAGTTGAGTTTCATCCAGTAACCAAAATGAAGTTTGAGAAATCACCATGGAAACCAAGTACTAAACAAACAAGATGAATCATGACTATTTCCACGATATCAACCATTCAAGCATCAAGTATAGGTGTAGTGAAGATAAGATCCTTAAGATCAAACCAAAATTAAAACTCATCTCCATAAGATACTTAGCTTATGTCATGCTACCCAAGATAGAGAAAAGAGGTACATTAAGCATACTACTAGCATCACTTAAAACATCATGAATCTAGATAATGAACGTGCTAACATTTAATCTTGAAGACAAGAAAAATATAAGTGAAGTTTTGATGTTTTCAAGATGTATGCCACAAGATTTCAAAAGATAGTCAAGTGACTATCAAAACAAGCAATCCAAGCAAGACAATTGTGTTAGGACCAAAAGTAGCTAGAGGGGGGGGTGAATAGCTCGTCGCGTGCTCGTTGCTCGGCGTTGCTTGTTTCTTCAAAGATACGCAGCGAAAAATACAGAAACAAATCACACAACGCTAACACGGTTGGTTTACTTGGTATCCACCTCACAAGAGGTGACTAGTCCAAGGATCCACCACGCACGCACCCTCCACTATGAAAACACTCCTTTTCGGTAACTACCGAGGGCGGAGAAGCCCTACAAGACTCTCAGTACAAGAAGAAAGGAAAGGGAAACAAAATACAAGCTTACAAGCTTACAATGAGTACAAAACCCTAACCCTAGCTTCTCTTCTTGCCTTTGATCCGCCTCTTGACTTGGAAAGCTTCCAAGATCCTTCAAGAACTGGCGATCTGATCTTTGAGAGCGCTGTGGGAGAGTTGGCGAGAGCTCTGGAGTGAATCGGAGAAGTTCTACCGCAGCCATCGAACGCCTGCAGCTATAAACGACGCCAACGGTCGGATCCCGATCGATTCGAATGTTCCCAATCGATCGGGGAGGCTTTGGATCGATCCACGGATCGATCCAGAGCGCCTCTGTGCTCTGGAAACGCGCCTGGATCGATCCAGCGCTTATCGCGCGAAGCAGCCGCGTCCCAATCGATCCACTGATCGATTGGGACCTCTGGATCGATCCACGGATCGATCCAGAAGCTTTCTGTTCGCTGGGACAGGTCTGGATCGATCCACTGATCGATCCAGATCCTGGATCGATCCACGGATCGATCCAGCACTTGGTTTTTGTCCAAAACCAAGTCCCAAACATCCCTAACCAACATTCGGTCAACCTTGACCTGTTGGTATGTCATGCCTAGCATCTAGTCACTCCCTTGACCTGCTAGGACTCCCTTACCAAGTGTCCGGTCAATCCCTTTGACCCACTTGGACTTTTCTCTGTGCCAAGTATCCGGTCAATCCCTTTGACCTACTTGGACTTTTCTTTCATGCCAAGTATCCAGTCAATCCTTTGACCTACTTGGACTTCCCAACACCAGATGTCCGATCATCCTTGATCCATCTGGATTTTCCCTTGCCTGGCTTCACTCACCAGGACTTTCACCTAGCTTCACTCACTAGGGTTTTCCATCTGCCTAGCTTCACTCACTAGGACTTTCACCTGGCTTCACTCACCAGGGTTTTCTATCTGCCTAGCTTCACTCACTAGGACTTTCACCTGACTTCACTCACCAGGGTTTTCCATCTGCCTAGCTTCACTCACTAGGACTTTCACCTGGCTTCACTCACCAGGATTTTCACCTGGCTTCACTCACCAGGATTTCCATCTGCCTAGCTTCACTCACTAGGACTTCCATCTGCCTAGCTTCACTCACTAGGACTTTCATCTGCCTAGCTTCACTCACTAGGACTTTCACTTTGCCTAACATCCCAGTTAGGACTTCCCAGTCAAGTATCCAGTCAACCTTGACCTACTTGACTTTTCTTCAATCAATATCTTATTGTCAAACATCTAAACCCAAACCAAGACTCAGCTTGGTTACCCAGGTCAACCTTGACCTGAGGGATATTGCACCAACAAATTGAAATAAAATGCAAAACAAAAACTTAACATGCAGAAAACTGAAAACTAGAATGCAAAAAAGAAAAATCAGGTTCGACACTCCCCCAGACTTAAACTTTTCATCGTCCCGATGAAATCAATATGGTGGAGGAGGTGGAGGTGGAGGAGGACGAGGAAAAGGATGCCTACGACGTGGTTGGCCAATGAGAAAGCTAGGGAAACCAGGAGTTTCGCTCAGGATTATATGATACTCAAACAAAGCATCTACTTGTTGGCTAGTGACACTCATGCTTTGTATAAAATCTCTCATTCTAGCTTGATCCGTATCATAATCCTGGACAAATTCAGCCACTTGACCTTGAAAATTCCTCATGAATCGAAAGTGCTCTTGTACTTCTCTAAACTGATTATCTGATAAAGAAAAGCGACCTTCCAACATTCTTCGTTGGGCATCATGCTTCTCATGAAGCGATTCTAGAGAAGTACGAAAATCAGAAAAGTCAAAATTGGAGGAACCCGTACCATAGGTAAAAGAATGCCTAGCAGGATTCGGGTGTCCTGCGAGTATCCAGATGTCGAGGGCTCAATGTGTGGCTCTGTGTCTTCGGATATGGAGGGGACATTTTCGGGGTCTACATCAGTGATTACCCAATTAGCTGGGTTGCGAATTGAAGTTCGATTAGGACAAGGAAGAGGTAAAGGAAAATCATTCCTCCTAGGAAATGTGAAACCGTTCTCATCCCGAAAAATCATTTTCATAGCAAGACATGCATCCATGTCGATCATATCATTGCCATGAATAACTTCCAACCCATCTAAATCAAGTTCCAAGTTAATTGTTATTTGAGTAATCAACCCACCAAGAACTATTGATCCCGAAGACGCCCTCGCAGCTCTCACTAAAGTTTGCAGAAAATGAAAACCGGAATCAAAATCGACCTTATGCAACATAGCCTATAGAGCATAGAGTTCTACTTTCTTAACAACTCCATCACTTTCCCCTCTACCAAAAATAGTTTTGCTCATGACTCGATGCAAATATCTAAAAATAGGGTTTTGCATGTGAGAAGCCTTGTCTCTAGAGGGCTCATAGGGATGATATAATCTGGTGATAGAATTCCAAAAATTGCTCCAATTAAACCTAGAGTCAAACCTCCGAGAACTACCGAAAGACAATCCAAAACAAGTGTTGAAATCACTAAATATCCATTGAAATTCTTGATTCATTAATCTAAATGTTATCTTGCCAACATAATCATCCTCATTGGCAAAATGGGCATCTAGTGAACTTAGAAACTCCAAAACAAGGCGAGGATAAGTAGGTAGATGTGTGTACAACATATCACTCCAATCTAGGAACCCAATCATCCAATCTATATCGTCTCTAATTCTCATCATATCTAAAACGGTTGGGTCCATATACCTAGTACACACAATCTTTCTATTGACAAGAATTGTAAATCTAATTATTTGATCATCATTTCTAAACACAATATTAAATTCGTTGTCATTACCTTCGTTGCGTGAGGTCCTCTTTCCTTTGCCTTGCACCAGTTGTTTCCCTTTGTCTTTGGATGACTCTTTCCCTTTGTCTCCACCACTAGATCCACTACCACCCTTGCGAAGTCTCTTTAATAGGTTGGACATATTGTCAAGCTTGAGTGGGGAAGGGTACTGTTTAGGGTTGGAGAAACTTAATCTTGAAGAAATAGATCTTGAAAAACAAGATCTTAGGTTAAGAAAGTGGAGATCTTGGATCTAGGAGAAGAGAAGAATCTAGATCTAAGTGAAGTTTGTGGAGAAGTAAGAGTTTTAGACCTAGTTCTGAGAAGACTTGGAAGAAAGGTTGAAGAAGAAAGGAGTTTTGGAGAGAAGAGGGTGTTGAGATGAGGAGGTTGTGTGGGGGGCACGACCTGAATCTGGCCGTGTATAGGCGACACAGCCTGGTAAGATTTCTCCACACAGGTCGTGTAGATCTACACGACCCCTGCCTTCTCCTTCTCAGGAATCTTTGCACGGTTGTTGTTGGTGCGGTTAGCACTAACGGTCTAACTCAGGTTTTGATGAATAAAAAATTAAGTTAAGTTAGGTTTGTTGTTGTCTAACACTCTGATCGAGTGTGCAGGCGAAGTCCAAATGGGTCGACGGGCTGACCAGACATTTGGCACGAAGTCCAAGCGGGTCGACTGGCTGACCGGACGCTTGGCACGAAGTCCAGCTAGGTCGACGGGCTGACCGGATAGCTGGTGAGAAGTCCAGCTAGGTTGAAGGATTGACCGGATAGCTGGCAATAAGTCCAAGCGGGTCGACGGGCTAACCGGACGCTTGGCGAGAAGTCCAGCTAGGTCGACGGGCTGACCAGATAGCTGGCGAGAAGTCCAGACGGGTCGAAGGGCTGACCGGACGTCTGGCAGGTGAGTAAAGGTAAGTCACTGGAAGGGAGTGACTATGAGGACGCATTCCCGGGAAAGGAACATTAGGCGTCGATCCGGCTTAGATCCATTTCGAATATCTAAGTCAAGATCGTGACTAGATTCCGGTCTCGGAAAGATGGAATCTAAGTCATACTCTTTTTGCTAAACTATAAAATGAACTAACACTCTGTTTTACAGGTTATAATTTATATATTTACCTCGGACTAACCTTGTTTGCAGGAAAGGTGCTCCCTGGAAAAAGGTGGTCCGGGCGCCCGGGAGGCAAAGTTTATCCAAACACGTCATTGCCATGTGGAGCTCACTGGTTGGACCTGCCACGTCCCACCAGGGCGCCCGGAAGGGATACGGGGCACCCCAAGCTTCATATAAAAGAAGGGGCAGGGGTGGAGCTTCAACAACAACTCTGAATTGACGATCTGCTCTTCTGTGCTCCTACGACGCCGCAAAGCTCCGACAACGCGCTCTTTTCTATTTGATTTCTTCCTCTGTCGGTACTGCTTTATTTTTCATTAGCAACTGTTCTTTCAATTGTAAAATGATTATTCGAATTGCTAGTGAATTTCCCAATGAAAGCACCCTCGTGTGCAGGCCTTGGAGTAGGAGTCGCCAAAGGCTTCGAACCAAGTAAAATTGATTATTGTGTTAGCATTGTTTTAATTTCATCTTTTCCGCTGCGCTTACTCTTTTCGAAAGAATTTTCGTAATCAATATTCACCCCCCCCTCTATCGAAACATCATGATCCAACAAGTGGTATCAGAGCAGGTACCGCTTTGATTTGGTGCAACCACCAATCAGGCAAAGGGGGGTATTTTTTAAAGAAAAATTAGATATCGTTCGTCTTTAAAATAAAACTGTTTTAAAACTGTTTTTGAAACTGTTTTTGAAAAATACATCGTCATCTCTTCACGACTGTTTAGTATTGACAAAATATTACATTTTCAAAATTTTGAAATAATATTTTTTTCAAATATTTTATTAATATTTTAATAATATTTTATTATTTTTTTGAAAAATAGTGAAATATTATTTTTTCCAGCACTGCTAATCCAAGATCAAGTCTTGAGATTTTTTTGTCTGTTTCCATGTGTGCAAGACCAATGCCTCTTCAAGAAGGATGGAACTCCAATGAACCACCACCATACGATCAAGATTTCAACTACTGGAGGTGAAGAATGGAATGTTTCTTAGGAAGTCTAAACTTTGACTATTGGCTGATATTGAGAAAACCTTCTCAGAACTCAGAACTAAACACAAATGTAAGTAAAATTATTTGTAATATTTTACCTAACAATGTTTTATGCAGACTAGAAAAGTACAAAGATGCACATGAGCTTTGGACCCAGTTGATCAAACTTCACTAGGAGCCGATGGAGCTCGAGGATCAAGTAAAAATCGAATCCGAACTCGGGTCATATCCAATCGAAAAGCCTACTGAATTAGGGGATGCGGTTAAGGTGAGTAAAATTTACCAAAATACCCCTGCTAATATTAGTTTAAAGAATATACATGTTACTTTGGATATTTTTGAAAATATCTATGAAAATAGTGTAGCTGGCAACACTTGCAAAAATACCCCTAGGATATTTTCTGATAAAATAAATCTAATTAATTTATAAAATTCAAAAAATTTGAAAATAATTAATAACCCTAAAAATTAAAATTTAAACCTAAACAAATTTGAAAGTTCAAATAATAATGATGATAAGGTCAATATTAATCTAAACACAATTAATAAATTATTTAATAATCTAGACAATATCAATCTGGAAAATCCTCTCCAAACCCAAGATAATTTAATTAACAAAAAATTAAATTTTAAAGATAAGACTGATTTAATAAATTCCACTAATTATATCAACTTAAAAGGTAAAGAAAATATAAGGATAAAATCAAACACTTTGATAAAATCAAAACGAAAGTTAACAAACTTAAAGTTAAATGTTAAAGATAACATATTAAACAAAAATAATCTAGAAAATTCAAAATTAACAATTAATAAAAAGCTAAAAGATAAACCTTTAAAGAAATATAATTCAAACAATTTAATTAACTCAAATTCAAAATAAATAAAAACTTAAACTTTAAAAATAAGCTATTAAAGAAAGATAATTCAATTAACCTAATAAAATTGAAATTGAAAGAAAATTTAAATATTAAATATACTCTTTTAAAGAAAGATAATTTGACCAATTTAATTAATTTAAAATTAAAAACTTAAATTTAAATTACAAATTAAACATTAAAACTTAACTAAAACCAACTCTAATTATACAAAAATCTTAAAATAAAAAGCCAATGATTCAGGGGAGGCTCCAGAATAGCTGACACCTCCAAAAATAATTTACCCGACATGGTAACTGAAACCAATCTACCCGCCGGGTAATTAGGACTAGAGTAAAAGGACAAGGTTTAACTTGACCAACGGTATTGGTGAATTTTTGGATGATAGTACGTTAGGGAAGCTTAGTCTATACATGTATAAGAAGATATTGTAACGCCCGAAAATTCTCAAAACTATTTTTAGAAATATTCTACGATTTTTCTGGAATTTTAGAATATTTTTATGGAATTTTTAGAGTAGCGGAAGTAGCAAAAATATATAGAAAACGAAAATAGCCTATGCAGGAATTGAACCCGAAACCTATTGGGTCCTACGACTTATAGTGGACTCTAGTAACCAAGTGAACCCAGCAGGGCCATGCTGAAAGAAAAGGGAAACAATTTTATTTAAGTTAGAGTTGGGTTAATTAATCCCTTAATATAAATAAGGAATTAAGTGAGGAGTTTTAATTTTACCGTGACTTACCTCTTCTCCTCACCCTAACCTCACGCCGCCTCCCTCTCCTCTCTTCCACTCGGCGCCAACCACAAGAACAAGCAACGGTTCCGTCTCAAGGGTTCCAAGGGCAAATTCCGGCGACGACTTCGACACGTGGACGCTCCCCTCCGCGAGAGGAACGCTTAGACGCGAGAAGATCGTCGAAAGGATCGTCTCCTCCGGAAATCTAGCGATTAGAATCGTAAGAAACTTCGAGCAGGAGCTAAGAAACCCCTCACCTGCAGTATAAGTAGCTTTTCATATGATTCTATGTTTTTAAATTAGTTATATGCAGACTTTTCGACGCATAGGGTGTATTTGACCCTTCTCGCAGGTTTAGGGATTTAGTTGAGCACCTCTAGATGGGCCAGACACGTTTCCTCCTTTCAGTTGGAGATTCTAGACGTTGTCGGGTGCCTAGAGGTGGTCTCCCTAATAGAGAGGAGAGTTGGAGCACACTAAGTGTTCGATAAAAAGCTTAGCTCAGTAACATGTTAATAGCTAGATAAATGCAATAGAAGCATTTAAATAGTTTAGTTAGTCTTGCTTAACTTATATGGGACTACGGTCCAATGGGTGGGCACCCACTCGCCTCTAGGTTTAGATAACCTAGTTCTAGGTTCAGATAACCTAGTAAAAGCAAGATAAATTAGTTAGCTATGATTCAGTATTTTATTTTCAGTAGGGGCACTGTACAGGATTAGATATCCATTGGGCTGGGCTCCCATAGTCGGTCCCTAGGTTTAGATAACCTAATAAACCTTACTAAATTTGGGATTTACAACCCCGGGTTTAGTTAAGGATGCGCGAATAGCATGTACAGTTGCCGGGCCCATTAGCAGTATGATTATGTATTTTAATCTATTATATTATAGTTTTTCAAAACTCACAAGGGTTAGTTATGATAGTTGAGTTTGAATTCAGTTCCAGCTTAGCTCAGTTCATGTTCAGTTCAGCTTCCTTTATTGATACTCATGATAGTTTATGATTAGCTTGTATGCTATGCTTTAGTGTTCATGTTCAGTGATTTCAGTATGCCATGTGTTAACAAGTTCATCATATGTTTGATAGCATGTTTTAAAAAGCATAAATGCATCGTATGCATGTTTTAGTGAGGTAAATGGTTTCTTACTAAGCTTATAGATACTTTCTTTTCCTTATACTGCAGATAAAGGTAAAGGAAAGATGGACTAGCGGAGGCTGGAGGACAATGCTACGAAGATGTGTGTGGGCAGGAACTTGGGATAGAGATCTAAGGAATTTTAGCAAGCTTGGTTTAAGCATTAAAACCTTTCAGTATTTTATCATTTGCACTTTAATATGATAATTGCTACGAATTAGTTAACCATGCACTTTATTATGCTTAGAACACTGTTTTTATAATGATAGAATGTTAGTTATTATTGTTAGAGTGTTTCTTAATCATTTTAGAACCTGTAATGAGTTTGAGGCACGAAATAGTGCTGAAATCATATCATTGGCACGAAATCAGAAACTCGAATCGATCAGCTGATCGATTCGAGAGTTTCTAATCGATCAATGGATCGACTGGGCAACTCGTCTCGTGAACAGTAGGCGTCTGGATCGATCAGCCGATCGATCCAGCCAATTCCATCGCGAACAGAAGGCTCTAGAATTGATCACTGGATCGATTGATCAGTCTGGATCGATCAGCCGATCGATCCAGAATATTGCCCGAGCACAGTAGCGTGCTGGATCGATCACCGGATCGATCCGACATTCCAATCGATCAATGGATCGATTGGGAGGTCTGATATCAGCGGAAAAATGTTTAAGTTCAGTTCCTTGACCATGGGGAAGGTAAAACATGTCATGAATAGTTAGTTTACACCCCTTAGCATGTATAGTACCAAGAAATGTTAGTAGTTTAGCAAAATTTCAGTTAGTACAGCTTCCGCACTTAGTATTTAATGATGGTCATGGATTAGTTAGCACAGATTAATGTAACGATTGGCCTCACAACCTAGTTAGTAGAAGGTGGGTCGTTACAGAGTGGTATCAGAGCAAGTTCCCATACTTCCTACACACACATCAGCATTGAACCTGCAGCTTCCAAGTAAGAACATCTCTCACTTTCATTATGTTTCTTGTTTTCATGTTCAGATATAACTAAAGCATGCTTGTTTATGATAGTTGTTAACATGATAACAATAGTTACTCTATTATGCTTGTGTTAGTCATGTATGTCCTTCATGTCTTTAGAAATGGCACGAGGACGCCCAGCTAGAAGGGCAGCAGCCACTGAGCCCCAGCATGAGGCAGGCAGTTCATTAGTGGCTCAGTTACAGCAGCAGCTAGCTGAGCAGCAATAGGAAATAGCCACCTTAAAGGCTAGTCAGTAGAACACTTCCACTGTCACCCCGGAGCCTAACTTAGCGACACCAGTGGTTTTAGAGGTTCCACCAGGCCAACCTGCAGCACCAGTGGCCCCAGCAGAAGGAACCCAGAGAGAAGCCTATCTGATCCAGTGGCAAAGAGTCAAACCAGAGAACTTCTTAGGCAGCAGTGAACCATGGGATGCACAGGCCTGGTTCAAAACACTGGAGAGTACGATGGAGCTTCTGGACTGGCCAGAACATGAGAAGGTGAAGTGCGCCTCCTTCTGTCTGACAGGAGATGCACGTATGTGGTGGGAGAGAATTAGAGCGAAGCGCCCAGTAAACCAGATGACATGGGATGACTTCGAGAAGGAGTTCTTTGAGGAATTCTTTCACATGCGGGTTACAAACCGCCACTACGACGAGTTCACTGAGTTTCGTCAGGGCAACCTTTCAGTGGAGGAAGCCGTGAAGAAATTCAACAGATTGGCTCGTCTATGCCCTGAACTAGTCAGCACAGAGAAAGAACGAGTCCGGTTGATGCTCAAGATGCTGAGGCCGGAAATAGCAATGAACGTGGCTGGCGGCGTTCATAGGCCGCAAACCACCGAAGAACTAGTCAGCAGTGCTCTAACCACCGAGCACTACCAGAACAGTATAAAGCAGCAGAAGCAAGTCCTCTCAGAATCTAAAGGTCAAGGAGGCTCAGGTATTCAGAAACAGCAGGGTCACAACTCCCATGGCTCTAACTGGAAAGGGAACTCCAGCAACAAGCGCAAACCGGGGAGTTACCCAAAAGGAGGACCGGCTAGTAAACAGCCCAGCTATCCAAAGTGTGCTACTTGTGGAAAATTCCACCCTGGAGTTTGTCGTAAGGGCACACGAGGATGCTTTGAATGCGGACAGGAAGGGCATATGGCTAAGCAGTGCCCGAACAAGACCAGTCTTCCTCTACCACAGCCGATTCAGTATGGAGGCCAGCCAGCTCAGTTACATCATATGCAGGCCGCTCTGGATGGTCCACACATCAGCCAAGGCAGACTAGAAGCCCCTCCAGCTATGACGAATACGAGGATCTACTCACTCACCAGAGAGGACGTAGCAAATGCCTCGACGGTTGTCACAGGTCAGATTAGTATTTTACAGCAAAGTACAACTGTCTTATTCGATACTAGGGCAACCCATTCATATATATCCAGGGCATTTGTCGAGAAGTTAGCAATACCTCCAGAGGTACTCAGTAGTCAGTTTTTGACGACGTTACCTTCAGGAGAAATTATGGCATCCACGCACTGGCTCAGAGCAGTGCCAGTCATTATAGCAGACAGAGAACTCTTTTGTGATCTGATAGTGCTGAATATGACTGACTACGATGTCATCTTTGGAATGGACTCCCTGATCAGATACGGCGCTTCTATAGAGTGTCGTAAACAGAAAGTCGTATTCCAACCTGAAGTAGAAGCACAGTTCGAGTTCGTCGGAGAACCAAAGAGAAAGGCTAAGAAGTTTCTCTCAGCTCTAAAAGCACAGAAATTAATGGATACAAGATGTACAGGATTTTTAGCACACGTAGTCAATACTAGTCAGGACAAGGACCAACAGCTAGCAGAGGTCCGAGTCGTGTGTGACTACCCAGCAGTCTTCCCTGAGGAGTTACCAGGACTAGCACCAGACAGGGAGATTGAATTTGAGATAGCTAGAACTCATTCCCGGTACAAATCCTATCTCCAAAGCGCCCTACCGCATGGCTCCAGCAGAACTGAAGGAATTTCATGGGCAATTACAGGAGCTGCTTGACAAGGGCTTCATACGTCCTAGTCACTCACCATGGGGAGCGCCTATATTGTTCATGAAGAAGAAGGACGGGAGCATGCGCTTATGCATAGACTACAGGGCACTGAACCAAGTCACCATCAAGAACAGGTATCCTCTTCCCAGAATAGATGACCTGTTCGATCAACTAAAGGGAGTATCAGTGTTCTCTAAAATAGACCTCAGATCAGGTTACCATCAAGTGAAAGTTAAAGAAGGGGATATACTCAAGACAGCATTCAGGACTAGATACGGACACTACGAGTTCGTAGTCATGCCCTTTGGCGTGACAAATGCTCCAGCTACTTTCATGGACCTCATGAACAGGGTATTCAGGGATTACCTAGATAAATTTGTTATTGTGTTTATCGATGACATTCTTATCTATTCAGGAACTCAGGAAGAACACGCAGAGCACCTGAAAATAGTATTGCAGACCCTTCAGCAGAACCAGCTGTACGCCAAGTTCACGAAATGTGAATTTTGGTTAGATCAGGTGTCCTTCCTGGGCCATATCATCTCAAAGGATGGTATTATGGTAGACCCCAGTAAGATAGAAGCTGTGAGTAATTGGAAAAGACCCAAGAACGCCAGTGAAATCAGAAGCTTTCTGGGATTAGCAGGTTATTACAGAAGATTCGTAGAGGACTTCTCCAGGATAGCCTCCCCACTGACAGCTCTCACCAGGAAGAACAGAAAATTTCAGTGGATAGAGGACTGTGAGAATAGCTTCAGCGAGCTAAAAAGGAGATTGACCAGTGCACCTATTCTGACTCTACCAGAAAACACAGACAGCTTTGATATATATAGTGATGCCTCTAAGTTGGGACTAGGAGCGGTGTTGATGCAAGACGGTAAGGTAATCGCCTACGCCTCCAGACAACTCAAGGATTATGAGAGGAATTATCCTACTCATGACCTTGAGCTGGCAGCAATAGTGTTTGCTCTCAAGATTTGGAGACATTACTTGTATGGAGCTCAGTGCAGAGTATATACAGATCATCAGAGTCTGAAATACTTCTTCACTCAGAAGGATCTGAATATGCGACAGCGCAGATGGCTAGAGCTGGTCAAAGACTACGATATAGACATCCTCTACCACCCAGGAAAAGCAAATAGGGTAGCAGATGCACTTAGCAGAAAGTCCAGTGCTGCCCTATTATCTCTAGCAGCCATGTCACTACCCCTACAGAAAGAGATCACAGATTTCGGTCTCGAACTCATAGTCGGACAGCTCTCTACTATGACATTAGAGTCTACCTTGCTTGGTGACATCCAGATAGCTCAGGAGCAGGATCCTGAAATTCAGAGAATCAAGCAAGGGATAGCAGGATCAGAAAGTAGAGAATTCAGAGAGTCCGATAGTGGAGTATTGTACTTCGGTGACAGATTATGTGTTCCAAATCAGGAGGAACCACGGAGAAAGATTTTAGATGAGGCTCACAAGACTCCCTATGCGATGCATCCTGGCTCCACCAAGATGTATCAAGACTTGAAGAAACGTTTTGGTGGTCTGGGATGAAGAGGGACATCGCTAGATATGTCAGCACCTGTCTAACCTGTCAGAGGGTCAAGGCAGAACATCAGAGACCAGGAGGAGTTTTGCAGCCTATTCAGATCCTAGAATGGAAGTGGGAAGACATTTCTATGGATTTCATCGTGGGATTACCCAGAACCACGAATGGTTTTGATACCATCTGGGTAATAGTCGACAGATTGACTAAATCAGCCCACTTCTTAGCTATCAGGATCTCCTACTCCATGAAACAGCTAGCTCAGTTGTATCTCAAGGAGATCGTTAGACTACATGGAGTCCCACGAACCATTATATCAGACAGAGATAGCAGATTCACATCACACTTCTGGGAGTGTGTACAGTCAGCTTTGGGCACTAAGTTGAAGTTTAGCACAGCCTTCCATCCTCAGACAGATGGACAGACGGAGCGGGTAAATCAGGTACTCGAAGATATGCTTCGAGCATGTGCCCTAGATTTCAAAGGAAGTTGGTGCAAATATCTGAGTCTAGCAGAATTTGCATACAACAATAGCTATCAGGCCACTATCGGTATGGCACCTTATGAGGCTCTCTATGGGCGGAGGTGTAGATCTCCAATCTGCTGGTATGAGAGTGGTGAACAGAAAGAACTAGAACTTCAGACAGATCTAGTGGCAGATACTACAGCAGCTATACAGCAGATCCGCCAGAGGATAGAGACAGCTCAGAGCCGCCAGAAAAGCTATGCTGATACACGACGCAGACCTTTAGAGTTTTCAGTTGGGGATTCAGTGTTCCTCAGAGTAGCTCCCATGAAGGGAGTAATGCGTTTTGGGAAGAAGGGCAAGCTAAGTCCCAGATATGTGGGACCATACCTCAACAGTAGAAGAGTGGGCAAGGTAGCATATGAGCTAGAGCTACCCCAGGAAATGTCAGCTGTCCACAACGTATTTCATGTCTCTATGCTGAAGAAGCATACCCTAGATGCCACCCAAGTGATTGAGCCTCAGTCGGTACAGATCCGCGAAGACCTCAGCTATGACAGTCGGCCTATTCAGATAATAGACCGAGCAGTTAAGAAATTGCGGAATAAGGAAGTACCATTAGTCAAAGTCATTTAGCACAGTCACACAGCAGAAGAGGCAACTTGGGAGACAGAAGCTAGTATGAGACAGAAGTACCCAGAGTTATTTTAAGTTCGAGGACGAACTTTTTATAAGGTATGGGGGATTATAATGCCCGAAAATTCTCAAAACTATTTTTAGAAATATTCTACGATTTTTCTGGAATTTTAGAATATTTTTATGGAATTTTTAGAGTAGCGGAAGTAGCAAAAATATATAGAAAACGAAAATAGCCTACGCAGGAATTGAACCCGAGACCTATTGGGTCCTACAACTTATAGTGGACTCTAGTAACCAAGTGAACCCAGCAGGGCCATGCTGAAAGGAAAGGGAAACAATTTTATTTAAGTTAGAGTTGGGTTAATTAATCCCTTAATATAAATAGGGAATTAAGTGAGGAGTTTTAATTTTACCGTGACTTACCTCTTCTCCTCACCCTAACCTCACGCCGCCTCCCTCTCCTCTCTTCCTCTCGGCGCCAACCACAAGAACAAGCAAGGGTTCCGTCCCAAGGGTTCCAAGGGCAAATTTCGGCGGCGACTTCGACACGTGGACGCTCCCCTCCGCGAGAGGAACGCTTAGACGCGAGAAGATCGTCGAAAGGATCGTCTCCTCCGGAAATCTAGCGATTAGAATCATAAGAAACTTCGAGCAGGAGGTAAGAAACCCCTCACCTGCAGTATAAGTAGCTTTTCGTACGATTCTATGTTTTTAAATTAGTTATATGCAGACTTTTCGACGCATAGGGTGTATTTGACCCTTCTCGCAGGTTTAGGGATTTAGTTGAGCACCTCTAGATGGGCCAGACACGTTTCCTCCTTTCAGTTGGAGATTCTAGACGTTGTCGGGTGCCTAGAGGTGGTCTCCCTAATAGAGAGGAGAGTTGGAGCACACTAAGTGTTCGGTAAAATGCTTAGCTCGGTAAAATGCTACAGTAGACAATTTTTAATAGCTCAGTAAAATGCAATAGAAGCATTTAAATAGTTTAGTTAGTCTTGCTACAGCTTATATGGGACTACGGTCCAATGGGTGGGCACCCACAGTCGCCTCTAGGTTCAGATAACCTAGTAAAAGCAAGATAAATTAGTTAGCTATGATTCAGTGTTTTATTTTCAGTAGGGGCACTGTACAGGATTAGATATCCATTGGGTTGGGCTCCCATAGTCGGTCCCTAGGTTTAGATAACCTAGTAAACCTTACTAAATTTGGGATTTGCAACCCCGGGTTTAGTTAAGGATGCGCACATAGCATGTACAGTTGTCGGGCCCATTAGCAGTATGATTATGTATTTTAATCTATTATATTATAGTTTTTCAAAACTCACAAGAGTTAGTTATGATAGTTGAGTTTGAATTCAGTTCTAGCTTAGCTCAGTTCATGTTCAGTTCAGCTTCCTTTATTGATACTCATGATAGTTTATGATTAGCTTGTATGCTATGCTTTAGTGTTCATGTTCAGTGATTTCAGTATGTCATGTGTTAACAAGTTCATCATATGTTTGATAGCATGTTTTAAAAAGCATAAATGCATCGTATGCATGTTTTAGTGAGGTAAATGGTTTCTTACTAAGCGAAAGCTTATAGATACTTTCTTTTCCTTATACTGCAGATAAAGGTAAAGGAAAGATGGACTAGCGGAGGCTGGAGGACAATGCTACGAAGATGTGTGTGGGCAGGAACTTGGGATAGAGATCTAAGGAATTTTAGCAAGCTTGGTTTAAGCATTAAAACCTTTCAGTATTTTATCATTTGCACTTTAATATGATAATTGCTACGAATTAGTTAACCATGCACTTTATTATGCTTAGAACTCTGTTTTTATAATGATTGAATGTTAGTTATTATTGTTAGAATGTTTCTTAATCATTTTAGAACCTGTAATGAGTTTGAGGCACGAAATAGTGCTGAAATCATATCATTGGCACGAAATCAGAAACTCGAATCGATCAGCTGATCGATTCGAGAGTTTCCAATCGATCGATGGATCGACTGGGCAACTCATCTCGTGAACAGTAGGCGTCTGGATCGATCAGCCGATCGATCCAGCCAATTCCGTCGTGAACAGAAGGCTCTGGGATCGATCACTGAATCGATTGACCAGTCTGGATCGATCAGCCAATCGATCCAGAATATTGCCCGAGCACAGTAGCGTGCTGGATCGATCACTAGATCGATCCGACATTCCAATCGATCAATAGATCGATTGGGAGGTCTGATATCAGCGGAAAAATGTTTAAGTTCAGTTCCTTGACCATGGGGAAGGTAAAACATGTCATGAATAGTTAGTTTACACCCCTTAGCATGTATAGTACCAAGAAATGTTAGTAGTTTAGCAAAATTTCAGTTAGTACAGCTTCCGCACTTAGTATTTAATGATGGTCATGGATTAGTTAGCACAGATTAATGTAACGATTGGCCTCACAGCCTAGTTAGTAGAAGGTGGGTCGTTACAGATATGGCTTCGACCTGGTGCATTTGGCTAAGTGGAACTGACCGAAGCTACCCTTTATAGATTCTAACCAGTTAGACCAAGGTTTAGTATTAAGTTTAGTGGATAGGACTATTTGGAAAACCTCGAAGGCATGGTTACTCTAATGATATCCAGGTGACTCACCATAGCCCAGAAATTTATCCAAAGAATGCATGTTTGTTGCACCTTAAGCTAAACCTGAATCTAACACAAAGTTAAACTAAACCCTAAAATTGAACCTAATTCATCTCACAAAATTATATGATTCCCTGATAGAAAATATAGATCGGGTGAGATGACTAACGAACAAAAGTAAATTTTGAATTAAAATTAAATTTAAGATTAAAATTTAAAATTAAAATTAAATATCGAAATTTAAAAATTAATTTTAATCTTAAAAATTTATCTTAAAACTAACTTTAAAAACTTAAAAATTATTTTTAAAACCCTTTAAAAAAACTATTTTCAAAATTATTTTAAAAATTCTTTTAAAAAAAACTTTTTAAAAATCATTTTAAAAACTATTTTTAAAATAAAATCCTTTTAAAAACAATTTTTAAAAATCCTTTTAAAAACTATTTTAAAAAATCTTTTTAAAAACTATTTTAAAAATTATTTTAAAAAATACTCTTTTAAAAATTATTTTAAAAATTCTTTTAAAATTTTTTCAAAATTATTTAAAAACCCTTTTAAAAAAACTATTTTAAAAATACTTTCAAAAATTACTTTAAAAATCCTTTTAAAAATCCTTTTAAAAACTATTTTAAAAAATCCTTTCAAAAAAAACTATCTTAAAAAATCCTTTTAAAAAAACTATTTTAAAAAATCCTTTTAAAAGCTATTTTAAAAATTATATTAAAAACTATTTTAAAAATAAAATTCTTTTAAAAATTATTTTAAAAATCCTTTTAAAAAACTATTTTAAAAAATCCTTTTAAAAACTATTTTAAAATTATTTTTAAAAAAAACTCTTATAAAAACTATTTTAAAAATTCTTTTAAAAATTATTTTAAAAACTCTTATAAAAATTATTTTAAAAATTATTTTAAAAATTATTTAAAAACTCTTTTAAAAATTATTTTAAATATTATTTAAAAACTCTTTTAAAAAAAACTATTTTAAACATCCTTTCAGAAATTATTTTAAAAATCCTTTTAAAAACTATTTTAAAAATCCTTTAAAAAACTATTTTAAAAATTCTTTTAAAAATTATTTTTAAAACTATTTTAAAAATTAAATTCTTTTAAAAACTCTTTTAAAAATCCTTTTAAAAACTATTTTAAAAATTCTTTTAAAAATTCTTTTAAAAACTATTTTGAAAATTATTTTGAAAATCATTTTAAAAATTCTTTTAAATATTCTTTTAAAAACTTTTAAAAATCATTCAAAAATTCTTTTAAAAACTTTTAAAACACATTTTAAAAATTCTTTTAAAAAAAGTTCTTTTAAACTTTTAAAAATTATTTTGAAAATTCTTTTAAAAATTCTTTTAAAAACATTTAAAAATCATTTCAAAAATTCTTTTAAAAATTATTTTAAAAACTTTTAAAACTCATATTAAAAATTATTTTTAAAAAAAGTTCTTTTAAAATTTTTAAAATCATTTCAAAAATTATTTTAAACTTTTAAAAATCATTTAAAAAAATTCTTTTAAAATTTATTTTAAAAACTTTTAAAACTCATTTTAAAGAATTCTTTTAAAAATTATTTTAAAAATCATTTTAAAAATTTTTAAAACTTATTAGAAAAAAATTCCTTTTAAAAACTTTTAAAACTCATTTTAAAAATTCCTTTAAAAATTATTTTAAAAACTTTTAACCTATTAAAAATATTAAATTTATTCTAAATCATTTTTAATCAACCTTCAAAATATTACTTATTTTTAAAACATAATTAAAGTTTGACTTAAATTGAACCTTACTTAAATTTGTTTAATACTTTAATATATTTTACTTCAAATTACTACTAACTTTAAACTAAGTTAATCCAACTTAAAACAGAAGTAAATGAAAAAGTCAAATTATTAACCAACTCAATTAATTAATACAATGGTTAAATAATTTTAAATAAGTATTAATTTATTAAATCAAGTAAAAATTAATCAATAAATTATTGATAATGGTTAATTGTTATTGAATTAATAAAATCTCAAACTAAAGTTAAACACCTGTATCTAAAATTAATTATTGATTAATCAAACTCAAATAAATAATTATATCAAAGATATAGAGATAATTATGTGTTACTAAATCCCCTAGAACACTTAGGTAGAAAAATGTGTTAGGGCTTTAAAATTTAACACACTCAAACCTTAGCACTAAATTAAGGGGATAATAAAATAAAGAAGATTAATAAATTAAGGGAGAGTAATAAATTAAAGGAGTATCAAATTCAGGGGAGGTTTATTTTTCTAATCTCCTTAAGTTTTGTTTTTAAATCTCTTTAGAAAACTCTACCTCAATTTATTTAAAAAATTACTTTGAAAATCTTATATTAAATATTCTTAACAAATATTTTCAAAAGCTTTATTTTAAATGTTAGGTTTAGGGGGAGGATGAAATCAACCTACTTTCACACTTAGCACCAAAATTATTTTCTCCACCTTAAAAATAATGTCTTCTCTAAGTGTTTTTTTTTCAGTTTTGAAACCTTTTGATTTTAAAAACTTATGTTTGAAAATATTTTTATAAATCTAGTTTTGAAAACTAAGGTTTTAAAAACTGACTCTTTTACACTCTTATTTTGAAAAATTTTAATTAGTTTTGAAAAAGCAGTTTTTTTTCAAACTTCGAATTGAAATTTTGATTTTAAAAACCTATGTCTGAAAAGTATTTCAAAGTTGAAACTTATTTTAAAAATTTAAAACTTGATCTTAAAATTTGAAACCTATACACTTATACTTGAAAATTATCTTTTCAATTTTTTTTTTGAGAAATTCTTTCTAAGTTTGCAAATTCATTTTGAAAATTAATTTTACAAAAATTATCTCAAAATATCCTAACTCATTATTAAATTATTTTGCTACAATTAGCTACTTTTCAAAAAACTTAGTTATGTTAAGTTACTATATAGTGAAATTTCAAACTCCCCCAAGTTAGCTTGACATCATTTCTTAAATTTTTACTTTATCTGTACTCTGTATTGTTGTTTATGTCCTTATTTGATGAATACCAAAGGGGGAGGGATAGGTGGTTAAGTTAGAGTAACTAAAAGTCAAATTTAAAAAACTAACTTACACCTTAAAAATCATGCTAGTTTTGTTACTCGCATACTTTTTCACTAACTTAACCAGATTGTCATTCCATCAAAAAGGGGGAGATTGTTGGTGCGGTTAGCACTAATGGTCTAACTCAGGTTTTGATGAATGACAAATTAGGTTAAGTTAGGTTTGTTGTTGTCTGACACTCTGATCGAGTGTGCAGGCGAAGTCCAAATGGGTTGACGGGCTGACCAGACATTTGGCACGAAGTCCAAGCTGATCGACGGGCTCACCGGACGCTTGACACGAAGTCCAGCTAGGTCGATGGGCTGACCGGATAGCTGGCGAGAAGTCCAGCTAAGTCGACGGGCTGACCGGATAGCTGGTGAGAAGTCCAAGCGGCTCGACTGGCTGACCGGACGCTTGGTGAGAAGTCCAGCTAGGTTGACGGGCTGACCGGATAGCTGGCGAGAAGTCCAGACGGGTCAAAGGGCTGACCGGACGTCTGGCAGGTGAGTAAAGGTAAGTCACTGTAAGGGAGTGACTGTGAGGACGTGTTCCCGGGAAGGGAACATTAGGCGTCGATCCAGCTTAGATCCATTTTGGATATCTAAGTCGAGATCGTGACTAGATTTCGGTCTCGGAAAGACGGAATCTAAGTCATACTCTTTTTGCTAAACTATAAACTGAACTAACACTCTATTTTGCAGGTTATAATTTATATATTTGCCTCGGACTAACCTTGTTTTGCAGGAAAGGTGCTCCCTGGAAAAAGGTGGTTCGGGCGCCCGGAGGGGATCTGGGTGCCCGGAAGGGATCCGGGCGCCCGGGAGGCAAAGTATCCAAACGCATCATCGCCACGTGGAGCTCACTGGTTGGACCTGCCACGTCCCACCAGGGCGCCCGGAAGGGATCCGGGGCACCCCGAGCTTCATATAAAAGAAGGGGCAGGGGTAGAGCTTCAACAACAACTCTGAATTGACGATCTGCTATTTTGTGCTCCTACGACGCCGCAAAGCTCCGACAACGTGCTCTTTTCTTTTTGATTTCTTCCTCTGTCGGTACTGCTTTATTTTTCATTAGCAACTGTTCTTTCAATTGTAAAACGATTATTCGAATTGCAAGTGAATTGCCCAATGAAAGCACCCTCGTGTGCGGGCCTTGGAGTAGGAGTCGCCAACGGCTCCGAACCAAGTAAAATTGGCTATTGTGTTAGCATTGTCTTAATTTCGTCTTTTACGCTACGCTTACTCTTTTCGAAAGAATTTTGGTAATCGATATTCACCCCCCCCCTTCTATCGAAACATCACGATCCAACAGCCGTGTCTGGGAAACGGCCTCACCAACATCCTTCTCTGGAATCAGCACACGGTCGTATCAGATTACATGGCTAGTGCATGCTTCCGCACTGGTTCCTTCACACGGCCATGTGTGAGACACGACCGAAAAGTTTTCCTCCTCTGGATTCTTCACACGACCATGTCTAGAACACGGCCATGCACCTTTCCTTCTCTAGAGACTCCACATGGTCGTGTCATGTAGACACGACCCACGCATCTCCCTTCTCTGCACCATAAGCCTGGTCGTGTACAGCACACGACCATGCTCTATTTTGCTCCACTTGATGCTTCTTTCTCCTTTCTAGCTCTTCCAATGCTTCCATGCCCATGAAGAAATCACGGCCAGCTCATGGAAGTGAAATTTCAACCTAAAAATAAAGCAAAAAGCAAAGTAAAAATACTACTAATGAATAATAGAAACATGGAATGAAACTAATTAAAAAGAACCCTTGGGTTGCGTCTCAAGAAGCACTTGTTTAAGGTCTTTAGCTCGACTAATCTTGATTACTCCTCTCTTTTCCTTGCCCTTGGAGGGCAGACATATTTGTCACTTTTGTTGGGAGGTCTCCTCCCAACATCTTCCATCACATTATTCTCTTCGTTTGGTGGCCTCCCATGAGGATGGAAATTCCATTCCTTCAATTTGTAAATGATTGCCCTGTTACAAGAATTTAAGAGAGAAGAGACATGGTTAGAGGCTTTAGATAAATCATAATCCAATCGTTCCTTACCAATCACCAAAGAAAGTTTATGATTTTTAACATCTATAATAGCTCCTGCTGTAGCAAGGAATGGTCTTCCCAATATGATAGGGATTTTTGGGTCCTCCTCCATGTCTAACACAACAAAATCGGTGGGAATTATACTCCCACATACTTCTACCAGCACATCTTCAACGATACCCATAGGGTACCTGCAGGAGTGATCAGCAAGTTGTAGTGCCATGGTAGTAAGTTTAAAGTTGTTGAGACCTAATTTATTTCAAATAGAATAAGGAATGAGGCTAACACTTGCCCCCAAATCACAAAAAACTTTCTCAATAAATTCAGCTCCTATATTGCAAGGAATATAAAAGCTTCCGGGGTCTTTCAACTTTGGGGAAGTGTTCTTTTCATAAAGAGCGCTGCATTCCTCTATAAGTGCAATGGTCTCTATGTCTCCCTTCCTTCTCTTATTCAACATGATATCCTTCAGGAATTTGGCAAACTTGGGCATTTGAAGGATTGCATCAATGAGTGGTACTTCAACACATGTTTCTTTTACCTTCTCCAAGAATTTGCCAAACTCTTCATCCTTCTTTAACATAATAAGTCTTTGAGGAAAAGGGACTGCTATACTTTGATGGTTAAGTGGAAGAGTCTCTTCAACCTTAGTGGTACTCTCCTCATTATCTTGAATCTGATTTGGTGTTGGAGGAGAGAGCTCTTCTTCAGTGTGCATCCCTTTTGGAGCAGTCACTTGGGGATCTCCCAAGGTTCGTCCGCTCCTAAGCTCAATTCTGTTGCAGTGTTCCATGGAATTGACATCAGGCTTGCCAGGTAATTGTCCTGGTGCTCTAGAAGATGAGGAAGCTAGTTGGGCAATCTGACTTTCCAAGATCTTTTGATGTCTATCAGAATTATCCATTCTCTGAGTGAGCTTTAAAATGTCTTATTTCATTTCATTCTGAGTGGACATAATTTCTTCAAACACCTTTTCAATTTTAGACGTAAGAAAGACTTGAGAAGATTGTTGCTGGAAATTTTGCTTCCCGGACTGAAAATTAGGTCTTGCCCCCATAGATGGTCCTTGATCTTGATTGTTTCTATAGGAAAAATTTGGATAACTTTTCCATCCAAGGTTGTAGGTATTTGAGTATGGGTTGTTCTGCCTTTGATTGAAACCCATGATTGCATCACATTGCTCTAATTGATTGATTTGTGCAGTAATAGCTCCTAATGGACATGAGTCATTTGAATGTTCAGAACTTCCACATACTTCACAAGAAGAAACAACGGCATTGACCGTATTTGAAATAGCTCCCATATTCTCAAACCTTTTTGTAAGAGCATCTAGTTTTGCAGCCAATAAGGTCACTGTATCAACATCAAATTTTTTTGATGCTTTTGTTATTGGGTTCATACAAGAATAACCACCACTTCTTTCATTAGCCCATTGATGGTGGTTTTGCGCTATACTTTCAATTATCTCCTCGGCTTCATCCAAGCTCTTATTCATAAGTGCCCCTCCAGCAGCTGAATCAAGGGACACTTTTGTATGATAATTAATGTCGTTATAAAATGTATGTAGCACTAACCACCTTTCTAAACCATGGTGTGGGCATTGTCTGAGCATACTATTGTATCTATCCCAAGCTTCAAATAAAGATTCAGAGTCCGCTTGCTTGAAGCTTGCAATAAGATTCCTCATATGAGCTGTTTTACTTGGAGGATAGAATTTGTCGAGGAATTGTTGCTCACATTGCTCCCATGTGGTGATGTTATTTGGAGTCAAAGAATTCAGCCATTGCTTGGCTCTATCTCTCAAAGAAAACCCAAATAATAGTAGGCGCACTGCCTCTGAAGGAACACCATTCATTTTTATTGTGCCGCATATTTCGTAGAAGACTTCCAAGTGTTGATTCGGGTCTTCATGCGGTCCTCAACCAAACTAATTTTGCTGCACCATAGATATAATTATAAGTTTGATCTCAAAATTATTTGCTTCAATTGAAGGCCTTGAAATACTAGATCGAAATCCCCTAGCATAAGGTGTTGCATAATCCTTTAGTGGTATATTCGCCATGATAGAATGTTCTTTTTCTTCTTGTTGTCTTTGCAGAATTTTTCTTCTATGAAATGTTCTGTCTATCTCGGGGTCTAGAGGAAGAAGTTTTCCTGCAAAGTTAGATCTTCGCATAAACAAGAACAAGATAGCAAGATATGTTTACAAAAGAAAAAGAAAGAAAGAGACTAAATCAAAAGAAAACAGAGAGAAGTGAGACAAGAATGTTAGAATCAAGAATGCAGAATTAGAGTTACAACAAAAGGAATTGACAAGAATGTTATACAAGAAAGGAAAAACTTATGAAAATAGAATTCTAAGAGTTAGATTACAACTATACAAATGAAAAGAGAAGTTATGTCTAGTCTAACTCAATTGAAAATCCCTAATGTTATAGCGCAGTCCCCGGCAACGGCGCCAAAAACTTGTTGATCTCTGCAAGTGTACGGATATGTCGTAAGTAATAAGAAAAGATATCGAATCCACAGGGACTGGAATAAGCACTAAAGATGTCTCAAAGCGAGTTAGCTAAACAACCAATCAATTGATTTACAAAGTCTAAGTGTAACTATGAAAGGTAAACAAAGAAATAAAAGAATATGAAATAAGAATAAGGGTAATGATAAAGGTATGTTCTAGGAGTTTTGGTTTCTTTGTAATATTATTCAATGTAATGATCTACCAAATTTTATTTCTCAATTGTCCATCATTTGTAGAAGGTTGCCGGTTCCCTCTTGCAATAGACAACCGGCCTAGGACAGAAATATATCTAAATTCGATCAATTAAGAATGAACCCTATGTTGTCCTTACACGGGCTTGCCTGTCACGTGCGTCCCTCGGAAAATCAACATAGAAATCCACTACTTCTCAACCTCATTAAGATATAAAGATTAATTCATCTAATCTATCCTACCCTCTTGAAATACCAAATTCTCTCTCAAGATTACCTCTCAAAAGTCCTTACACGGGCATGTTCCAATCACGAACGTCCCTCGAAAAATCGAATGAGAAGCAATCTATACAAGATCCACAAGATATTCAAACATTCAATCAAGCATGGTAATTAAGCCCTAATCACAATAATCCACACAAGAAAGAATAGATACAAAATAGGGCAAAATCATAGAAATAGAAATCTTGGCAAATCCATAAGAGTTTACATCAAATATTCATTACAAATACTCCCTCCATCCTAGAATAAGAGATCTAATCCATGGAACAAGGAAAGAATCCAAAAGAAGAAGAAAATATAAACATCTTGATCCCCAAATCCAAGAAAGAAAGGGAAGAAAAGCTTATCTACGATGAAGAACCGTCTTCGGATCCAATCCTCGTTCTCTCGGAGTTGAAGCGTTGAAGATCCGCCCTTAGATCGCCGGAATTCCTCCAAGAAGATGGAGGAATGTCCAAATCTTCAATTCCCCCCAAAAGGGAGAAGATCCCCTGTTGAAATGAAGAAGAAACCTTTAAATAGAGGGGAAAAATCGGGCGCCACACGACCCCAGGACCTGGCCGTGTGTGGGACACGACCAGGCTCACTTCCCTCTCTGCCTGTCTCACACGGTTGTGTGTGAGACACGACTATGTCTGGCTCTGCCACTGCACCCCTTACACGACCGTGTAGATCCACACGCCCTGCGCTGCCTCCGACTCTGGAAACCCTGCACAGGCCGTGTGAAGCACATGGCCAGGGCATCCTTGGCCTCTGGAATTGTTGCACGGGCCGTGTATAGCACACGGCCAGGGCATTCTTCGGCTCTGGAGGGCTTGCACGACCGTGTAGTGTACACGGCCTGGCTTCCTCTGACTTCCCATCTTGGCACAGCCGTGTGAGGTTCACACGGCCAAGGCCGCTTCCTTTCCTGCTACAGTCACACGGGCAGTGATCCACACACGACCTGGGCAACCCCCTATGGCAGGGTCGTGTGGCTCACAGGGCTTGTGCCTTCCTTCCTTATTCAAGTGCCAAAATCTTCTTCAAATTTGACTCCTGTGTACACAAAATGCACAAAAGCAGATCTCCGAGCAAAAAGAATAAATATGCAAAAAGGAAAGCTAAAAGTATAAAAAATACATAGACAAAGCATGTGCAAAATATGTGAATGTGCGTCAAAACATGCTAAACAAGTGTATACAATCTACGCACATCAACATCCAAGCTCAAAGGCATTCGGGTCATACACCATACTTCCATAGTTCTCCAAGGCATTCAGGTCACACCGTTCCTCCTCAGCTCTCCAAGGCATTTGGGCCATACACCGTACCTCCAGACTCTTGTGTTGGCCAGCCAAGTTATAAGTGAGTTTGCTCTTGCGTCTGTCCCAGACTCTCATGCTGGTCGGCCAAGTTATAAGCAAGCATACCCTCACGCCCATGTTCCAAGGCATTCAGATCATACACTGTGCCTCCAAGCTCCAAAGCATTTAGGTCATACAATGTATCTCCACTCTCCAAAGCATCCAGATCATACACTATACCTACAACATCAAGTCCTAGACTCTCGTGTCGACCGACCGAGTACCAGTCGAGTTATAAGTGAGCTTACTCTCATGTCTATCCCAAATTCCTGTTCCGACCGATCGAGTTATAAGTGACCCTGCTCTCGTGCCTGTTATAGACTTTTATGGCGCTCGAATGAATTATAAGTGAACATGCCCTTGCGCTTATGTTCCAAACTCTTATGCCATCAAGCCAAGTTATAAGCAAGCATACCCTTGCGTCTATGTTCCAGACTCTTGAGCTATTCGACCGAGTTATAAACGAGTCTGTCCTCACGCCTGTCTTAGACTCTCATGCCTCTGGTTGAGTTATAAGCGAGTCTGCTCTTGCGCTTATGTTTCAGACTCTTACACCACTCAACCGCATTATAAGTGAGCATACCCTCATGCTTGTGCTCTAGACTCTCGAGCCACCCGACTGAGTTATAAGCGGGCTTGCTATCGCGCTTGTTCTCAACTCTTACCACAACTATGAACTATTTGAATGGGAATTGCTTCCAGCATAAAACTCGAATCGCAAAAATAGGACCGAGCATCCAAGCCAATGACACTAAAGAACACAAGTGTCTAGTCAGTCAAACTTATAGCCTCCTTCAACTAGACTTGAAGGGGAGACTAATGATACGATGACTAAAGTGGGACCCCCTAAGTTGTGTTTGATGTCAAGAAAGTAGGTGAATGTGGCGGTCAAAGTCAAAAAAGGGTTAGTTTTTGGGTTGTATCGATGTCATGCTGAAATAAGTCTAGTGCCATAGCCGAGTACTCTGACCGATCGAATCAAAGGGTCGATCGGACATGCTACACACATCGCTCAACTGGACCTAACCCTATATTTAAGTATGGTGGTCAAGTGCAAAATGAACCTTTGACATAAAGTCCGACCAGATATATTATCCGAGTAGATGTCAAATCTCAACATAAACCTAATCGACTCAAAGGCTAGTCGGACTAAAAGGGTTCAGCTCCCTACTTTTCCAAATGCAAGACTCTCACCTTACATCCGCCCCGCCTAGAGTCGATCGTGTTGGAGCAATCTGGGTACCCTAGGTTTTGATGTTTGGGAAAAGGTTTAAGTTAGGTTTATTGTTGTATTTGATATGCATTGTGAGTGTGCAGGATACAGGTACAACAAGGAAAGTCCAAGGGTGAGTCTTGGAAGTGTAAGTCCAAGCATGTAGTCTTGGCAACGTAAGTCCAAGTGTGATCTTGGCAAACAAGGAAAGTCCAAGGGTGAGTCTTGGCAATATAAGTCCAAGCATGTAATCTTGGCAACGTAAGTCCAAGTGTGACTTGACAATGGATGAAGTCCCGGAGGCGCGACCTCTTGGCAAAGGAAGACCCGACAATAATGACAAGGCCGATGGAAGCTCCAGAAAGTAAGACGTGAAGGATGGGGAGGCATCCGAGGGACGCAAGGCTGATGGAGGAGGCTAGAAGGCTAGGTCTAGGTTGGTCGGGCGAGAACAAGTGCTGAGTGGATGTACTCAGGGTAAAATCCCAAAATTAGGGTTTACTGTAGCAGCACTGTAGCGTTACTGTAGAAGCATTGTAGCGTTACTGTAGCAGTACTGCAGCGTTACTGTAGCAGCATTGTAGCAGTCGACTGGTGGTTTCATCAGTCAACTGGTGCAGTCGACTGGTGCAGTCGACTGGTAGCGAACAGAGGGTTGGTATCGAGCCGTTGGGCTGCAACGGTCAAATTTCCATGAAGGGCAGTCGACTGCATGTTTTGGCAGTCGACTGGTAGGCGGGGTTTTCTAACCCGTGGCCTATATAACCAAACATTGGAAGCTTGGTTGGAGTTGACGAAATTAGTGGTGGTTAACCCTAATTATAGTCTCCTAGTGCCCAAGTGATCTAGCGTGCTTGTACAAGGTTGTGGCGAGGTTTCTCCACCCACAAGGAGCTACACGAGCTAGCCAGAAGTTCTCCGGGGAATCATTCACCGATGGATCGGGATCGTCCACCTTATGGGCAGCCGTGGAGTAGGAGCTTTATCTCCGAATCACGTTAAATCAACGTGTTAGGTTTGCTTTCTATTGTTAGTGTTTATCTTGTATTTCCGCTGTGCACACTAACCATTGTAGGAAGCGACGATTTGGGTGAGACGCTATTCACCCCCCTCTAGCGGACGTCAAGGTCCCAACAAGTGGTATCAGAGCGAGCTCGCTCTTCTACGGACTAACTGCCAAGAGAGCAAGAAGCTAGAGGAAGAAGAAGATGGAGTCTGAAGGACCGCTCAGATGGGATATCCGAATTCCACCTCCGTACGACAAAGAAACCTTCAATTATTGGAGGAAGCGGTTGGAGACATGGTTGCAAATGGATTGGAACCAATGGGTTGTCTTGAGTGACCCATTTGAAGCTCCTACGGACAAGAAGGGTAAACACCTCCAACCTCGGCATTGGACCGAAGAGCAACGAGAGCAATTGAAGGCGGACAAGGAGGTAACGAGAATTTTACATATTTTACTACCTTCTAATATTTTGTTGAGTGTAGGTGAAACCACAAATGCAAGTGATCTTTGGAAAAAGATCATTGCCTATCATGAAGACCCTATAAAAATCCAAGGAGTGGAAGAGCCCAAGGAGAATGACTCATTGGTCCAAGAAGAGAAAGACCAATCCGATGTTGACAAGAGGTCAACATTCGAGGAGGAAAAGGAAGAGGAGGAAGAGAAAGAGAAGGAAGAGGTGGAAGAGGAGAGATCTTCCACATCCTCAAGAGATGAAGAAGTGGAAGAGTCCACATCCTCAAGTGAAGAGGAAGAAGAGAAATCCGAGGAAGAGGAGATCTTGGAAGCTCAACCCTCTACCTCAACTACCAAGAAGAGCACAAAGGACCACATCAAATGTTTTGAGTGTGGTAAGATGGGGCACTACAAGAGTAGGTGTCCTTCGCTCAAGAAGGTAAAGGAGGTAAACTCCAAACTCACTAAAGTTAATTTAGAAACTAATGTGAGTTGTAGGAAGAAGAAGAAGAAGGAGAAGAAGCACATTAGGTGCTTTACATGTAGTGAGTGGGGTCACTACCACACAAAGTGCCCAAGGAGAGGAGAGCTCAAGAAATTGGCGCACTTGAAGAAGTGGGAGAAGAAGAGAGCTTCAAGGATAAGGAAGGTAAACCCTAATTTGAATGCTAGTTCAAATTTAAATCGTTATAATGCTATTTATCATGAAAATAGAATGCATGATAAACCTAAGGACAAATATATACCTCCTCATGCTAGATCTACCATACCTAAGGTTAGGAAGGTAGATAATTACTTAGGCACAATTCTAAGGACTTTAGATATAAGTCTGAGGCTAGCAATGCTCATAAGAATAAACAAAAATCCAAATCTATGGATTTGGTAAGGGAAAACCAAGTCTTAAGGTCAAGACTTGATAATTTAGAGAGAACCTTAGCAAGAATGGAAAACTTGCTTAAGGGGCAAAGTGAGCACAACCTTGGAAAAGCTAGACAAGAGTCATCCAATGGCTATAGAGGTTTGGGATACAAACCCAAAGCCAAGAAAGATGTGACTTCCTTTCATAGGGTTCCATATAGCTATGGAACCAAACCTAGGACTTGTAACAACCACCCTTTCTTACTACTACTCTCTAAGGGAGATTGTTACCTAACTATAACTTCCCTCCTAGTGGCACTGACTCCATAATTAGAGTCAGGTAGATTTTATCACAGATCAGAGGAATTCCCACCGAAAAATTCGGCAGAATCTCTCCTGTACCGGTGACCAAATCCACAATACATAAAAGATATACACAGCCACATGCGGCTGGATCACAATATTCTTCACAACCACGCATTAATAAATCATATTCTAATCAAAAACTAAACTAGCAATAAGAATTAAACTCAAAACTCTCAGAACAAAGCATAACAAGCTACAATGCACTTCGAACTCAAGCATAAACTCATGATTTCATAATGGAAATAAGGAAAATGAACTAGACATAAACTCTAAATGAATAAGTCTTGCTAGTCCCCTCTGGATCCCTCCATAGTTCAGCCACCACACACATCCATCATCACCACCACCCTATCGCCTCCCTCCATATCTTAGCTTTTCCTTTATCTGCAGTAGGAGGAAAGAAAACAAGATCTATAAGCGAAAACGCTTAGTAAGTACTAATCTATCTCACAAAACTCGAAATGCATAAATGAAATGCATAAGTACTGAAACTGAAATACTAAAACTATCTGCATATGCTCATGGTATACAGAAAATGAACTAGATACAAATCATACTCAGTATCAAGCAGAATAACAAGAAACTAACTATGTAAACTTAGAATTAAAGAAACTAACCATTCTTATTTATTCTAAGCATGTAACTTGTTTCATTTCTTATATCCTTGTGTTAGAAATTAATATTTTAATTCCTATCTTTTACTCACTTCTTCTTTCTTTCTTTCTTAACTTTTCTTTTCTTTGGGCCCAGGCTTAGTACCAACTCATGCGCGTTCCCTAATAGGTTGGGGTTGCGAGCCACCAATCCTAAAAGAGCAGACCTCGGTCTACCAGGGCCAAGACCTCGGAAATGGTCACCTGGATTTGTTTAACGACAAGCTCTTGGATGTCGGGTACTAGCCTCTTACTTTAATTTACTTGTTATCTCTTTTTTTTAACTAGACCTTGGTCTTTTTCTTTACTCACACTATTCATAATCCTTTATTAGAGCTTATTAGAATTCTGTAGATATATCTAACAAGTGTAGGATTACAACTAACCAAGCATGTTATAAACTAAACTAAAGAAAGCAATTTAAAGCCTTTGAATCATACTGTGAAAACATGGCAAAGGATGCTATTTTTGTGCTTCTAAACATGCTGTAAAATCAAGTATGGAATGATTCTAATCATGCTGTAAAAACAAGTATAGAACGATACTTTAGGGCTTCTAACCCTGCTGTAAGTACATGGCAAGGATGACTACTCTAAGGCTTTTAAACATGCTGAAAAATAGAATAAAACATGCTACTTTAATCTTCTAAACATGCTATACAAAATAGGCAAAAACATACTACTTTAAACTTTCTAATCATGCTAGAAATAAAGCAAAAGGAAGCTAACTTTGGGCTTTCTAAGTATGCTGTAATAAACAGGTATAGGATGCTACTTTAGTGATTCCATTCATGCTGTAAAAATAGGCAAGGAATGCTACTTTAGTGATTCCAATCATACTGTAAATATAGTAAAAAGGAAGCTAATTCTAGACTTTTTAGCATGCTGCAATAAAAGTAAAAGAATGCAACTTTATGCTTCTTATCATGTTGTAAAAACCCTAAATCCATTTGCTGGAATTTATGGCAGCAATTAGACCTACACGAATACTACATTTAAGGGCTGTAGGCATGCTTAAAAGACAACTATAAGCTGATATTAAGGCTGTCCAGTTTCAACAGGAGTTCGAAATAGAATTTCTATGTAAGAAATGCTCAAAATCTACTTGGTATAAGGAGCTAGCGGCTTAGGTAACACAAAAAACTACTTAACTGTATAACGAAACCAATGGTAAAGCCACTTGGCACAAATCATACTACAAGTTTAATTAATCTAAACAAAATTCGGATCTCCCTGTAAAGCTCACGGCAGGACTCGATTGACATCAAGAACCCACACAACTTCAATCCCGCAAGCTCAAATCATGCTTTGTTAGATTGGCAAAAGACAATCAAAACCCAATCCTTCCTCAAAAACTCACGGCAGAAATCCATAGATCTCAAAATCCATACTATTTCCATTCCGAAAGCCAACAAATCGAAGCAAAACTCGAAACAACTCCTACCGCAGGTGAGTAGTACTTACCTTTGCTTGTCCTTGCACTTACAACTGAGAAGAAGGGAAGGGAACTTCTAGGGCTAGGTAGATCCCTTTTCCGGCGTGTCCTCTGAGCTCTCGGGCTTCTCTCCGCCGGGAACAGCCACCGTGGATGAAGGACGGTTGGAGGGAAGCTTCGCCGACGTCGGAATCTCCAACCCTAGCTGCTCCTGGTTTCCGCCGAGAGTTCTTGCGTCGTCGCGAGGTAGAAGGCGAAGAAGAATTTAGAGAGAAGAAGTTAGGTTTTCTAAAATCCCAAAACTTATTTCCTTTTATAAGTAATCGGATATAACTCAACTATACTATAACCTTATTTAACTCTATTTGAGATTAACATAAATCTCTTATCCCAGCTGGTCAAGCCGATTTGGCTTGGTTTGGTCCGACCCGAGGTCGCGGGTTCGAACCTCTTCTCCACACTTTTTGCTTAAACTTCTTTGGTTTTGTAAAAATACTAAACGACCTCCAAAAATTACGTAAAAATACTCTAAAAATTCCTAAAAATCTCTAGAATATTTTAAAGGCATTTCCAAATATTTTTATGGCCCTTTAGAACTTGAAATGGGAAAAATTGGGTCGTTACAATCCCCCATACCTTATTAAAAGTTCGTCCCCGAACTTAGAATAGCTCTGGATACTTTTGTCTCATGCTGTCCTCCTGCTCCCAAGTGACTTCCTCGTGCTTCTGGTTCTGCCAGATGACCTTCACTAATGGTACTTCTTTATTTCTCAATCTCTTAACTGCTCTGTCCACTATCTGTGTAGGTCTGCTCTCATAACTAAGATCCTCTTGGATCTGCACCGACTGAGGCTGAATCACTTGGCTCGGGTCATGGAGACACTTCTTTAGCATAGAGACATGAAACACATTGTGTATTGCTGACATGTCTTGTGGTAAGTCCAGCCTGTAAGCTACTTTCCCAATCCTCTCTATGATCAGGTAAGGTCCTACATAGCGAGGACTTAATTTGCCCTTCTTGCCAAATCTCATCACTCCCTTCATAGGAGCGACCTTGAGGAAAACTGAATCTCCTACTTGGAATTCCAATGGCCTACGGCGTGTGTCAGCATAACTCTTCTGTCTGCTCTGGGCAGTCTCGATTCTCTGTCTGATTTTCTGGATTGCTTGAGTAGTCTCGTCTATCACCTCTGTCTGAATGCCCAGCTCTGCTTCCATCTCTTTTCTCTCTCCTTCTTCTTGCCAGCATATGGGTGATCTGCATTTCCTGCCATAAAGTGCTTCATAAGGTGCCATCTTGATGGTGGCCTGATAGCTATTGTTGTAAGCGAATTCAGCTAAGCACAAATACTTGCACCAACTTCCTTTGAAATCTAGCGCGCAAGCTCTAAGCATGTCTTCTAAAATCTGATTCACTCGCTCTGTCTGTCCATCAGTCTGTGGATGGAAAGCTGTGCTGAACTTGAGTTTGGTGCCTAGTGCATTCTGAACGCACTCCCAAAAGTGTGAGGTGAAGCGCCCATCTCTATCAGAAACGATAGATTTAAGAACTCCATGATGTCTGACTACCTCTTTAACATATAGCTGGGCCAACTGCTCTATGGAGTGGTACACCTTGATGGCTAGGAAATGAGCAGACTTGGTCAATCGGTCTACTATTACCCATATCGCATCATATCCATTGGTGGTTCTTGGAAGACCTGTTATGAAGTCCATGGAAATGTCTTCCCATTTCCATTCTGGTATTGGAAGAGGCTGAAGAACTCCTCCTGGTCTCTGGTGTTCTGCTTTGACTCTCTGGCATGTCAAGCAGGTACTGACATACTTAGCCACATCTCTTTTGAGTCCTGACCACCAAAACCTCTGTTTCACATCTTGGTACATCTTGGAAGAACCAGGATGCATGGAGTATGGTGTACTGTGAGCTTCCTCTAAGATCTTCTTTCTCAGTTCCTCATCATTGGGCACGCAAATGCGACTCCCCTGATAAAGAATTTCGCTATCTGTCACTCTAAACTCTGAGTTGTCTTCTTTCTGTATCCCCTGCTTGATCTTCTGGATGTCCGGATCTTCGCTTTGCTTTCTCTGTATCTCCACAAGCAATGTAGACTCTAAGGTCAATGCAGAGAGCTGTCCTTCGATAATTTCAAGCCCAAAATTTGACAACTCCTAGTGGCAGGGCTAGTGATGACAACGACATCGGTGATGCACTAGATTTTCTGCTGAGTGCATCCGCCACTTTGTTAGCTTTGCACGGGTGGTAGAGAATTTCACCGTCGTAATCTTTGACCAACTCCAGCCATCTTCTCATGTTTAAGTCCTTCCGAGTGAAGAAGTACTTAAGACTCGATGATCTGTGAAAATTCTACACTGGACTCCATACAAATAATGTCGCCAGAGTTTAAGTGCAAAAACCACAGCTGCCAGCTCGAGATCATGAGTAGGGTAGTTCTTCTCATAGTCTTTGAGTTGTCTGGAAGCATAAGCTATCACTTTTCCTTCTTGCATGAGTACAGCTCCTAAACCCATCTTGGAAGCATCACTGTAGATGTCAAAACTCTTGTCGCTCTGTGGAGCAGTCAGAATGGGAGCACCGATCAATCTCTTCTTTAGCTCTTGGAAGCTCTGCTCACATTTATCTGACCATTCGAATCTCTTGTTCTTTCCGGTGAGGGCTGTTAGTGGAGAAGCTATCCTGGAAAAATCCTCCACGAACTTCCTGTAGTACCCTGCTAGACCAAGGAAGCTTCTGATCTCTCTGACGTTCTTGGGTCTACTCCAGTTGTTGACCGCTTCCACTTTGGCTGGATCCACTTGAATACCTTCTTTAGAGATAATGTGACCTAAAAACGCCACCTGATTTAACCAGAACTCGCACTTTGAGAATTTAGCATAAAGACGTCTGCTGAAGAGTCTGCAGTACTATCCTCAAGTGCGTGTCATGCTCCTCTGGGGTCCTTGAATAGACCAGAATGTCATCGATGAATACAATGACAAATTTGTCAAGATATTCTCTGAACACTCTGTTCATTAGGTCCATGAAGACCGCAGGTGCATTGGTCACTCCAAATGGCATAACTATAAACTCGTAGTGTCCATATCTGGTTCTGAATGTCGTTCTGGGTATATCTCTTTCTTTCACTTTCAGCTGATGGTACCCAGAGCGCAAGTCTATCTTTGAGAACACCGTCGCTCCTCTTAACTGATCAAATAAGTCATCGATCCTGGGGAGGGGGTACTTGTTCTTGATTGTCACTTGATTCAAAGCTCTGTAGTCTATGCACATCCGCATTGTCCCATCTTTCTTCTTGACAAACAACATAGGAGCTCCCCAAGGTGAGTGACTAGGGCGAATGAAGCCTTTGTCCAGTAACTCCTGTAGTTGCTCTTGTAACTCCTTCAGCTCTGCTGGAGACATGCGATACGGAGCTTTCGAAATTGGACCGGTTCCAGGAACCAATTCAATCTCAAATTCCATCTCTCTGTTGGGAGGTAGTCCAGGTAACTCTTCTGGAAATACTTCTGGATACTCGCGTACTACCCGAACCTCCTCCTGCTTGGGTCCCTTCTGCTCTGCTGCCTTTACTATGTATGCAAGGAAGCCTGCACACCCTTTGGCTAACATCTGGTGTGCTGCTAGAGATGAGAGGAGCTTCTGGGTCTTCTTCCTTGGCACTCCTGTGAACTTAAAAGTTGGCTCACCTTCTGGACTAAAAATCACTTTCTTTCTGCGGCAGTCCACTGAGACACTGTACTTGCTGAGGAAATCCATACCAAAAATGATATCGAAATCCTGCATGGCGAGGACTATTAGATTTACATATAATTCTCGGTCTGAAATTCTAACCAGTACAGCTCGAAGCCACTGATTGGATTCCATGACTTCCCCAGAAGGTAGGGTCGTCAGGAACTTGGAGTTCGTACTCTCTGTAGGCACCTGTAAACTACTGGCAAAAGGTATCGATACGAAAGAATGGGTCGCCCCAGTGTCAAATAGTACAGTAGCTATGTGTTGGAAAATAACTACTTGACCTGTTACGACCGTGGAGGCACTAGCAGCTTCTTCTTTGGTGAGGGAGAATACTCTGGCACCATCAAAGGCTGGGATTGGTGGGGCTTCTAACCTTCCTTGACTGATGTAGGGTCCCTCTAATGCTGCTCCCATGTGGTGTAACTGTGCAGGCTGGCCTCCATATTGCAATGGCTGTGGCTGAGGTGCTTTGAATTTATTAGGACACTCTTTAGCCATGTGTCCTTCCTGACCACAGGAGTAACATCCAGTCTTACCCAGAAGACAAGCTCCTGGATGTGTTCTCCCACATTTGGGACAGGGAGGGAACTTGGTCTGCTTGTTTGCTGGTCCTCCCTTCTGGCCACCTCCTGTGTTCCACTGCTTCCTTTTACCTTTGCCTTTCCAGTTCTGTTTACTTGACTGTGACTTCTGGCTTCCTGCTGTCTTGTCCTCTGTCTTCACTGGCTTATGTTGTGCTCGCTGTGCTTTGATGTTGTTCATGTAATGTTCAGCAATTAATGCTCTACTGATCAATTCTTCGCCAGTCTGGGGTCGATGAGCTCCACTGCTCACATTCAGTGCTATCTGTGGTCTCAGCATTCTGAGCAGCAGCCTGACTCGCTCCTTCTCTGTACTCACTAGCTCTGGACAGAGACGAGCTAGTCTGTTGAACTTCTTGGCTGCTTCTTCCACCGACAAGTCACCTTGTTTGAATTCTATAAACTCCTCGTAGTGCTTGTTGGTAATCTGCAGGTGGAAGAATTCTTCATAGAACTCTGACTGGAAATCTGCCCAGGTCATCTGATCGGCTGCTCTCTTGGTCTTTATCCTCTCCCACCACATACGAGTGTCTCCAGACAGACAGAAAGAGGCGCACTTGACCTTCTCGACTTCTGGCCAGTCAAGAAGCTCCATAGTGCTCTCTAGTGTTTTAAACCAAGCCTGGGCATCCCAGGGCTCAGTCGTGCCTGAGAAGCTCTCTGGTTTCAGTTTAAGTCACTGTCTCCTATGACGGCTCCCTGCGTAGCTGGTGGAGTCTCAGTTACCACTGGGGTCTCTGCAGTGACAGCTGGAGGAGGGGGAGGAACTGCTGGTTGATTTGCCATCAGATTGGCTATCACCCGTTGCTACTCTGCTACTTGCCTCTGGAGCTGAGCAACCACTTCAGAAAGGTTGGGCTCAGTTGCTCTAGGCACTTCGTTCCCTTGAGCTGGTTCCTCAGTGTGAGTAGCACGGGGACGTCCTCCTCTTGCCATCTGATTATGCAAGGTAAAAGCTTGATATCTTACTTTAACCCTTCTAATCATACATAAATATGAATAAAGAAAAAGGGAAACTAAATCTTCTATCTTACTTTAGTACTCAAAAAGGAAGGTACTCTATACTGCAGTAAAATAAGGAAAGCAAAAATAAGAAAGGAATTAAATACTTTCTTACTTGGAGACGGCAAGGATGATGCTGATGTGTGTGTGATGCTGGAGAATGGAACACTGCTCTGATACCAACTGTAACAACCACCCTTTCTTACTACTACTCTCTAAGGGAGATTGTTACCTAACTATAACTTCCCTCCTAGTGGCACTGACTCCATAATTAGAGTCAGGTAGATTTTATCACAGATCAGAGGAATTCCCACCGAAAAATTCGACAGAATCTCCCCTGTACCGGTGACCAAATCCACAATACATAAAAGATATACACAGCCACATGCGGCTGGATCACAATATTCTTCACAACCACGCATTAATAAATCATATTCTAATCAAAAACTAAACTAGCAATAAGAATTAAACTCAAAACTCTCAGAACAAAGCATAACAAGCTACAATGCACTTCGAACTCAAGCATAAACTCATGATTTCATAATGGAAATAAGGAAAATGAACTAGACATAAACTCTAAATGAATAAGTCTTGCTAGTCCCCTCTGGATCCCTCCATAGTTCAGCCACCACACACATCCATCATCACCACCACCCTGTCGCCTCCCTTCATATCTTAGCTTTTCCTTTATCTGCAGTAGGAGGAAAGAAAACAAGATCTATAAGCGAAAACGCTTAGTAAGTACTAATCTATCTCACAAAACTCGAAATGCATAAATGAAATGCATAAGTACTGAAACTGAAATACTAAAACTATCTGCATATGCTCATGGTATACAGAAAATGAACTAGATACAAATCATACTCAGTATCAAGCAGAATAACAAGAAACTAACTATGTAAACTTAGAATTAAAGAAACTAACCATTCTTATTTATTCTAAGCATGTAACTTGTTTCATTTCTTATATCCTTGTGTTAGAAATTAATCTTTTAATTCCTATCTTTTACTCACTTCTTCTTTCTTTCTTTCTTAACTTTTCTTTTCTTTGGGCCCAGGCTTAGTACCATCTCATGCGCGTTCCCTAATAGGTTGGGGTTGCAAGCCACCAATCCTAAAAGAGCAGACCTCGGTCTACCAGGGCCAAGACCTCGGAAATGGTCACCTGGATTTGTTTAACGACAAGCTCTTGGATGTCGGGTACTAGCCTCTTACTTTAATTTACTTGTTATCTCCTTTTTTTAACTAGACCTTGGTCTTTTTCTTTACTCACACTAATCATAATCCTTTATTAGAGCTTATTAGAATTCTGTAGATATATCTAACAAGTGTAGGATTACAACTAACCAAGCATGTTATAAACTAAACTAAAGAAAGCAATTTAAAGCCTTTGAATCATACTGTGAAAACATGGCAAAGGATGCTATTTTTGTGCTTCTAAACATGCTGTAAAATCAAGTATGAAATGATTCTAATCATGCTGTAAAAACAAGTATAGAACGATACTTTAGGGCTGCTAACCCTGCTGTAAGTACATGGCAAGGATGACTACTCTAAGGCTTTTAAACATGCTGAAAAATAGAATAAAACATGCTACTTTAATCTTCTAAACATGCTATACAAAATAGGCAAAAACATACTACTTTAAACTTTCTAATCATGCTAGAAATAAAGCAAAAGGAAGCTAACTTTGGGCTTTCTAAGTATGCTGTAATAAACAGGTATAGGATGCTACTTTAGTGATTCCATTCATGCTGTAAAAATAGGCAAGGAATGCTACTTTAGTGATTCCAATCATACTGTAAATATAGTAAAAAGGAAGCTAATTCTAGACTTTTTAGCATGCTGCAATAAAAGTAAAAGAATGCAACTTTATGCTTCTTATCATGTTGTAAAAACCCTAAATCCATTTGCTGGAATTTATGGCAGCAATTAGACCTACACGAATACTACATTTAAGGGCTGTAGGCATGCTTAAAAGACAACTATAAGCTGATATTAAGGCTGTCCAGTTTCAACAGGAGTTCGAAATAGAATTTCTATGTAAGAAATGCTCAAAATCTACTTGGTATAAGGAGCTAGCGGCTTAGGTAACACAAAAAACTACTTAACTGTATAACGAAACCAATGGTAAAGCCACTTGGCACAAATCATACTACAAGTTTAATTAATCTAAACAAAATTCGGATCTCCCTGTAAAGCTCACGGCAGGACTCGATTGACATCAAGAACCCACACAACTTCAATCCCGCAAGCTCAAATCATGCTTTGTTAGATTGGCAAAAGACAATCAAAACCCAATCCTTCCTCAAAAACTCACGGCAGAAATCCATAGATCTCAAAATCCATACTATTTCCATTCCGAAAGCCAACAAATCGAAGCAAAACTCGAAACAACTCTTACCGCAGGTGAGTAGTACTTACCTTTGCTTGTCCTTGCACTTACAACTAAGAAGAAGGGAAGGGAACTTCTAGGGCTAGGTAGATCCCTTTTCCGGCGTGTCCTCTGAGCTCTCGGGCTTCTCTCCGTCGGGAACAGCCACCGTGGATGAAGGACGGTTGGAGGGAAGCTTCGCCGACGTCGGAATCTCCAACCCTAGCTGCTCCTGGTTTCCGCCGAGAGTTCTTGCGCCGTCGCGAGGGAGAAGGCGAAGAAGAATTTAGAGAGAAGAAGTTAGGTTTTCTAAAATCCCAAAACTTATTTCCTTTTATAAGTAATCGGATATAACTCAACTATACTATAACCTTATTTAACTCTATTTGAGATTAACATAAATCTCTTATCCCAGCTGGTCAAGCCGGTTTGGCTTGGTTTGGTCTGACCCGAGGTCGCGGGTTCGAACCTCTTCTCCAACACTTTTTGCTTAAACTTCTTTGGTTTTGTAAAAATACTAAACGACCTCCAAAAATTACGTAAAAATACTCTAAAAATTCCTAAAAATCTCTAGAATATTTTAAAGGCATTTCCAAATATTTTTATGGCCCTTTAGAACTTGAAATGGGAAAAATTGGGTCGTTACAGGACTAGTGGTCAAGCTAAAAGTACAAGGGAAGTTGTCCCTAAGAGTACTTTTGCAAAGACCAATGTGACTAAGACTTCTAATAAGTCCAATAAAGTCACAAATAAGGTTACAAGGGGAGTTAGCCCTAGAAGTGACCTAGTGGAAGTAACCAAGGCTTCTAAAAAGCCTAGAAAGATCCTTAGGAAGGTATCTAGGGAAGTCATCCCTAGTGAGTACCTAGAGCATCCAAGGAGCACCAATAGGTTTTGGGTTCCTAGGAGCATAGTCTCTACACCCTAGATGGGTTTAGAGAGTGTCAACTCCAATTGGAAGGGTAGTTAACCCAACTTTGATAAAAGTTGACACTTGAAAGCATTTTCAAGGTTATTGTTAACCTTTGAAAATGAAAAGGATTATTAAGTGTACTCTTTAAGAAGAGTAAATTGTGTCAAAATTTGAGGATTTGAGTTTAACTTAAATTGGCACAAATAGAAAATGGATAAAAGAAATGCCAAGTTGGGTTTTGGCATTCTTTCAAGAGATAAGCAATCTAAGCTTAATTTTAAGGTTTTAGCTAAGGTTTAAGGATACTTAGATAGATGATCTAGGTATATTTTATTTATGCTAAAATACCATGATTGATTGCATATTATATGTCATGACATCATGTGTTGCATTCATTTTATTTTGAAAAATATAAAAATATCATGTCATGTCATAACATACATCATTTAGCTATAGCTTGCTTCGCTTTTGAAAATTGCTTATTTTAATGTATGCCATTAATCATCATGCAGTATGTCAATTTCCTTATAATTAAGGACAAAAGGCATTTATTATGTATGGAAGTGTCCCAACAAGAGGGATCATATCAAGTGGCATCCTAGATGGATGATCATGATTTTTACAATGCCTAGATAGAGATGCATGATCTCTTAGTTTAGGGCAAGACCAAATATACATCTCACAAAGAACTATAAGATGACTTGTATGTGTTTTAATACACGTTAGATACAAGTGAGATGTTAAGATGGTGAACTAAACTCAAGATGTTGATCTAGTGCATCTTGTTGAGTTTTAGGTTCATCAAAACACATAGTTATGTGTCTTCCAATCATTGGGAAAGCTAATGTACAAGTCATGTGCATTGAGCCCAAAGAACATGGTTGGATATTGGTTTTGAAAAAGATTTCAAAATACTTTTGAAAAAACCTTGGTGAAGACTATCTTTTGATAGTAATCATCATTGGAAAGTTAGACACAAACTAGGAGAAAACATTGAAGTTTTCAAGAGTTTTCAAATTTGTGTCAATCTTTGAAAATAGGAACTATTTTCATAGAAAACTATTTTTCCTTGATAAAGTATACCCTAAATAATGTCTACATGAGTTTTCATGATGAAAACAAGTATGTATTGGTTAAGAAAAACCAAAGTAAAGTTTCGGTTGAGGTTTAGTTTCATTATTGAATTTTGAACCTTAAAACTTCGAGTTTTGGTTTTCCTAATTATTTAGGAACCCCAAGTCATTGTTGGTGCAATGATAGAATTTTGACCATATTTTTAGGGGGAGTTACTCTTTGAAAACATAAAAATCTTTTCCAAGACCAAAAGGAGGTCAAGTGTTAAGGTAGCACATGACATTGGTATGGGAGGTGTTACCAAGGATAAGGGAGAGTCATCCAAGGCCAATAAGAAGGAATATTCTAGGGTAGCATATAATTATAACAAGGATGAGGTGTCCAAGATTAAGGACAAGAAGAAATTAACCAAAGACAAGGTGTCTAAGGTTAAGAAGGTGAGTTTAGTAGGCCAAGTGTCAACCGAGGTGCACCGAAGTGGCCTAGCCATAGTGGATGAGTCACCAAGGGAGGTGACTAAGGTTAAGATTCCTAAGGTTAGGAAGAGCCTTTGGGACCCATGATAGATGGGTTATCAACTGTGCGAAGTGGTTAGGAGACAGACTTAAGTCTCTAACCTAGTGGGTTGGCACAATTGGGATATGTTTCGTGCATAGAAATATGAATTGGGTTCATATTGCATGAAAATTAGTTTTTGATGTATAGATGCCATATAAACTCATGCTAGGAAAGTATTGTGGTTTAGTATGGGCAGATACATCAAGAAGAAGCCAAAACTAGGACTTTAGGTCAAGGTTCAATTGAACCATTTAGCTAGTTTTGAATTTTGTGTCAATCTTGGTATTTGTGATAAATATATTTTTATATATATTTTTCCCAAGTAGATATTGATATAATAGACCTCTCCACAAAATTTGGGGATTTTTGGAGGTCTGTGGAATTTCTAGCGCATTTCTGAAGTTGGCCAGAAAAGGTTAATTTTTTCATAAATAGTGTACTAGTCGACTGGTACAATTACCAGTCGACTGGTAACACTGTTCACGAGCACAGAATGTCTCTGTAAGCTCGTTTTCATGGGGGCAGTCGACTGGTACTTCTTGCAGTCGACTGATACGGTCTGAAAATGTTTTTCAAGCATTAGAAAATGACCAAAAGAGTGATGAACATGTATGTAATCTTATGGGGGATTAATACATGATGTTTATGGTCATTAGAGGTCAAAGAGTCCAATAATTGGGATATTTTTGGAGCTCTTTTTTGATGTATGGCAAAGGGGGAGAAGTTTAGGTTTAAGTGGGAAACTTACATACCTTTGCAAGAAACCCTAGCTCAAGGGGGAGCTTAGGTGAAGGGGGAGCGATTGCTCATTTATTAGCAAAAGGGGAGAAGTTTACCTGTGCAAGAAATCCTAGCTCAAGGGGGAGCTTAGGTGAAGGGGGAGCCTAGGATTAGGTTCCATGATTTATGCATGTGTAGATTACATATATTTATTTGCATATGTATTGCTATATTGTTTCCCTAACTTAAACGGGTTGCCAAACATCAAAAAGGGGGAGATTGTTTGAGCAATCTGGGTACCCTAGGTTTTGTGTTTGGGCAAAGGTTTAAGTTAGGTTTATTGTTGTATTTGATATGCATTGTGAGTGTGTAGGATACAGGTACAACAAGGAAAGTCCAAGGGTGAGTCTTGGCAGTGTAAGTCCAAGCATGTAGTCTTGGCAACATAAGTCCAAGTGTGATCTTGGCAAACAAGGAAAGTCCAAGGGTGAGTCTTGGCAATGTAAGTCCAAGCATGTAGTCTTGGCAACGTAAGTCCAAGTGTGACTTGGCAATGGATGAAGTCCCGGAGGCGCGACCTCTTGGCAAAGGAAGACCCGACAACAATGACAAGGCCGATGGAAGCTCCAGAAGGCAAGACGTGAAGGATGGGGAGGCATCCGAGGGACGCAAGGCTGATGGAGGAGGCTAAAAGGCTAGGTCTACGTTGGTCGGGCGAGAACGAGTGCTGAGTGGATGTACTCGGGGTAGAATCCCAAAATTAGAGTTTACTGTAGCAGCACTGTAGCGTTACTGTAGCGGCACTGTAGCAGTCGACTGGTAGCAAACAGAGGGTTGGTATCGAGCCGTTGGGCTGCAACGGTCGAATTTCCACGAAGGGCAGTCGACTGCATGTTTTGGCAGTCGACTGGTAGGCGGGGTTTTCTAACCCGTGGCCTATATAACCAAGCATTGGAAGCTTGGTTGGAGTTGACAAAATTAGTGGTGGTTAACCCTAATTATAGTCTCCTAGTGCCCAAGTGATCTAGCGTGCTTGTACAAGGTTGTGGCGAGGTTTCTCCACCCACAAGGAGTTACGCGAGCTAGCCGGAAGTTCTCCGGGGAATCATCCACCGACGGATCGGGATCGTCTACCTTATCGACAGCCGTGGAGTAGGAGCTTTATCTCCGAACCACGTTAAATCAACGTGTTAGGTTTTCTTTCTATTGTTAGTGTTTATCTTGTATTTTCGCTGTGCACACTAACCATTGTAGGAAGCGACGATTTGGGTGAGACGCTATTCACCCCCTCTAGCGGACGTCAAGGTCCCAACAGATCGGACCTCTAGGATTCAACTTCTCACTCATGGGCATGACGCTCATCTTACATCCGCTCGGCCCCAGCGCCAGTCGAACATCTGGGGTCAGTTCCCCATGTGAACATGGCTCCTTGTCTACAGCTAGTCGGCCCAGAGCCAATCAGACTCTCTTTAGGAGATAGTATTGTAGCATCCAAAATCCAAAATCCAAAATAAATTAAAGTATTGAATAAGTTAAAATAATTAAGGACATAGATAAGGAAAGGATTAATAATTTGGTTAAGGAAAGCTAGTAAAAATTAAATTGAATACACGTATCATGATAAATTAATTTCATGAATAGGATTTAATTATCATACGCATGTGATAAGTTTTGGTTGGCAATTGATTTAATTATACACATGTCATGGCTAAGGAGGTGTACGAATTAGGATTGGTATACCTATGATAATAAAATATTTAATTATTGAACGAAACATTTTGAACCATAAATAGATTTAACATATATAGTAATCGATTATTTAATTCATGAGATAAATAAAAAGTAAGACTTGACAATAAATGGTCTAGGAGTTGAAACGAGTCATGGTAACAATTATAAAAGAATGGAGCAATATAATCTTCATGGGGAGAGGAACTATGGGAGAAAAAGAGAGTGAGATAGCCATCGTCAAGAGGGAGGAGCCACCGAGTGTTGTGGAGTTTAGTCACAGAAAAATGGGTACGTTCTCACCCCCTTAATTTAACAATTAATCTATTAAATTAGGTTGTGCAAAAGAGATAGTTCTAGATTGATTGATTTTTAGACGGAGATATCATTTAGGGTATTCGGATACTAGGTTAAAAAGAAAGATTATATTTTGTTTCTTCTTTCCTGTTGATCGTCTCTTTAAATGCACTAAACAAAATATGTATTCCTATTGTAACATGTTTATGTATTATTTTCCTTCTACGTTTTTTCCTTAGAGCGCGTTCCATACTTTTCTTGTTTTTCTCTTCTGCCATAATCAGGTTTTATAATAGGTAAATACCATGCCAAAGTGCAGAGTATGTACATGTATTTTTAAAATCTTATTTTTTTTCTTCTGTATCTCTTTACTTCTATTACCGAGAGATAAATGTGCACCGTTTCACATTCAAAATTATGATTCAATATATATATCATAACATTCATAATTATGATTTGATATAAATCAACCTTGTCTTGAATTAAATTTTAATATTTAGCAAACAAGGAGACGTGTAACTCATCATAAAGCAAAGATTAGTTTAAAATTAGTAATTCAGGTGATATAGATTATGACGAGTAGGTTCAAGAGATGATGTGGAGATCAAATCAAGATGAGTAAAAGTAAAAATAGAGTAGTATTCGTTATTTGATTATGTTGATCGCCTGGTCTCAAAATCCTTAAATCTCATCCGTATAGTTCCAAAGCAGAACGCTCATATAAGGCCGACCAATTGCAAGTTTGGTAGGATATATGGACTCTAAGGCTTTATGATAAAAATGAGAAATAGAGCTCTTAGTTAGTTAATGGTCAGTCGGATATAGAAGAATTCAGCCGGACGAAAGGTTATTCAAGCTCTATGTATTTAAGCCTTATATAAAACTCTTAATATACGATCGGTCGGGCAAAGGTCGATCGAACGTAAGGCTTGTTGGATCGAAAAGTACTAGAGAGGGAGGGGGTGAATAACGCTCGTGGCTTTCACTTATCGAATTCGAAAACGTTCAAGTAACGCAGCGGAATAACAAATAAAACACACGCAAGAAGACCCAAGTATTTTTACTTGGTTCGGACCTTGGGCAACTCCTACTCCAAGGCCCAAGCTCATTGAACGTTTACTTTGGGCAATCACTATAAGTTCGCAAATATACAACTATGAAGTACAAGTAATGTAATAAATAAGTTATACCGACAACAGCAATACTAAATTTGAAGCTCCTAGTTGTCGGGGTGTTGCTACAGCTGTTCTGGATCGTCTCGTTCGCAACACACGGAAGAAGGAATGTTTGGAAGTCGTTGTGTGGAGCTGCTGGTCAAGACCTCTATATAAGGGCTGTTGAAGGCGCCTCAAAGCCCCTTGAGGGTGCCTCCATCACAGCCAAGTCAATCGCGTGGATAAGCCTAGACTCCTTCGTTGCTCATCCACTTGAAGGCGCCTCCATGCTCCTTGAGAGTGCCTTCAAGGTTGTTCGAGGCGCCTCAAGCCTCCATGAGGGTGCCTCCAGTATTGCTGCGTACACTTCTCCTCCTCTGCACCCGAGGTGCCTCCAAGCTCCATGAGGGCGCCTCGGGTACTGTTCATCCGAGGTACACTTTGTTTTTTAGTCCCTGCAAAACATGTTAGTCCAAAAAATATCAACATATCCTGCAAAATAAAGTTAGCACATAAATAATAACATAAACAAGAATATCTGACAGTCACCGTATTGTCCAGTTCTGACTTCGAATTTTCGATCAGAAACCCTAGGTCGAACTGACGCCTACTGTTCCCTCTACGGGGAACGCGTCCTCATCTACTCCACTCAGGAGAACATAGTTGATGTCAGTCCGGTCCTCCAGACCGATTGGAATTTCTGCCTACGGTTACCACCCCCTAGGACCTAGGGTTACCATCCCCTAAGGTTTTCCGCTACCTAGGGTTACCTCCCCCTAGGACCTAAGGTTACCCCCCCTTAGGATTTCCTCCACCTAGGGTTACCACCCCCTAGGACCTAAGGTTTCTGCCCCTTAGGGTTTTCCTCCACCTAAGGTTATCACCCCCTAGGACCTAAGGTTATCGCCCATTAGGGTTTTCCACCACCTATGGTTACCACCCCCTAAGACCTAAGGTTATCGCCCCTTAGGGTTTTCCACCTGCCTAACCGCAGTTAGGACTTTCCTGCAACCTCATTCATACATGTTAGATAACAAACCAACTTAACTTGAACCCTTTAACATAATCAAAATACTGGTTCGATCGTCGGATACTTCCCGCACCAACAATCTCCCCCTTTTTTATTATGGCAACATGGTTCAAAGTTAAGAAAAGAATATGATAATAAATAAGAAATTTAGACATGAGCATAAATGTAAAAATTTATAAAACTTATGCTCTTCCATATGTTTAAATTCTTAATACTTAATTTCTTAAAAATTCTTAATTTACTTAACTTCTTATTAACTTTGACTTTTCTCTCCCCTTTGACATAAATAAAAAAAATAGGTAAAGAGAAAAATAGAAAAATATTCTATGTAATTCTACGCTCCCCCTGAAGAGTAGCACTTAGCTAAATTTAGTTTTAAAAATGCTTAGTTACTTTAAAAATGCTTTGAAAAAAATATTTAACTTTTTCAACAAAAACTTAGATAAACATAAGTTTTGTATTTTAAAAAAAAAAACTTAGCTAAATTTTCAGTTTTAAAATGATTGCGTTGAGAAAATACCTTGCTGAGTAGCTAAGTTTAGAAAATAATTAAACTAAATTTAGTTAAAGAAAACTTGATTTACTTCAAACATTTTCAAAAGTATTTTAACTTGATTTTTCAAAAAAACTTAGCCAAATTTTTTTTTATTTTCAATAGGGACTTAGCTAAATTTTGAAAATAAATGTTTTGCAAGTACTTAGCTTTCAAGACTCTACTTAAAAATATTTTGATAAATTTAATATTAAAGAAAAATTTGATAAACTTAAGTTTTGAAACTTTCTTTTTCACAATTTCTTTGAAAATACTTAGATTTTAACAAAGACTTAGCCAAGCTTTTAAAGATAATTGTTTTGTCAAGTATTTAGCCTTAAAAAGACTTAACTTTAAAAAGACTTAGCTTTAAAAAGACTTTGAGAATCTAATACTTAACTTCAAATGTAAAGGTTTTGAAAAAGGACTTACTTAGAAGTACTCAATTTAAAACAGATTTTGATAAAAACTTTAGCCAAAAAAAATATTTTTGATAGAATCTTAAATTTAAAGTTAAAAACTTAACTTAAAAATATTTTCTTGTAAAAATACTTAGCTTTATTTTTCATTTTAAAAATAAATTGAATTTTTAATATATATATATATATATATATATATATATATATATATATATATATATCTATTAAAAGTAACTTAGCTTGACTCCCTTCACTCCCTTTGATTAATGTCTTAATAAGTTCTTAGGGTCCTAGAGTCTAAGCATAAAAAAATAATGATTATTTTATATTTTTCTAATTTTTCATTTCACCCATTCTATGTTATCAAGCATGTTCAGCTTATGAGTGAGTGTGAGACGGAGTTAACTTTATTTAATTTTTATCAATATTTGAGATTAAGATAACTTTGAAAATTTAGTGAGTTTGAATTTCAAATGAGTATATATTTAAATTTTTGAATATTTTGAAAATATAATTAATTCAGTTTTAAATCCTAATTTGAAAATATGATTTGAGAATGAATTAAGATTTTGAATTAACTATAATTTGAAAATTAATTATTTTATTAAAAATTTAATAATTAATAATTTGAAATTTTAATTATGATTTGAAAAATTCTAATTTTGTAGATAATGATTTTGTAGTTTGAAATTATTATGATTTGAAATTAATTATAAAATTAATTATTATTTTAAAAATAATTATGTTTTTAAAATTAATTATAGAATTAAATAGAATTTTGAAATTAAGATTAAAATTAATTAAGTTAAATTTATTAAATTGAATTAAGGTTAGATTAATTTAATAGTTAAATACGACTAAATTCATCCTAGGTCCATCTCACCCGATTCTAAGTTGCCAATCAAGGAACCTTGTATGTTGTTGTGAGATGGTTAACTTTAATTCAGATTATCTTTAAGGATTAATTTACATTTGTATTAGACTTAGGTTTTTAATTAGTCAATTAAATACATATTTCAAGGATTGGCTCCCAGGCTGTGGCGAGGTACTAGGCCTTTTTAGGTATGGGATCATCCACTACTTCTAAACAGAGCCTTTCAAAGAAATTATGTATTTAATTTTCTTTTTTAAACCCCTAAGTTTAACTAATCAAGTGTAAATTACGCCTAGGTACTTAATCTAGCCTAGTCTAAGCATGTATAATAAAAAGTAAAAAAACAAGCATCAAACAATTCTATTTATTTATAAAGATAGTTCTTCTATTGGCTCCCGCTGGATCATAGCCTCGATATGGTCTATCAAGGTAATATATCTAATCCTTGGGGACCTAATAATGTCCAAGTCCAACCTAATTAATCAAATTAGACTTGGGTACCCATGCTTGGACTACCTTTCTATTTGGTCTGTTAACAAGCGATATATAAGATCAATATTTTCTTTTAGCTTTAAATCCTACTCCGGATCGATTGTATACGACCTTCTATTTTCCAAGAATCAAGTCAAAATTCTTGGAATCCGGTATGAACCGTTCCAATGCTATCTTCAAATCCTTGACTTGAGTTTTCAGGCTGGAATTCTCTTCCTCAAGCTTTTGGACTTGAGTTGAGGTTCCAATCTGAATCGGGTCAGTCAAGGATTCGAAGTTGGTCATTTCTTTAAGAGATGTTACCTCCTTTAGAAGTGACTTTATCCGAACATTAGATTTAGCTAATTTATGTATTAAATAATTAATTAAATTGTATAAGCAAGAAATACTTACAGAGGGGTTAGACCCTTCAGAAACGGATACGGATCCGTGCCTTCTCTTAGACTCAGCCTCCGATTCATCCTCGCTTCCGGATTCGTTGATTTGGTCCCGGGTCGTCATTGCAAGGAAACTCGTCTATTCGAGTTCTTCATCGTCGGACTCGTCTGAAGAGGACTCATCCCAGGTTGCCTTCAGAGCCTTCTTCCTTCTTAGTTTCTTTGCGTCTTTCTAGTTCGGACAGTTCGCCTTGATGTGCCCCTTCTGGTTGCATCTGTAGCAGGTGACTTCAACTTTCATCTTTGAGTTCGGTTGGGCCTCCTTGGACTGGATTACCTTTTTGACATCCTTCTTGTTGAAGCCTTTCTTTTTTCTGTAGAGCTTCCTCACCAGGTTGACGAGTTCGGTCGTGAGCTCGTTGTCGTTGTCGTTTGAATCTGGTTCTTCTTTTGACTCCAGTTTGGTTCTGCGCCTTGGTTTTGACTCGCGCGCTCTACCTGTACCTGTAATCAAGGTCATACCCTTCTTGGTCGATTGTGCGTTAACTTGTTCATGCAATTCAAATTCAGCAAATAGTTCATCTAATTTAATTGAGGATAAGTTTTTAGAAACCTTGTAAGCATCTACCATGGATGCCCACAAGGTGTTCCTTGGAAAGACGTTAAGGGTATGCCTTAGGATGTCGTGGTTCTCCACTTTCTGTCCGATTGCATGGAGTCCATTGAGTAGATCTTGTATCCGAGCATGGAGCAGGCTAGCCGTCTCTCCTTCCTGTAATTTTATATTATATAATTTGTTGAGAATTAGATCTCTCTTGCTTACCTTAGTGTTGGGCGTGCCCTCGTGCAACTCGATCAACTTTTACCATAGTTCTTTGGCGCTCGAGAATGGGCCGACACGATTCATCTCCTCCTTGATTAGGCCACACTGAAGTGTACAGGTTGCTTTAGCGTTTACTTCTACTTTCTTAATTATGCTTGCATCCCAATTTATGCACGACACCGGTTTTCCAGAGCCTTCGAGTGGAAGTTCAAGATCGGTTTGTATGATCATCCAGACCTCGAAGTTAGTTTGAAGGTACGACTCCATCTGACCCTTCCAGTAATCGAAGTCATCTCCGGTGAAGAGCGGCGGGCGAGCAGTGCTATAGCCTTCTTGGAGAGCCATAGAAATTGAAATCAACTACGCAAAGAAAAATCGAAAAACTTGTCCTAGGACTTGATCCTAGATTAGTAGTGAAGTTTAAAAGAAAAATAAACTTCGATCTCGAGTGGTGTTGCACCGACTTCGAGAGAAATTCGATTACGAAAAAAATAGATCGGAAGATAGCAAGACTACTGATTTTGATTGACTTCGAAAAACTAAAAGAACACCACGAAAAATGTGCTTGACTGGTAGTTGCACCAGATCAAAGCGACCCCGCTCTAATACCAATTGTTGGATCGAAAAGCGCTAGAGGGGGGGTGAATAGCGCTCGTGGCTTTCACTTATCGAATTTGAAAACGTTTGAGTAACACAGTGGAATAACAAATAAAACACACACAAGAAGACCCAAGTATTTTTACTTGGTTCAGAGCCTTGGGCAACTCCTACTCCAAGGCCCACGCTCGTTGAGCGTTTACTTTGGGCAATCACTATAAGTTCGCAAATATACAACTATGAAATACAAGTAATGCAATAAATAAGTTATACCGACAACAACAATACTGAGTTTGAAACTCATGGTCGTCGGGGTGTTGCTACAGCTGTTCTGAATCATCTCATTCGCAGCACACTGAAGAAGGATCGTTTGGAAGTCGTTGTGTGGAGCTGCTGGTCGAGACCTCTATATAAGGGCTGTTGAAGGTGCCTCCATCATAGCCGAGTCAGCCGCGCGGATAAGCCCATACTCCTTCGTCGCTCATCCACTTGAAGGCGCCTCCATGCTCCTTGAGGGCGCCTTCAAGGTTGTCCGAGGCGCCTCAAGCCTCCATGAGGGCGCCTCCAGCCTTGCTGCGCGCACTTCTCCTCCTCTGCACCCGAGGCGCCTCTAAGCTCCATGAGGGCGCCTCGGGTACTGTTCATCCGAGGCACACTTTGCTTTTTAATCCCTGCAAAACATGTTAGTCCACAAAAGACCAACATATCTTGCAAAATAAAGTTAGCACATAAATAATAACATAAACAAGAATATTTGACAGTCACCGTACTATCCGGTTGTGACTTTGAATTTCTGACCGGAAACCCTAGGTCGAACCGACGCCTACTATTCCCTCTGCGGGGAACGCGTCCTCACCTACTCCATTCAGGAGAGCATACCTTATGCCAGTCCGGTCCTCCAGATTGACTGGACTTTCTGCCTAGGGTTACCACCCCCTAGGGTTTTCCACCACCTAGGGTTACCTCCCCCTAGGACCTAAGGTTACCCCCCCCCCCTTAGGATTTTCTTCACCTAGGGTTACCACCCCCTAGGACCTAAGGTTGTCACCCCTTAGGGTTTTCCTCCACCTAGGGTTATCATCCCCTAAGACCTAAGGTTACCGCCCCTTAGGGTTTTCCACCACCTATGATTACCACCTCCTAGGACCTAAGGTTACCACCCCTTAGGGTTTTCCACCTGCCTAACCTCAGTTAGGACTTTCCTGCAACCTCATTCATACATGTTAGATAACAACCAACTTAACTTGAACCTTTTAACATAATCAAAACACTGGTTCGATCGTCAGATGCTTCCCGCACCAACAAGGCTTTCTATTGGTGCTCGACCGAGCAAAGCCTAGGCAAGCCTAAAGGTAATTAGTCCTATAAAACTCTTAAAATATAATCCGTCGGGTAAAGGTTGATCAAATGTAAGGCTTACTACTGGCGCTCAACCGGACAAGGTCGGACAGACTCAGGGATACTTAACCTTATATATATAGCTCTCGATACGCGTTCAGCCGAGTAAAGGCTGAAAGGATATAAGGTTCTCTGTGAACACCCAGCCGGACAAGGCCCAGGTGAATCCAGAGATACTTAATCTTTATATATATAGATCTTGATATGCGTTCTGCCTGGTAAAGGCTAAAAGGACATAAGGTTCTCTGTGAACACCCTGTCGGGCAAGGCCCGGGCAGACCTAGGGATACTTAACCTTATATATATAGCTCTCGATACGTGTTTGGCTAGGTAAAGGCTGAAAGGATATAAGGTTCTCTGTGAACACCTGGCCGGGCAAGGCCCGGGCAGACCCAGAGATACTTCGCCTTTTATATATAGATCTCGATACGTTTTTGGTCGGGTAAAGGTTAAAAGGACATAAGGTTCTCTGTGAATACCCGACCGAGCAAGCCCCTGGCGGAACAAGAGATACTTAACCTTATATATATAGCTCTCGATACTCGTTCGACTGGGTAAAGACTAAAAGGACATAAGGTTCTTTGTAAACACCAGGTCGAGTAAGGCCCGGGCGAACCCATAGATACTTAACCTTATATATATAGCTCTTGATATGCCTTGGTCAGGTAAAGACTGAACGGACATAATGTTCTCTATGAACACTCAGTTGGGTAAAGCCCGGGGCGGATTTAATAATATTTCATCTCATAAAACTCTTTATACATACACTATCATTCGGATGAGAATATATTGAACATATGACTCTCTGTATATGCTTGGCCTGTTAAAAGTCGGACGAGTTTAAATTACCTAAATGTATAGTACCCCTAAAATATAGTTCTAACATACATGCTTTATTATATGACTCTTCAAGTGAACTTATAACATGATAAGGGTATTATATTAATTTTTGAACAAGTTTTTACAGTATTTAATGTATGGTTGAGCAGATTAATACAATAATAATTAGTGCAACCAGCCTGGTGGAGCAGCTGAGTTGCATTCAATAAGCAAACAACAAACAACATTTTGACATCCTGACATAATTGTCAGAAAATATTTCCTTGAAATCTCCTATGAAAATTAGTTGGCTTCCCATTAATGAGTCAGTTATAACATCGTTCTTCTTCAACAACTTCAGTAATAGTGTGAAGCATAAACGACAAAAAAGGTACATCTATGGGTAGAAAAAAGATTCCTCGGAACTATCATGAAACACCCAGGTTGTACTTTCTTCTATCATCTAATAAACTAGGGACCACTTCATGATCAGAAGTTATATGAGGTGGTATAAAAAGAGAAATCCTCTCCGCTGATAAGGTACGTAAATATTTGCATCTGAAGTCCTACTTTCTTGCACTTTCACTATTATTCTTCTTCCACTTTCGAGAGAGGAGACTGACTTGAGCATTGGAGGGGCTAGCCCCTATTCTCACCGCGGTCTTATATCACTAACGCTTTGTTGGCTCGTCTGATTGTGCACAAGATCATTGAGAAATTCTTTTAGACCTTGAGAAATTTATTATTCATTGATCAATCATGCATCACAACCAGCACATTATCTCATAGCCTTCAGACAGGATGATCAGGCATGTTTTCATGCATGTCTTTAAAACAAACTGAATACAGGAATAATTGAGTAAATCGCCTATGATTTGTTTCATTAAAAGGAATAATTGTTTTTATGCAATATTTTTTTCAGCTTTGATTTACTCTATTGTTTTGTCGAGTATCTAGATTTTTATTTCTATACGTATTTGAGTTTACTGCAAACTTTATATAAATCTTAAAATTTAATTTATTATTATCGTTATCTCATATAGCAATTTTCTTAAAGTTAATACTAATTACTGACATGCATTGATATTTCTATGAATTAGGGAAGTATTGAATTGGCTCTGAAAGATCTAAGCAATACATAGATTTCTTATTTGCGAGGTAAGACCCTTAAATCCATGCAATTTCAGTAAAATTATTATATAAATCTCAAGTAGTTAAAATTGGAAAAGAAATAAGTTGTATATGAATGGATAAAGTTTATGAAATACGAAGAAACTTATTTATTTATTTTTGTATTAAATCAACACAGGTCCATGGTCCATATATAGTAAATAATTTTATATCATTTTTGGAATGATAGTTGACAAAAGCTTCTTAGTAATTAATATATTCTTGAAATATATAGGCAGACATATAATTTGAAATGTGTGGGATGTGATTTTGATGGTGGCCAACTATGTTATGCATGAGGCAAGTTATGAACTGGGAATTTAAGTTTGGGAAACTTATTAAATTATGTATGGATAAAGTTATGAACCGGGGATCTAAGTTTGAAGAGTTTACCAAATTATATATGGGTTAAGTATGAATCGGAGACTAACGACCGGGGAGCTTGTCACATTATGGATAGTGGTTTCGTTCCAAGGTTCGAATCCGTATTAACCTAGAGCTAGGGAGAAAGGTCGATCAAATGGTTATATTATAGGACTCTTTTTATTGAACTAAAGTTTACTAGAACTGTTACATTTATGTCATGAAAGTATTTAAGTTAATTATGTTATTAGAATATTTTTCCTTATGTTCACGACAAGCAAGCGTTCGACCAACATCTCTTCCTTTGTCTAACCTAAATTAGTGGATTTAATTGTTGGCTATCATGGTTTTGAACGTACTGGATCTTTAGACTTATTAGATTGTTTAATGCAGGAGGTGGGACCGATGAGACAAAAGGCCTTGACAATCAATCAAGCTTAGAATGACGGCAACACAACCTGAGGACCCTCCTAGTTTATGTTTCTACTTTTATTTGAAATGCTATAATAAAATATTTAGTCCAAAAAATTTTCTTTAAGAACTACTAGTTGTTTTATAACTTGGTTGGCCTTGTTGGGTTATTCATTTATGTTTTATTATTAGAAAATAAATAAATAATAAATAAAAAGATATATATTAAAGAGGAAAAGACGTTTGGATTAAAAGTATATTAGAGTTGTTATAGTTGGTATCAGATCGAAGGTCATTAAAGGATTATGCCTACTGCTTGTTCTGAGAAGCTCAAGAAGTCAAACCTCAAGTCTATATGTATGGAGTTTCTTATCTTTCCGTTGCCCCAGTACAACCCCTATAGTAAAATCACTTGCAACACATATGATTTCAAATGGAAATCCCCAATCTGATACTTGAATTATAGGAGTCATTTTAAGAGCATGCTTGATTTTATTGAATGCCTCTATTTTTTTGAAAAGTTACTTTGAAAGTTTCTTAAAATCTATTTAAACTTTAAATTTTAGAGTTAATTTGGTATATGTTAGCTTTCAAAACTTAGTATAAGCCTTCTAAACTTTCTTTACATAAATTTTGATATTTTATACAAGTGTTGTGAAAACTGCTTTAAACATACGTTGAAAAATATTTTTGAAAAATTCTTTTGAAAAGGTTTATAAAATTCTCTAACTCCTTCCCCCAATAATCATGAAGGTCTCTTGTTGTCAAAATTTTATTACTTTTCCTTATTGCTTTACTTAACATGTTTTTGTTCACTCATTTATCTACTCATGTTTTTTTTGATGAATGTCAAAGGGGGAAGGTTAGGGTTTAAGTTAGAAAATAAAAGAAGAAAATCAATATAACTTAAACTCTAGAAATGATCAAGAGAACAAGATTAATGTTCTTATTGTTGTTTCTCATAAAAATCATTTTTTGTTGCTTATTTGTAATATATTTTTCCTAACTTAACCCAGGTTATTATTGCATCAAAAAGAAGAAGATTGTTGGTGCAGTTTGCACTAACGGTCTAACTCAAGTTTTGATAAATGACAAGTGAGTTAAGTTGAGTGTTTTGTAATCTAATTGTGTTTCCAAGTGTGCAGGAATTGACGAGTCTGAAGGACCGAACACCAGGCTAAAATCCAGCTAGGTCCGCAGGATCAGATAGTTGGTCCAAAGTCCAAATAGGTCAACGGGCCGACCGAATATCTGGCAGAAAGTCTGGTTGGGTCTACGAGACTGGATAACCAGTAGAAGTCCAGTTGAGTCTGCGGACCGGACAACTGGCATGAATATCTGGTGGGTCAAGAGGCTAGTCAACCAATAGCAAATTGGTAAATAAAGGTAAGTCATTGGAGGATAGTGACTAAGTAAGGACATGTTCAGGTTGAGGGACAGTAGGAGTCGGTCCAGATTAGATTCATTTTGGATTCCTAATCTGAGACCTTGACTAGTTCTTGGTCCTGGGAGGACAGGAGCTAATTATTACTACTTATTATCACTGTGCTAATCTTATTTTACAGATTAGATATTTTAGTTTTAGGCTGTGTTTGGTAGGGTATAATCTGCCTTGTAATGTAATCCAGATTACATTACAAGGCTGATTATTTTGTTTGGTTTCATTTTTAACTTGTAATGTAATGTAATCTGGATTACAAAATGTAAAGAAGTTTTGTAATCTGGATTACAAAACAAACGCATTGTAATCTGATTACATTACGATATCACCTTTTAATAAAAATTTGAATGTCAAATATACCCCTAGTCTGTCGCCACCTATCTTTGCCTGCCGCCACTGCCACCGCCCACCAGCGGTTGACGACAGGCGGGCGCCGGCGACCAGCGACCGACGATCGGCACCCGGCGATGGCCGGCGATCGGCGATCGGCGACCGCCGACGGCCGGCGGGCGGCGACCGACGGCGGCCAGCGACCGGCGATGGCCGGCGACCGGCGATGGCCGGCGACCGGCGATGGCCGGCGACCGGCGGCGACCAGCAACCGGCGGTAGCGGCCACCTCAAGCTCCGACAGAGATGTAGCATCCGTCGGTAGAAGTCATAGGATATTTTTGTCATTTTATAATAATATGAATTTAATTCATATAAAAATAATGGACACCAAACAAAAGAATGTAATCATCTTTGTAATCAAAGATTACATACATTTCATTACCAAACGTAATAATGTAATCAAGATTACATTACATTACATTACAAATTTGATTACATTACAAGCTCAATTACATTACACCCAACCAAACGTAGCCTTAGACTAACACAACTTGCAAGGCAAAAGGAGCAAAAAGCCTTCGGATGAACGTTATCCGAAGGCACCTTCAAGTAGTGGAAGGCTCCTTTGTAATATTCATGGAAGGCGCCTTCCAGGGGATAAAATTTGGACATTATTGCAGATAAGGCACAACGAACTCAGAATCAGATTTCTCATGTCGAAGGTGCCTTCAGTGCCTGGAAGGCACCTTCCATGGCCTTTATAAAACAGTCTCGACTAAGCTTCTCAACACAATTGATATACGAGCTACTCGTGTCTATTTGAGGTTCCAACTGCTCCAACTCCCTGTTGTGACTCTACTGCGAACCTGCTGCACCCGACAACTACTCTAAGGACTTATGATAGCAGCCGGCAGACCGACATTGACACATGAGCGCTTTCACTTTAATCCCTACGTGTCAGTAACGAAGTTATTTTTTTTGTATTTAATTACTGAAAAATGGAAGTATAGTTTGTTACACTTGTCCTATATTCTTTGTACTCGATTCCCTTTTCCGGAGGTACCGAAAGATGTATTTTAGTGGATTATCCATCGATAGGTCCGCGGGACTTGGGTCTTGGAGTAAGAGTCGCTAAAGGCTTCGAACCAAGTAAAACCGATCATGTTTTCTGGTGTTATTTTTCTTACTTAATTTCCACCGCGTACTTATCTTTTAAAATCTGAAAAGAACGAGATTTTCAAAACCACGAGATTCACCACCTCCTCTCACGTGCAACTCGATCCAACAGAATATTATAATTGGTGATCACAGCTTAATAATTAATACATCATCATGGGGTATTTCCACCTCTTCTAAGTTTTTAGGACCAAAACTAATCTCTGGTCCTTATATTTTCTCTTAGCTACACCCAACTGCATGAATCTTCAATTAGCATGCATGTGATTTTCTAGCTCGATTAGAATCACCATCGGTCTGGGCACTTGCAAAGTGATGCAAAAAAAAGCTTTGAGAAAGTCCTTGAAACATCATATGGACTTGGTCGAGAGTTGATTGAACCATCTATGCGCCGAGACGGACAGAGTCATGAGGAACACTCAGCACTTGACCCAGTCTGTGTATTGATGGAGGATAGCCACGTTTTCAAATTTGAGTTAGTGGTCCTCTAGGTCGGTCGCCCCTCCATATTCTCCGATCGAGAAAGGTTAGCAATGAACTGGCAGTTTATCCTCCACAATTTCTTGGGAGAACGGTTTGCTCGCCCCCTCGGGGGAGATACTAGTCAACGGGGTTTTTTCTCTATGGTGGTTTCAAGTGGGTGCATTTTCAAAGGATCATCCTTGAGGTCGCTCCACTTGACCCATGTTGTCAAGAGGTGTGTAGAACAATGCCCGGTGATATGCTATCGGTGATGAGGGCACGGGCGAGAGGCTGGCCGGATGTACAGGTGCTTGCAAGAAGGCGGTCAGGGGAGGTTGGGTCGACTGGAACCGGGTTGGGCCTTCCACTCAAGTACCTCGCTCAGCCTGATGGCTAGTCGCAGACACAGCAGACTCGTTCGGAAGATAGAACTCGATCGTTGTTTGCTGCTACTGCATAGTGTCACGATGGCGAGTCATCCAGTCTCATCTATCCTCACATTTCAGATGCAGGTGAAGTTCTCACAGATGAAGCCAAATATGATCCTGTCTGAAATCGGTGAAGATGAAATGTTGGATATGTGGCAATGATGTTGACCAAATAAAGACTTCTCGATGGTGAGTTATCCAGTCTCCTCCATCCTCACATTTCAGATGCAGGCGAAGTTCTCACAAATGAAGCCAAATATGATCCTGTCTAAAATCGATGGAGATGAAATGTTGGATATGTGGCTCGGATGTTGACCAAATAAAGACTTCTCGATGGTGAGTCATCCAGTCTCGTCCATCCTTACATTTCAGATGCAGGCGAATTTCCCACAGATGAAGTCAAATATGATCCTGTCTGAAATCGATAGAGATGAAATGTTGGATATGTGGCTTGGATGTTGACCAAATAAAGACTTCTCGTTGTCAAAATATAACTTTGAAGCACTCCTGCATATCAAAAGGAGCGTTATTGAATAGGCTAGGGAAGAGATCCCTAGTGTAGGCCTTATGAAACTCAAGTTAGTGATCGATAAAAGGTGATGGACAATAGTATGAATGAACAGTGGAAATTACGTAGTCTCGAATAATGTGAGGGTACCTGCGTCTGTAGATTGAGACCCTTTTTCATAGTATTACTGTTTGTCTATGCATGAGTCTTAAAGCGTTTCTAGAAAAGGACAGACTATAAAGATGCGTTGACACCTTTCCAAAAATGGACCTGGAATCTCTTTGCTTGGTAAAGAGGAAGCTTTTGAAGCACAGCTTACATATAGAATATGAGGTTTTGGGCTAGGAGCCCACAACCTGCTTACTTGACAAACCGATAGAGCTTTTCCCATGACCCGATCGGTAGTCGCTTGGCCGACTGGATATATAGAATGTCGTCGAGGACTCGTTCATTACTCGGTCTATCAGTTTCAACCAAAGAGTTCAATATAACCGGGAGTCCATTTTGTTCGATCGGACCGTAGTTTCGATCGGCTGGAGTGCTCAACCGAACTATTCAATTGTGCTATCTTAAAGAAATCTTGGCCCTGAAGAGTACTAACTCGTCTTGACCTATGCATCCATATTAAGAAGCTTGGTGTCCGATTGGCCTGATGGTCCAGTCGAATAACCTCTTGGTCGTGACGATTGACTCCGCTTACTTCAAGGGTTGACCCTTCCTTGACTTTGACCGTCATGTCAGTCGACCTCCTAGACTTTGACCCAACTCGGGGGGCCCCATTTCAATCACTGTATCAATAGCTATTGTAACCACATTCAAAAATAATACTTTTTGAAAAAAAAATAGATTCGCTATCTTAACATCCCTTGTGTCGGTCTGGGGTACAAACTAATCGAATCAAATCAAATAATATAAAAATATTGATATTTGATTTCGAACTTGAAAATATATATGATATTTGAAGCTCGATTCAAAGCTCGAAAATAAAAATAGTTTTTGCTCGAGTTTGATTCGAAATAAAATTTGAGCTCGAGTTCAATTCAAATTGTTCAAATCTTGATTCGGGCATATGGAACCATAATTCGAAATGTCTTAAATTTGAATTCGATTCAAATTATTCAAACCTTAGTTTAAATATATTTAAGATAAAATTATATAAAAATAATTAGAATTCAATTCGAATTCGGCTCGTGAGCTTATCATGAGTAATCGAATACAATAGTATAGATTTGAATTTGGCTAAAAAAATATTCGAACATGTTCGAATTCAGTTTAAATTTGATAATTTTAAATATAAATAGAATATTTTTTTTAATAATTTCAAATATGAATAAAATATTTTTTTTGAACTGGCTAAAAAAAAAGAGTAAATTAGAAAAAAATCCTCAATTACAACTTTTACTTTGCATGCGGTCCCTATGTCTAAAAAACTTTATTTTCACTCCCTACAGGCAAAATTCCATTTGCTTCAACTCTCTCATGTAAATATTGTTACCTAATTGCCCTTCAGATTTTTTTAGGTACAAAAGGTCCAAAAATGAGTATAATTCCTCTTAAATTCAGCACTTTAAACTAGAATCCATTATATTTCTATCAAACTTCAGTACTTTAAACTATAATCCAGTATATTTCTATCAAAATTGGGCTCTCATATTTTTTAGGTATAAAAAATCTAAAAATAAATATAATTCCTTTTAAATTCGACACTTTAAATTAGATTTTAGTATATTTTCTATCAAATTGAACATGATTTTTTTCCTACTTAATATAATTTCTTCTAAATTCAGCACAATTCAAAGAAAATCTAGTATATTTTCTATCCAATTGAGTATTCTTTAAACAAAATCTAATATATTTTTCATCTAATTAAAATAGAAAAAGAATCGTGTTTAATTTGAAAGAAAATATATTAAATTATAATTTAATGTGCTGAATTTTAAAAAAATTATATTCATTTTTGAAGTTTTTATATTTGAAAATATTAAGGATAATTAGATAATTAATGTTTAGGAGTAGAAATAAAGATTTTGATCTGAGGAGTTTATGTCGTAGGACTGCATGCAAATTTATAAAAAAAAAAAGAAAAAAAAAACAACTAGTTAACGTACTCAATTCATTTGCACTCTACTCCGGTCCCACTACTTTTTGACAAAAAATCATAATAAGGGTGCGTTATTTTGATTTGAATGACCCAAAAGAAAAACGACATTTACCAAATCACGCACCTAGATATTTTAATTGACCAAAAGGCGTATGCTACTTTGGTATTTACCAAAGGACGCACTTTTTCAAGTGCACTTTCCTTTTTATCCTTCTGACCAATTAAACTTTTTCTTTGTCGTTTTTCTTTTCTCTCTCTTCTTTTTCCTATCTCCTCTTTCATCAACGACATTTAAAATTTAGATAATTTTTTGATAACATTTTAATACATTTAGATAAGCTAAAATAAACTATGAATAGTAAATTTGAACTCTTTGCAACATCAGGAATCTACAGGAACTGAAATGAGTGTAATCTGAGGTCTCTAGGGTCATCAGTGGGTTTCGGTCAAAACCCACTGATGGACCTAGAGACCTCCGATTGCACCCATTTCAGTTTCTATGGATTTCTGGTGTTGCAAGGAGTTCAAATTTTCTATCCATTATTTATTTTAACTTTTAGAAGATGTTAAAATACAAGAAGAAAGAATCAGCAAAAAAAATTCATATCAGGCCTAACGTGGAGCCTTTTTGCTGATTCTTTCTTCTTATATTTTAACATCTTTTAAAAGTCAAAATAAATAATGGATAGCATATTTGAACTCCTTGCAACACCAGGAATCTATAGAAACTGAAATGGGTGTAATCGGAGCTCTCTAGGTCTATAAGTGGGTTTTGACCGAAACCCACTGATGGACCTAGAGACCTCAGATTACACCCATTTCAGTTCCTGTAGATTCCTGATGTTGCAAGGAGTTCAAATTTGCTATCCATTGTTTATTTTGACTTTTAGAAGGTGTTAAGATATAAGAATAAAAAATCAGCAAAAATGCTCCACGTTAGGCCTGATATGAATCATATCAGGCCCACGTTGGGCCTGATATGATTCCATATCAGGCCCAATGTGGATCTCACTCTATTAGGAATGTTCAACTGTTTTAGGAACTCTTCATTTCATAATGGATGTGTTTATGATTGCTCTAAGTAGAAAAATAGATAAGGGCATCAATGCATATCCTCCTATATAAATATTTCAGCTAGTGATGAAATCAAGTGGAAAAAGGCAGTAGCAAAACGTTGAGAGTTCTCTGACAAATTAGAGAATGTATAATGTTTCATTACCTATAAGAAATACATATGCAAACACTTAGAACAAATAGTTATAGTATAGTTATTGAAAAAAGAGAAGATACGTATAATTCCAATAAATAGAATTGACACAATACCAGATAGACCTAATTCTTCTATTAGCATGTAACTGCAAATAAGTCATGACTCACTTATTTCATCTTTCTTTGTAAAAGAAAATTAATCCAGAAAATGAGATCACTTACGAAAAATAAGGGAAAAGGACAAAGAGATACCACTCCAAATTCTGAAGGCTGAAAGAAAAGTATGTCAATTATTTAAATGGGAAAAAAATACCAAGCAAAAGGTAGAGGAATTGCAAAAATCGTTACTTTTAAATATCCAATCCAGCATATTTGAAGAGGTATTTAGCAGTTAAGGTTTTTCCGCATAATTTTTCAAACCCCCAACAAAGACATACATCATGAATTGAGATTTAAGTCAAAATAAAATGCTACATTGGAAATGAAGAGTTCCTAAAACAATTGAGCATTCCTAATAGAGTGAGATCCACATTGGGTCTGATATGGAATCATATCAGGCCTAACGTGGGCCTGATATGATTCATATTAGGCCTAACGTAGAGCCTTTTTGCTGATTATTTCTTCTTATATTTTAATACCTTCTAAAAGTCAAAATAAACAATGGATAGCAAATTTGAACTCCTTGCAACATCAGGAATCTACAGGAACTGAAATGAGTGTAATCTGAGGTATCTAGGTCCATCAGTGGGTTTCGGTCAAAACCCACTGATGGACCTAGAGAGCTTCGATTGCACCCATTTCAGTTTCTATAGATTCCTGGTGTTGCAAGGAGTTCAAATTTGCTATCCATTGTTTATTTTGACTTTTAAAAGGTGTTAAAATATAAGAAGAAAGAATCAGCAAAAAGGCTCCACGTTAGGCCTGATATGAATCATATCAGGCCCAACGTGGGCCTGATATGAATTGTTTTTGCTGATATAATTGTGTATCAGTAGTGTAACTGACGCGTAGCTAGAAAGTGTCCCTTGATATGTTTCATTGACACGACGAGATTTAGCGCAGTGTTTAACAATAAAAGCTAATTGCCGTAATCTTTCATCAATCTGTGCGTAATCTTTCAGGAGCTTGGTGTTAACAACTGCCAAAAGGTTATTGACACAAATATCACATGAAAGACCAGTATCCATCAACTTCACTATAGGAACCCTAGCACGAGTTAGTGCCTGCAAAATTATGTAATTTTAAGAAAATTGTTATGGCAATGGTCTATTCATATATCCTGTTTGAAAAACAAGCAAATAAGCCAATTCATTCGAGACAAATAAAACAACATAAGATAACAGAAGCAAAGCTATGATCTTTGAACAATAACACGATTAGTCAATGACTCCTTGCATAGCAAATCCATATGTTTTTTTCACCCTAACCTACAGCATCATAGTTTTACAATACTCCAGAGGCATATTAATTAAATTGATTTTTTGAGGATAAATAGAGATCTTTAGAATACAAAAGCATATATCTACTGTGACCACTTCTCATAGGATGAATCACTAGGTATAGATGGTAGCATGCCTTTAGATGCCATACTACACGAACTAGAGTACATATCATGCATGGATCTCAGCACCTAAATTTAAGTAACTGAAGAATTCTGTTAACATATCTGATCTCCCCTTCATTTCTTTTTATAATATTGTCTCCCTAAATTTTTAGTCAATGTCGCTAAACAGAATCTACCAACAATCCTTCATTCCCTCACTAGCTTCCTTGCTACAGCCTATATGACGTACAAGCAAGTAGCAGTACCAAAACTAGTAAAGGTGTTTCTTTCTTCCTCTTTCATCAGGTGAATTGGTTGAGGCTGCAATTTGTTATTGCTTTATTTGAAAGGACGAGTTGAATCATCTATAAACATTCTACTTAGGCATGATGGAACTGTGCCATTCGATTCAGGTCAATCAGGATGTGAATCTCATAATCACATCAGGCCCACGTTGGGCCTGATATGAATCATATCAGGCCCACGTTGGGCCTGATATGATTCTATATCAGGCCCAACGTGGGCCTGATATGATTCATATCAGGCCTAACGAGGAGCCTTTTTGCTGATTCTTTCTTCTTATATTTTAACACCTTTTAAAAGTCAAAATAAACAATGGATAGCAAATTTGAACTCCTTGCAACACCAGGAATCTATAGAAACTGAAATGGGTGCAATCGGAGCTCTCTAGGTCCATCAGTGGGTTTTGACCGAAACCCACTGATGGACCTAGAGACCTCAGATTACACTCATTTCAGTTCCTGTAGATTCCTGATGTTGCAAGGAGTTCAAATTTGCTATCCATTATTTATTTTGACATTTAGAAGGTATTAAAATATAAGAAGAAAGAATCAGTAAAAAGGCTCCACGTTGGGCCTGATATGATTCCATATCAGGCCCAATGTGGATTTCACTCTATTAGGAATGCTCAATTGTTTTAGGACCTCTTCATTTCCAATATAGCATTTTATTTTGACTTAAATCTCAGTTCATGATGTATGTCTTTGTTGGAGGTTTGAAAAATTATGCGGAAAAACCTTAACTGCTAAATACCTCTTCAAATATGCTGGATTGGATATTTAAAAGTAACGATTTTTGCAATTCCTCTACCTTCTGCTTGGTATCTTTTTCTCATTTAAATAGTTGACACACTTTTCTTTCAGCCTTCAGAATTTGGAGTGGTGTCTCTTTGTCATTTTCCCTTATTTCTCGTAAGTGATCTCATTTTCTGGATTAATTTTCTTTTACAAAGAAAGAAGAAATAAGTGAGTCATGACTTATTTGCAGTTACATGCTAATAGAAGAATTAGGTCTATCTGGTATTGTGTCAATTCTATTTATTGGAATTATACGTATCTTCTCTTTTTTCAATAACTATACTATGACTATTTGTTCTAAGTGTTTGCATATGTATTTCTTATAGGTAATGAAACATTATACATTCTCTAATTTGTCAGAGAACTCTCAACGTTTTGCTACTGCCTTTTTCCACTTGATTTCATCACTAGCTGAAACATTTATGTAGGAGGATATGCATTGATGCCCTTATCTATTTTTTCTACTTAGAGCAATCATAAACACATCATTATGAAATGAAGAGTTCCTAAAACAGTTGAGCATTCCTAATAGAGTGAGATCCACATTGGGCCTGATATGGAATCATATCAGGCCTAACGTAGAGTATTTTTGCTGATTCTTTCTTTTTATATTTTAACACATTCTAAAAGTCAAAATAAACAATGGATAGCAAATTTGAACTCCTTGCAACATCAGGAATCTACAGGAACTGAAATGGGTGTAATCTGAGGTCTCTAGGTCCATCAGTGGATTTCGGTCAAAACCCACTAATGGACCTAGAGAGCTCTGATTGCACCCATTTCAGTTATAAGAAGAAAGAATCAACAAAAAGGCTTCACGTTAGGCCTGATATGAATCATATCAGACCCACGTTGGGCCTGATATGATTCATATCAGGCTCACGTTGGGCTTGATATGAATTTTTTGCTGATTCTTTCTTCTTGTATTTTAACATCTTCTAAAAGTCAAAATAAATAATGGATAGCAAATTTGAACTCCTTGCAACACCAGGAATCCATAGAAACTGAAATGGGTGCAATCGGAGCTCTCTAGGTCCATAAGTGAGTTTTTACTGAAACCCACTTATGGGCCTAGAGACTTCAGATTACACCCATTTTAGTTCCTGTAGATTCCTGATGTTGCAAGGAGTTCAAATTTGCTATTTTTAGTTTATTTTAGCTTATCTAAATGTATTAAAATGTTATCAAAAAATTACCTAAATTTTAAATGTCGTTGATGAAAGAGGAGATAGGAAAGAGAAGAGAGAGAAAAGAAAAACGACAAAGAAAAAATTTGATTGGTCAGAAGGATAAAAAGGGAAGTGCACTTGAAAAAGTGCGTCCTTTGGTAAATACCAAAGTAATATATGTCTTTTGGTCAATTAAGATATTTAGGTGCGTGATTTGGTAAATTGCCGAAAGAAAAATAATCCGTGGTCGCTTCGTTGCAGCGGATCCTCGTAGTCAGAGCATTAAATTATATTTATGTCCTATCATCCGCGTTTCCATGTGGTTTACGCGTACATAAGGTCAAATGTCAAATTATGTTTTTTACACCTAAATTTTACATATTTCTCAAAATGCTATCAAGTTCGACGGCAAACCCTATCTAAATTTAAAGTAAAAACTAAAAAAAGCGTAAGTTTTTTTTTTTTAAATCATCAAGCGTTTTTATTTATTTTTATGAGAAAGACTCCAACCTCACCAACTCTACTGTAAAATGATACTGTTATCTGTTTATATTATTGTTTTCTATTTTATACATTAAATCTTAAATTTATCCTTTTTCTGGTTATAATAATTATCAAATCATAATTACTATAAATATTATAATAATTACAAAATTTTCAAATAGCTCAGACATATTAGGCAATCGTATTTATTATGAATATTATATTAATAGTTACTATAATATGAATGTTATTAAATAGAATAAGTCTGAAACTATAACTATTGTAACGTAAATATTAAATGAACATGTCAAATTATATTATAGTAGTTAAAAAATTATAACTTTTATAATAATTATAAGAGTTAAGTTTTATAAATACTACAATTAATTATGCAATATAGTAGTTATGAAATTTTAACTATTACAATACTTAATTGATTCAAAATTTAATATGTTATAGAAACTGATAATATTAAACAATATACTTAAGAATAATTATATCATTTTAAGAGGGCGGATGGGATGTTGATAAATAAATTTTAAAATGCAAGTATCTTATCATCTAACAGCCAAACGTCCGTAGTTAAGAATAGAACAGCTAATACATGGGAACCATTAGAACATTGTTGCCAGTACACTATTCCGGGATGTAATGATTCTAAAGTAAAACGAAAGTCCTTTTATCCAATAAATCTTTTCCGTTTTCCTTATTTATTTAAATTGTTAATTTATCAAGAATCTGAAAACATCCGAGGGTGAAAATGAAATTTTCCTAAAAGTTCTATCTATACGCTATAAATACAAGAGGAAGCTTCAACAATGGCAGTTGGATCTGGAGTTTTCCTCTCTCACACACGAAGGTTATTCTTCTACTCTTCTTCTTCTTTTCGTTTGGTTTACTTTGGATCGATCGACCGATTTCATTTTGCGTTGTTCGACTTTTTTTTCCTTTACATTTTCACATACTTTTTCCTGAGACGATCATGGTTCGGCTTTCTTGTTCGATCTATAAAGTCTTCTCGAATATGGCAGCCGGATCTGGAGCGTTTCGTCTCTCGGCCGAAGGTTCTTCTTCTCTTCTTTCGTCTGGTTTACTTTGGATCGATCAATCGATTTCATCTTGCGTTGTTCGACTTTTTTTTTCCCTTTACATTTTCGCTTACTTTTTCCTGAGACGATCATGGTTCTGCTTTCTTGTTCGATCTAGAAAGTCTACTCGAATAGATCATTCGATCAAGGAGGATCGTTATTAGACGAGTGAACCAAGCAGATCCATCATCGTTTTGACTAAGATGATACTAGATCTTTGTGATTTCTACAGAGTTAGTTCTATGTTTGTGCTTTCCAGTTTCATCTCTTATTTGTTTCAATCATTTCATTTAATGAAAGATCATGGATTTAGATCTCTATTAGAACAGATAGAAAGTAGTTTAGGGAGGATCTGATTTCTTTCATCTAATGATTCATGGCGTTGTTGATAATCCAAAGGTGCTTGGCTTGAATGATTTAGTTGCATCTACCTTCTTTTACTTTACAGCGGAGAAGAAATGGGAGGTGGAAAGGACAAGCATGATAAGGACAGTGATAAAGGACTACATGGGCATGGGCACTCTGGATATGGGCACTCTGGATATCCTCAGGCAGGATACCCCCCGGCCGGATACCCTCCCCCGCCTGGGGCATATCCGCCTGGGGCATATCCGCCCGGGGCATACCCGCCACCACCAGGGGCATATGGATACCCTCCACAAGGTTATCCTCCGCAAGGTTATCCTCCAGCTGCATACCCGCCGGCAGGATACCCTGGTTCATCTGCACCACCACATCAAGGAGGTATGTATGCTAAGCGACCTTTGGCAGTAGATTGGTTTTTTCTCATAGCACTATCATAATTGGCTTGAGGTGAATGGTCAACTACATGTTTAACTAGAGTGTCGAAAGAGGTGGTGTTTCAACACATTGACTTTGTTATTCTTTACTTGTTCATGCTCATGATTAAGTAGGAGATTTGTGTGGTGGAGTTGTTGGAGTGTTTTTATGATTAAGTGATAAGATGGAGCTACCTTGCAATTCTCAAAACAAGAATCCCCCAAGAGTCTGAACCATTATCCTCCCTACGAGTTAGACAAGTCTTTCTTCCGCATAACAAACACTGAATTCGACTGCAACAGCTGAACAAAATCACCCCATGCTTGTACAAACTAAGCCTTTGTGACACCATACTCCAATAGAAAGGATTCAGATAAGAGCTTTGCTAGTGTAACTGTATGAATAGATAATATAGCTACAAACAAAGGTGGAGGCAGGTGTTGGCTACAAACAAGGGCGGACACATATATTTAGGATTTTTTTTTTTGTACATTTAACCATTTTAATCAATTGTTCATCTGATTAGCCCGAGTTTCTTTTATATATACACCTATCATCTACCGATTAGTTCGGGTAGATTATAATTTGTGACTCCGCCACTGACTTCAAAGAAATGTTTCCAGTCCAACATCTCCCTTGTTTACATTGGAAACTTCAAGAATGTGTATGACTATGAAACTTATTTTTCTCAAGCCACATTACAACTTCCATTGTCGGTTCACTTTGTCGACAGGGCACGGACCTAACATGGGGGCAATGTTAGCCGGTGGAGCTGCAGCAGCTGCTGCTGCTTATGGAGTGCATCATATGGGTTCTCATCACAGTGGTCATGGGGGTTATGCAGGCCAAATGTATGGTCACCATGGCAAGTTCAAGCACCACGGCAAAATGAAACACGGCAAGTTTGGAAAGCACAAGCACGGGAAGCATGGCATGTTTGGTGGCGGCAAGTTCAAGAAATGGAAGTGATCTCAATTGTGCCTAGAGCTACAAGATGAAGTATACCTATCTCACTACATATTTAATGAATAACATGAAGACTGGTCTGTGAAACTCGTTCAGTTTTTTTTTTTTTTTTTGCTTTCAAGTTTTAACTTTCAGTATCTCTGCTGTAACTCTTGATTGGTTGTTTACCGTGAGTTTTTCCTTTTATGTGTATTTCTAATATTGTACTATTATCTTTATCCAATGAATTTAATGTCTGAAAGGAAAAAAAATCTTAATTTTAGTAAAATAAAATGGTAATTGGAATTTGGAAGTCCAGCATTAAACTGACAAAGATAGTTTTAAGTAGATCATAAGGATAAGACATTTGACATCACATAAAGTCCAAATATATTAAAAATTAGATGTTTGCAGTGGTGAAGAGGTCTATGGTAAGCAGTGGTAAAATCCTAACAGATTAGGATTGATTGAATGTTAAACAAGAATGAAATATCGACGAATTAAGATTGACTAGATGTAAGAAAATTTTGATAAATTTAGTTGAATCCAACTTTGGTAATATTTAAATATAAGTATCAATTGATTTTAATCCCCAAATACAATATTTGAGGAAATTTAAAAGGATTTGTCATAGACTGTTTGAAACTCGACTAAATAATTTGAATGATGGGCATCAATCGATTGATGTACGATAATAGTCAATTATTATCACTGTTGTAACAAATAAAATATTTATGAGTCAACTTAAAAACTCGACTGATACAACCGTTGATTGATAAATAGTAATAATTGATTATTGTCGCAACTACTTGTTGGTTGATAACAATTGGCATTCGTGTAGGCTATTTTTGTTTTTCCATGAGGCTAACTCATTATTTAGATGTTGGAGATTTTGCCTCTAGCGATGTTAAACAATTTGTAGTAGCTCTTTGCCTCCATCGTCTTTCTCCGCTAAATCAGAAGCTCAAGTTCGATTTATCATAGTTGTTGATCTAGTGGTAAACGAATTAGATCCGGTGCAAATAGAGAAACTTTAGCTTGACTACTAGTAATTTGATATAGACTTTTAACTTGTCTGATTAGTGCTTGATAACAATTCATATAGGCTATTAATACTTTGTTCGAAGGGTAACTCATATTTATATAGATGTCGGAGATTTTGCCTCCATATCTTTCAATCATCGTCTAATAACCTTAATTATCACGAATTAGAGCTCTTATCGAGCTTTTTGAATAGAGAACCCCTTTGACGTTTGACAATTTTAAAATCAAAGATAGATATTAAATCCTTTCTACTTAAATTATCATATAAGTTGATTTTTTTGAATTGCGTGTAGGGTCAAAATCTCAATTATTATTGATCATATTGGAAAGGGGGAGAAGATATGCTGGCTAGGGGTGGCGTCGAGATGGCTAGTATGTTAACTGGGAGAATATTCTAAGCTGGAAGAAGATGACGTTAAATGATCCTGGAGCTAAGAGCTGTGGATCTGCACACACCACAGACGGCGTCAAATTTGATCCTATCTTAAACTAAGGGAGATGGTGCGCTGGCTATGGGGCGGCGTCGAGATGGCTTCGATGTTGACAACTTTAGAATATCAAGTACAGTAAAGAAAACAAAAGTAACAAATAACCAAGTCTAGGCGTTTGAGCACGTAGTGGTGTCATGCCATTCTTGAGTCGTTCAGAACTTGGAATATCAAAGCACAGCACAGTCGGAGTAGTAGAACGGTCGTAGAAGCTCGTATTAGTGTCGTGTCTTTAGGGATACTCGTGACCTTCTTTTAAAGCTCATTGGAGGTGCCTCCAACAACTCCGAGGCACCTCCTTTGAGGATTATCAAATATGAAAGCTTCGTTGCTTATATGCGCAACGGCTATAGCTTATCTTTGCGAGGGTGCCTCCAATGTGCCTCCAACACACACCAGGGTGACTCCTCGCAACGCAAACTTCATCTTCTTGATGGTGCCTCTGACAGATCTAGGTCGCTTCCAAGCGCTGTTCCGAGACGTCTCCGAGCATCATTGAGGCACCTCGGACACTGTTCATCCGAAGCTACTTTTACTTTTTAACCCTACAAAAAAGAGTTAATTCACAAACTAAAAAATACCCTACAAAATATAGTTATCACAATAATAAAATAGTAATATTAATTAGATCATGTCTCTCCGATACTAAGATCTAGTTATGGTCTCATCTTAGACTTCTAAAATGGATCTAAGCTAGACCAACGCCTAAAGTCCCTAACTGGGACTCGTTCTCATTAGATCACTCTCCTCCAGTGCTTACCTTCACTTACCTACTAAACATCTGGTCCTCCATATTGGTGCAATCGACCTAGGTTTGATCGGTATGATCATGATTTTGATGTGTGTGCCAAAAAGTTTAAGTTAGGCTTTCATATGTGTTTGAGTCTTGCAGGAATTGGTGAACACATGAGAAACTTTATGCGGCCAAGTTTGAGAAGCTCATCCTAGAGCTCGGATCCTTGAATCGGTGAAGGATGGTGGAAGATATCCGAGGGACCACCGGACGAGAAGCAACGGAGTAAAGCTGGGGGAAGCAGACTTTAAGGCAACACGAAGGGCGCATAGAAAGGAGTTGTGAGCTTGGGCGCATCTGAGGGATGAAGGCCAAGGAAGAGGGCTTCAAGGGTGACTCTGGAAAGGATAAATGTGAGTGAATGTAAGGTATCAGTCGACTGATACTTAGACCAGTCGACTGGTCCAAATTCACGAAGATCACAGAAGAGTTCTATGCTTGTCGGGTGCGAAGATCAGTTGACTAGTGTTGACACCAGTCGACTAGTATATGATCGTTGGTAGAAAATGAGTTCTGCAGAGCGTTGTTGGCTGTGTCTAACGGCTACATCAATCGACTGGTGCATGGACCAGTCGACTGATGTCAGGTTGAGTTGATATGATGATCAACTCTCTCCTCTTATTTATAGGTAGCTTTGGGGCATGAAAAAAGTTACTCATGCTTGTTGAATAACTCCTAAGTCTTTGCCCAAAGCTTCCAAGTGTTCTCTTCCTCTCCAAACCTAAGTTGCATCTTGTAAAGAGGAAGAGACCATTGTGAGAGGTTTGCTCCACCGAAAAGGAGAAAGCTCTAGTAAGAGATTATCGAAGACTAATCCACCGAAAGATTAAGGGTTCATCCACCTCAAGGACAAGCCATGGAATAGGAGCAAGCAATCTCTGAATCACATAAAAGAATCATGTTAGCGTTTGTGTTGTTTACTTATTGCTTTCATTGTTTTAGTTTCATTTCTTCTTGCATAAACTAACCTTGTAGAGAAGAAATCGAATTGAGGGTGACCTAGCTATTCAACCCCCTTCTAGCCGGCCATCGATTCCCTACAAGTGGTATCAGAGTGAGGGCGCCCTTCAACGGACTAATCATCGAGAAGAGCAACATCAACACATGGCTGACTCAAACATTCACACACCAAAATTCGAAGGAGATTTCTCTTAGTGGAATAAGAGAATGGAGGTATTTTTCGAAATTCATTTTGATATTATACTAATCATGGAAAATGGTTTCGAAATGCCTAGGGGTCACAATAATGAGATACTCGAGAAAGTAAGGTGGAGCAAGAAGCAAAGGGAAGAACATTTAGAAAATTCAAAAGCAATACATCATCTACTAAATGTCCTTCCTCAACAAGAAGTAACAAGGGTTGGAAACTACTCAAGCGCTAAAGAATTATGGGAAAAGCTAGTGGAGCTTCATAAAGGGACATCAGAAGCGAAATTAGCAAGAAGAGACCTCCTTCAAACTCAACTCACCAATATCAAGCTTGAAAAAGGAGAAAATGTATCAATTTTACATTCTAGAATTAAGGAACTTTTAAATGGACTAACAAGTGTAGGTGAGACACTTACAAACTGAGACATCATAATGAAAGCCATCAATGCTTTCCCAAGAACCTCAACATGGAGCTCAATTGTAGACTCGTTCTACATTTCAAAGGATCTAGAGAAATCTTCTCTAGATGAAGTTTTCTCAACAATGGAGCTCCATGAGACTCGGATTGAAGGATTGGATGGAGAAGCTCATAGATCAAGAGGAGTAGCCCTTGTGGCAAACAAGGGAAAGGGCAAGAAGAAGAAGCCTTTATCCCCACCATCCTCCGACTCCGAAGAATCCAACATCTCAATGGATAGCGATCAAGAGGCATATATGTTAAGGAAGATGAGAAAAACATTTAAAACTTTTTTTTACAAACAAATCAAATGCTAGGAAGAGTTCAAGAGGTAAGAGTAGAACAAGGAGAGTTATTTGCTATAATTGCCAAGGAGAAGGACACATGAGGGATGAATACCCCCTCTTGAAGAAGAAAGAAGAAAAGAAGAAGGAAGAGGAGAAGAAGTCAAAAGAAAAAGGGAAGAAGGTCGAAAACCTAAAAGCAACATGGGATGATCCATCATCATCAGAGGAAGAAGAGCACCATGTGCCCCATTTTGCTCTAATGGAAATTGATGATGTAGCCTCCACCTCATCCGAAAATGAAGAAGGAAAGAACTCAAGTGAAGATGAAGAAGGGAGCTCAAGTGAAGGGGGAGGTCAAATTTCGGATTCAGACTTCTCAGTAAGTGAGGTACATAATCTTCCTCCCCATGTTTTAATTAAAATTATTTCAAGTACAAATGATGATTTATTTAAGGAAAAAAGAAAGAATAAATCTTTGAAAAATGATATTTACATGCTTAAGAAAAAATTAGGATCCATGACTATTAAGGATAATAATTTGCATGTTTCTTCTTCTTATTTAAATGTATCATGCTTAGAACAAGAAAACAAGGCTTTAAGGGAAAGGTAGAACACCTCACCAAAGCCCTTAGAAAATTTAAAATTAGCTCAAATACCCTAAACATGATTATTGGGAGCCAAAGGGTAAGTTTCAACAAAAAGGGTTTAGGATATAAGAAATCCAACAATGAAAAATCATATCATTGTCTAATTGCTTGGGGGTAATCAAAGACAAAAACCTTATATAGGAAATGGATCCCTAAGGAATACTTGGTTAACCCAATTAAGAAGAATCTCTATTGGGTACCAAAATCAATCCTCAAGGGTTATAGGATTTTGGGATAAGTCAACCATGGAAGTCATAATTCTAATTTTTTTTCCTATGTGGATGACTTGAGACCTTAAGGGGGAGCACTTTGCCTTGATAGAAATTCATGATAAAGAGGCCTAAGTAGAGGTTATCTTCATTTCATCTCATAATGAATTGCATTCTATTTCTAAACATAAGTGTGAGATGATAGGATGATACTAATAATTTACTTATGCTTATGGCATTTTGATGAATTATGAAATGTATCAATTTTTAGTGATCATAGATCAACCATGGGGAAAGTAAATGTTTAATTAATGGACATCTTGCCCATCGATCATAGTTGGACATTTTAAATGTTTTGAAAACAATTCTATGTTCTCTTTACAGTGGTATAATTATTTTAAAACATATGAATTCAAAACTAAGGTTTAATTTGATACAAACTTGCATGTTTTTGAAAATTTTAAGATTTGGTTAAAATTTTAAAAATAATTTGACTTTTTATGAAAACATATTTTTCTTAGTTAAAGGACATTTCAAGAAATATGTTGTCCAAATTTCATGATTTTTTAAATTTTCTAGGATTTTTTTATGTATTTCTAAAGTTGGCTTCAGAAGGTTGAAATTCGGGTTGCTTGTATACCAGTCGACTACATCAATTATCAGTCGATTGATACCAACTTTCCAACATTCTATTTGTTTTCTAAAATCAAATTTTTGATCAGACTTGATGCCATATAGTGTATGATTATTTGGTACAATTTTTTTGATGGTGTCAAAGGGGGAGAAATAGGTAGGTTTAAGTTAGAAACCTACTTATGTGCAAAACTTGAAAATTAAGGTCGAGAGCCTAGGTTAAGGGGGAGCTTAGGTTTTATGCTTCATGTTTACATATTGCATGTAATTTTCAAAGTTATTATTGTTGGGACCGAATATGTAGCTAGAGGGGGGGGGGGGGGGGGGAATAGCTCGTTGCATGCTCGTTGTTTGCGTTGCTTGTTTCTTCAGAGGTGTGCAGCGGAAATACAAGAAACAAAAGCATACAACGCTAACAATAGGATTTACTTGGTATCCACCTCACAAGAGGTGACTAGTCCAAGGATCCACACACGCACGCACCCTCCACTATGAATACCACTCCTTTATGGTAATTACCAAAGGCGGAGAAGCCCTACAATCTCTCTATACAAGAAGAAAGCAAAGGGAAAACAGATACAAGAAATATCTTACAAGATAAGCAATGAAAACCCTAACCCTAGCTTTTCTTCTTGTTGTGTTCTCGCCTCTTGACATGGATGTCTCTCTAAGATCCTTCAAGAACTGGCGATCTGAACTTCAAAGAGTTGCTGTGGAGATGCTGGTGAAGATCGGAGTTGAATCGGTATGAGCGCTGAAGTTCTGCCTAAGAAGACGCACGCCAACGGCCTTTATCTGCGCCAACGGTCGGATCCCGATCTATTGGATTTCTCCCAATCGATCGGGGAGACTTTGGATCGATCAATGGATCGATCCAGAGCGCCTCTGTGCTCTCTGGAATAGCCTGGATCGATCGGCTGATCGATCCAGGGCTTATCGGGCGAAGTCGCAGCTCCCAATCTATCCACTGATCGATTGGGGGCTCTGGATCGATCGGCTGATCGATCCAGGGCTGTTCTGTGCAATTGCGCACTCGTCCCAATCGATCCACTGATCGATTGGGAGGAGACTTGTCATGAAGACTCGCCCAATCGATGGGCCGATCGATTGGGCATGAGCCAATCGATCGACTGATCGATCCAGCTCATGATTTTCTCCCAAAATCAAGTTTAAAACCTCCTAAACCAACATCCGGTCAACCATGACCTGTTGGTTCATCGTGCCTAGCATCCGGTCACCCTTGACCTGCTAGGACTCCCTCACCAAGTGTCCGGTCAATCCCTTTGAGCCATTTGGACTTTTCCTCATCGTGCTAAGTATCCGGTCACTCCCTTGACCTACTTGGACTTTTCCCTTCTTTCCAAGTATCCGGTTAATCCCTTTGACCTACTTGGACTTTCACCAGATGTCTGGTCAACCTTGACCCATCTGAATTTCCCTATGCCTGGCTTTACTCACCAGGACTTCCCTTTCGCCTAACTTCACTCACTAGGACTTTCACCTAGCTTCACTCACTAGGATTTTCTTCTGCCTGGCTTCACTCACCAGGACTTTCACCTAGCTTCACTCACTAGGATTTTCACCTGGCTTCACTCACCAGGATTTTCTTTCTGCCTAGCTTCACTCACTAGGTCTTTCACCTGGCTTCACTCACCAGGATTTTCCTTCTGCCTAACATCCCAGTTAGGACTTCCCAGTCAAGTATCTGGTCAACCTTGACCTACTTGACTCTTCTTCAATCAACCTGATCAGACCCTGATCAGAAGGGAATTGCACCAAACAATCTCCCCAAATGAACAACTGCACCTGCACTTGTCCATACCATTGAAGTCTTGTATTGTCAAACATTGAAACCCAAACCAAGACTCAAACTTGGTCAACCAGGTCAACCTTGATCTGAGGGATATTGCACCAACAATCTCCCCCTTTTTGATGTTTGACAATACCTCATTTAAGTTAGACTAATTCCCATAGCCTCAACTTCCTTCATGCCACTAGGTAATGAAGGCATAAGTTAAACCCTACATTTTCCTACTAAGAAGGTAAACTCCCTCTTAGTTAATGAAGGCCTAACTTAAACCCTATATTCTCCCCCTATTGGCACACATCAAAAAATTCACTTGTTGAAAATTCTCCCCTTTGAAACTCTCCCCCTAAAGAGTTGCTCATCGTTGTTCACAATTTCACTCGTTGTGATCAACACGATAATGAAGGTCCCATACCCTTCATTATCAGCCTTACATTCTCCCCCAATGTAGTTAAATGCCCAACCTTGAGTATTTACAACTTAAACAATGAAAATATCCACTCTCTATTGTAATCCAATGCTCAACCTTGAGCATGTTCTTAAAAGAAGGTTAACCACCTTCCAAGGTTCATGAAAAATAGTTTTCATGTCTTTAAAGAGTACCTTCCCCTAAAGACATGGTCGTACCTTCTGTCATTGCACCAACAATGACTTGGAATCCCTAAACCTTTAGGAAACCCAAATTTAGAAGTTTTGAGGTTCAAAAGTTCAAAATTTGAATCAAACCTCAACCTAAACTTCAATTTAGTCTCCCTCAACCAATCCATCCTTGTTTTCAACATGAAAACACCATTTTTATGTATATAAATGTATTTTGAGGGGTTAGGAATGGTTACCTAGACTAAAATAGGTTCAAAATGCTGAAAATAAGCTTTCCCAGCCAAAATCAGCATCTTCGATCGATTGGAGTTGGGTTCCAATCGATTGAACCAGCTTGAATCGATCCACTAATCGATTCAGGTGGGCTGGATCGATCGGTGGATCGATCCAGACAGCTTCTATTTGTGAGAAGCCTGCCCTCAATCGATCACCCGATCGATTGAGACCCTTCAATCGATCGGGTGATCGATTGAATGCCTAATAGTTCTGAAATTCACTTGCTGTGAATTTCAGAAACTCCTAGAAAAATCTACAAAATTTCAAAAATCGTGAAAATTTGTGTAGACATTATTTAGGGTATACTTTATCATGGAAAAAATAGTTTTCTATGAAAATACATCATATTTTCAAAGATTGACACAAACTTGAGAACTTGCAAAAACTTTAGTGTTTTCTTCAAGTTTGTGTCTAACTATTCAATGGTGATTACTATCAAAAGATAGCCTTCACCAAGGTTTTCCAAAATCATTTTAAAAACATTTTCAAAACCAATATCCCACCATGTTCCTTGGGCTTAATGCACATGACTTGTACATTAGCTTTCCCAATGATGGGAAAACACATAACTATGCGTTTTGTTGAACTTAAAACTCAAGGAAATGCACTAAATCAACATGTTGAGTTTTGTTCATCATCATCCTAACATCTCACTTGTATCTAATGTGTACTAAACCACACACAAGTTTTCTTATAGGTCTTTGTGAGATGTTAAATTTGGTTTTACCCTAATCTAGGAATCATGCATATCTATCTAGGCATTTTGTGGATATTGGACATCCACCTAGGATGTCACTTGTTGAAACCACTTGTTGATAAATGCCATTTGTCCTTAATTTTAAGGAAATAAACATAATGCATGATGATGTTATGGCATACATCAAATAGAAATAATTTTCAAAAGAAAATTTCCTATAACTACATGATGTATGTATGTCATGACATGATATTTTTGTATTTTCATAATAAGGCATGAATGCAAAAATAAAACATGATGTCATGACATATAATGTGCAAACAATCATGGCAAGGTTTAGCATAAGTAAAATATACCTAGATTACCTATCTAAGTATCCTTAATCTTAGCTAATCCTAAAACTTAAACCCTAGATTGCCCAAAGTGCTTCAAGAAAGTACCAAAACCTAAATTGGTATTTCTAATTCTCTTGATTAATTTATGTCAATTGAAATTAAGCATATTCCTCAAGTGTTGTTATATTTCATTTTTCCACAAGAGTAGCACTTTAAATTAAGGCTTAGATTTGCCTTAAATTACTAAGAGAATACCAAAGTCCCAACTTGGTATTTCTTATGTTTTCCCAAATTATGCCAATTAAGATTAAGAATCAATATCTTCAATTTTGGCATATTTTACTCTTCCAAAGAGTAAATGATAAATCTATTTCATTTTCAAAGGTTAATAATAACCTTGAAAATGCTCCTTGAGTGTCAACTTGTTCAAAGTTGGGTTAACTACCCTTCTTCTTAGAGTTGACACTCTCTAACCCATCTATGGGGTAGAGAAAATACTTCTAGGAACCCAACACCTATTGATGCTCCTTGGATGCTCTAGGTATTCACTAGGGATAACTTCCCTAGATACCTTCCTAGTGATCTTGTTTGGCTTCTTAGAAGCCTTGGTCACTTTTTCTAGGTCAACCCTAGGGATTGCTTCCCTTGTGACCTTCTTTGTGACTTTCTTAGACTTCTTAGAAGTCTTAGTCACATTAGTTGTTGTAAAGATACTACTAGGGATAACTTCTCTTGTATCCTTGACTTGACCTCTAGACTTAGGATTGGTTCCATAGCTATATGAAACCCTATGGTAAGAAATTACTGTAGGACCGTGATCGTTCGATAGAGGGGGGGGGGGTGAATATTGATTCGAAAACTTGAGTGTAAAAGTACGCAGCGGAAAAGTAAATGAACACAGTTGATTTTACTTCGTTCGGAGCCTGTGACGACTCCTACTTGAAGGCCCGTGGTCCTTGACCACTTTCGTTGGGCAATCACTAGCAATTCGAATATGATTACAAAAAAGCGTACAAGAAATGCTAATGAAACAAAGTGATACCGACAAGGAAATTAACCAAAGAAGAAGGAGCACTTTGTCGGAGCTTTGTTAGCGTCGTAGGAGCGTAGAGCAGCAGGACTAGCAGTCGAAGAGTTCTCAGTTGTGTTTTGAAGCTCCACCCCTGGGGCTTCTTTTATATGTTGCTCCGGGCGCCTAGATCCCTTTCGGGCGCCCTAGTGCGACGTGGCAAGTCCAGTCAGGATGTTCCACGTGGCGAGGCGACGCAGAGGATAAAAGTTGCCTCCGGGCGCCCGGATCCCCTCCGGGCGCTCGGACAACCTTTTTCCAGAGATTCCTTCTCCTGCAAAACAATGTTAGTCCGAGGCAAAATATATCCTGCAACACAGATTGTTAGCACAATTTATAAAGTATGAATTAACAGAAAAAGTATGACTTAGATTCCGTCTTTCCGAGACCGGAATTTAGTCACGATCTCGACTTAGATTTCCGAAATGGATCTAAGCCGGATCGACGCCTAATGTTCCCTTCCCGGGAACGCGTCCTCGCAGTCACTCCCCTCCAGTGACTTACCTTACTTACCTGCCAGACGTCCGGTCAGCCCTTCGACCCGTCTGGACTTCTCGCCAGCTATCCGGTCAGCCCATCGACCTAGCTGGACTTCTCGCCAAGCGTCCGGTCAGCCCGTCGACCCGCTTGGACTTCTCGCCAGCTATTCGGTCAGCCCGTCGACCTAGCTGGGCTTCGTGCTAGACATCCGGTCAGCCCGTCGACCTGTCTGGACTTCCCCTGCACACTCGATCAAAGTGTCAAACAACAACAAAACTAACTTAACCCATTTGTCATTCATCAAAACCTAGGTTAGACCGTTAGTGCTACTCGCACCAACAATCTCCCCCTTTTTGATGGAATGACAACCTGGTTAAGTTAGTGAAAAGATGCAAAAAATAAGTAAAACAGGTACATGGTTTTTTAAAGTTAGTTTTGGTGTTTTCAATTTGGTTTAGCTAACTTAACCACCTAACCCTCCCCCTTTGGCATTCATCAAAAAATAGGCAATGGTAAACAAGCATGGTGTAGAGTTACTTTAAAAATTTGTAAATTTAAGAGACAGCGAAAAAAGATACTGATAAAAGTATAATTTTTTAAAACCAAGTTAAAAAGATAGTCAAGTTGACTTGGGGGATTTAAGTTGAATTGAAAAAGTATACGTTTAAAGTTAATCAAGTTTAAAGTTAATCTAGTTTTCAAATTTGATTTTTCAAAACAAAGCAAAAAAATTTTAATTTTTCAAAAACAAGTAAAGTTTTAGCCAAAATAAATTTGTTAAGGCTAATTTGATACAAGCTAAGTTTTGGAAAGTTTAATTTTCAAGTATATGTTACAAAACTAAATAAGTTTAAGTTTGTAATGATTTTCAACTTTAAAATCAAGTTAAAAATTTTGTGGGATTTTTAAACTTCTAATTTTTCAAACACTCAGTTAATTTTAACTTTTTGAAAACTAGCGTTCAAAAATAGATCTATAAAAATATACAAAATTTTAATTAATTTCTCCCCCTGAACTTGACACTTAAAATTAAACAGCTGTCTAACCAATTAGGTACTAACTGACTATCAGAAGATAGTAGCTTTCACTTGGTTAGTCAGATTAAGTTGATTATAAGCAGTCAGTGTTTGACTTGACTGATGAACTTAATCTGATTAATGTCTGATTTGTATTTAACGTCCAGACTTATGCCGATGCACTGAAATAAGCATCTTAAGTCCGGACAGTTGGCCTATGCATCTCACCTCTTTCTATGTTTGTCAAACACAAGCAAGGTAAACCTAAGGTGTTGGTGAGATGCTCAAAAACTAGTCCTACGGGTACATGCTTTCTAGGGATTCTGAACTAGTCTAAGGCTAAAACTGTTTTTGAAAATCTAAAAATGGAAAGTTTTGAAAACAAACAAGTTTAACTTATAATTTGAAAACAATTATTTTTTAAGACAATTTTGAAAATTCCTAGTCTATTAAGCACATCCCTAATTTTCGACGTAAGTTGCTAAATTCACTTTCAGGGAGTGGTTTTGTAAAAATGTCAGCTAAATTTGATTTGGACTCAATGTATTTGAGTTCAATATCACCTTTAGTAACATGATCCCTGATAAAGTGGTGCCTAATTTCAATATGTTCGGTTCTTGAATGATGCACAAGGTTCTTGGTTAAGTTAATCGAACTTATATTGTCAATTAATACTTTTACATTTGTGATATTTAAGTTGAAATCCTTTAGAGTATGCATCATCTATAATAATTGTGCAACACATTCGCCTATAGCTATGTATTCTGACTCAGTTGTAGATAGAGCAACACAATGTTGCTTTCTACTAAACCAGCTACCAAGTGATGAACCTAATAATTGGCATCCACCACTTGTGCTTTTGCGGTCTAATTTACATCCAGCATAATCTGAGTCAGAATACCCTATTAGTTCAAAATTATTTATCCTAGGATACCAAATTCCTACATTTGTTGTTCCCTTAAGATATCTAAAAATTCTTTTAACTTGTGTCAAATGGGATTCCTTAGCACAAGTTTGGTATCTAGCACACATACTAACTACAAACAAAATATCAGGTTAGGTACAGTAGGCTACCTATTGCACTCCTATAATATTTTAAATCAACTGGTTTTCCATTTGGGTCATTATCTAAGATTGTGTTTACTGCCATAGGTGTTTTTATTTCTTTTGTATTTTCCATTCCGAATTTTTTAAGTAATTCTTTAGTGTATTTGTGTTGATAAATATAATTTCCTTCATTTGTTTGTTTGATTTGTAATCCTAAGAAATAAGTTAATTTTCCTACTAAGCTCATTTCAAATTCTTTTTCCATTAGATTAATAAATTCTTCTAAAAAATCTGAATTTGTTGAACCAAATATTATATCATCTACATATATTTGTGCAATAAATATATCTGTATTTAATGATTTAACAAACAAGGTTGGGTTAATTTGACCTTGGTTGAATCCTTTAGATGTTAAGTAAGATGTTAGCCTTTCATACCATACCCTGGGTGCTTGTTTAAGTCCATATAATGCTTTCTTTAACTTAAAAATGTAATCAGGGTGTTCTAGACTTTCAAACTCAGGAGGTTGACCTACATAAACTTCTTCTTTAATTAGTCCATTAAGAAAGGCAGACTTAACATCCATTTGGTATAGTTTGAATCCCTTATGGGCTGCATAACTTAGTAACATTCTAATGGATTCTAATCTGGCTACTGGGGCATAGGTCTCATCATAGTCAAGTCCTTCAACCTGACTAAACCCTTTGGCAACTAGCCTAGCCTTATTTCTAGTAATTTCCCCAGTTTCACTTAATTTGTTTCTGAATACCCATTTTGTTTCTATTATTTTCTTATTCTTAGGTGGTGGTACTAGGTCCCAAACTTCATTACGTTCAAATTGGGCTAGTTCTTCTTGCATAGCTATAATCCAGTCTGGGTCTAGTAGGGATTCATCTACAGTTTTGGGTTCAATTTTTGAAATTAGAGAAATTTGACTTAGGTTTCTAAAGGATGATCTGGTTTGTACTCTCAAGTCTGGGTCACCAATTATTTGATCAGTTGGGTGATTTGGGTTATCCCTTATTGTTCTAGGGGGTTGACTCTCTTGATGTTGTTCTTCTTCTTCATGACTTATAGTTTGGTTGGTTTCTGGAATAAATTCAAGTGGTTGTGTAAGTTCTAAGTTTTGTTTAGTTTCTTCAAATTTTACATTAGTAGTTTCTTCAATTTTTAAGGTAACCTTATTATAAATTCTATAGCCTCTACTATTTAGGGAATATCCTACAAAAATTCCATTTTCAATTTTAGAGGAAAATTTTCCTAAATGTTCCCTAGTATTTAGGATGAAAGCTGGACACCCAAATACTTTAAAATATTTTATGTTAGGTTGTTTGTTATAAAATATTTCAAAGAAGGTTTTATTATGTCTTTTATTTAATGTTGTTCTATTTTGCACATAGCAGGTTGTGCTAACAGCTTCTGCCCAAAAATATTTAGGTAGGTTATATTCATTTAACATAGTTCTAGAGGCTTCTAGTAAGGTTCTATTTTTTCTTTCTACAATTCCATTTTGTTGGGGGGTTTTAGGACATGAAAATTCGTGATGGTAGCCATTTTCAAGATAGAATTTGTTAAAATTATGATTTTTAAATTCTCCCCCATTGTCACTCCTAATTCTTTTAATTTTAAGATCTTTTTCATTTTCAATTTGTTTGCAAAAGTTTGTAAAGTTCTCAAAAGTTTCGTCTTTATGTTTTAAGAATTTTACCCAAGTAAACCTAGAATAATAATCTATTATGACTAAACAGTATAAGTTTCCATTTATGGATTTGACTCCATGAGAGTCAAAAAGATCTAAGTGTAGAAGTTCTAATATTGAGTTGGTTTGTGGCTGATTCATTGGTTTGTGAGTGGATTTAGTTTGTTTACCTTGTTGACAAGCATTACATATGGTTGAATCTATGTTAGGTAATTTTGGTAAGCCTCTCACTAGTCCATTTAATTTGCTTATATTTCTAAAGTTGGTGTGAGACATTCTTCTATGCCATAACCATGTTTCTTCTTTTTGTGTTAAATAACACTTGATGGAAGAAGTGGTTAGGTTAATGACATAGATGTTGTCTTTTCTAAAACCTTTTAGGCTTATGGTAGGATTATCTAGATGTTTGATTAAACATTCTGAGGATAGAAATTTAACCTTATACCTAGTATCACATAATTGACTTATACTCAGAAGATTATATTTAAAATTTTCAACAAGTAAAACATTTGTAATTATAAAGTCTATTTTTAATTCAATATTACCTATACGAATTACCTTGAGTTTGCCGTTGTTTCCAAAGGCAACTGTTCCTAAGCTTTTGTAAGTGAGTTGAGTGAACTTGGTGTGATCTCCAGTCATATGTTTGGAGCAACCACTGTCCAAAATCCACTTGGTTTCTTACAGTAAGTAGGATTTAAAGTTAGCTTATTTTTGAGCAGGCATTATTTAAGTTAAGTTTAAAATTAAAGTTTTGAAATTAATTTTTAAGTTTAAAATTAAAATTTTGAAATTAATTTTTAAGTTTCAAATTAAAATTTTGAAATTACTTTTTAAGTTTAAAATTAAAATTTTGAAATTACTTTTTAAGTTTAAAATTAAAATTTTGAAATTAATTTTTAAGTTTAACATTAAAATTTTGAAATTAATTTTTAAGTTTAAAATTAAAATTTTGAAATTAATTTTTAAGTTTAAAATTAAAATTTTGAAATTAATTTTTGAGTTTAAAATTAAAATTTTAAAATTAATTTTTGAGTTTAAAATTAAAATTTTGAAATTAATTTTTAAGTTTAAAATTAAAATTTTGAAATTAATTTTTAAGTTTAAAATTAAAATTTTGAAGCCTTATTCATCTCACCCGATCTATATTATCAATCAGGGAATCCTATGATTTTGTGAGATGAAATTGGATTTTTAATTATGGAGTTTTGGTTTAACTTGTGTTAGATTCAGATTTAGCTTTGGTCTCCACAAATAGGCAATCTTCGAATAAACTTCTAAGCTTGGTGAGTCACATGGACGTCATTAGAAGTAACCAACCTTTCGAGGTTTTCCGAATAGTCCTATCCACGGAGCTTAGTACTAAATCTTGGTCTAACTGGTTAGGATTCATTTAAGGGTAGCTTCGGTCAGTTCCACTTGGCCAAATGCACCAGATCGAAACCATATCTTTCTAGACATGCGATGCCCAAGTTTCCCTAACGTACTATCATCCAAAAACTTCACCAGTACCATGATTCAAGTTAAACTTGGTCTCTAATCCTAATTACCCTGCCGGGTTAGTTTGTTTTAGGTTACCCTGTCGGGTAAGTTAGTTTTGGAGGTGCCAGCTATTCTGGAGCCTCCCCTTGAATTATTGGCCATTAATTTAAATTTTGGTTTTAGGTTTGTGTCGATTCCTTTTATAGTTATGGTTAACTTGGTGATAATTTTATTGATTTTTAAAGTGTTTAGATTTTGAATTTGATTTAGGTTTGTATTTTGGATTTTGGTTTGGTTTATTTGATTTTATATAATGTATTTTTTCTTTAGGTATATAATATTGATTAAGTCCTATTTGCGTGGTTAAGCACGCTTTCGGAACCCAAGCTAGATTGGTTGATTTGTATTGGGTTATTAATGATTTGAAGGTTTTATTTGAATTCGACTTGTATCCTAGTTCGGTTTTATTATAGCATGCTTTTTGATTATTTAGGATTAAGTCTAGATTTTTTTGATCTTGTTGTGAATTTTTCTAGCATTTCTTTTAAATTGTTAATCTCATTTTTAATGATAAATTCTCCCCCTCAAGTGTTAGATCTTGAGTTGGATTTGAATTTTTGATTTGTTCCTTGAGGTTTTGATTTTCCTCAAGAAGTGATTTGTTTTCATTTTCTATTTTAATTAATTTACTATTTAAACAGGAAATAATTCTAAAAAATTTTTTGTTTAAATTGAAATATACCTCATTTGGGCCTTCGGAAACGAGTACGGACTCGTGGCTTGTTTCGGGTTCAGACCCGTCTTCATCTTCCGACTCGTCTTCTGTTTCAGCTTCGTGGGCCATCAATGCGAGGTGGCTCTGATGTTTCTTCTCTTCTTCCTCCGATTCGTCCGAGGAGTCGTCCCACGTTGCTTTGAGTGCCTTCTTTTTGGTTGGCTTTGGTTTGTCGAACTTCAGTTTTGGGCATTCGTTCTTGTAGTGTCCCTTTTTATTGCAGCCGAAGCAAGTCACGTTCCTTTGTTCTGAGGGAGAACCGATCTTTTGAAGGTCCTTTTTGCTGAAGCTCCTTTTTCTCCTGGTGAACATTTTTATTACCAAGTTCACCAGGTGTTCTTCGTCTTCGGAGTCTTGGTCGGAATCTTCTTCAAATTCAGGCTTGCTTTTCTTTTCTTTGGAGGAACCTGCAAATAAAGCTATACCTTTCTCGGCTCCAGCATTAGTTTGTTCATGTAATTCTAATTCATAGAAAAGCTCGTCTAATTTTAATTTAGAAAGATTTTTAGAAATTTTGTAGGCATCTACGATTGATGCCCACAAACTATTACGTGGAAAAGCATTTAATGCATACCTTATTAAGTCTCTATTTTCCTTTTGGTGGCCTATCGCATGAAGCCCGTTGAGGATGTCCTTGATCCTCGCGTGGAGCTGATTCGCCGTTTCACCTTCCTGCATTTTTATATTAAGAATTTTATTCAAAAGCAAGTCTCGTTTTGTTACCTTGGCGTCGCTCGTTCCCTCGTGCAGCTCGATCAATTTGTCCCTCAGCTCTTTAGCGTTTTTGTGTGGACCGACTCTGTTCAGTTCTTCTCTTGTTAATCCGCACTGTAGAGTGTTGATCGCTTTATTTTCTGTTGATGCCTTTTTCTTCAAATCTGCTGTCCAGTCTTCAGGATCCAGTATATTCCCGGAGTTGTCCGCTGGAATTTTATAGGGTCTCGTAACGCTCATCCACTGGTCGAAGTCTGTTTTGAGGTAAACCTCCATGCGCTTCTTCCAGTACGAAAAATCGTCCCCGTTGAAGAGTGGAGGTCGTACTGTGCTGAATCCTTCTGTCTGAGACATTTTAGTCCTGCACACAGAAGAAAGAAAAGAGAAAAAAAATTCCAAGACTTGGTCTTAGATTAGTAGTGCGGAAGAAGAAAACTATAGAAGTATCTAAATTGGTGTTGCACCAATTTAGATTTAATTGCAACGGAAAAAAAATTCGTAAAACTGAAAATCGAAAAAAAATTAATTTTTCACCCCCTGTCTGATTGGTGGTTGCACCAAATCAGAGCGGTACCTGCTCTGATACCACTTGTAGGACCGTGATCGTTCGATAGAGCGGGGGGGGGGGGGGGGAATATCGATTCGAAAACTCGAGTGTAAAAGTATGCAGCGGAAAAGTAAATGAACACAGTTGATTTTACTTCGTTCGGAGCCTGTGACAACTCCTACTCGAAGGCCCATGGTCCTTGACCACTTTTGTTGGGCAATCACTAGCAATTCGAATATGATTACAAAAAAGCGTACAAGAAATGCTAATGAAACAAAGTGACACCGACAAGGAAATTGACCAAAGAAGAAGGATCACTTTGTCGGAGCTTTGTTAGCGTCGTAGGAGCGTAGAGCAGCAGGACTAGCAGTCGAAGAGTTCTCAGTTGTGTTTTGAAGCTCCACCCCTGGGGCTTCTTTTATATGTTGCTCCGGGCGCCTGGATCCCTTCCGGGCGCCCTGGTGCGACGTGGCAAGTCCAGTCAGGATGCTCCACGTGGCGAGGCGACGCAGAGGATAAAAGTTGCCTCCGGGCGCCCGGATCCCCTCCGGGCGGCCGGACCACCTTTTTTCAGAGATTCCTTCTCCTGCAAAACAAGGTTAGTCCGAGGCAAAATATATCCTGCAACACAGATTGTTAGCACAATTTATAAAGTATGAATTAACAGAAAAAGCATGACTTAGATTCCGTCTTTCCGAGACCGGAATCTAGTCACGATCTCGACTTAGATTTCCGAAATGGATCTAAGTCGGATCGACGCCTAATGTTCCCTTCCCGGGAACGTGTCCTCGTAGTCACTCCCCTCCAGTGACTTACCTTACTTACCTGCCAGACGTCCGGTCAGCCCTTCGACCCGTTTGGACTTCTCGCCAGCTATCCGGTCAGCCCATCGACCTAGCTGGACTTCTCGCCAAGCGTCCGGTCAGCCCGTCGACCCGCTTGGACTTCTCGCCAGCTATCCGGTCAGCCCGTCGACCTAGCTGGGCTTCGTGCCAGACATCCGGTCAGTCCGTCGACCTATCTGGACTTCCCCTGCACACTCGATCAAAGTGTCAGACAACAACAAAACTAACTTAACCCATTTGTCATTCATCAAAACCTAGGTTAGACCGTTAGTGCTACCCGTACCAACAATTACATCCTTCTTGGTTTTAGGTTTGTATCCTAAACCCTTATGACTATTGGATGAGTTTGATACTTCTAGTCCTAGGTTTTGCTCATTTTGCCCTATTAGGATATTTTCCATCCTTTTTAGGGTCTTTTCCATTTTATTAAGCCTTGACCTCAAGACTTGATTTTCTTTCCATAAGTCCTTAGTTTTTGATTTTTCATTAAGTCCATGAGCATTTCTATTTCTAGGCTTATAACTAAAATCCTTAGAGGTATTTCCTAAATTCTTATCTACCTTCCCAACCCTAGGTGTGGTAGTTTTAGCATGAAAGCTACATGATTTTCCTTAAAGCTATCATGCTTTCTATTCTTATAGTAAATAACATTAAAATGGTATAAATTGGAACTAACATGCTTTTTATCATTATTTACGGGGATAGGCTCAATAAATGATACCTTTCTTTTTACCTTGGAAGCACCCCCTTGATTTGTGCTTCCTCCAAGAGCCTTGACCACCTTCTTCCCCTTAGGACATTGGATCCGGTAATGTCCTTTTTGTTTGCACAAGAAGCACACAATGTGCTCCTTGCTCTTCTTTGTTGTGGGGATGGTCTCCTTGGGCTTCACCTTGCCCTTTCATGCCACTTGGCCCTTCTTCTTGGCTAATTTGGGGCACTTGCTCTTGTAGTGCCCATGTTCCCTACACTCAAAACATATAATATGATTTTTATTATTAATTGAAGCATTTATACCTTCTTGTGTAGGCACTTGCTCCTCTTGATCCGGAGGTAGAAACTTCCTCTTGATCCGACCTTGATACTCCTCCAATAGATTTGACTTGACTTGTGGAGGTGGAAGCTTCTTCATCCTCTTCTTCTCTTGACCCAGATGTGGAGGCTTCTTCGTGCTCCGGGGTCAATGATCTATACTCCCCCTCAATCCTAGAGGTGGAGGCTTCATCATCTTGTACATGGAACAAGGAGTATGCTCCCTCCTTGTTCTCTTCATTGCATTCCCTCGAAGATGAAGCTTCTTCTTGGACTTCTTCTTCGGAAGTTGAGCATCTCTCAACTTCGGAGTCCTCCTCTTGGTCTTGCTCCAATGAGTTGCCCTCTTTGGATTCCTCTTGATTCGGCACAGTGGAGGAGATCTCATGAGTTGATGCCAATTTGCTCCAAAGCTCCTTGGCATCCTTGAACTCTCCAATTTGCTCCAAAATGTGGCTAGGCAATAGATTGACCAAAAGTTTGGTCACCTTGTCATTGGCCTCACATCTTTGGATTTGTTCATGGCTCCATTTGCTTTTCTTGAGGACATTTCCCTTGGAATTTGTTGGAGCCTCGAAACCTTCCATGAGAGCAAACCATTGCTCTATCTCCACCATCAAGAAATTATCGATCCTTGATCTCCAAAGATCAAAGCTTATCATGGTGAATGGTGGAGGCACCCTCATGTCAAATCCAAGTCCATCTTGGAATTGCATCTTGAAGTTGAGCTTCTTAAATTCTTTGACTTTGATGATTTTGCTCCAACTTCTTCACTCTCTAGCTCTTCTTGTTATGTTTGCCCCTTCCGGCGATGACTCCGGTGAAGAGCGACCTGGCTCTGATACCACTTGTTGGGACCAAATATGTAGCTAGCGGGGGGGGGGGGGGGGGGAATAGCTCGTCGCGTGTTCGTCGTTTGCGTTGCTTGTTTCTTCAGAGATGTGCAGCGGAAATACAAGAAACAAAAGCATACAACGCTAACAATAGGATTTACTTGGTATCCACCTCACAAGAGATGACTAGTCCAAGGATCCACACACGCACGTACCCTCCACTATGAATAACACTCCTTTATGGTAACTACCAAAGGCGAAGAAGCCCTACAATCTCTCTATACAAGAAGAAAGCAAAGGGAAAACAGATACAAGAAATATCTTACAAGATAAGCAATGAAAACCCTAACCCTAGCTTTTCTTCTTGTTGTGTTCTCGCCTCTTGACTTGGATGTCTCTCCAAGATTCTTCAAGAACTGGCGATTTGAACCTCAAAGAGTTGCTGTGGAGATGCTGGTGAAGATCGGAGTTGAATCGGTATGAGCGCTGAAGTTCTGCCGAAGAAGACGCACGCTAACGGCCTTTATCTGCGCCAACGGTCGTAGATCGATCAATGGATCGATCCAGAGCACCTCTGTGCTCTCTGGAATAGCCTGAATTGATCGGCTGATCGATCCAGGGCTTATCGCGCGAAGTCGCAGCTCCCAATCGATCCACTGATCGATTGGGGGCTCTGGATCGATCGACTGATCGATCCAGGGTTGTTCTGTGAGATAGCGCACTCGCCCCAATTGATCCACTGATCGATTGGGAGGAGGCCTATCGCGAAGACTCGCCCAATCGATCAGCCGATCGATTGGGCATGAGCCAATCGATCAGCTGATCGATCCATCTCATGATTTTCTCCCAAAATCAAGTCTAAAGCCTCCTAAACCAACATCCGGTCAACCATAACCTGTTGGTTCATCGTGCCTAGCATCGGGTCACCCTTGACCTGCTAGGACTCCCTCACCAAGTGTCTGGTCAATCCCTTTGACCCACTTGGACTTTTCCTCATCGTGCCAAGTATCCGGTCACTCCCTTGACCTACTTGGACTTTTCCCTTCTTGCCAAGTATCCGGTCAATTCCTTTGACCTACTTGGACTTTTACCAGATGTCTGGTCAACCTTGACCCATCTGGATTTCCCCGTGCCTGGCTTCACTCACCAGGACTTCCCTTTTGCCTAACTTCACTCACTAGGACTTTCACCTAGCTTCACTCACTAGGATTTTCTTCTGCCTGGCTTCACTCACCAGGACTTCTCTTCTGCCTGGCTTCACTCACCAGGACTTTCACCTAGCTTCACTCACTAGGATTTTCACCTGGCTTCACTCACCAGGATTTTCCTTCTACCTAGCTTCACTCACTAGGTCTTTCACCTGGCTTTACTCACCAGGATTTTCCTTCTGCCTAACATCCCAGTTAGGACTTCCCAGTCAAGTATCTGGTCAACCTTGACCTACTTGACTCTTCTTCAATCAACCTGATTAGACCCTGATCAGAAGGGAATTGCACCAAACAATCTCTCCAAATGAACAACTGCACCTGCACTTATCCATACCATCGAAATCTTGCATTGTCAAACATTGAAACCCAAACCAAGACTCAAACTTGGTCAACCAGGTCAACCTTGACCTGAGGGATATTGCACCAACAATTATTTGTGCCTAACTTAAACATATTGTCACACATCAAAAAGGGGGAGATTATTGGTGCAATCGACCTATATTTGATCGGTATGATCATGATTTTGATGTGTGTGTCAAAGAGTTTAAGTTAGGCTTTCATATGTATTTGATATGTGTTTGAGTCTTGCAAGACTTGGTGAAACACATGAGAAACTTAGTGCGGCCATGTTTGGTAAGCTCACCCTAGGGCTTGGATCCTTGGGTTGGTGAATGATGGGGGAAGATATTTGAGGGACCGCCAGACGAGGAGCAATGGAGTAAAGCTGAGGGAAGCAGACTTTAAGGCAACGCGAAGGGTGCATGGAAAGGAGCCGCAAGCTCGGGTGCATCTGAGGGATGAAGGCTGATGAAGAAGGCTTCAAGGGCGACTCCAAAAAGGATGAGTGTGAGTGAATGTAAGTTACCAGTCGACTGATACTTGGACCAATCGACTGGTCCAAATTCACGAAGAGCACAAAAAGGTTCAGTGCTCATCGGCTGCGAAGATTAGTAGACTGGTGTTGACAGCAGTCGACTAGTATATGGTCATTGGCAAAAAATGAGTTCTGTAAAGAGCCGTTGGTTGTGTCTAATGACTACATCAATCGACTGATGTCGGGTTGAGTTGATATGATGATCAACTCTCTCCTCTTATTTATGGGTAGCTTTAGGGCATGAACTCATGCTTGTTGAATAACTCCTAAGTTTTTGCCCAAAGCTTCCAAGTCTTCTCTTCCTCTCCAAACCTAAGTTTCATCTTGTAAAGTGGAAGAGACCTTTGTGAGAGGTTTGCTCCACCTAGAAGGAGAAAGCTCTAGCCGAAGATTGCCGGGGACTAATCCACCGAAAGATTAAGGGTTCGCCCACCTCAAGGACAAGCCATAGGGTAAGAGCAAGCAATTTCTGAACTACGTAAAAGAATCATGTTAGTGTTTGTGTTCTTTATAATAGATCATTTGGAGCGATAGAGGGGGGGGGGGTGAATATCATGGTTTTTAAAACTAATCTTTTCGTATTTTGAAACCAAAGTCGTGCAGCGGAAATAAGAAAAAGAGACAAGGTATTTACTTCGTTCGGAGCCTAGCTCGACTCCTATTCGAAGGCCCGCAGTCCTTGACTGCACCGATGGGAAAAACACTAAAATCCTTCTTTCCGAAGTCCTCGGAAAGAAGTGAATTGTACAATGGAGCAAGATAGTAACACCCTACTATCTTGCTTAAATGAAATTAAAATGCAAGCTAAAATTAAATATACCGACAAGTAATTGAAAGACGAAGCTCGGTCGGCACTATGTGGTGAAGTAGCTTGCAGTGTTGATGGAGCTATGTCGCACGAGTAGTTCTGTAGAGTAGCACTAGAATTGATCAACAAAGATTGTTTTTGAGCTTCTGACTTTGAGCACCTTTTATAGCTATACTGGAGGTTCGGTCAACCGATCCCATTGTTCGGTCGACCGAACCCGCTCCCTTCCTTTCTGGCTAAAGTTCGAAGCTGGCTCGATCTTTTGCATTTACTGGTCTTTAATGGTTCGGTCGACCGAACCCCTTTTTCGGTCGACCGAACAAGCTTTTCCTTGTTCGTCAGAATCTGTCGTGATCTTGATTTAATGTAGCTTTAATGTTGATTGGATCGGTCGACCGATCTCTGGGTACGGTCGACCAATCAACCCATCTTTCGTTTGCTGTTGATCGGTGATGATGAACTGGCTAGGCTGAGTCATCATGGTTCGGTCGACCGATCTTACGATTCGGTCGATCGATCAGGCTTTGATCTGATTCTGGTTCAGTTCTGATCTGGACTGACTTATGTGCTGATCTTACTTGGTTCGGTCGACCGATCCTCTGGTTCGGTCGACCAATCCAACTTAACCTGCAAGACAGTGTTAAAAATAACCTGCAACACAGATGTTAGACTAACACAACCTGCAACACAGATATTAGCACAATAGTATAATAATGAGAAATAATAGAAAAGTAGAATTGTTCTTGATCTCAACTTGAAAACCTTCCCGGTTTCTTCAGTTGAATCAACGACCTAAGGTTGTTCCCTTCGGGAACCCGACTTCACTGTCACTCCTCTAGTTTATTTACCTCAACCTACCTACCAAACTTTGATCTTTCAGATCTAGTTTGGACTTTTCACTCAGCCTTGATCGGCTCTCCAGGACTTTTCCTTCGATCTTTGGTCCTCCAGACCTCTCGATCACTCTGCCAAGCTTCGGATCCCCTCGACCCACTTGGACTTGCACCTGGGTTCCACGATCTGCTAAGATTTCTCTGCCTAGCCTCCAGCTAGGACTTTCCCGGTTGAGTAAACATCCTGCACACTCAGTCAACTTGTTAGATCATAACAAGACTTAACTTGAACCTTTGACAACATCAAAATTCAGGTTTGATTCTGGTGCAGCTTGCACCAACAATCTCTCCCTTTTTGATATTTGGCAACCAAGGTTCAAAGTTAAGTTAAAAATATGCAACAACTAAATAAACAAGCAGTTTTAACTTTTAATTTTCCCTTGAATTAACTAACTCCCCCTGAATTCACTATCTCTCCCCCTTTGACACACATCAAAAATAGGGGCAGAACAAAAAACCAAGTAAATTTTGAATAGACTTATCAAAGAATTTACTAATATTTGGAAAAACATTATTAAAAATATACTAAATCAAGAAATTCAAAAATTACATGTTGAAAAGAATAAAATTTGAAAGATATTTTGAAAATTAAAAAATTTGAAGTTTTGAAAAGAATAAAATTTTAAACAACATTATGAAAAATATACTTTGAAATTTGAAAAACATTTTGAAAATAACAAGTTAAAATATTTTGAAAAGAAATATTTTGAAAAAAATGAATTTTGAAAAACATAAAAAAAACTTGAATTTTGAAAAACATATTGAAAATAACATTTTAAAATATTTTGAAAAGAATGAATTTTAAAAAATATTTTGAAAAGAATTTTTTTTAAATATTTTTTAAAAAATATTTTAAAAATAAGTTGATCAAAATAGTATAAGGTTAAAAAAATCTTGTTTTGAAGCTCCCCTAAAATTGACAAATTCCTAAAGTCCAAGCATAGATATAGAAAAACTAAGGAAAAATTGTCCTTATGATGAAATGTCCAACCCTTGTCCAAGGCTAGCTATCACAAGATAGTAGCAATTTGACTCAGGTTGGTCAATTTGAGTATTTAGTACCAACCAGGTTTTTACCAGCTAGTTAACTCAAATTGATCAATATATGTTGTTTAAAACCCAGATTTATAGTGATGCATTGACATAAGCATCTGAAATCTAGGGCTAGGTCCTAAGCATCTCACCCATTCTAAGTTTACAAACAAGGGATCCTACTGTGCTTGTGAGATGCTGCCTCCTAGAACTATAGGATCATGCAATTCTACGATAAGACCTAGGCTATTCCAGAAAATGAAAAATAATTTCAAAGAATTTTGAAACAAAAATTTTGAAATGGGAATTTTTACAAAAATAAATTTGAGAAATAAACTAAGTAGTAATTTTCAAAATCAAAGAGTCTATTCTACAAAATTTAGTAAGAGCTACTAAAGACTAAAAAATAATGAAGATTAAGCATAGTCATAATCCAAGTTAAGTAATAGATACAATAAGTCATAAAAGATAAATCCTGAAATCACTCATCCTCGTCCTCATCATCTCTCAGATAATAAAAAATCCTCTGCTGCTCCTTCTGTAAGGCATCAGTACGGTCCATCTTGTCCTGACGAAAATCAGCAATTTGTCCCTGAAGAGAGTTGTACTGATCATCCATTTTTGTTTCCAAGGAGTCAAAGCGACTAAAAATATCATTTCGCAGACGGGTAAAGAAGTCACTAGTTGGAGGAGGAGGAGGAGCATATGAATTGCTTTGAGGAAAATCAAAGAAGGGTGTCATGGCAAATCCAGGATCAATAACCACAGGAGGAGGCGCAGTAACAGGGACCGGATCATCCTCATCAATATGGTCGTCGACAGCCAGTGGGATGTAGTGTGGATGAGTTCTTTTGTACACAAGCCCTTCGGCTCTAGTCTTAATCCCAGCCAAGGACAATTGCCTAACCCCGACAAGATCAAAATCTGACAACTCAATCAACTCACCCCGATGAACGCCCACACCCAGAGAAGCAATATAGGTAGTAAGAATACGACACTGGATCATATGAACTTTATTTGAGGTGCTATACCCTGAATAATAGATAATGGACCGAAACACCCAGTATCCTAAGTCAAACTCTAGTCTATGTCGTAAGGCGTACATCAGAAAAAGATGGACCGGTCGTAAAACACCTTGATCTCTGGATGACAGGGGATGAATGCAGAAGGCAATCATCTTATAAAAAGCATTGTCTCTTGGACTAAGTGGTACAGTAGACATCTTTTTAGGAAGTGGTCCCTCAAAGAAGTCAGCATACATAATATCAAGAGTAAGATGATTAAATGGAGCAGGTAATGGATTTGGAATAGAAGCACTGAAAAAAATACGATTAACTGAGGGTCGTATTCGTAAAAACCTAAGAAACATATCCAGATCAAAGAGCATTTCTCTAGTGGTGACCCTAGTACTATAGTGATGGGGGTCAAACTCGCACAAGTTGTGGTAAAATTTCGAACAGAGAATAGGTGTAAGATACCGCAAAATTAAATAATAAATATTATTGGACGAAAAATCTTATTGGATTTTTTTCAAAATTTTTAGAAATTTTTCGGGATTTAAACGGAGTCCGTATGACCCGTTTTGAGGGGATGGGTTCGGGGTACAGAGGAAGCCTGTTTTGGGTACCCAATAAAGTAGGGAGTTGATTGAGAAACTAACTTAGGGCTTAATTAAATCTAACATAAGTATTTAATTAAAAACCTAACCCCTAAACTACCGATTTCCTCTCCCCTATTCCCGATTCTTCTCCCTTCTCGGTTCTTTGCATCTCCTCCTCTCACACCAGCGATCGGCGATATTACTCTTCCCCTCTCGACGTCGCCGGCGCAGGGCAACCCTTAAGCGTTGAGGAGGGAGATACTGACTCTTCTTCCTCCCTTTCTTTCTCTCTCACGCATGCCCGACCCGACTTCCTCCCTTTCTCGCTCGCAAACAGACAACCTGACGACGAAGAAGAGGTTTCTTCCATCACGATCTCGTCATCACGTGTCGTCGGGGGGGGGGGGGGTGTTGCTGAGTCTCGACGTTGCCTGTCATCCCCGATTGAGCAATTTCATCTTCAGTGGCGTCTTGATCGCGATCGGTCATTGCTCGGCTTCTAGGGCACGACGGAGCTAGGGCACGACAGGGGGAGGGGGAGTTGGTTCGCATCTCTCTCGGCAGATTGAGCTCTCTCAGTTCTTCTCCTCGATCTGTTCACTGGAGGGGATTGCCGATCATCACCAACCGAGGTGGATCGCACGACATCGGCTGTAGGTGATCAATTAAGGTAAGGCTTTGTTTGGAGATGCTGTGAATTCAAGAATTCTTGTAAATTGGGTTTGTTTGTGGTATTCTTTCTGATTTGGACTAGAAGGAGGCTTTGGATTCACATACTGGTGGAATGTTCCTTACCATCCACTGCCCTCTCCAATTCTTGCGGCTGAGTTCTTTTGTAGCTGTTGGGAGAAGAGGTGGTAAGGGGCTGTTGAGGTGAGTTTGGTATTGTGGATTATGGCTTCAGCAATCCTTTGCTGTATAATGGATTTTCTGGATTGATTCTTGGAGAGATAAGTGTGTGTAATGCTCTTGTAGTTTCCGGACAGGGGATCAAGGTGCTGGGAGCTGTTGAATACACTGCCAAACCTCAAGGTAAATGACTTCCATTGAGGTGTTTTTGTTGGATTCAGTAGTATGTTGCTTAATCTGGTTTTTACAGGATGATAGGGTTTGTACTTGCTTTGATTTATGAGTGGTGTGATGTGGATTGGATGAATTATTGTGGATTAAGAATTAAGGTGATTTTATTTCTACATTGGTTTGGATTAGTAGTGATGGGTTGTAGGAATTTAAATTAAGTTGTATTGGATTGATTAGTAGATTTAGAAGGATTTATAATGAGTTTGGATTAGTGTTTGTTTGATGATGAATTATGTGAGTTGGAATCAAGAGGTGTTGATTGGTGAGTTTTGGATTGATTAATAGATTGTGGATTTTGTTTGGATCTAGAAGGAGTTGGATTGAGGATCATTTGGAGGATTAATCAGAGATTAGATTTGAGTGGAGTTATCCAATTGGGTTAGGGATTTTATTTAGCTATTTAATCATATGAATTTAGCTAAATGAAATATATGTATTGATTTATGTAGGACTTTGATATGGGATGTTCATCACGTTGTGGGTGGTTCTGTTGATACGAGATATATCAAGGCGGGTATTTCTTCCTTGACCTCTATATAGATTTTCTTGTACTTAGTGCATGGTTATTATTGGATGAATTAGGCTGTTTTATCTTATATCATGATCGGTTGCTGTTTTTCCTGCATGATACTTATGCTTGACCTTTGTGATGATCTATTTAATTCATATATAGTCTCAACTCTTGATATCTACTCTATTGTGATTACACGTATAGAGTATGTCTTGTAGGGATTGTCGGGTTGTTGGTATTACCATGCTGATTGAGTATATGATGTGGATTGTACATAGGTGGGTATGTGTTATAGGAGTCATCTTGTTGACCGTGCATTTACATGTGGTGTGTACATACGTATTTGTCATGTATTTTTGGAGGAGTTGTGTTGATTGTATATTTGGGGTATATACATATGTCTGTCGTGTTTTTATTGGAGGATACATGTTGATTGTACTTATCTTTTGTGTACATGTGTCTGGTGGGATTATTGGAGATTTTTGGTTGATTATACCTGTGTAGAGTGTACATATGTTTGTTGGGATACGTGGAGGTATCATGACGATTATACTCATGTTGGAGGTATTTATGAGGTTTGGGGTTATTGCATGGATGATGATTATATATATATATATCATGTTCATCATTCATTGCATCTGATGACCATTGTCTCCCTTGTGGTGAGAGAGTCGTCAGTTGGTTTGGTTTAGCGCCGCGCACTAGGCCACTCATGGGTAGTGGTAGCTGGAGCAGTTGCCGCTCGTCCTGTCGTGCCACCCGGTCACGAGGTTTAGTGAGATCCGGCGTTGTGAGCAGTCAAGGACCCTGATGCTATGTAGCTAGATAGCTATTAGCGGACTGTCCGCCTCGACTACTATATAGTGGGCTGGAGGGTAGTACAGTCGTCACAGACCCAAGCCTCTCGGCCATACAGGGGTCGTGGTATCTTGAGAGGTGGCGGGGGTGACCATGGAGCATGCATGCACTTTTGCATATGATGCGCGGTGCATCTGGGGGTTATATTTGCATACATGCCTAGTAGATACTAGTTGCATGTGATTGTCGTTGTTGCACTTGATTGAGATATGATTGTTGCATTTGGTTGCCATACTGCATACATGTCATTTATTTTACATGTATATGCAGTCGTACTTATATTGCACAGGTGTCACGGGTATATCTGTTGTAGATCCGGTGAGTTTATTGATCATTGTACCATGTGTCGATTCCAGATTGGGTATGTATCTGTCATTATGTTAGTTGTGGTTTGTACAGTTTATATGTCAGGTTATTATGTCAGATATGTTTAGGTGCATTGATTATGATAGTATGATCATGTTCTTTATTCCCTACTGAGACTGTATACTTTTGATCTCCATGTTTTATTTGTAGACCGTGCACTGTCTTTTCTATTACCCGCTGAGTTACCTATACTCACCACCGCATGTATATCTTTATGTTTTCAGGTAGATGGTTGGAGTGTTACTTGGAGTATCCTGTCTGCGGGGTCCTACGTCACATCCGAAGGTCGTTTTTGGTTTTGTATATTCTTTTCTTATTTTTGGCGTTGTATTTATGTATAGCCATGTGGCTATCTTATGGTTTTGGTGTTGTATTTGTGTTTAAGCTGTGCCGGCATGCATTGTATTTATTTGTGTTGTGTGGTTATTGTATAAAGCCTAGCCGGCTAGCAGTGTGTTGATTGCGTTGTATTGGGCTTTCCGTTTTCGTTTTTTCGCTGTGTTGGTTTGTTTTGTACAGCCGTGTGGGCTGTTTTATATATAACTGCGTGGTTGTGATTGTTTCATTCCAGCAGTGTGGGTTGTTATTATAACTGCGTGGTTGTGTATATAAATATTCCAGCCGCATGTGGCTGATGTATATTTTGTTTGTAGTGATGCTTCATATTATCACCGGTACAGGGGAGATGTTGTCGGATTTTTATCTGACAGGGACTCCTTTGGGGGCGTGACAATTTTTGGTATCAGAGCAGGTATACGGTCTTGCTATGTGTTTTGGATTTTTCGAGATTTATCTGATACCAATTTCTGGTATCAAATCAGGTACGATGCCTGTTAGTTGTGTTTTGGATTTCGTGATTCGATTTTCTTGATGTGACTTTTCAGATTTTGGGACCAGGCAGCAGCAGGACATCTCCAAGCTTTAGGAGGTATGTTTGCATATTATTACCTTGCATTTTGTTAGTACATATGCATGGTTGTTCTGATCGTTATGATATGTGTTCGTGTCCTCTTGTTAGTACTTGTCTAGTTGATTGTATCATACATTTCATGTGTTGGGTCAATCACTAATCACGGTTGACCTACTGTAGATCAAGGATTACAGACTCAGGGGAATCGTCATATCATACTATTAGTAGTTTTGGTGTCTATTACTATTAGTTGATTGAGAGTTAGAGTCACATACCAGTCTGTTACTATTAGCTGGGTAGTTGATGGTGTTGGTATACTCATATTGACTCAGTTAGTAGAGTACTGGTTTACTCCTGTTGAGGTTTGATTTACTTGGTTGACTTGTGTAGTTATGGTTTGACTTATTACCCTTGTTGACTTGGACAGTTGAGGATTGACTTATCTTAGTTGGTTTTGTCAGTGGCGTATTGATATACTCTTGTTGGATCATATAGTAGTTGATCGATTCGTTTATGTTGATCCGATCGGTAGGAGATCAACTTACTCTATTTCTAGAGATTCTGATCTTTGGGGTTACTTGTGCTTGGTTAGATATTTGGGAGATACATTGAAGTACATGACTTGTACCATCATGGAAATGACTGATTTAGCCGTATACCATTATCGATTGGTCAGCCTGTAGAGGATTGTCGTATCCTATTTCATGGGGACTTTGACCATGGACTATTTGTACCTAGTTTAATGACTTAGAAGGTACATTCGGATAGGATACCTCTACTGATGTGGAAAAGTGCAAAGCTACTTGCTTAACACTTATGAGATACATCCGTTACTAGGGTGTATGAGTTGGGGAGTACATTCAGATATATGATTTGTACTGACGTGAAAGAGTTGAAGTTAGCTGCTTAACCTTTACGTGACCCGATACCACGTGAAGGAAGAAGCAGGGAATGCTTTTTGGAGATCTGGTCATCACTTAGTGATTTCCTTCAGATATTCGGAGAGAGAGTAGTTCTCTACTTCTTTCGTCAGCATGATGGATTTTAAGGCGATGACTAGTAGACTCGTCTAACGTTGCTCCATGGGAGATCCTGACTCATAGAGCTATCGGATGTAGTTAGATATCTTTGATGTACCTAGTGATCTACGACCTGTAATGATACGGAGGTAGTGGTATTAGTTGAGTAATACCTATAAGTTCCGATCATAACTAGGTATGATTTCAGATGATGATCTTTGAGGGGTAGAGCGTCGATTGACGGATATTTTGATCAGCTAGTTAGTTATAGTGCTCCTCTATTTTTGTGTTCATTGCTCGATACTAGAGGTTACTGAACCTCAGATGGAGCAATCACAGTATGATGGGGTACAAGACAATGGTTAGATGACTCGGCTAACATTGTCTTTATCAGGTGGCTTAAGACCTTGATCACGTGATCATTTTACCAGATCTTGTAGTCTATATCTCATATTAGAGGGTTTGACCTTTTATCGATATTTGTCGAGGGACATTTATAGGATGATCATGAGAGTGTGGATATATCTTCTTGATGGGTAGACTCTTAGTTAGGAGATTGTGTGACCCTTTGACTTTGGATTGACATTCCTTTACTGTATATATTTGATTATCAGAAAGGATGAGATGATGAGATTTGACAGACTTTATGGATACAGTTAGTTTGTTGGCAGTAGGTGTTGAGGGTTGGATGCTTTCGTTTTTCTCTATCATTATTTAGGAGACTATCTGGTATGATTGATTGATATTGAGGATGATTGGAGATTGATAGATATTAGGAGATCAGGTGTGATGATATGTTATTTGTTGATGACCTATTGGTGGATATTTGGTTTGATGGTCTACTATTTGGTGTTTGAGGTTGATAGAGATATGAGGAGTAGCACATGTGTGATATCTATGGATTTGGTGATTTGTAGTTGGTGATTTGATCATAGGCTTGTTGTTGGGGATCCTATGGTTGAGTAAGCCTATTGTACGTACATTATGGGTTATTGGTATTATCATTTTAGGCATACTGTGCCCTAGATGTTTTTAAGGACTTGATGTATTTGGTATTCCTAGGGCGTTTGGATTAGATTTCATTATCTTCATTAATGATGTTGTGATCTATTCCCGATCCGATGTGGATTTTGTACAATATCTTCGCATAGTTTTAGAGATGTTTTAACGGAAACATCTATATGTGAAGTTAGTAGTACATATTATGATTGTCTTTTACGAGTTTTTGGGACACATTGTGTTTAGTAGAGGATATCTGTGGATCTACAGGAGATAGAGGCTGTTAGCAGTTGGGAGTAGTCGTAGTTTATACCGGAGACTCGTTGCTCCTTTGGTCTGGCTGGATATTACTAGAGATTGATTGAGAGTTACTCCAGCATTATTACGTCGTTGACTGGACTGTCTAGGATGGGTATGGAATTTTCCTGGATAGATGCGTACGAGATCAGTTTCAGGAGTTGAAACGAAAAGTTGTTAACCGCACTATCCTAGTTATGCTTTCTAGTGTAGACGGATTTGCACTCTACACAGATGTATTGTACCTAGGATTTAGTGCAGTTTCGATGTAGCATGAGCAGAGTAGTCTTGCGCTGGTAAGTAGAATTCTCAGGTAATGAGAATTAGATTCTTTATTTTCGTGGGAGATTATGTGTGTTTACGAGTCATTTCTTATCCGGGAGGAGTTACTATAGGAAACACATTAATCTGGATTTACGATACATTCGGGTGACATCTGATGTATGGAGAGATTTGGAGCATTCCTATTGGTGGAATGACATTAAGAAAGACATCGCGGATTTTGTAGCTTGATGTCTAGTGTGTCAGTAAGTGGAGGCTGAACATCGGATATCAGTAGGATCGTTTCAGTAGATTCGTATTTTGGAGTGGAGTTGGGAGCATGTTTTGATGGATTTTGTTGTGAGATTATCCAGGATATGGAGAGGATATGATGGTTGGGCAATCATTATTGGGTGACGGCTTTGCTCCCTAGCCATCGATTTATGGGACGGATTCTTTTGGATTGAGTATTAGGATTATACTGTGGAGAGATTACCGGACCTTATGGTCTTTGAGGGTTGTATAGGATGGAGATCAACGATTTCACATCAAGATTTGACTGAGGTTATAGCAGACTTTGGGGTTAGGAGCTCTGCTTTAACATAGATTTTTACCCTCAGACTGATGGATAGTTTGAGTGCCCTATACAGATGTTGGAAGATATGATGGTAGTGAATTTTGGATTTTCGAGGTAGTTGATTTATCCCGCAGTTGGTTAAGGTACAGTGTGAGAGTAGCAGAAGTAGGGTGAGCTCATAACCCACAGAGTCATTCTTTACAGTTGGAGATTTGTTCATTATACTTGGAGTGAATGGTATATGAGTATGTGATTTGGATGTTACCCTTGGATGAGGATCCCTGAGTTGATCAGTAAATTTGGGGACCAAATTTTTATTAGTGGGGGAGAATGTAAGATACCGCAAAATTAAATAATAAATATTATTGGACGAAAAATCTTATTGGATTTTTTTCAAAATTTTTAGAAATTTTTCGGGATTTAAACGGAGTCCGTATGACCCGTTTTGAGGGGATGGGTTCGGGGTACAGAGGAAGCCTGTTTTGGGTACCCAATAAAGTAGGGAGTTGATTGAGAAACTAACTTAGGGCTTAATTAAATCTAACCTAAGTATTTAATTAAAAACCTAACACCTAAACTATCGATTTCCTCTCCCCTATTCCCGATTCTTCTCCCTTCTCGGTTCTTTGCATCTCCTCCTCTCACACCAGCGATCGGCGATATTACTCTTCCCCTCTCGACGTCGCCGACGCAGGGCAACCCTTAAGCGTTGAGGAGGGAGATACTGACTCTTCTTCCTCCCTTTCTTTCTCTCTCATGCATGCCCGACCCGACTTCCTCCCTTTCTCGCTCGCAAACGGACGACCTGACGACGAAGAAGAGGTTTCTTCCATCACGATCTCGTCATCACGTGTCGTCGGGAGGTGTTGCTGGATCTCGACGTTGCTGTCATCCCCGATTGAGCAATTTCATCTTCAGTGGCGTCTTGATCGCGATCGGTCATTGCTCGGCTTCTAGGGCACGACGGAGCTAGGGCACGACAGGGGGAGGGGGAGTTGGTTCGCATCTCTCTCGGCAGATTGAGCTCTCTCAGTTCTTCTCCTCGATCTGTTCACTGGAGGGGATTGCCGATCATCACCAACCGAGGTGGATCGCACGACATCGGCTGTAGGTGATCAATTAAGGTAAGGCTTTGTTTGGAGATGCTGTGAATTCAAGAATTCTTGTAAATTGGGTTTGTTTGTGGTATTCTTTCTGATTTGGACTAGAAGGAGGCTTTGGATTCACATACTGGTGGAATGTTCCATACCATCCGCTGCCCTCTCCAATTCTTGCGGCTGAGTTCTTTTGTAGCTGTTGGGAGAAGAGGTGGTAAGGGGCTGTTGAGGTGAGTTTGGTATTGTGGATTATGGCTTCAACAATCCTTTGCTGTATAATGGATTTTCTGGATTGATTCTTGGAGAGATAAGTGTGTGTAATGCTCTTGTAGTTTCCGGACAGGGGATCAAGGTGCTGGGAGCTGTTGAATACACTGCCAAACCTCGAGGTAAATGACTTCCATTGAGGTGTTTTTGTTGGATTCAGTAGTACGTTGCTTAATCTGGTTTTTACAGGATGATAGGGTTTGTACTTGCTTTGATTTATGAGTGGTGTGATATGGATTGGATGAATTATTGTGGATTAAGAATTAAGGTGATTTTATTTCTACATTGGTTTGGATTAGTAGTGATGGGTTGTAGGAATTTAAATTAAGTTGTATTGGATTGATTAGTAGATTTAGAAGGATTTATGATGAGTTTGGATTAGTGTTTGTTTGATGATGAATTATGTGAGTTGGAATCAAGAGGTGTTGATTGGTGAGTTTTGGATTGATTAATAGATTGTGGATTTTGTTTGGATATAGAAGAAGTTGGATTGAGGATCATTTGGAGGATTAATCAGAGATTAGATTTGAGTGGAGTTATCCAATTGGGTTAGAGATTTTATTTAGCTATTTAATCATATGAATTTAACTAAATGAAATATATGTATTGATTTATGCAGGACTTTGATATGGGATGTTCATCACGTTGTGGGTGGTTCTGTTGATACGAGATATATCAAGGCGGGTATTTCTTCCTTGACCTCTATGTAGATTTTCTTGTACTTAGTGCATGGTTATTATTGGATGAATTAGGCTGTTTTATCTTATATCATGATCGGTTGCTGTTTTTCCTGCATAATACTTATGCTTGACCTTTGTGATGATATATTTAATTCATATATAGTCTCAACTCTTGATATCTACTCTATTGTGATTACACGTATAGAGTATGTCTTGTAGGGATTGTCGGGTTGTTGGTATTACCATGCTGATTGGGTATATGATGTGGATTGTACATAGGTGGGTATGTGTTATAGGAGTCATCTTGTTGACCGTGCATTTACATGTGGTGTGTACATACGTATTTGTCATGTATTTTTGGAGGAGTTGTGTTGATTGTATATTTGGGGTATATACATATGTCTGTCGTGTTTTTATTGGAGGATACATGTTGATTGTACTTATCTTTTGTGTACATGTGTCTGGTGGGATTATTGGAGATTTTTGGTTGATTATACCTGTGTAGAGTGTACATATGTTTGTTGGGATACGTGGAGGTATCATGACGATTATACTCATGTTGGAGGTATTTATGAGGTTTGGGGTTATTGCATGGATGATTATTATATATATATATATATATATATATCATGTTCATCATTCATTGCATCTGATGACCATTGTCTCCCTTGTGGTGAGAGAGTCGTCAGTTGGTTTGGTTTAGCGCCGCGCACTAGGCCACTCATGGGTAGTGGTAGCTGGAGCAGTTGCCGCTCGTCCTGTCGTGCCACCCGGTCACGAGGTTTAGTGAGATCCGGCGTTGTGAGCAGTCAAGGACCCTGATGCTATGTAGCTAGATAGCTATTAGCGGACTGTCCGCCTCGACTACTATATAATGGGCTGGAGGGTAGTACAGTCGTCACAGACCCAAGCCTCTCGGCCATACAGGGGTAGTGGTATCTTGAGAGGTGGCGGGGGTGACCATGGAGCATGCATGCACTTTTGCATATGATGCGCGGTGCATCTGGGGGTTATATTTGCATTCATGCCTAGTAGATAATAGTTGCATGTGATTGTCGTTGTTGCACTTGATTGAGATATGATTGTTGCATTTGGTTGCCATACTGCATACATGTCATTTATTTTACATGTATATGCAGTCGTACTTATATTGCACAGGTGTCACGGGTATATCTCTTGTAGATCCGGTGAGTTTACTGATCATTGTACCATGTGTCGATTCCAGATTGGGTATGTATCTGTCATTATGTTAGTTGTGGTTTGTACAGTTTATATGTCAGGTTATTATGTCAGATATGTTTAGGTGCATTGATTATGATAGTATGATCATGTTCTTTATTCCCTATTGAGACTGTATACCTTTGATCTCTATGTTTATTTATAGATCATGCACTATCTTTTCTATTACCCGCTGAGTTACCTATACTCACCACCGCATGTATATCTTTATGTTTTCAGGTAGATGGTTGGAGTGTCGCTTGGAGTATCCTGTCTGCGGGGTCCTACGTCACATCCGAAGGTCGTTTTTGGTTTTGTATATTCTTTTCTTATTTTTGGCGTTGTATTTATGTATAGCCATGTGACTATCTTATGGTTTTGGTGTTGTATTTGTGTTTAAGCTGTGCCGGCATGCATTGTATTTATTTGTGTTGTGTGGTTATTGTATAAAGCCTAGCCGGCTAGCAGTGTGTTGATTGCGTTGTATTGGGCTTTCCGTTTTCGTTTTTCCGCTGTGTTGGTTTGTTTTGTAAAGCCGTGTGGGATGTTTTATATATAACTGCGTGGTTGTGATTGTTTCATTCCAGCCGTGTGGGCTGTTATTATAACTGCGTGGTTGTGTATATAAATATTCCAGCCGCATGTGGCTGATGTATATTTTGTTTGTAGTGATGCTTCATATTGTCACCGGTACAGGGGAGATGCTGTCGGATTTTTATCTGACAGGGACTCCTTTGGGGGCGTGACAATAGTATTGTATGTATGTCTACAAAAGATGATGCTATCAAGTAATTGATTGATCTCTATGGCCTCAGGACAAAAGGTTTGGTAGAAATGGAGATCCAAACAACGAGTACCTATAACCTTAAATTTTTGTTAGGAAAAGATTGACGCAATTCTTCGGAAGAGAACCTAGGATCTTGGCTAGGATTAAGAGAGCTAGCTTCTCTTTGTGCAATAGTTCTACTTTTCTCACTAAAAAAAATAATAATAAAATGTAATAAATAACTTGCGCAAAAATATTAAAAGAATAGAATAAAAGGAAGTTACCGAGGCATTTTCGGACGGATAGATGCTGGAATCGGCGAACAGAATAAGAAGTAGAAGAGGAAAGGAATGTGTTGGATGAGTTGTATGGATTCCCTGAACCTGTTTATATAGAGGGTGATCCATCGACTGATCAAGGGTTCGGTCGATCGATCCCTTTATATCGCTGCTATTTTCGACCAATGAGACACTGTTCGGTCGACCGGACAACTGTTCGGTCGACCGATAAATTCACTTTCACAAAGATAAAGGGTAGGTGAACGGATGGAAGTTTATGTTTTCGGTCGACCGATAAACTGGTTCGGTCAACCGATTAATTGAATATGAGATTAATTGCAATCACGTTGGTTCGGTCGACCGAAATTTTCATTCGGTCGACGGAATATTAAAGAATTTTTTTTTAAAATAGTGTTAATTAATTTAAAATAGTTTTAAGTTAAAATAGTTTTAAGTAAGTTTAATTAATTTTAAATTAAGTTTAGTTTTTAAGATAATTTTAAATAGGTTTAATTAAGTTTAAGATAATTAAATTTTAAAATAGATTTAATTAAGTTTAAAATAATTTTAATTAAGTTTTAAAATATGTTTAATTAAGTTCAAAATAATTTTAAATAAGTTTTAAAATAAATTTAATTAAGTTTGAAATAATTTTAATTAAGTTTTAAATAATTTTAATTAAGTTTTAAAATATGTTTAATTAAGTTTTAAAATATGTTTAATTAAGTTTAAAAAATTTAATTAAGTTTTAAAATAATTTAATTAAGTTTAAAATAATTTTAATTAAGTTTTAAAATAATTTTAATTAAGTTTTAAAATATGTTTAATTAAGTTTAAAATAATTTTAATTAAGTTTTAAGATAAGTTTAATTAAGTTTTAAAATAAATTTAATAATTTTAATTAAGTTTTAAAATAAATTTAATTAAGTTTTAAAATAATTTTAATTAAGTTTTAAAATAAGTTTAAAATTATTTTAATTAAGTTTTAAATAATTTTAATTAAGTTTTAAAATAATTTAATTAAGTTTAAAATAATTTTAATTAAGTTTTAAAATAAGTTTAATTAAGTTTAAAATAATTTTAATTAAGTTTTAACATAATTTTAAATTGTTTTAATTAAGTTTTAAAATAAGTTTAATGAAGTATTAAAATAATTTTAATTAAGTTTTAAATAATTTTAATTAAGTTTTAAAATAATTTTAATTAAGTTTTAAAATATGTTTAATTAAGTTTTAAGATAAGTTTAATTAAGCTTTAAAATAAGTTTAATTAAGTTTTAAAATAAGTTAATTAAGTTTAAAATAATTTTAATTAAGTTTTAAAATAATTTAATTAAGTTTAAAATAATTTTAATTAAGTTTTAAAATAATTTTAATTAAGTTTTAAAATATGTTTAATTAAGTTTAAAATAATTTTAATTAAGTTTTAAAATAAGTTTAATTATGTTTAAAATAATTTTAATTAAGTTTTAAAATAATTTTAAATAGTTTTAATTAAGTTTAATTAAGTTTTAAAATAATTTTAATTAATTTTAAAAATAATTTAATTAATTTTAAAATAATTTTAATTAAGTTTTAAAATATGTTTAATTAAGTTTAAAATAATTTTAATTAAGTTTTAAAATAAGTTTAATTATGTTTTAAAATAAGTTAATTAAGTTTAAAATAATTTTAATTAAGTTTTAAAATAATTTAATTAAGTTTAAAATAATTTTTATTAAGTTTTGAAATAATTTTAATTAAGTTTTAAAATATGTTTAATTAAGTTTAAAATATTTTTAATTAAGTTTTAATATAATTTAATTAAGTTTAAAATAATTTTAATTAAGTTTTAAAATATGTTTAATTATGTTTTAAATAATTTTAATTAGTTTTAATTAATTTTTAAAATAAGTTTAAGTAAGTTTTTTTTTAAAAAAAAATGATTTTAATTAAGTTTTTTAAAATAAGTTTAAGTAAGTTTTTTTTAAAAACTATTTTAATTAAGTTTTTTAAAATAATTTTAAGTTCGAATTAGATTTTAATTAATTTTGAATTTATTGAAAGAGATTATTGAACCCATGTTAGATTCAAACTTAGCTTTGGGTTAATCAAGCAGGCGTCCTAAGGATAAGCTTTCAGTTCAGTGGCGAGGCATACGACCTACTTGAATATCATTATACCACTTGCTGAAGGCTTTCCAAAAACTTAATACTAAGTTTTGATCTAATTAGCCCATGTTTGACTGGGGTAGCTTCGGTCAGATCCACTAAGTCTAGTGCACCAGGTAGAATTCCATATTCAGCATAGACACGCCTTCGACAAAGTTTCCTTGACGGTCTATCATCCCAATTCATTCCGGTGCTATGTTGTAGGGTTTGGTAAACCTTTTTCATCTAACCGTTCTAAGCACAAAAATAATCCTAAGCCTAAGTATTGAGTTTGATTTAATCAAGTTGGTTGGATTGTTTTTCTAATTGCTCCCCCTGAGTCATAGCTTAGATAAGGTCTATCTAAGTAATTGATTTGACTCTTAGGGACCAAGTAGTGGTTGTTGGTGCAACATCCCTCAGGTCAAGGTTGACCTGGTTGACCAAGCTTGAGTCTTGGTTTGGGTTTCGATGTTTGACAATGCAAGGTTGATTGAAGAAGAGTCAAGTAGGTCAAGGATGACCGGATACTTGACTGGTAAGTCCTAGTGAGTGAAGCTAGGCAGGAGGAAAATCCTGGTGAGTGAAGCCAGGTGAAAGACCTAGTGAGTGAAGCTAGGCAATTGGGAAGTCCTAGTGAGTGAAGCTAGGCAGGAGGAAAATCCTGGTGAGTGAAGCCAGGTGAAAGACCTAGTGAGTGAAGCTAGGCAATTGGAAAAGTCCTGGTGAGTGAAGCCAGGCAAGAGAAATCCAGATGGGTCAAGGTTGATCAGACATCTGGTGAGAGTCCAAGTAGGTCAAAGGGATTGACCGGATACTTGGCAAGAAAGAAAAGTCCAAGTAGGTCAGAGGGACTGACCGGATACTTGGCAAGAAGAGAAAAGTCTAAGTGGGTCAAAGGGATTGACCAGACACTTGGTGAGAGAGTCCTAGCTGGTCAAGGGTGACCGGATGCTAGGTCTTATGTACCAACAAGTCATGGTTGACTAGATGTTGGTTTAGGGGGCTTTGGACTTGGTTTTGGGCAAAAACAAAGGTTTGGATTGATCCGTGGATTGATCCAGCAGGTTTGGATTGATCCGTGGATTGATCCAGCAGGTTTGGATTGATCCGTGGATTGATCCAGCAGGTTTGGATCGATCCGTGGATCGATCCAGCAGATCTGGATCGATCAGTGGATCGATCCAGAAGATTTGGATCGATCAGTGGATCGATCCAGAAGATTTGGATCGATCAGTGGATCGATCCAGAAGATTTGGATCGATCCGCCGATCGATCCGGTGAGTCCCCGCGAACAGAACCCCTCTGGATCGATCCGTGGATCGATCCAGAGGTCCCAATCGATCAGTGGATCGATTGGGACGTTGCTGCTTCCCGCGATAAGCGCTGGATCGATCCGTGGATCGATCCAGGCATGTTTCCAGAGCACAGAGGCATTCTGGATCGATCCGTGGATCGATCCAAAGCCTCCCCGATCGATTGGGAGCAATCCAATCGATTGGGATTCGACCGTTGGCGTCGTTTATAGCTGTTGGCGTGCGATTCCTTCGGCAGAACTTCACCGATTGATTCCAGATTCAACACAGCTCCTCCCCAGCACTCTCTAAGCTCCTCACCGCCAGTTCTTGAAGGTTCTTGGAGGTTCATCCAAGTTAAGAGGCGAGTTGCAACGAGAAGAAGAAGAAGCTAGGGTTTTTACTGCATTTCTTGTAAGCTTTTGCTTATTCTTTACTACCCTTTCTTCTTCTTGTACTGAGAGTCTTGTAGGGCTTCTCCGCCCTCGGTAGTTACCGAAAAGGAGTGTTTTCATAGTGGAGGGTGCGTGCGTGGTGTGGATCCTTGGATTAGTCATCTCCGTTGGAGATGGATACCAAGTAAACTCCTAGTGTTAGCGTGTTTGTGTGTGTTTATGTATTTTCGCATTCTTGAAGAAATAAGCAACACCGAGCAACGAGCACGCGACGAGCTATTCACCCCCCCCTCTAGCTACTTTTGGTCCTAACAAGTGGTATCAGAGCAAGGCCGCTCTTCACCGGAATCATCGCCGGAAGGGTCAAGCATATCAAGAAAAGCTAGAGGGTGAAGAAGTTGGAGCAAATTCTTCAAGTTCAAGACTTTATCAAGCTCAACTTCAAGATGCAATTCCAAGATGGGCTTGGATTTGACACAAGGGTGGCTCCACCATACACTTCTACGAGTTTCGATTCTTGGAAATCAAGAATCGAAAATTTTCTTATGATGGAGATAGAGCAATGCTTTGCTCTAATGGAAGGCTTCAAGGCTCCAAGAAATTCAAAGGGCAAAGTTCTAAAGAAAAGCAAATGGAGCCCGGAGCAAGTCCAAAGGTGCGAGGCCAATGACAAAGTGACTAAGCTTTTGGTCAATTTATTGCCAAGCACCATCCTTTGTAAAATTGGAGAGTTTGAAGATGCAAAGGAGCTATGGAGCAAATTGGCCAAGCTTCATGAAGAGATCCCCTCCACTGTACAAGATCATGAAGAATCCAGAGAGGGTGACTCTTTGGAGCAAGACCAAGAGGAGGACTCCGAGGTTGAGAGATGCTCAACCTCCGAAGAAGAGGAAATCCAAGAAGCTTCATCCTCAAGGGAATACAACGAAGGGAACAAGGAGGGAGCATACTCCTTGTTTCATGTTCAAGATGATGAAGCCTCCACCTCTAGGATTGAGGGGGAGCAATCCTTGGTGACGCCGGATCAAGAAGAAGGAGAAGCTTCTACATCCGGGTCAAGTGAAGAAGAAGAAGATGGTGCCACCTCCGAAATTCAAGAAATAGGAAATGGAGGAGCAAGTGCCATCCCTACACAAGAAGGTATAAATGTTTCAATTAAAAATAAAAATCATATAATATGTTTTGAGTGTAGGGAAAGTGGGCACTACAAGAGCAAGTGTCCCAACTTGGCCAAGAAGAAGGGTCAAGTGGCGCAAAAGGGCAAGGAGAAGCCCGAGGAGACCATTCCCGGAACAAAGAAGAGCAAGGAGCATATCATATGCTTCTCTTGCAATCAAAAGGGGCATTACCGGAGTCAATGCCTCAAGGGGAAGAAGATGGTCAAGGCTCAAGGAGGCATTAGTCAAGGGGGAGCCTCCAAGGTAAAGAAGAAGGTAACATTTATTGAGCCTACTCCTTTACATTATGGTAAAAAGCATGATAGTTCTAATTTTTATCATTTTAATGCGATTTACCATAAGAATAGGAAGCATGAGGGCTTTAAGGAAAAGCATGTGGCCCTACATGCCAAAACTACTACACCTAAGGCTAGGAATGTAGGTAAAAGTCTAGGCAAGAACTCTAAGGATTGTAGCTACAAGCCTAGAAACAAAAATGCTCATGGACTTAATGGAAAACCAAAAACTAAGGACTTAGTGATGGAAAATCAAGTCTTGAGGTCAAGACTTGATAAAATGGAAAAGACCCTAAGAAGGATGGAAAATATCCTATTAGGCCAAAATGAGCATAGCCTAGGTCTAGGAGCACAAAGGTCATCCAATGGTCATAGAGGTTTGGGATACAAACCCAAAGCTAAAAAGGATGTGCCTAGTTATCATAGGGTTCCATATAGCTATGGAACAAACCCTAAGTCTAGAGGTCAAGTCCAAGATACAAGGGAAGATATCCCTAGAAGTATCTTTGCAACCAAAGTGACTAAGACTTCTAAGAAGTCTAAGAAAGTCACTAACAAGGTCACAAGAGAGGCTATCCCTAGAGTTGACCTAGAAAATGTGACCAAGGCTTCTAAGAAGCTCAACAAGGTCATTAGGAAGGTATCTAGGGAAGTTATCCCTAGTGAGTACCTAGAGCATCCAAGGAGCACCAATAGGTGTTGGGTTCCTAGGAGCATCTTCTCTACCCCATAGATGGGTTAGAGAGTGTCAACTCCGATTAGAAGGGTAGTTAACCCAACTTTGAGGAAATTGATACTCAAGGAGCATTTTCAAGGTTTTTGTTAACCTTTGAAAATGAAATGGAATTATTATTTACTCCTTGAAAGAGTAAAATGTGCCTAATGGTGGAAAATTGATTTTATCTTAAAAAGGCATAAATTGGGAAAACCTAGAGAAATACCAAGTTGGGATTTTGGTATTCTCTTAGAAATTTTAAGGCACTCCGGGCCTTGATTTATGTGATTACTCTTGAGGAAAAATGGAATATGCCAACATTTGAGGATAAGCTTAATTTCAATTGACATAAATTAATCAAGAGAATTAGAAATGCCCATTTAGGTTTTGGCACTCTCTTGAAGCACTTTGGGCAATCTAGGGTTTAAGTTTTAGGATTAGCTAAGATTAACGATACTTAGATATGTAATCTAGGTATATTTTATTTATGCTAAACCTTGCCATGATTGTTTGCTCATAATATGCCATGACATCATATTTTATCTTATTTGTATTTTGCATTCATGACTTATCATGAAAAATACAAAAATACCATGTCATGCCATACATACATCATGTAGTTATAGGAATCTTTCTTTTGAAAGCTATTTTATTTTGATGTATGCCATAACATTATCATGCATTATGTTTATTTCCTTAAAAATTAAGGACATATGGCATTAGTTAAACAAGTGGCATTTGTTTACAACAAGTGGAATAAACAAGTGACATTTGTTTAACAAGTAAATCAACAAGTAACATCCTTTGTGGATGTCTACCTCTCAAAATGCCTAGATAGATATGCATGATCCCTAGAATAGGGCAAAACCAAAATCTTACATCTCACAAAGACCTATAAGATGACTTGTATGTGTTTCAGTGCACATTAGATACAAGTGAGATGTTAGGATGATGAACAAAACTCAAGATGTTGATTTAGTGCATTCTTTTGAGTTTTAAGTTCATCAAAACACATAGTTATGTGTTTTCCCATCATTGGGAAAGCTAATGTACAAGTCATGTGCATTATGCCCAAGGAACATGATGGGATATTGGTTTTGAAAATGTTTTTAAAAATAATTTTGGAAAACCTTGGTGAAGGCTATCTTTTGATAGTAATCACCATTGAATAGTTAAACACAAACTTGAAAAAAAACACTAAAATTTTTGCAAGTTCTCAAGTTTGTGTCAATCTTTGAAAATATGATGTATTTTCATAGAAAACTATTTTTCCATGATAAATTATACCCTAAATAATGTCTACACAAAGTTTTACGATTTTTGGAATTTTGTAAAATTCTCTAGGGGTTTCTGAAATTGGCTGAAATTGAATTTCAGCAATTTCAGGCCTCCAATCGATCAGTGGATCGATTGGAGTGCCTCAATCGATCAGCCGATCGATTGAAAAGGCATTTCTCGCGAGCAGAAGCTCGCTGGATCGATCAGCCGATCGATCCAAGAAGACTGAATCGATCAGTGGATCGATTCAGAAAGGTTCAATCGATTGGAACCCAACTCCAATCGATCCAAGTTGCTGATTTTGGCTGGGAAAGCCTGATTTCAGCATCCTTAAACCTAATTTAGTCTAGATAACCTTTCCAAACCCCTAAAAATACATGTGTATACATAGAAAGGGTGTTTTCATGTGAAAACAAGGATGGATTGGTTAAGGAAGGCTAAGTTGAAGTTTAGGTTGAGGTTTGTTTCAAATTTTGAATATTTGAACCTCAAAACTTCTAAAATTGGGTTTTCTAAAGTTTTGGGAATTCCAAGTCATTGTTGGTGCAATGACAGAAGTTACCACCATGTCTTTAGGGGGAGGGACTCTTTAAAGACATGAAAATTATTTTTCATGAACCTTGGAAGGTGGTCAACCTTCCGTTAAGAATATGCTCAAGGTTGAGCGTTTGAACTTTAATGGGGAGTGGATATCCTCATTGTTCAAGTGGCTTCAAGTGGATAATGCTCAAGGATGGGCATTTGCCTACATTGGGGGAGAATGTAGGGTTAAGGTTAATGAAGGGTATGGGGCCTTCATTATCGTGTTGGTCACAACGAGTGAAGTTGTGAACAACGATGAGCAACTCTTCAGGGGGAGAGTTTTCAACAATGGGGCATTTGTTGAAGAGTGCCCAAAATTGAGGCACGGGTTGATGTGTGCTCAAAGATGGTTTGATGTGTGCCAATAGGGGGAGAATGAAAGGGAGTAAGTTAGGCTTTTATTACCTAGAGGGAGTTTGCCCTCTTAGGGGGAGAATGAAGGGCTTAACTTATGTATTCATTACCTAGTGGCATGAAGAAGGTTTAGGCTATGGGATTAGCCTAACTTACATGTGGTATTGTAAGTGATAGTGTTGGTATTGTCAAACATCAAAAAGGGGGAGATTGTTGGTGCAACATCCCTCAGGTCAAGGTTGACCTGGTTGACCAAGCTTGAGTCTTGGTTTGGGTTTCGATGTTTGACAATGCAAGGTTGATTGAAGAAGAGTCAAGTAGGTCAAGGATGACCGGATACTTGACTGGGAAGTCCTAGTGAGTGAAGCTAGGCAGGAGGAAAATCCTGGTGAGTGAAGCCAGGTGAAAGACCTAGTGAGTGAAGCTAGGCAATTGGGAAGTCCTAGTGAGTGAAGCTAGGCAGGAGGAAAATCCTGGTGAGTGAAGCCAGGTGAAAGACCTAGTGAGTGAAGCTAGGCAATTGGAAAAGTCCTGGTGAGTGAAGCCAGGCAAGAGAAATCCAGATGGGTCAAGGTTGATCAGACATCTGGTGAGAGTCCAAGTAGGTCAAAGGGATTGACCGGATACTTGGCACGAGAAAGAAAAGTCCAAGTAGGTCAGAGGGACTGACCGGATACTTGGCAAGAAGAGAAAAGTCTAAGTGGGTCAAAGGGATTGACCAGACACTTGGTGAGAGAGTCCTAGCTGGTCAAGGGTGACCGGATGCTAGGTCTTATGTACCAACAAGTCATGGTTGACTAGATGTTGGTTTAGGGGGCTTTGGACTTGGTTTTGGGCAAAAACAAAGGTTTGGATTGATCCGTGGATTGATCCAGCAGGTTTGGATTGATCCGTGGATTGATCCAGCAGGTTTGGATTGATCCGTGGATTGATCCAGCAGGTTTGGATTGATCCGTGGATTGATCCAGCAGGTTTGGATCGATCCGTGGATCGATCCAGCAGATCTGGATCGATCAGTGGATCGATCCAGAAGATTTGGATCGATCAGTGGATCGATCCAGAAGATTTGGATCGATCCGCCGATCGATCCGGTGAGTCCCCGCGAACAGAACCCCTCTGGATCGATCCGTGGATCGATCCAGAGGTCCCAATCGATCAGTGGATCGATTGGGACGTTGCTGCTTCCCGCGATAAGCGCTGGATCGATCCGTGGATCGATCCAGGCATGTTTCCAGAGCACAGAGGCGCTCTGGATCGATCCGTGGATCGATCCAAAGCCTCCCCGATCGATTGGGAGCAATCCAATCGATTGGGATTCGACCGTTGGCGTCGTTTATAGCTGTTGGCGTGCGATTCCTTCGGCAGAACTTCACCGATTGATTCCAGATTCAACACAGCTCCTCCCCAGCACTCTCTAAGCTCCTCACCGCCAGTTCTTGAAGGTTCTTGGAGGTTCATCCAAGTCAAGAGGCGAGTTGCAACGAGAAGAAGAAGAAGCTAGGGTTTTTACTGCATTTCTTGTAAGCTTTTGCTTATTCTTTACTACCCTTTCTTCTTCTTGTACTGAGAGTCTTGTAGGGATTCTCCGCCCTCGGTAGTTACCGAAAAGGAGTGTTTTCATAGTGGAGGGTGCGTGCGTGGTGTGGATCCTTGGATTAGTCATCTCCGTTGGAGATGGATACCAAGTAAACTCCTAGTGTTAGCGTGTTTGTGTGTGTTTATGTATTTTCCGCTGCGCATTCTTGAAGAAATAAGCAACACCGAGCAACAAGCACGCGACGAGCTATTCACCCCCCCTCTAGCTACTTTTGGTCCTAACAGTGGTTTGGTTTAATTGGTTTGGTTAACTGTTTTGTTTGAACCCATGCTTGGACTTGACTTCTAACATTTTGACTGATTAGAGACATGCATGATTTGTTTGTTTTGTTCGGTTTATAGTCAAGCCCCGATTTGTTGTACACAGCTCGTTGCGATCCAAGTATCATATTTAGACACTTGGATCCCATTTCGAACCTTTCAAAAGTTGTCTTGAGTCGCTCGATTTAACCTTTCAAATCAGAATTTTCTTCCTCAAGTTTTTCAACTTGAGTCGAAGTTCCGATTTGAACTTGGTTAGTCGAGTCACTCAAGTTAACTTGTTGCTTAAGGTCGTCTATTTCCTTAAGTAACAAGTCATTTTGTTTTTCCGATTTTGCTAATTTTTTAAACAAACATTTAACTACTTTAAACAAATTTGACTTGGAATAAATCGTTACCAAATTTGGATCTTCCGATCCGGGGCTTCTCTCGGAATCGAGGTCGATCTCGGAGTCGGAATCTTCGTTTCTTGCCATAAATGCAAGATGGCTCGAGTGCTTCGTTTGTTCCGCATCAGATTCATCGGAAGAGGTTTCGTCCCATGTCGCTTGAAGAGCCTTCTTCCGTCTTGTCGATTTGGGTCTCTCTTCTTTTCGATTTGGGCATTCATTTTTGAAATGCCTCTTCTTGTTGCATCCATAGCAAATCATTTTTGATTTGTTTTGGATCTGGTTTGGTGGAGTCCTTTGGAGCTTCTTCTAAACTTCTTCTTAGTCAACAGTCTTTGGACCATGTTGACTAATTCTTCTTCGTTAGTTGAGTCAGAGTCTGACTTGCTTTCTAACTCGATCTTCATTTTTGATTTTGTCTCCTTGCTCGGCCCTGCATACAAAGCAACACCTTTCTCGCCATGGCTCATGTTAGATTGCTCGTGTAGTTCTAATTCACAGAATAACTCGTCTAACTTAAGAATTGAAAGATCCTTAGAAACTTTGTAAGCATCTACAATCGATGCCCACAAAGCATTCCTCGGAAAGGCGTTCAGAGCGTACTTGATTGTGTCATGATTTTCGAGATTGTGTCTGATCAGGTGAAGACCGTTGAGGATATCCTTCAGTCGAGTGTGTAGTTGCGAGGCCGTCTCTCCAGGAAACATTTTTATATTTAACAAATTGTTTAAAAGTAGATCTCGTTTGTTTACCTTCGAGTCGTCCGTTCCTTCGTGTAGTTTGACTAGCGAGTCCCACAATTCTTTGGCGTTGTCGTAGGGACCAATTCTATTCAACTCCTCCATCATGAGCCCGCACTGAATGGTATTGATTGCTTTGTAGTTCAGTTGTGCCTTCTTGATCATCTGAGGAGTCCATTCATCTGGTTCTAGGGTTGTTCTATCCTTCATTGGAGGAGTATAGCCTTTCAAAACTGTGAACCAGAGCTCAATGTCGGACTTTAAGTAGCACTCCATCCTATTCTTCCAGTAACTGAAATTCTCCCCTTTGAATAGTGGAGGTCAGACCGTACTATAACCTTCTTGATATGAGTTCATCATCATTGCAAGAAAAAAATTAAGAAAAATATTTCCAAGACACTCGTCTTGGGATTAGTAATGCTTGAGAAGAGAATAGAATAAAAATATTTCTAACAGAAAAGAAAAGGTTTTAAAAATGCTTTGAAAATCAGTTAAGAAATTTCAGAGCAAACCTGCTCTGATACCAATTGATAGATCGTTTGGAGCGATAGAGGGGGGGGGGGGGTGAATATCGCGCTTTTTAAAACTAATCTTTTCGTATTTTGAAACCAAAGTCATGCAGTGGAAATAAGAAAAAGAGACAAGGTATTTACTTCGTTCGGAGCCTAGCTCGACTGCTACTCGAAGGCCCGTAGTCCTTGACTGCACCGATGGGCAAAGCACTAAAATCCTTCTTTCTGAAGTCCTCGGAAAGAAGTGAATCGTACAATGGAGCAAGATAGTAACACCCTACTATCTTGCTTAAATGAAATTACAATGCAAGCTAAAATTAAATATACCGACAAGTAATTGAAAGATGAAGCTCGGTCGACACTATATGGTGAAGTAGCTTGTAGTGTTGATGGAGATGTGTTGCACGAGTAGTTCTGTAGAGTAGCACCAGAATTGATCAGCAAAGATTGTTTTTGAGCTTCTGACTTTGAGCACCTTTTATAGCTATACTGGAGGTTCGGTTGACTGATCCCACTGTTCGGTCGACCGAACCCGCTCCCTTCCTTCCTGGCTGAAGTTCGAGGTTGGCTCGATCTTTTACATTTACTGGTCTTGAATGGTTCGGTCGACCGAACCCCTTTTTCGGTCGACCAAACAAGCTTTTCCTTGTTCGTCAGAATCTGCCGTGATCTTGATTTAATGTAGCTTTAATGTTGATTGGATCGGTCGACCGATCTCTGGGTACGGTCGACCAATCAGCCCATCTTTCCTTTGCTGCTGATCGGTGATAATGAACTGGCTAGGCTGAGTCATCATGGTTCGATCGACCGATCTTACGGTTCGGTCGATCGATCAGGCTTTGATATGATTCTGGTTCAGTTCTGATATAGACTGACTTATGTGCTGATCTTACTTGGTTCGGTCGACCGATCCTTTGGTTCGGTCAACCAATCCAACTTAACCTGTAAGACAGTGTTAAACATAACCTACAACACAGATGTTAGACCAACACAACCTGCAACACAGATATTAGCACAATAGTATAATAATGAGAAATAAAAGAACAGTAGAACTGTTCTTGATCTCAACTTGGAAATCTTCCCGGTTTCTTCAGTTGGATCAGCGACCTAAGGTTGTTCCCTTCGGGAACCCGACTTCACTGTCGCTCCTCTAGTTTGTTTACCTCAACCTACCTGCCAAACTTTGATCTTTCAGATCTAGTTTGGACTTTTCACTCAGCCTTGATCGGCTCTCCAGGACTTTTCCTTCGATCTTTGGTCCTCCAGACCTCTCGAGCACTCTGCCAAGCTTCGGATCCCCTCGACCCACTTGGACTTGCACCTGGGTTCCACGATCTGCTAAGATTTCTCTACCTAGCCTCCAGCTAGGACTTTCCCGGTTGAGTAAACAGCCTACACATTCAGTCAACTTGTTAGATCATAACAAGACTTAACTTGAACCTTTGACAACATCAAAACTCAGGTTTGATTCTGGTGCAGCTTGCACCAACACTTTATATTACTTTCATTGTTTTAGTTTCATTTCCGCTTGCGCAAACTAACCTTGTAGAGAAGAAATCGAATTGGGAGTGACCTAGCTATTCAACCCCCTTCTAGCCGACCACTGATTTCCTACACTCCAAACCTGTTTGGAATTTTTCTGGTTTTGCTTTGTGTCTGATCAATCTGATCTACTAATGTCACGCCCCGAGGGAGTCCTTGTCTGATAAACGGACAGCTTCTCCCTCGTTATGACAACATATAAAGCCTAAATACATGGCCATAGTGCAATATATGATAATATCTATAACCCATACGACTGAAAACAAATACAACCACGTAAAACAAGAAACTAGACTATGTACCGGTACAACTTATCTCAACAAATACATAACAAACAAAAGGACACCACAAGTCCAAAAATCCACACACAAGTTATGCAGTACATGAATTAGTTTGGAAAGCCAAAATATGAGTAAGAGTAACTGTTGGTCCGTTGGTGGCCGGCAAGAAGGGGGTGGATTGCTTATCAACAAAAACAACACCCTTCCCAATCTTTCAACTCTAATAAAAAATAATAGTAATAGTAAATTAAATTAACAACTAAAAAGATGAGACACAAGATTTACTTGGTTACAACATAGGTGGTTGTTAATCCAAGGATCATGAAAAAGCTCTAAAAGATCTCCTTCGGTGAAGGCGAAGAAGCCTCTTACACTTGTTAATTGCTCAGATAATTACTAGGAAATGAATACTAGAGTTGATTATCTATTTCCTAGGTCCAGGGGTCTTTTTATAACCACTGGAAAATCTTATCCGGAGTTGGAATGCGTCTCCAATAAGTTGGAAGGCGCCTCCAGCAAGGCGCCAAAGGATAAAGTTTTATCCTTTGGCAACAGTAATATTTGTCTGGTCAAAGCTGCCTTCAAGTGGTTAAAGGCGCCTTCCATGGTGGGTTGAAGGCGCCTTTCCACTGAAAGGCACGGAGGCACCTTCCCATTGAAAGGCGCGGAGGCGCCTTTAACTCCTTTGAGGGTGCCTCTAGTAGCTCCCTTTTGGCTCTCTTATTGCTCCGATCGCTTGGGTGATTTTAATCAACCGAAATAGGGCTCACCCAAACCCATTTTTCGGCCTTCTCCTCAACCAGACTTCCTCCCGGCTTCTCATCCCTCAGACCGCCACACACGTCCTTCTCGTCAACCGATATACTCTTCCACAGCACCTCGTCCCTCAGATGCATCGAGCTCGTCGACTTTCTTCCTATGTCATCCTTCTCGCTAGCTGCATCTTCCACTCAGCTTCCTGTGCTCCTAAGCTCCTCCACATTTAGACACAGAGATCAAATATTAATAGAACCTAAGCTGACTTGGTTGATCATATCAAAACTATCACGGAGTTCCAACAATCTCCCCCTTTTTGATGTGATCAAATCCATGTTAAGTTAGGGTAAAGTACAAAAAGAAATAGTTTTAATATTTGTAAAAAGAATTTGCAAGTAAAAAAAAGTAAAAAAAAAACGTAAAAATTTGCAAGTAAGACAAATTTTTCTAGGTAACAATTTGCAAGTACAAACTTTGCAAATATCACATTACAAAAGGTTCATTAAAAAGCCTAAGGAAAAAAATTTAGAAAAAGAAAACACTTTGAGAAAAATTTCTAACTATAAGAAATATATAAGTGATGAAATAATAAAAAATTTCTAAATAATTTCTGACAAACATTGAAAGCATCAGTTAATTTAAATATTTAACAGTTAGTCAATTAAATATTCATTTCATTAATTGGCTTCCAGGCTGTGGCGAGGCACTAGACCTTTTTGGTTATTCGAGCAATAACTACTTTCTAGACAAAGTCTCTTAAAGAAATTAAACATTTAATTTTCTCTCTAAAAGCTCAAAAGAAAATTCAATCCAAATACGATTTTAGAACCCAATATAGGTTTCTTCCTACTGGGTTAATTAAAAATTTGGGGGGTATATAACTTCTAGAGATTTTTTTATGTTGACCCCTATGAAATCGTAAATGTCAGTTTAGTCTACTGATAGGTTTAACATTTAAATGATTATAGGTATTTATGCATGCAGAATTGTATTTGAATAATTCTATTTTTTCTTTTAATTTTTAATTTTCTAATTTTAAACTATCAAACAATTCTAATAGGCATGCCTTGGCTAATTGTCTTTTCAAATCAGTATTTTCATTTTCTAATTTGTATAAATTTTTAGAAAGTATTTTGATAAATTGGAAAGATTGTTCGGGTGAAAGATCACGTACCTTACTTACCTCGTGAACTAATGCTCTTCCTTCATCGGAGCTTTCCTCTGATGATCCTCCCCCTTCATCGATGCTCATTTCTGAGCTACTTTTGTCTTCTTCTTGGTAGTCAGCTAGTAGAGCTAGTCTGGCGTAAGCTTCGATCTCAGACTCAGAGAATGACGATTCATCCCATGTGGCCCTCAAATTCTTGTGCTTTAGTCTATTGCCCTTGTCATTCTCCTTCTTTAGTTTGGGGCAGCCATCCTTGATGTGCCCTTCTTCATTGCAGTTGTAGCATCAAACATTCCTTTTATTCCGATAGTCCCTTTTCATCTACGACTTAAATTTATTAGATCGAATAAATTTATTAAATTTCCTTACCAATAGTGCCTCTTCATTTGCGTCGATGGATGTTTTTATAAAGGAATAGGTTGCTTAAACACGCAAACGCGCAGCGGAAAAACCTATTTCCTCCAGAAGATCCATGCGAAGGGAAACATAATCTTATACTAAGTTAGATCTAAAGACATGATAGAGTTATACCTTTGAAGCGTGCTCATGATCTCCTGACAGCTCGGATCACAGCACGATCAAGCGTTCGTGCCTCTACGATAACCACATGAACAAGCCTTGTTTTCGTTTGTCTCACAAACTCAACAAGATGGAGAAGAACACACAAGGTTGTGCTAGCAACCTTCAAGGGTGTGTTCGGCCAAGCAAGAAAAGGAGGAAGAAGAAAAAGCAAAGAGACATTTCACCTTCTCAAGTGATGAAAATCTTATGAAAAATATCATCCAAATGATATTTATAGCCATCCCATGGAATACCAAGAGTTTTGACCTTTCATCTTCTAATCTAATGGCTCAAAATTAACCATTCAATCCAATGGTTCAATTTTGACCATTCAACTTCCTTGGTGAACTCAAATTCACCCAATGAGTCTAACCCATTGATTCCCATGCAATTCGACTCAATCCAACAATTGGATCTATTTGAGTCTAACTCAATGAGTCTAATTCGGATTACACTTAATCCAATGAGTGGGTTCATTCGAGTCTAACTCAATGATTAATCCAAAAAGTCTAATCATTTCATGATTGGCTCTTAGGGCTAATTACTAACAATCTCCCACTAGCACCAGTGCCAATCACCACTAAGATGACACCAACACTTTGGATTTACCCATTATTTTTAATATCCTTTGTATTTTAGTCAAACTAAAATACCCATCTCCATATCTACTTGTTCTTTGTGTGTGACCCTATAGGCTCTCGTAACGTTGGCAATGTATCCAAATCAACATTTGCGATACATAAACAATGAGTGGCATCTAGCAAGGCATCATTGCTACCCAAGTGACGAGAAAGTCGTGATCTGACCTAACCTTTCCATGGCTATCATGTTGTATGACTTGGTCCCTCTATCCTTGATATCTAGATTGATCAATGAGGCATAGACCATGTCATCCTCTTATCAATCTTTGTGTTTCTTGATCTCCAAGTAGACACACTCAATCAAATAAGCTCAATATCTCACATTGACTCATTTGCGCATGGCCATGCTTTCTTATGTCCTACTAATCAAGGGGCCCACAGATATCGCTTCCATCATATGGAAGGGATAGATCTCATTTACATCACTCACATCTCTCTGCATAATTTATTGCATACCCAGTGATCGACTTTATAGTCCACCCTGTTACAAGTGACGTTTGACGATACTAAAGTATACAACTCCTTATGTAGGGAACCGTAATGACTTCCGGTCTAAGGACTATTCATACCAATAGTCACATGAGAATGTTTATGACACTTATATGATGATCCATGAAACATTCTCATGGCGGGTCATTCAATATATATTCTCTAATATATACTCACGTGTCAACCTGATATCTCATATTCATGACTTGTGAGATCAAGTCATCCGTTGACCTACATGCTAGTCTCAACGCATTAATATTGTCCTTGTATATTAATGCTCGACTAGGAATAGTTAAGAGTAGTGTTCTCTACAATATCTCTCTATCAATTCAACCAATTGATTATTGTAGATAATAACCTACTACCCAAGGACATTATTATATTTATTCAATCGGTACTAAACTGCAATAAATATAATAACCATAACCTTTGCTATTTTATTAATAGTGATATATAACCCTTTACAATCATCTCATAATTGGTATTAGGGCTAATGCTAACAATCCATTAGCACTAGTGTCAATCCCTGAGGTATCGAATACCCATTGACCTAGTGTGACCATCATGCTTTCCCTGTGCCAAAGCTTTGGTCAAAGTATCCACAATGTTAGCATCGGTTGGGACTCTGCATATCATCATATCTCATATATCGATGATCCCTCAAATCGTTGTAGTATCCAATACCTAAGACCACCATTTAAGTACAATACATGTCCTAACTGGGATCTAGAATCGTCCTTGTCAATTTTGGAAGCTTGCACCACTGTAACCCTTTACAACAATAGCTATAACCCTTTACAACAAGCTCTTCATCGCCTCCATAGATCAAGAAATAATCTTGAGTCATTATCAAGTACTTAAGAATATTCTTGACTGTTGTCCAGTGACCTTCACTTAGAACTGACTGGTATCTGCTCGTCATGCTTAACGCATACGAGAATTCTGGGCGAGTACAAAGCATGACGTACATGATCGACCCTATAGCAGATGCATAAGGGATCTGATCCATGCGGTCCCTTTTTACCTTAGAAGAAGGACATTGAGTCTTTGAAAGACTCACACCATGTGACATAGGTAGGAATCCCTTCTTGGAATTCTCCATAGCAAACGTTTAAACACCTTGTCAATATATGTACTCTGGCTTAGGCCAAGCAATCTCTTAGATCTATCTCTATAGATCTTAAGACCTAAAATATAGGCTGATTCACCTAAGTCTTTCATTGAAAAACAATTCTCAAGCCAAGTCTTCACTGACTGAAGAGTAGGGATATCATTTCCAATGAGTAGTATGTCATCTACATACAATATGAGAAAGATGACTGTGCTCCCACCAACCTTATTGTAGACACAAGGTTCATCTTCATTCTTAATGAAACCAAACGTTTTGATCGCATCATCGAATCGAAGATTCCAGCTTCTAGAAGCTTGCTTCAATCCATAAATGGATCTTTGCAACTTACAAACCTTTCCAGCATGCTCTGGATCTACAAAACCCTTAGGTTGTGTCATGTACACATCCTCGAGTAGATTTCCGTTAAGAAATGAGATTTTGACATCCATCTGTCAGATCTCATAATCATAGTAAGCAGCAATAGAAAATATGATTCGAATGGACTTGAGCATCGCAACTGGTGAAAAGGTTTCATCATAGTCTATACCATGAATCTGTTTGAATTCTTTAGCCACCAATCTACCTTTATAGGTATGCATATGACCATCCATGTTAGTCTTCACCTTGAAGACCCACTTACACTCAATGGGTTTGATCCCTTCAGGTGGATCAACCAAAGTCTATACTTGGTTAGTGTACATGGATTCTATTTAGGATCACATGGCCTCTAGCCATTTCTCAGAATCTGGGCCCTGTACAGCTTCCTGATAAGATGTAGGCTAATTGAGACCAATAAGCTTTACATCACCATGGTCAGACAAGAGAAATGAATATCTCTCAGGTTGACGACGAATCCTATCAGATATGTGTAGAGCATGTGCTACTTGAACAGGTTGCTACTCCGTAACTTCTTGTGGTATAACAAAATCCTGATCCACAACATCTTATGGTACTTGTTCAATTTCCATCACATTGTCAGTGCTAGTATCTTGAACTTCTTCAAAATCGACTTCACTCCCACTAGTTTTTCTAGAAATCAATTCCCTTTCTAGAAATACACCAGTTCTGACAACAAACACCTAGGCATGTGTGAGATTATAGAAGTAACATCTCTTTGTTTCCTTGGGATATCCAACAAAATAGCACTTGTCTGATTTGGGTCCTAATTTATCTGAGATTTGTCGTCGAATGTAAGCCTCACAATCCCAAATCTTCATAAAAGACATCTTGGGACTCTTCCCTGTCCATATCGTATATGGTGTCTTTATGACGGCCTTGGATGGAACTCGGTTAAGTGTGAAAGCGGCCGTCTCTAGAGCATGCCCCCAGAAGGAAGTAGAAAGATCTGTATAACTCATCATCAATTGTACCATATCTAATAAAGTATGGTTCCTCTTTTCTGATACGCCATTCCATTATGGTGTTCCAGCTGGAATGAGTTGAGATATTATCCCATACTCAACGAGATGGTCATGAAACTCTTGGATAAGGTATTCCCCACCTCGATCTGATCGATGCATCTTAATACTCTTACCAAGTTGGTTGTATACTTCATTCTTGAATTCTTTGAACTTTTCAAAGGATTCTGACTTGTGTCTCATCAGATACACATAGTCGTATCTACTGAAATCATCAGTGAAGGTAATGAAGTAATGATAGCCTCCTCTAGCTGCTATTCTGAAAGGGCCACATACATCAATATGTATGAGTTCTAACAGATCATTAACCCTTTCGCCATGCCCACTAAATGGAGTCTTTGTCATCTTGCCTTGAAGACAAGATTCGCATACCTCATATGATTCAAAATCAAATGAGTCCAAAAGTCCATCTTTATGGAGTTGGGATATGTGACTCTCATTTATGTGACCTAAGTGACAATGCCAGAGATATGTTTAGTTCAGATCATTAGATTTTAACCGCTTGGTATTAATGTTATAGATTGAGTTTTCAAAGTCTAGAACATAGAGTCTATTTATCAGAGGTGCACTACAATAAAACATGTCATTTAAATAAATAGAACAACATTTGTCCTTTATTATAAATGAGAACCCCTTCTTGTTTAAACAAGAAACAGAGATTATGTTTTTGGTTAAAGCAGACACATAACAACACTCTTCAAGTTCTAAAACAAGCCCAGTGGGCAAACATAAGGAGTAGGTTCGTACAGCGATAACAGCAACTCTTGCACCATTGTCTACTCGTAGGTCCACTTCGCCCTTTGTCAATAATCTACTTTTCTCAGTGCCTGCACATTAGTACAAATGTGAGATGCACATCCGGTATCTAATACCCATAAAGAAGAAATAGATAGATTGACTTCTATAACATATATACCTTAGGTAGAAGTCTCACTTCTCTTCCATTTCATTTCCTCTAGGTACCCTTTGCAGTTCCTCTTCTAGTGTTCATTCTCACCGCAGTGGAAGCAGGTTCCTTCCTTAGCAACCCCACCTTTGGGTTTCTGTGCATGAGCCTTGCCCTTACCTTTGGTTTGGATCTTACCCTTACCTTTAGGCTTCCACTTGCCTTTGCCTTTAGACACCATCAAAATGGAACTAGGCTTTGCCTTCTTAAGGTTGATTTCAGCAGTTCTCAACATGCTTAACATCTCAGGCAGTGGTTTGTCAATTTCATTCATGTTGTAGTTCATGACAAACTGATTATAACTATCAGGTAACGATTGCAAGATAAGGTCAGTGGCCAATTCTTGGCCTAGTGGAAATCCCAACCTTTGCAGATTCTCCATATACCCGATCATTTTGAGCATATAAGGCCCTACGGGAGTTCCTTCTTGCATTCTGCATTGAAATAGTGCTTTAGAGATCTCAAATCTCTCATACCTTGCTTGTCCTTGATACAGTTGTCTAAGATGTTCAACCATATCATAAGCATTCATGTTCTCATGTTGCTTCTGAAGCTCAGGGTCCATGGTGGCGAGCATAAGGCATGACACATCTAATGCGTCATCTTGATACTTCTTATAATCATCTCTATCAGCTCTAGTGGCATTAGCAGGGGGTGCTTCAGGAATAGGCTGCTCTAGGACGTGCAGTTTTCGTTCTTGCTTGAGGATTATTCTCAAGTTTCTATACCAGCCCAGGAAATTAGCTCCATTGAGCTTGTCCTTATCAAGGACATATCGCAGAGAAAGGGTATTCGATGTACTTGACGACATGGTAATCTACAATAGTGAAATGTAGGTCTTAGTATCATATATCTATCATTTAATGAGGCCTTTAATTAAATGATTCTCCCACTAAATTCTAAAGCTTGATAGAAGCAAGTCACTACTAATTCTTTACCCATAAGCAAAGACATTCTAGTGGGACAAGATCCATATTATACCTCATCTTGAGTTAGCTTTGGCTAATCGCCCAAGACTTGTAAAAATAGGTAGGCAACATGTATCAATTGGACAAAATCCATATTATACTTTTCTTGAGTTAGCTTTGGATAATCGCCCAAGATTTGTATAACTTAGGTAGACAATGTTCACCAATTACATCCTATGTAACTCTTGTTGTAACACCCACGAAAAGATAAGCTATACCTATAAGTATTTTTCCTTTAGAATAAAAGAAAAATAAAAAAAAAAGGAAGTGAGGTTAAGATTTGAACCTTGAACCTCCCACAAATGATAGAGTTAAATTAGTGCATGGTAACCACTAGGATAATGAATGATAGATGAATAGAAAAGAATGGAAATTGTAGTTAAGAGTAAGAAGATAGTTAAGTAAAGGAACAAGAGAAAACCAAGTAGTCTACCTCCTCTTCCTCTTGGTTAGGGAAAGAAGCAAGCAAAAGCCAAGTTGTCTTCTTTTCTTTTCCTCTATTTTCGTGGGAATTAAGAAGAGGGTAGAGATAGAGGGGTTAAGGGGATGAATGAAGACATAATTCATTCTCATGATGAATAAATAGGATTGAGAGAAGAATAGAGATAGAAAAGATTGTTCATTCTTCCTCCTTCGTCTTCCTCCTCCTCCTTTCTCCTTCTCCCTTCTCCACCGAGACATAGAGCTTTCTCTCCCTCATTCCAAAAATCCAAGCAAAGGTTTTCTCTCCAAGAAAACTAATTCCTAAGAAAGAGTCTCAAGGTTTACTCCTTACAAGAAAAAGAAAACAAAAGGGAGGACTAGAAAGAGAAGCTCCTTCTTCTTCCTCACAAGGGTACCACTTTTCTTTAGAAACAACAATCGAAAGGAAGTAAGTATCCCCTCACCTGTGGTACAAGTTGCTTATGTTTTCCACAAGGTTAAAATGTTTGAAACTTAACTCCATGCTCCTAAGGGTTTTCGGCCAAGACAAGAATAAAAAGTTTAGGGAAGTTCAAGACCTAGATAAGCATGTTCTTTATGTTCTTATGATAAGCACCCTAGTATAGGAAGCTAGTTAATGTTCTTATGTTGTATGCTTACTTAAAAACCTAGATCTATGATTTTGAACTTTCGGCCAAGTATAGATGAAAGACCTAGGAAAGCTTAAGACCTAAACCAACCATGATCACTATGTCCCCATGATATGTATGTTATGATAGGAGATTGGTTTGGTATTCTTATGCTTGTATGTTGCTTAAAACTTAATCTCATGCTCCTAAAGTGTTCAGCCAAGACATGAATAAATGGATTAGGAGAGATTAAAGTTTAGGTTATCATGCTCATGATCTTCTTTATGAAATGGTATGAAAGATTTTAAGTGTTTGCATGCTTGTATATGTTGGAACCTAGTGGTATTACACTATAGGGCTTCAGCCATAATGTGAATAAAAGACCTAGGAGAGCTTAAAACTTAGGTTAACATGTTCATGACTCTCTTTAAGACATGATATAAAGCAAACTTAGGGTTATCATGTTTTGATGTTGCTTGAAATCTAGACACATGGTCCCTTAGGGTTCGGCCATGGAGAAGTTAGTGTCTAAAGAAGCTTTAAACTAAATCTAGTATGCTCATGATTTCATTTATGACATGATATGGAGTTAGCTTGATATTCATGCTTGTATATTGTTTAGTGGTTATCTTTCTCCTCATGAAGGTTTCGGCCATGAACAAGTTTTAGGGTTCAAGGAAGCTAAAAATTTAACCTAGCATGCTCATGTATCTCCTTATTTTATGCTTGTATGTTGCTTAGAGCTTGGTTTCCTTCTCATAAAGGTTTCGGCCATGAACAAGTTTTAGGGTTAAAGGAAGCTAAAAATTTAACCTAGCATGCTCATGTATCTCCTTATGATATGCTATGAATTCCTAGCTAGATATTTATGCTTGCATGTTGCTTAGAGCTTGGTTTCCTCCTCATGAAGGTTTCGGCCATAAACAAGTTTTAGGGTTCAAGGAAGCTAAAAATTTAACCTAGCATGCTCATGTATCTCCTTATGAAATGATATGAATTCCTAGCTAGATATTTATGCTTGCATGTTGCTTAGAGCTTGGTTTCCTCCTCATGAAGGTTTCGGCCATGAACAAGTTTTAGGGTTCAAGGAAGCTAAAAATTTAACCTAGCATGCTCATGTATCTCCTTATGATATGATATGAATTTTAGCTAGATATTTATGCTTGTATGTTTGCTTAAAACCTGGTTCCTCTTCATGAAGGTTTCGGCCATGAAAGAATTAGAGACCTAGGAAGGCTTAAAAATTTGAATTAACATGCTTATGACCTTCCTTATGATACGATATGAAGTTAACATGAGATTCTTATGCTTGTATGTTGTTTAGAATTTAAGTTCATACTCTTGAACTTTCGGCCATAATGGGTTTAGGAGCCTAGATGTGCCTCACATGCTATGTTATGAATTAAGAGATGTTATTTAATGATTCCATGTATGATTATGTCTTTTCTATGATGGATGATGTGTTCATTTAGGTATACCTATGAACCATGCATGATAATGTCTCTTATGATGTGCTATGTACCCAAGTATGCATGCTTTTATGATATGACAAATAAAATACCATTTATGTATGCTTATGATCCATGCATAATAATGTCTCTTATGATGTGCTATGTGCCCAATTATGCATGCTTTATGATATGATAAGCAAAGGCCTAGGAGTTGCTTCCCTTTTTGTTGGGACTAAGAGCACTCTTTATGATATGATAAGTAAAGGCCTAAGAGTTGCTTCCCTTGGGGACTAAGAGCACTCTTCATGATATGATAAGATATGATATGCTATGTTATGACATGAACCATGATATACTATTTTACTTTGTATGGCTTGTACCAAGGGTAGGCTCCATAAGCGCCCCTAGGCTGACGGACTATGAACAGGTCTAGTAAAGGGATGGGCTCCTTAGTATGCCCCTAGGTCGACGGTCGTAGTACGGACCTAGATCCCTAGTAGGTTCGGGGCTAGCTACCCTGTCCTAGGGATTGCACGCATTTATGTATGTATGTGGTACAAGCCGGACCCTCATGATGATATTATGTTCAAGTACTATATGATATGTTTTAAGACATCTTGCATGATATGATTTATGATACGACTTGCTATGCTCTTATGATTTATGTGACATGATGATTTATGATATGATATAGCATGATGTTCTTTATGATTTATGATATGACTTGCTATGCTCTTATGATTTATGTGACATGATGATTTATGATATGATATACCATGATGTTCTATATTATTTATGATATGACTTGATATGCGCTTATGATTTAGGTGACATGATGATTTATGATATGATATAGCATGATGCTCTTTATGATTTAGGACATGCTCTTTATTTATTTCAGCCGAGCCACCACCACACACATCTCCTTGCCTCTCCTGCAGCTCCCTTAGGTCATCCATTTTTTGTCTTTATCTGCGGTACAAGGAAAGTAAGCTATAAGCACACAGGCTTAGTAAGATCCTTTCCTACTCATAAAATCCGTATATCAAGCATAAACGTATAAACATATAATCATGGAAATATGATCATCTAACATCATATGGTGAATGCGTAGCATCATAACATATTGTCTCATAAAGATCATCATGCTATGTCCTGTCATAAATCATCATGTCATATAAATCATAAGAGTATAGCATGTCCTATCATAAATCATAAAGAGCATCATGCTATATCATATCATAAATCATCATGTCACCTAAACCATAAGCGCATAGCAAGTCATATCATAAATCATATCATGCAAGATATCTTAAAACATATCATAAAGTACTTGAACATAATATCATCATGAGGGTCCGACTTGTACCATATACATACATAAATGCGCGCAATCCCTAGGACAGGGTAGCTAGCCCCGAACCTACTAGGGATCTAGGTCCGTACTACGACCGTCGACCTAGGGGCGTACTAAGGAGCCCATCCCTTTACTAGACCCGTTCATAGTCCGTCGGCCTAGGGGCGCTTATGGAGCCCACCCTTGGTACAAGCCATACAAAGTAAAATAGCATATCATGGTTCATGTCATAACATAGCATATCATATCTTATCATATCATGAAGAGTGCTCTTAGTCCCCAAGGGAAGCAACTCTTAGGCCTTTACTTATCATATCATAAAGAGTGCACTTAGTCCCAACAAAAAGGGAAGCAACTCTTAGGCCTTTGCTTATCATATCATAAAGCATGCATAATTGGGCACATAGCACATCATAAGAGACATTATTATGCATGGATCATAAGCATACATAAATGAGCATATTATTTGTCAAATCATAAAGCATGCATACTTGAGCACATAGCACATTATAAGAGACATTATCATGCATGGTTCATAGGTATACCTAAATGAACACATCATCCATCATAGAAAAGACATAATCATACATGGAATCATTAAATAACATCTCTTAATTCATAACATAGCATGTGAGACACATCTAGGCTCCTAAATCCATTATGGCCGAAAGTTCAAGAGTATGAACTTAAATTCTAAACAACATACAAGCATACGAATCTCATGTTAACTTCATATCGTATCATAAGGAAGGTCATAAGCATGTTAATTCAAATTTTTAAGCCTTCCTAGGTCTCTAATTCTTTCATGGCCGAAACCTTCATGAAGAGGAACCAAGCTCTAAGCAAACATACAAGCATAAATATCTAGCTAAAATTCATATCATATCATAAGGAGATACATGAGCATGCTAGGTTAAATTTTTAGCTTCCTTGAACCCTAAAACTTGTTCATGGCCGAAACCTTCATGAGGAGGAAACCAAGCTCTAAGCAACATGCAAGCATAAATATCTAGCTAGGAATTCATATCATTTCATAAGGAGATACATGAGCATGCTAGGTTAAATTTTTAGCTTCCTTGAACCCTAAAACTTGTTTATGGCCGAAACCTTCATGAGGAGGAAACCAAGCTCTAAGCAACATGCAAGCATAAATATCTAGCTAGGAATTCATATCATTTCATAAGGAGATACATGAGCATGCTAGGTTAAATTTTTAGCTTCCTTGAACCCTAAAACTTGTTTATGGCCGAAACCTTCATGAGGAGGAAACCAAGCTCTAAGCAACATGCAAGCATAAATATCTAGCTAGGAATTCATATCATATCATAAGGAGATACATGAGCATGCTAGGTTAAATTTTTAGCTTCCTTGAACCCTAAAACTTGTTCATGGCTGAAACCTTCATGAGAAGAAAACCAAGCTCTAAGCAACATGCAAGCATAAATATCTAGCTAGGAATTCATATCATATCATAAGGAGATACATGAGCATGCTAGGTTAAATTTTTAGCTTCCTTGAACCCTAAAACATCTTGCATGATATGATTTATGATACGACTTGCTATGCTCTTATGATTTATGTGACATGATGATTTATGATATGATATAGCATGATGTTCTATATGATTTATGATACGACTTGCTATGCTCTTATTATTTATGTGACATGATGATTTATGATATGATATAGCATGATGTTCTATATGATTTTTGATATGACTTGCTATGCTCTTATGATTTAGGTGACATGATGATTTATGATATGATATAGCATGATGCTCTTTATGATTTATGATAGGACATGCTATGCTCTTATGATTTATATGACAGGATGATTTATGATAGGACATAGTATGATGATCTTTATGAGATAATATGTTATGATGCTACGCATTCACCATATGATGTTAGATGATCATATTTCCATGATTATATGTTTATATGTTTATGCTTGATATACAGATTTTGTGAGTAGGAAAGGATCTTACTAAGCCTGTGTGCTTATAGCTTACTTTCCTTGTACCGCAGATAAAGGCAAAGAATGGATGAAGGGAGCTGCAGGAGAGGCAAGGAGATGTGTGTGGTGGTGGCTCGGCTAAAATAAATAAAAGACCTGCTTATGTTATTTTGTTATGTTATCATGAACTAAGTGTATTATGATATTGTCCCGCATGACTTCAAGCTATTTCTAATGTTTTACTTTCGAAAGAAATTTTAATATGCATGTATGTTTCCACAATAGTAATGGTTAAGTAAAGTAACCCCGCACCCACTAGCAGGAGGGGCGGACTTTACAGGTTGGTATCAGAGCCAAGTTAGCCTTTCCGCTACACACACATCAAGCCTCCATCCTGCCGCTCCAAGTAAGACTTTCTATACTTACTCTATGTTAGTTATGCATGATAAGAAATGTTTTAGTGTCCATAAACCTATGTATGACTAGTATGGATTTCCTTTATGTATGATAAGCGACATTTAATATGCATGAATATAAGTAGGGATGACTCTAGACTTATGTTAGCCTTATTGTTATTTATGAAAATAGATATGGCTAGAAGACGCGGTAACACGGCCGATGAGACAGTGACCCCACCAGATCCGACCCAGATAGTCACAGATCTCCAACGTCAGATCACGGAACAACAACAAGTAATCACTGCTCTAATGAATCAGCAAGGAAATCGGAATGCAATGCCCGTCATACCAATCGCTGAACCAGTACCCCCGGTAGCCCTTGCCCCAGTGGTCCGACAGGAGACCTACTTGATACAGTGGCTATGGCTGAAGCCGGAGAACTTCTCGGGTACTTGTGAGCCATGGGACGCCCAAGCCTGATTCAAGACAGTGGAAAGTATTGTGGAATTGCTGGACTGGCCTGTATCGGAAAAGATCAAATGCGTGTCATTCTGTTTTTCTGGAGATGCAAGAATGTGGTGGGAAAGAGTTAAGGCTAAGAGACAAATTAATCTGATGAACTGGATGGACTTCGAGAGAGAGTTCTTCGAAGAATTCTTCCATATGCAAGTGACGAACCGGCATTACGACGAGTTCACCGAGTTCCAGCAAGGTGACTTATCAGTAAACGAAGCAGTGAAGTGCTTCAATCGTCTTGCACGCCTCTGCCCAGAGTTAGTAAGCGCGGAAAGAGAAAGGGTTAGACTGATGCTGAAGATGCTCCGACCCGAGATGACACTGAATGTGGCCGGCGAAATTAATAGACCACAGACTACAGAAGAACTGGTCAGCAGTGCCCTGATCACCGAGCATTATCAGAAGGCGATGAATAAGAATAAGAATTAGGCACATACAGAAGGACAGAAATCTCAGGGTACCAAAATGAGCTGGAAAGGAAACTCTAATGGAAAAAGGAAACAATGGAACAACACTAAAGGAGGACCAGCAAATAAGCAACTTAAGTACCCTCAGTGTACCATTTGTGGGAAGCAGCATTCCGGAGTATGCCACAAGGGTACGAGAAAGTGTTACAGCTATGGACGGGAAGGACATATGGCCCGAGACTGCCCTACCCAGTCCCAGACACCATCTCAGCAGAATAACCAGAACAGGAGTACCCCCTCACAGCTACACCTGATGCAGGCTGCCATTGAAGGAACTCCGATTATCCAAGGGAGATTGGAAGCCCTGCCAGCTACGACGAACGCCAGGGTTTTCTCTCTTACCAAAGATGATGTGGCGAGTGCCTCTACAGTTGTCACAGGTCAGCTGTCTATTTTCAGTAAATATGCTAATGTGTTATTTGATACTGGGGCGATGTACTCGTTTGTCTCTACACCCTTTATGAAGAAGTTAGAAATACCACCACAAGCTTTAAATGGCAAATTCTTAACAATCCTACCCTCGGGAGAAGTAATGCTATCTACTCATATGTTGCGAGCCGCACCTATCAGAATCGCAGACAAAGAACTCTACTGTGCCTTGATAGTGCTTGACATGCAAGATTATGACAGTATATTGGGCATGGATTTCCTGAGCAAGTACGGCGCTTCAATCGAGTGCCGTCAAAGAAAAGTGATTTTCCGACCTGAAGATGAACCGATGTTCGAATTTGTTGGAGAACCAAGGAAAGAAACCGGGAGATTCTTATCAGCCATAAAAGCACAAAAGATGTTAAATAAGGGTTGTACTGGGTTTCTAGCACAAGTGATCAATACAAGTCATGCTGAGGACCAGACACTAGAAAATGTCAGAGTGGTGTGCAACTATCCAGAAGTGTTCCCCAATGAACTACCAGGGTTAGCCCCCGATAGAGACATAGAATTTGAGATTGAACTGGTTCCTTGTACTAAACCGATCTCTAAAGCACCTTATCGTATGGTGCCGGTTGAGTTAAAGGAACTTCAGGGACAGCTACTAGAGTTACTTGATAAGGGACTTATTCGCCCGAGTCACTCTCCATGGGGAGCTCTAGTACTGTTTGTGAAAAAGAAGGATGGGTCTATGCGGATGTATATAGACTACCGAGCGTTGAATAGTGTGACAATCAAGAACCTGTACCCTCTTCCACGGATCGACGACCTGTTCGACCAATTAAGGGGAGTGACCATTTTCTCTAAAATTGATCTGAGGTTTGGCTATCATCAAGTGAAAGTGAAACAGGATGATATACCGAAGATGACATTTCGAACAAGATACGGATACTATGAGTTCATAGTTATGCCCTTCGGAGTGACCAATGCTCCTGCTGTATTTATGGATCTAATGAACAGGGTGTTTACTGCATATCTCGACAAATTCATGATCGTCTTCATTGACAATATTCTCATATATTCAAGAACCTCGGAAGAGCATGCTGAACACCTGAACACCGTCCTACAGATTCTTCGAGAGAAACAACTATACATAAAGTTCTCCAAATGCGAGTTTTGGCTTGATCGAATATCATTCTTGGGTTATGTCATCTCCAAGGACGGAGTAATGGTAGATTCAAACAAGATTGAAGCTGTAAGTAACTGGAACAGGCCAAAGAATGTCAGTGAAATCAGAAGTTTTCTCGGGCTAGCAGGCTACTACCAGAAGTTTGTGGAAGACTTCTCTAAAATTGCAGCCCCTATGACAGTTCTCACCAAAAAGAACAAAAAGTATGAATGGACGGATGAATGCGAGAAGAGTTTCACGGAATTAAAAAGGAGACTGACCAGTGCTCCAATCCTTACTCTTCCGAAAAGTAACAAAGGCTTCGACATGTACAGCGACGCTTCCAAATTAGGACTCGGAGCTGTACTCATGCAAGATGGAAAGGTCATTGCATACGCCTCTAGACAACTCAAAGATCACGAGAAGAACTACCCTACTCATGACCTAGAGCTAGCAGCCGTGGTCTTTGCTCTTAAAACATGGAGACATTATTTATATGGAGTCCGGTGTAAGATTTGTACCGACCACCAGAGTCTGAAATATTTCTTCACCTAGAATGATCTGAATATGAGACAACGCAGATGGCTTGAGTTAGTTAAAGACTATGACTGCGAGATCTTTTATCATCCTGGAAAAGCGAACAAGGTGGTTGATGCACTCAGCAGGAAGACCTGTGCCACATGATGTCGCTATTTTAAGTTCGAGGATGAACTTTCTATGAGGTATGGGGTACTGTAACACCCACGAAAAGATAAGCTATACCTATAAGTATTTTTCCTTTAGAATAAAAGAAAAATAAAATAAAAAGGAAGTGAGATTAAGGTTTGAATCTTGAACCTCCCACAAATGATAGAGTTAAATTAGTCTATGGTAGCCACTAGGATAATGAATGATAGATGAATAGAAAAGAATGGTAATTGTAGTTAAGAGTAAGAAGATAGTTAAGTAAGAGAAAACCAAGTAGCCTACCTCCTCTTCCTCTTGGTTAGGAAAAGAAGCAAGCAAAAGCCAAGTTGTCTTCTTTTCTTTTCCTCTATTTTCGTGGGAATTAAGAAGAGGGTAGAGATAGAGGGGTTAAGGGGATGAATGAAGACATAATTCATTCTCATGATGAATAAATAGGATTGAGAGAAGAATAGAGATAGAAAAGATTGTTCATTCTTCCTCCTCCTTTCTCCTTCTCCCTTCTCCACCGAGACATAGAGCTTTCTCTCCCTCATTCTAAAAATCCAAGCTAAGGTTTTCTCTCCAAGAAAACTAATTCCTAAGAAGGAATCTCAAGGTTTACTCCTTACAAGAAAAAGAAAACAAAAGGGAGGACTAGAAAGAGAAGCTCCTTCTTCTTCCTCACAAGGGTACCACTTTTCTTTAGGAACAACAAGCGAAAGGAAGTAAGTATCCCCTCACCTGTGGTACAAGTTGCTTATGTTTTCCACAAGGTTAAAATGTTTGAAACTTAACTCCATGCTCCTAAGGTTTTTCGGCCAAGACAAGAATAAAAAGGTTAGGGAAGTTCAAGACCTAGATAAGCATGTTCTTTATGTTCTTATGATAAGCACCCTAGTATAGGAAGCTAGTTAATATTCTTATGTTGTATGCTTACTTAAAAACCTAGATCTATGATTTTGAACTTTCGGCCAAGTATAGATGAAAGACCTAGGAAAGCTTAAGACCTCAACCAACCATGATCACTATGTCCCCATGATATGTATGTTATGATAGGAGATTGGTTTGGTATTCTTATGCTTGTATGTTGCTTAAAACTTAATCTCATGCTCCTAAAGTGTTCGGCCAAGACATGAATAAATGGATTAGGAGAGATTAAAGTTTAGGTTATCATGCTCATGATCTTATTTATGAAATGGTATGAAAGATTTTAAGTGTTTGCATGCTTGTATGTGTTGGAACCTAGTGGTATTACACTATAGGGCTTCGGCCATAATGTGAATAAAAGACCTAGGAGAGCTTAAAACTTAGGTTAACATGTTCATGACTCTCTTTAAGACATGATATAAAGCAAACTTAAGGTTATCATGTTTTGATGTTGCATGAAATCTAGACACATGGTCCCTTAGGGTTCGGCCATGGAGAAGTTAGTGTCTAAAGAAGCTTTAAACTAAATCTAGTATGCTCATGATTTCATTTATGACAAGATATGGAGTTAGCTTGATATTCATGCTTGTATATTGTTTAGTGGTTATTTTTCTCCTCATGAAGGTTTCAGCCATGAACAAGTTTTAGGGTTCAAGGAAGCTAAAAATTTAACCTAGCATGCTCATGTATCTCCTTATGATATAATATGAATTCCTAGGTAGATATTTATGCTTGCATGTTGCTTAGAGCTTGGTTTCATTCTCATGAAGGTTTCGGCCATGAACAAGTTTTAGGGTTCAAGGAAGCTAAAAATTTAACCTAGCATGCTCATGTATCTCCTTATGATATGATATGAATTCCTAGCGAGATATTTATGCTTGCATGTTGCTTAGAGCTTGGTTTCCTCCTCATGAAGGTTTCAGCCATAAACAAGTTTTAGGGTTCAAGGAAGCTAAAAATTTAACCTAGCATGCTCATGTATCTCCTTATGAAATGATATGAATTCCTAGCTAGATATTTATGCTTGCATGTTGCTTAGAGCTTGGTTTCCTCCTCATGAAGGTTTCGGCCATGAACAAGTTTTAGGGTTCAAGGAAGCTAAAAATTTAACCTAGCATGCTCATGTATCTCCTTATGATATGATATGAATTTTACCTAGATATTTATGCTTGTATGTTTGCTTAGAGCCTGGTTCCTCTTCATGAAGGTTTCGGCCATGAAAGAATTAGAGACCTAGGAAGGCTTAAAAATTTGAATTAACATGCTTATGACCTTCCTTATGATATGATATGAAGTTAACATGAGATTCTTATGCTTGTATGTTGTTTAGAATTTAAGTTCATACTCTTGAACTTTCAGCCATAATGGATTTAGGAGCCTAGATGTGTCTCACATGCTATGTTATGAATTAAGAGATGTTATTTAATGATTCCATGTATGATTGTCTTTTCTATGATGGATGATGTGTTCATTTAGGTATACCTATGAACCATGCATGATAATGTCTCTTATGATGTGCTATGTACCCAAGTATGCATGCTTTTATGATATGACAAATAAAATGCCATTTATGTATGCTTATGATCCATGCATAATAATGTCTCTTATGATGTGCTATGTGCCCAATTATGCATGCTTTATGATATGATAAGCAAAGGCCTAAGAGTTGCTTTCCTTTTTGTTGGGACTAAGAGTACTCTTTATGATATGATAAGTAAAGGCCTAAGAGTTGCTTCCCTTGGGGACTAAGAGCACTCTCATGATATGATAAGTTATGATATGCTATGTTATGACATGAACCATGATATGCTATTTTACTTTGTATGGCTTGTACCAAGGGTGGGCTCCATAAGCGCCCCTAGGCCGACGGACTATGAACGGATCTAGTAAAGGGATGGGTTCCTTAGTACGCCCCTAGGTCGATGGTCGTAGTACGGACCTAGATCCCTAGTAGGTTCGGGGCTAGCTACCCTGTCCTAGGGATTGCGTGCATTTATGTATGTATGTGGTACAAGCCGGGCAGATATTATGTTCAAGTACTATATGATATGTTTTAAGACATCTTGCATGATATGATTTATGATACGACTTGCTATGCTCTTATGATTTATGTGACATGATGATTTATGATATGATATAGCATGATGTTCTATATGATTTATGATACGACTTGCTATGCTCTTATGATTTATGTGACATGATGATTTATGATATGATATAGCATGATGTTCTATATGATTTATGATACGACTTGCTATGTGTTGGAACCCCAAGGTTGTTTTGGTGTGATCAACAAGTTAAGTTAGGTCCTGTGTGTATTTAACCTTATGTCTAAGTGTGCAGGAGCTTAGGAGCACAGGTAGTTGAGTGGAAGACGCAGCTAGCGTGAAGGACGGCAGTCCGAGGGACGAGGTGCTGCAGAAGAGTACACCGGCGGACGAGAAGGAAGCGTGCAGTGGTTCCGAGGGACGAAAGCCGGAGCGGAAGATTGCTCGTGGAGCAAGAGATGCAGCTAGCGAGATGGACGGCACGCGGTGCGTCCGAGGGACGAAGACTGCGGATGAGTACGCCGGCGGACGAGAAGGAAACACGCAGCGATTCCGAGGGACGAGAAGCCGGAGGGAAGCCCGCTCGAGAAGACCGGAACTTGGGTTCGGGTGAGCCCTATTCCGGATAGCAGAGATCACCCAAGCAAGCGGATCTGGAGTAGAAGACCCAGACCGAGCTGAACCAAACTGGAGCAGTGGTCCCCGGATGAAAAAGTCAACGTTGGTTGACTTTGGGCTCCGGGGCGCCCGGAACAGTCCGGGGCGCCCGGAGCAGCCCGGGGCGCCCGGAACCCTTCCAGGCGCCCGGAACTCGATCTGAACGTTGGGGGATAAAATTTATCCCCCCCAGGGCGCCCGGAACTCTTCCAAGCGCCCCGACCAAGGCTATAAATATAGCCTTGGTCCAGAAGCTTCAAATCAACTCAGAAATTTACATTCCAAACACTTGTGCGCTTCTGCTCTAGTTTAGCTTCTGTCTTTTATGCTTTTACTGCTGTAAGAGGCTTCTCCTCCTGAAGGAGATATTTTAGTGCACGTTCATTCCTTGGATTAACAACCTCCTTGGTTGTAACCAAGTCAAGTTGTGAGCCTCTTCTTTCTGCTTTTTATTTACTGCTAATTTACTTTATGCAAGTGTTCTGTTGAAAGTTCGAGAAGGGTCTTTGTTGTTTTTTTTTACAGGCTATTCAACCCCCCCTTCTAGCCGGCCCAACGGTCCTATACTATGCTCTTATGATTTATGTGACATGATGATTTATGATATGATATAGCATGATGCTCTTTATGATTTATATAGGACATGCTATGCTCTTATGATTTATATGACAAGATGATTTATGATAGGACATAGCATGATGATCTTTATGAGATAATATGTTATGATGCTACGCATTCACCATATGATGTTAGATGATCATATTTCCATGATTATATGTTTATATGTTTATGCTTGATATACGGATTTTGTGAGTAGAAAAGGAACTTACTAAGCCTGTGTGCTTATAGCTTACTTTCCTTGTACCGCAGATAAAGGCAAAGAATGGATGACCTAATGGAGCTGCAGGAGAGGCAAGGAGATGTGTGTGGTGGTGGCTCGGCTAAAATAAACAAAAGACCTGCTTATGTTATTTTGTTATGTTAACATGAACTAAGTGTATTATGATATTGTCCCGCATGACTTCAAGATATTTCTAATGTTTTACTTTCGAAAGAAATTTTAATATGCATGTATGTTTCCGCAATAGTAATGGTTAAGTAAAGTAACCCCGCACCCACTAGCAGGAGGGGCGGGCGTTACACTTGTATCCTTAGATGAACAACACTGTTTGTTTGTTTTCCCATCTTATGAAATACATATTATAATTCATCTTGAGTTAGCTTTGGCTAATCGCCCAAGACTAGTATAATATGATTTACATCTTATGTGATATGTCTTTAAGTTCTCAATCCAATTGAGGTAACTTAATTAAGTCATACCCAAAGGTCAGTAGTCGGGCATCACAATTGTCCTGTCACACTCTACCAAGATAAAACGAGCCACTTTACTTTGGCAAACCTGACTACAGATGATCGAGGTAGTAATGAGTACCAAACTCTGGTAGGCATATGTAAATGACCAAATTACGATAGCTACACATGCATCACATACATCATGACATATCATGGCATATATCAACATATACACAAGTTTAAACGTGACATGGTTATGACCCCCATAAACTATGATCTTCTCAAGCCAATGAGAAGAGCGATAAGTCAACCTAGGTCTAAGCCGCTTCTCCAAGCGCTTCCTTGGTTGTCGTGTGTTGTTGTCCTTCCTTCCTTTTTCACCCGTCTTCCAAAAGACTAACTCTTCCTAATTTTGTACATTACAAAATCTAAAGAAACTCGAGTTACATTCGAGTGTAATCTAATTACAACAAGAATAAAGGAGATGAAGGCACGACACGCAGGCCGTATTATGAATTACAACATTACACACATCCAATCACATTGGGGTTAAAGGGTCATAACCATGCACCATGTCATTTATATTCACAATATACTAATGACATAAAATTTACTATGATTGGAGCAACTAATTATGAGTCGCAACGCCACAGTGGTCCCGCTAGCCGGTTAGCGGGCGGGGTCAAGGGGCAGCGCCCCTTGCTAGGGTTTCAGGGGGCAGCGCCCCTGAAGCAAAATTAATTTTTCATACTCGTTTAGGAGTTGCTGCCATGCCCGAGACACTACCCACAATACCAACTATGTTTCGTTCTAAACAAAACATCTCTAGTCGAGGCCTTGTTGGTCACACACTAACTTCGTTTTGTTCCAAACAAAACAACTCTATCCGAGACCTTGTTGGTCACACACCAACTTTCGGTCATGACTCAAGATTTGGCCGAGTTGGTCACACATCAACTTTCGGTCATGATTCAAGATTTGGCTGAAACTCCGAATCTAGCCAAGTCTCATAGTCTGGCCGAGACCCATAATCTGGCCGAGAGTCAAGTGTGGCTGAAACTCACAATTTTGTTAATCATAGAAAACCCTATCATGCAATTTCTATATCATATATAAAAATTCTAATAACTTAGCATATCCCTTCGCAAATGGCTCTGATACCACTGTAAGGAAATAGGTTGCTTAAACATGCAAAGGCGCAATGGAACAACCTATTTCCTCCAGAAGATCCATGCGAAGGGAAACATAATCTTATACTAAGTTAGATCTAAAGACAGGATAGAGTTATACCTTTGAAGCGTGCTCACGATCTCCCGAAAGCTCGTATCACAGCACAATCAAGCGTTCGCACCTCTACGATATCCACACGAACAGGTCTTGCTTTCGTTTGTCTCACAAACTCAACAAGATGGAGAAGAACACACAAGTTTGTGCTAGCAACCTTCAAGGGTGTGTTCGGCCAAGCAAGGAAAGGAGGAAGAAGAAGAAGCAAAGAGACCTTTCACCTTCTCAAGTGATGAAAATCTTATGAAAAATATCATCCAAATGATATTTATAGCCATCCCATGGAATACCAAGAGTTTTGACCTTTCATCTTCTAATCCAATGGCTCAAAATTAACCATTCAATCCAATGGTTCAATTTTGACCATTCAACTTCCTTGGTGAACTCAAATTCACCCAATGAGTCTAACCCATTGATTCCCATGCAATTCGACTCAATCCAATAATTGGATCTATTTGAGTCTAACTCAATTAGTCTAATTCGGATTACACTTAATCCAATGAGTGAGTTCATTCGAGTCTAACTCAATGATTAATCCAAAAAGCCAAATCATCTCATGATTGGCTCTTAGGGCTAATTACTAACAGTTTCAGAGTCTAAATCTGGTTCGCCCTTTTGGTTGGCTTTTTATGCTATGTTGTGGGTTGTCTTTTATCCTCTGTTTCGCAAGTCTGCACATCTTGATTCGTAAAGTTCAAAAGTGAAAAAAAGATTTTCTAATGAACCAACTTTGAGGTCTTTAGATATGTAAAATGAATCAACTAGAGATGTTCACTAGGGTGTCCTAGGAAATGCATTTAAAGCATACCATAATGAATCTCGGTTCATTACCTTTTCTCTAAGATTCGTGAGTTCGGTGATGAGTTCTTTGATCCTCGAGTGCAGATGTTCAACTGTTTCACTTTCTTCTATCCAGAGGTTCGTCAGTTGGTTCTAGAGCAGGTCCCGTCTCGCGAGCTTTGCTTCGGAAGTTCCTTCGTTCAGCTCTAGGAACTTCTCCCAAAGTTCTTTTGCTGATTCGTAATCTCCGATCCGATTTACTTCCTGGGATGGAAGTACACTGAGTAGATAGAACTCGACTCATCCGTTTGCTATGAAATCTGCTTGCCCTTTCTTGGTCCAGTGGTACTCTTCTTTTTCATTTCCTTGGGGGTCTTTGGGAGTTACAAAATCATATTTAATTATTAATAAGATTTCAAAATCAGTTTTGAAAATGCCTCCATGCGTTTCTTCCATGACGCAAATTCTCCCTCGAACTTCGGTGGGAAGATTGTCGGTCCGGCCATCGTTTTGGTGCTCAGTCGGCGGTTAGTCCTTCTGAGGTGGTTGGTGATGTGCGTATATATTATAATCGTTTATGCATGTTTTAACGCACATTCACTTGCTTAATTTGCATATATTGTTTACACGATCATCTCTCCTATTGTTTATTCTGCATTAATTACTCTTTTGTCAGAAATCTGCTCTTTGTTTGGTTTTGTGTTGACAGGGATAACTTTTGGAGCAAAAACAGTGATTGTCGACGCATCGGAGCAAAGCAGGGAGCCACTTGACACCGGCTGTGCAACCCTGCACAGCCGTATGGCCATTCCCGAGAGAGAGCAGCACACGACCATGCAACCCCGCACTACCGTGCCTCACGACCAGTAGTCAAGAAGCACACGGACGTGTGAACCTCACACGACCGTACAATGCAGACACGAGCTGAAGGAAGACACGGTCGTGCGGATCTCGCACGACCGTGCCACTCAACCCGAAGGGAAGAGGAAGTTGGTCGTATGGATCTCGCACGGCCGTGCCACTCCACCCGAAGAGAGGGAGGAGCTCGTCGTGCGGATCTTGCACGGCTGTGGCACGGGTCGTGTGGCGCCCGTGCCCTAGCCTATAAAAAGGGCCTTTAACCCTTCTCCGGGGGAGGCGAGCCGTCAGAGAGAGATATACCTTGGTGTCGTTCCACACCATCTCGGACCTCCGTTCGATGATCCGAGATCACCTCCATCACCGCAACAACTCCAGAAGCAAAGGATTGGATCCGAAGATCACTGGACGACATTGAATAAGAATCTCTTTTTCCTCTCTCTTCTTGTTTGGGATTATATGTCTAATTATACTATGTCTTCGAGGTTTTCTCCCGCGTCTATGGAGTAGATTCTTTGTTCTAGGATCAAGGAGTAGTTATGGATAGGTATTGATGTAAGACTCATGTTTATGTCTTTTCCTCATTGAATGATTTCACTTATCTTGTTTCTATTTGATATGCATGAAACTTCATATTACCATGTATTAATTGATTGTATAGGAATTGCTAATTTCATAAAGATAGGATCTTAGATCATATACCCGAGGGGCCCTAATGATAGGGGTAACCCGTTCACAGACATCTAGGATACTCCCTTGAAAGGAGAGGTAATGCCACACAAGGAAGTAGGAAACCAAACCAAACCCCTATCTCTATCCTTAATGATACCGATCAGATTTGCATTCTTGTGATCTACCAAGGCGCCCTAGTGACAGGGGTTAACCATAACAGGATTTCACAAGAATCTTCTCTGTTTAGTGCTTAAGGGTAGTAACGTGAACTTTCGACGAGTACGTGTTGATTGACAATGAGGAAAGGATAGAACATGATACATCAACTACCACCACAACGAAACTAAACTCCTAGAGCTCTTCCCAAGCCGAGTAAAACTATCTCTCTCTCTCTCTCACTAGTTCTCACATCTACTTCCCAAGTTCTTTTCTTCTTATGAAATAGTTCACCTATAACCATCGGTAGTTTAGCAAATTCTACGTGAACAATCACTAGTGCTTATAACCAGCCCTCGTGGGATCGATAATCTTTTATTACAGACGACGTATCATGCACTTGCAGAAGCATAACAGTTGGGCTCTAATACCAATTGTTGGTCCCCTGGTGGCCGACAAGAGGGGGTGAATTGCCTAAAAATAAGAGGCACAAGATTTATTTGATTACAACCTAGGTAGTTGTTGATCTAAGGACAATGAAAAATCTCTAAAAGATCTTCTTCGGTGAAGGCAGAGAAGCCTCTTACACTCGTTAATTGCTCAGACAGTTGCTAGGAAATGAATACTAGAATTAATTATCTATTTCCTAGGTCCAGGGGTCATTTTATAACCCACGCCTCCAATAAGCTGGAAGGCGCCTCCAGCGAGGTGCCAAAGGATAAAACTTTATCCTTTGGCAATGACAATATTTGCCTAGTCGAAGGTGCCTTCAAGTGGTTGAAGGTGCCTTCCATGTTGGGTTGAAGGAGCCATCAACCCTGTTGAAGGCGCCTTCCCACTGAAAGGCACAAAGGTGCCTTTAACTCCTTTGAGGATGCCTCTAGCAGCTCCACAACTCCCTTTTGGCTCTCTTACTGCTCCGATCGCTTGGGTTATTTCGGCCAACCGAAATAGGGCTCACCCGAACCCATTTTTTGATCTTCTCCTCGAGAAAACTTCCTCCCCAGCTTCTCGTCCCTCGGACTACCGCGAGGGTCCTTCTCGTCCGTCGGTGTACTCTTCCATAGCACCTCATCCCTCGGATGCACCGAGCCCGTCGACTCTCTTCCCGTGTCATCCTTCTCGCTAACTGCGTCTTCTGCTCGACTTCCTGTGCTCCTAAGCTCCTACACACTTAGACACAGAGATCAAATACTAACAGGACCTAACCTGACTTAGTTGATCATAAACTACCACGGGATTCCAACAATAACAACATAAACAAAAACTCTCTATGTGATGTGGGACTAACAGTCAGGACGCCAGAGTGACACGACATATCATCTACCTACTAACTTGGAAGAAATAAAAGGAAAAGCAAGGGGTAGTGAGTACAACATACTCCGCAGGTACAAGAAGATAGTGCATGATAATAACATAAGGAGATCAAAGAGGACAGTTTTCGAAAAATACTTACTATAAAAGTAAGAGTGCCACTTTAATCGTTTGCTAACTAGAAGCATAACCCACAATAATGATACTCCACTAACCTGCTTAACTAGGTGTGACCAATAAATCAAGAGTACATATTGTACCTCTAAACCTACACGAACATATGCATAACTAGCATATATCAAGTCATGTCTATCTCAAACTGCTACCATGAATGAGTCTCGTAGTAAGTAAGAATATATACATAATTATTCACTATCTGCTGGATAATGCTCTACTATGGATAGTTCCGTGGGCAGACGGGATAAGGTAACTGTCTAGCTCCCTAGCAACTAACTGCAGAAGAATGCTCTACCACCGATGGTCCCGTGGGCAATCAGGGTATGTAAACAATCACTGTCGAGAATACTCTACCAAGGATGGTCCCGTGGAAAGACAAAATAAATAAACAACTACTGTCGGTGGGAGAACGCTCTACCACAGATGGTCCCATAGACATATAATGTAAGATACCCGAAAATATAAATTTTATATTTTCAATAATGACTTAAAATGAATAGAAATTTTAAGTAAATGAATTTATTTAGAAAATTAATAACACAAAAATGGATAATTAATTAGAAAATAAGATTATATCAATTTATAGAATTTTGGTTGGATTTTAAATTTAGCTTTTTATGTTTTACGAGATAAAGGGGTAAAATAAAAACCTATTTTGAAATACCCTATTTAAGTTTGGAATTAATAGAAACAAAACCTAGGTTTTTGGTAATCAAACCGTAAGTTCAATTACTGCCCCTCCTCCCCACGTGTATGACAGCGTTAGACGAGCTCGACGACATCGCCTTTGCGCCGACCTCAAGCGTCGCCCCTCCGCCCATGTGACCGACCGACACAGTATGTCCGTCTCTACCGACCACTAGATTGCCATGAGCTACCATGGATGAAGAAGAACGTGGTCTTTTTCCCTCTGTCGTCCTCGCGCTGGAATCCACTACTGTCGCCGTCTTACTCGCCGTCGGAGAACAGTCACAGAGGTCTTCTGGGGCTTCCACCACAAGCAACCTACGACCTTCGCTGGCTGTTGTCGCGTACGATTGCGTGCCAGGCGCTGTGATTTTTGCACAGCAGATCCATCGTCAGCCTACCTCCTCCGCCAATCAACGCCGTCGACGATTCCACCGGCTACCAGAGCCACCCTGTCGCCTTGCGAACAGCGATGGATTCCCATTACCGTACCAGTCTCCTCATTGACATTCCGCGGCATGATACGACACTGCAGCCATTGCCAGTCACCCTTCTGCTCCCAGTCACCCTGCTGTCGTTGTGGTTCCATATTGATGAACCGCTAGCACCGTAGCAAAACCTCCATCACCGACATCGCAGCGATCTACAGTGACAACGGTAAGAATTATTTTTAATTAAGTTAGTTAATCAATTAATTTGTATTAATTGATTTAATTAATGATTAATGGGTAGTATGATTAATTTAGGTTGTAATTAATTGATTAATGGATTAATTGAAATGATAAGCTAGATAATTATTAGGTTGGTTTAAATGGTTGATTAATTGAGATTAATGGATGGACTAGATGTTTAATAATTAATTGATTAATTGAGATTACATGATTAAATTATAATTCAATTGATGGAGGGATTAATATATTAACATAAAAATTAAACAATGGGTTGATAACCAGGATTATTGTTTTACTTAGATTGGCTTTGTTTCCGACACTTGGATTCAAACTCAAGGCAAACTCTGTTAGGTTCTTCGGGCCGCGAAAACCGCTTTTCGCGTCGCGGAAACCCCGAATCACCCAAGGCCAACGGATCCGTGCAAGGAAAACCGAACGATAAATACGAGTACGAGTTTGAAAAACCTTTTAGATCTACTCCTAGATCTACATGTTAAGAACTTTACCCTTGTTGCGTGCCTTTCGCGTTCCCGCTCGTCCAAGGAGTTGCCGGATCTCTAGACTGTCAAGCGTCGGTCCTCTAGGAATATCCACACGGACACGTAGGTGGAGAAAACCTTACACAAAGGTGTGCTAGCACCTTGGTAAGATTCGGCCAAGGCAAGGAGGAGAGGGAGAGGGAGAGCTTGAGAGGAAGAAGGAAGAATAATCACCTTAATGAAAAATAAATGGAAAAATTCAATTCACTTTCAAAAGTGGCCGGCCACTTCTCCTTTGTGTAACTCCCCATTAAATGCAATTAATGTGAAGTTATTAAGAAAATGACTTTGTAACTTCCATGAGGTGACACCCATGATGATGTGGAGTAACATCATTGGTCCACTTCAATACCAACTCACCAATGAGGTGGCATAAAGTCAAGTCAAACTTGACTTTTAATCTTCCTCTCAAGTCAAGTCAAACTTGACCAAATCTCTTCCATGGTTGATTGAATCCAACCATTTGATTCAAGCCAACTTAATATAATGAATCTAATTCATTTAATTAAATTGATTCAATGAGCCAAAATCTAAATTAGACTCATTGAACACATGAATCAACTTGAGTCGAACTCAAGTTAGCCCAATTAGGATTACTCTTAATCCAATTTGATTCATCAAATGAATCTAATCCTCTTGGTTCATCATATGAACCTAATCTCCATCTAATTGTCCTAAGTGTGTGACCCTATAGGTTCTTGTAACGTTGGCAATGCCCTAAACCCATTTAGGAGCATAAGTAATGAGCGGTATCTAGCAACACATCATTACTACCCAAGTTACAAGAATGTCGAGATCCGACATTACCTTGTGACTACTAATTGTGACTCTTCACAATATGTGACATTATCCTTCTATCCTAGACATCTAGATTGATCAATATGAGGCATAGACCGTGTCATCCTCTAATCAATCTAAATCTTAAACTCCAAGTAGACTCACTCGATCAAATGAGCTCAACATCTAATGTTGACTCATTTGGGCATGGCCATGCACTTAGTGGTCTCACTCTATCAAGAATACCGATGTCGCTCCCGTCATATGGGAGGGATAGATCCCATCTACATCACTCACATCCCTCTACATAATTCGTTATATACCCAGTAATCGCCTTTATAGTACACCCAGTTACGGGTGACGGTTGACGAAACCAAAGTACATAACTCCTTATGTAGGGATTCATGGTGACTTCAGGTCCAAGGACTAATAGTCATACTAATAGCCACATGAGAAAGTATATGACACTCATATAACGATCCATGATACTTTCTCATGGCGGGTCATTCAGTATACATTCTCCAATGCATACCCATGTGTCAACTTGATATCTCCATATCCATGACTTGTGAGATCAAGTCATCGAGTTGACCTAGATGCTAGTCTTATTGCATTAACATTGTCCCTGAATGTTAATACTCGACTAGGAATGATTTAGAGTAGTGTTCCCTATATCATCTCACTATCGATTCAACTAATCGATTGATATAGGTATGAACCTTCTACTCAAGGGCGCTATTATACTTAGTCTATTTGGCACTAATACAAATAAGTATAATAACCAAACAAATGCCTTTATTAATATACAAGAATATGATACAATGAGTCCATACAATCATCAAATGATTGGCTCTAGGGCTCTAACTAACAAACTCTTTGGCTAGAAGACAGTCAGTATGTTATATGATTGAAGTGGATAGATCTTGCTTATCTTTTTGATAGCTTTGATTATAGTGCATGATAATTTACTGTCATATTTTGATGAGGTCGCAATTACTCGCATACCTTAAGTCTATCTTATATCACTCCTAAGTATGATACCTTATTGGTTATTCCTATATGTTGATTTATTGTTGATAGCTATGTAGTTATGTTTGATATTTATGATCATGTTTATAGATATGCATGATATTACCATACCATAGTATAAGATGTTGGATATTTTGCTATATCCCTTGGTAGATGATTTGAATTTGCATTTATGGTTAGGATGATCATACAGTAGTATAGCATATGGAGCATCTTGCTAAACCTATGTTTGTTATTTCATATCGTAGTGTATGATATAGAGTAACCTAATGGACCCCTGTTGTTAGTTGGGCCTATAACTTATGATCGTAAATTTATATTATAGTATGGTTATATACTTAAGTTCATGCCAATAGGTCACTGATCTTATAGGTAGTATAGTTGTATGCAAGGGCTTATATGTTAGTGGGATTATACTGACCTATACTTGATGGAAATCACTCTCTAGTAGAAGGGTAGCGGATTCCACTAGGTTTTTCCCTTCAAATATGCTCTTAGGATTACTTGATCTTGACCCCATTGTTTATTATATGTGTGATGATACCATAGAATTAATTGGGATATTAATACTAGGTGGCTAGTAACTTGAGGACCTGATTGTCTAGGATTATATCATAGTATAGGGTACCGAGTATCCTAGTAGACCCTTTCTTGTTATATAGGCTCATGCCTATACATTAATAAGATAATACCACAGTGTAGTATTTTGAGTATCCTACTAGACCCTTGGTTAGTATATCCTAGCGCCCATTGTCTCCCATTCGTAGTTGAGAGAGTCGTCAATGACTGTTAGTTTATCCTGTCGACCATTGTCTCCCCTTCGTCGTTCAGAGAGTCGTCAACAACCGTTAGTTTATCCTGTCGACCATTATCTCCCATTCTTCGTTGAGAGAGTCTTCAGTGACCGTTAGTCTATCCTGTTGGTCATTATCTCCCATTCATAGTTGAGAGAGTCTTTAGTGACCATTGGTATATACCTTGTCTTCCCATGGGATCATCCGTGGTAGAGCGTTCTCCCACCACTACAAGAAAAGTCACTTTCCGCATTTAAAGCGCGCCGTTAATAATAGTTTTTACGGCGCGCCTAATTATGTGCGCTGCGGAAAGTATAATATTTATACAAATAACAGCGTGCAGAAAAAGTGCGCTGTCAATACAATTTTCAACGACGTGCAAAGTACGCTGTTAAAATTTAATATTAACAGCGCGCAGAGCGCGCTGTTAATAATTATTAAATATTAAAAAAATATTAACAGCATACAATAGGCGCCATTAATAATCTTCAACATTTTCTAAATTAATATTTAATCAAAATTTTTCACGTAGAAATAAACCTGCCGCGAATAATTTTCTCCCAATATTTTCCGCGCTTCTTAAGGCCGCGAATTATTCTCACCCAAGCTGCCCGCGCGGCGAAATAATCTTATATTCTCCCGCAAAACCTAAAACGCAGCCTCTCAAAAGAAATTCACTTCGCCGAACCTCTCTGCCGCAGCCCAACTCCTCTCCGCCAACATCTTCGCCGGCGAAGCACTCTCAGCCAAAGCCCTCCTCCTCACACAATCTCTCCCCATCGAAGCCCTCTCAGCCGAAGCCTCCTCAGGCGAACTCCCTCCGCCGAAGACTCTCTGCCGCAACCCTAATATTGTCTCTCTGCTGAACATCTCCATCCTCTCCCAGACGAAGCGCTCTCCTGTGAAGCCCTTTCCTCCGAAGCTCTCCACCAAATTGAATATCTTCGTCGATCCTTCCCTTTCTCAGGTTGGATTTTCTTTTTTTTTTCTTGTATTATGTTGTCGCTGCTTTGAATTAGGTTGAACAATTTCGTTTTAATTGATCATGGAGCATCAATTCCGTTTACAGTTGGAACAGAGAACTTGAAGAGGGGAGGTTTAAGTTTGTTGCTACATGTGTTTTAATTTTGTTTTGGTTTGGTTAATTTGGTTTTGATCGTGGAGCATCAATTGGTTTTTTGTTGCTACAAAGCGTACATGTATCACATGGACTGGTTGGGCTCGGCGAGAATCCCTTAGAAATTGAAACAAACCAAATCAGGGGTTCTTTTGGTTTACTATTTATTTTATTCAGTATGAAATCATAACTAAATTATTGGTTAGATGGTTATGTTACTATTTCTTTACTATAGTCATTAGAAATTTTCTTTAGTAATATTTTTATATTGGCAACTACTTTTATTTTATTTAATCAAGTCATTCAGATTATTTCGATACAAGTTACAATTTTATTTTGTCACACTGTTACTAATTCGAGATAGATTTTCTAGTAGCAATTTAGTTAACTGGTTTGGTAATAAGTAAAAACATCGAGTATTTTCATGTGTGCGCATTTTTTAATCTGTTTCTATCCTCTTTTCTGCTGGTAACTATTTTACAATCGTATCTTTTTAGTTTTTGTATCAGTTATATCTGAAAAATGTAGGGAAAGTTGATACAATTTATATGCATTGATATCGTGAAGTGTTGATTAGAAACAATACCATGAAGCGATTAGCTATACCTCATGTTGTCAAGTCATAGACAAGAAGAAATATAATGTGCTTTTTTTAACAGACTTCTCATGATTTATAGAATTTACAATAAGGATATTCATCTTCAACTGCTCTGCATATGAACTGAAGACCTATTTCAATTAATAAGCAATAACAGTCTAGAATATTTTTGTTTAAGTTAAAAAAAGTGTTTGAAGATCAATTTCTGAGTTTAATTCGAAAAGAAGAATTATAAATAAATTATTGTATGATCCATTATAAGTTTTTATATGTATATTTTTATTTGATTAATTATATTAAAGGAGATTTTTGATCCAATAGTAAAATTATTGTTGTGTGACCCGAAGGTCATAGATTCTAGTCTTGAAAATAGTCTCTTGTATAGTACAATAGATCATTCCTTGGGATCCATGTTGACAGGAGTTTCTTGCACTTTCCTTTTGCTTTATTAATTATATTATTGTCTACATTGAACTAAAATCCTAGCTCCGCCCCTGTTTATCTTCCATTATGCTTGAGTTAGTGTAATTGCTATTGCTGTTGTTAATTTGGTATTTATGTTTCTTTTTGGTATTATTTTTTAAAATAATTAATTTAATTTGGTATTTTGTGCACGAGGCTTAAGCTATGTTTGCTCCCCTTGTTGTGAGACAGAGGCGACTTTTTTTAAATCGGAAGCTTAGATCATTTACAAAATGGATAAGGAATGGATGCATCTGCCTTCAAGGCTTGTACCTGAGTATGAAGAAGGGGTTCAAAAATTTCTTACACAAGCTAGGAACTATGCTAAAACACGTGAAGTAATCTTATGTCCTTGCAAGCATTGTAAAAATAAAAAGTATATGAAATTTGACCAAGTGTATGAGCACTTAATTATTAAGGGGATGGATCCTTCTTACACTAGTTGGGTCTTCCATGGTGAAAGTTATACCCTACAATTTCAAGAAGAAGGTAGATCAGGAGGAGTTCAAGTAGATGATGATAAAACTAGAGAGGAATATCACTTATATATAGGAATGTCTTTGTGCCGGAAGAAGAGGTTGGACACACTATATCTGAGGCAAAGGATTATGAATTTGCTGATTTATTAGAAGATGCAGAAACTCCTCTCTTCCCTGGTTGCACAACTTACACAAAGCTGTCAGCAGTCGTCACATTATACAATTACAAGTCTACTAATGGTCACACTGACAACAGTTTCAATGAGCTCCTTAAGATCTTAGGTGGCATGCTTCCAGAAAAAAACACACTTCCAGAAACTGTTTATTTAATGAGAAAGATGTTGAAACCATTTGATTTAGAATATGAGAAGATTCATGCTTGCCCAAATGATTGTTGTCTATTTAGAAAGGAGTTTAAAGATTTGGACTCATGTCCAAAGTGTGGTTCCTCAAGATGGAAGGTGGACAAAATAACCTCCAAAGTTCGTAAAGGAGTTCCTGAAAAGGTACTACGGTATTTTCCTGTAATACCAAGATTAAAAAGGATGTTTACATTAGAAGAAAAGGCTGAAGACTTGATTTGGCATTCCAACAACAAAAGTCAAGATCATATGATGCGTCATCCAGTTGATTCAGTAGCTTGGGATACAATAAATCATAAGTGGCCAACTTTTGCATCAGATCCTAGAAATCTCCGACTTGGTCTTGCTACAGATGGATTCAATCCTTTTGGTGACCTTAGTTCCAAATATAGTTGTTGGCCAGTAATTTTGGTAAATTACAACCTTTCTCCATTGATGTGCATGGCGAAGGAAAATCTTATGCTAACATTATTGATTCCAGGCCCAAAACAACCTGGAAATGATATAGATGTCTACTTGGAACCCCTTGTGGAGGATTTGAAAGAGTTGTGGGACACAGGTGTAGAGGCTTATGATGCATTTAGCAAATCAATGTTTAATCTGAAGGCTATTTTGATGTGGACGATCAATGATTTTCCTGCTTACGGAAATCTAGCTGGATGTACCACAAAAGGAAAAGTTGGTTGCCCTATATGTGGTGAAGACATATGTTCAATGTGGCTTAAGTACAGTAGAAAGTTTGCATACATGGGTCATAGGAGATTTCTTGCTGCTGATCATCCATTTTGTCAGAAAAAGAAGTGGTTTAATGGAAAAAAAGAGAGAAAAGGGAAACCTAGACCTTTGACTGGGCTACAAATTCTTAATGCAGTGAAAGATATTGAAAATGATTGGGGTAAAAAACAAAAGGATCAGACTATCAATACATTTCAGAAAAAGAGGAAGACGCCGGATAATTCAAAAAGGGTACAAAAAACAGTTCAAATGTGGAAGAAAAAGTCAATTTTTTTTCGATTTGCCATACTGGAGTGTAAGTTATTTGACTCTCTATTTAATAGTTTTTAATAATTTGTTATATTTCTGAACTAATACTATGAATGATTACTTATAGGGGCTTCTGTTACGTCACAACTTAGATGTGATGCATGTTGAAAAGAATGTTTGTGAGAATATCATAGGCACATTGTTAAACGTGAAGAAAAAATCCAAAGATGGTGTTAATGCTCGCAAAGATTTGATGCACTTAAAAATTAGAGAAGAATTGCATCCTCAACAAAAAGGGGAAAACATGTATCACTTGCCTGCTGCACCTTACACATTGTCTAAAAAAGAAATGGATGTATTTTGCTCTAGGTTGAAGAAAATAAAGCTACCCGATGGTTATAGCTCAAATATTGGTAATTGTGTTTCTTTAGAAGACCGTAAACTTATTGGACTGAAATCTCATGATTGTTATGTTCTAATGCAACAATTGCTATCAGTTGCATTGAGAAATCTTTTATTGAAAGGTCCACGCAATGCTCTATTTTTGTTGTGTGCATTTTACAATGAATTATGTCAAAGAGTGTTAGATAGAAACCGTTTAGAACAACTCGAGGAGAATATTGTGGAAACTCTATGCATGTTGGAAAGGTATTTTCCACCTGCTTTTTTTACCATTTCAGTTCATTTGACAATTCATTTAGCTAGAGAAGCTCACTTGTGTGGACCAGTCCAATTCCGCTGGATGTATCCATTTGAAAGGTAATAAATATTATACAACGAATTAGATTTTGTTATCAATACTTCTTTCATCTAATTTATTTTGTTATTTAGATTTATGAAAATACTTAAAGGTTATGTGAAGAATCGAGCAAGGCCAGAGGGTTGTATAGCTGAGTGTTACCTTGCAGAAGAAAGAATGCGATTTTGTAGTGCTTATATTAAAAAAGCTGCTAGTATTGGTGTTCGTTCTAATCGGAATGCGGATTTGGAGACTGGATTATTCGAAGGTCGCCCAATTTCTCAAGGAAAAGTTAAGATTTTAGAAGACCATGTGTTACAAGCCGCACATCGATATGTGTTGTTCAATACTGCAGAAGTTGAACCTTACTTACAGTAAGTATAGTTAATTGCAAATCCTATTAATCTTGGTCTAGTACATAATTTATATATTTTAACAATCACTCTTCAATGATTTTAAATAGGATGCACATTGAGGAGCTTAAACAAGTAGATCATCGTTTCATAAGGAATGAAGGGTTGTTACAGAAACAACATATGGAAACATTTGCTCAATGGCTATCAAAACATGTTCCTATTACCTCTTCAGGCAGAATTCAATGGCTAGCACATGGTCCAAGAAAGCATGTTATATCTTATACAGGTTATATTATAAATGGATATCGGTTCCACACAATTGATGTTGGAAGGTCGACACAAGATAGTGGTGTTTCAATTGAATCAGATACTGTTTGTCAATCTAGTGGTAATGATTATTCATATACCATAGGAAGGTTATCATACTATGGGGTTATACGAGATATTATTTTACTAGACTACTATTCTTTCAAAGTGCCTGTCTTTAGGTGTGATTGGGCCAATCATGGAATTGGTATTAAAATAGAAGATGGTTTTACACTGATCAACTTACACCAAGGACTAAGTACTTTTGAAAGTGATCCTTTCATTTTAGCATCACAAGCAAAGCAAGTATTCTATTCTAGGGACGATGATGAATCAAATTGGTATGTGTTGCTAAAAGCGCCGCCTCGGGGTATTCATGACATGAATTTGATTGAAGAGGATGCCTATACATCATCAACACCTCTTGATGTGTCTAGACTTGAGATTAACATTACCGAGAATGAACCATATGTAAGGAATGAGTGTGAGGGAATTGATGTAACTGATCCATGACTTAAATTTTATGGTGTAGATTTTATAGTTAATTACTCCATCTAATGAATTTTCTTTTCAAGTTTCATTATACTTTATTTACTGTTTTATTATATTTTTCTAGTTTGTTTATTTTTAGCGATGATCATGTCATATTGTAAATAAGCAGGTTATTAATTATTCAAAAGATGAGAAAAATGAGGGGAAAACGTAGCAAAGCAGTTGTAGATGAAATTCAGGTGATGTTGTATTCTATTTTAAATCTTGGTTTATTTCAATAAAGTATACTTATACATTTCAATTGCTTTATGCCATTTTGCAGGAAAATATAGATTCCAATAGTCCACATAACTCATCACAAGATTTGTACGGTAAAGAGAAAATTGATGATGAGAAAATTGATAAGAAAAAGGGGCGTGGTCCATCAAAGTTGAATTTGGTTAGTGGTCAACAAAAGCCAAAAGAACTGGAGCGTAATGAATTTGGACAACCGATAGGAGATAATTCAGTTAAGTACGCTTCTTTCCTAGGTTGCATGATAAAAGAATTTGTGCCATATACATTAAATGGATGGAATGACGTAGACAAAGAAGTAAAGAATAGGATGTGGGATTGTCTTCGGGTATGTCTTCGGTTACTAATTTTTTCTTGTCCAATATTAATTATAACAAAATGTAAATATATTTTCGTGCTTCTTAATGTACAGATGAATTATAATGTTGAGGAGTGGGAAAAGAAATCAATCTTTCAAAAGTTGGCTAAGTTGTGGCGTGATAGGAAGTCCAAACTACAAATACTTATACGAGAAACTAATGCTCGTCCAGTTGCTTCACGAAATCTTAGTCTTTTGAAGCCTGAATTTATGGATCAAAATCAATGGGAATTGTTTGTAAAGAGGACACTATCATCCGCTTTTCAAGTAAGTATTTAATTAATAAATCTTGCTTTTAATGGTTAAAGTTTTTTTTATTATTTTAGGTACTTCATATACATTATTTAGTTTACATCTATATTGTGACATTATTAAAACAATGTATTTTAGCATAGTACTCAACAAAGGAATCATTGGGTGGATTTAGTCCATCTACTTGTACCAGAATCATCGCTTTCCTCCATATGCTGGATAATTAAACATATAGCAACAATAAAATAAAGAACTTTTCCTAGTATTAAAGTTCATTGGCTAACTACTCATTTTGTAAGCTTTATGTGTTAGAAAAGGTACCAATTTTATATTTATATATTCGACAACCACAATTGTCCATATGAAATTAATAGCATGGAGCTTACTAGCTTCAACATGTTTCTTTATAACGATTTTTAATTTGAAAAAGGTAGTATTCAAACCCAAGAGCTCCTGCTATGCACTACACTTATCCAAAAGCTTGCTGTTAGGCAAAAGACCAATTTATCCAGTAAGCTAGTCTGACATTCCACAATCTTGAAAATCTCCAGTATTGTTATCGCTGGTTACACCAGAAAAGGAAAATGATACAGCTGATTGAACTTGTAGAACTGGTAATCCCTCACTAGAATATGCATTTCCTCCAGGATTAGACATCAACAGATCAGCAGACACGGCTTTGCTGCATGTTACTGCTTGAGTGAAACAGGTGCTAAATTTAGTAGTTTATGCTGCAATGACAGATCAAACCATCACCTACAATTTACAATTTACAATTTACAATTTACAATTTACAATTTACAATTTACAATTATTCAGTCAGCATCCTGAATTTGTTCTCCTGCATTTGTAACGCCAGTGATATTTTACTGCCACATCTTTTGTTTTTTTTCTCTGCTTTTATGGAAACTCCATGACTGTTCCATTGACTGCAGCCACAGCGATGACTATGTTTGAATATGTGATAAGAATCAAGAGAAGCAAAAAATCTCCTAGCCATGTTTTTAATACCAGAAAAGTTGCATATCCCATGCATGAATCACTACAACAAAAGTTGCATATCCCATGCCTTGTCTAAATAATTACTACTGTTTATTTTATTTTCCTTGTCTAAGAAATTATTATTTATTGATCTAATGAATAATTAATTATATATGAATATGATAGACATTTTTTTATTCTCAGGAAAAAAGTGCAAAATTCAGAACAATGAAGGAAAATCAAGATCACATTCACACAATGAGTCGTAGAGGTTATGCTCGTTTGGCTTGCATGATGGTAAAAAATTTTATTTATTGAACTTTATACAAAAACATTTACATATACACTTAATTAGTAACATTATTTGTTCTAACACTGTTTATATGTTTTATACTGCAGGAAAAAGCAAGTCCTGCAGATACACCAATTACACGATCAAAAGTTTGGATCGAAGGTCACAAGAAGAAAAATGGAGAACCTAGTAGTCAAGCTAGTGGAGAGAAAATAGTAATAAAACCATCTCTTTATTATTTGTAGAATTCGCAAAAAAAAAACAATCTAAATTTTTTATTTTAGAATCTGCGATATATCATTTTTAAAAGTTATATTTTTTTATTTGCAGAAAGAAATAGAACGGTGTCCACCTGAATCTCACAACACAACTAACATTCTTGATGATGCAATTAGTCTTGTATTTGGCAAGGAAGCTCGAGGTAGAGTGCGTGGAATGAGCTTTGGAGTAACACCATCGAAAGTTGGAGCATCTGTGCAACAAAATGGAACTGTTAAACGACTTGAAAGTACGGTGAATAACCTTCAACAAGAAATGCAAGAAATGAAGTTCTTGTTTTTTCAAAATATGAGGCAACAAAATGAGCAAGAACAGGTTAGTAATTAAAAACAAAATATATAATATGGAAAAGTTTGTCATTAATTGTGTTAATTACTTTGAGTTATTTTGTATTCTTGTTAGTAAAATTATCTTATGGTGATATTAATTGACACAACTTGTTTATTAAATTAGGTTGGTAGCGGTGACATTGGTAGCGGTATTGGTAATTATGTTGGTGGCAGTAGTCATGGGAAAAAAAATGGTAATGTTAACCAACCTCTAACTGTAGCTCAGGTAATTATTTTGTAATTTTTGTTTTCTAAATTACATATTTGTTATAAAATAGATATGGTAGAATTAATAATTTTGTATGATTATACAGTAAAAAATGAAGGATGTGAGTCATGGAGATATCAGGGATAATGCTAAATGTAAGCTACTTCATTGGTGTGTTGATGGAGTTGTGGCAGAAGGTCGAATCGCATCTACAGATCCAAAAGCAAAAGTGCATCATGTTCTTCTTGGTGGATCATGCTGGAAAGTTTGGGTTGATAAAGTTTTTGTAGAGAAGGTGGATCTAATTAGACCGAATGATGAAATGCTTTTCCTCGAGGATGCAGTAGGAAGTACAGTTGCTTGGTTAACAAAGTTTATAGTTGTGTATGACTGATATAGATTCTATTTAGTTTAAAGTCATACTCTATTTAGTTTATAGTTGTGTATGACTGATAGGAAGTACAGTTGCTTGGTTAACTGTTTTTTGGTATAATGAAATGACTTTTATTTATTGTGTGTGGATTGGATTTGTATTTAATTTATTGTGAAATGTTTATTGATTATTTTAGCATAATAAAATTATTTTTTTTATATTCATTAGACCATCCGCGGCGCGCAATGCACGCCGCGGAAAATAATATCCGCAGCGCGCAATGCACGCCTTGGAAATTACTATCCGCAGCGTGCATTGCGTGCCGCGGATATTATTTTTCGCGGTGTGCATTGCGTGCTACGGAAATTACTATCCGCGGCGTGCATTGCGTGCCGTGGATATTATTTTTTTATTTCACAGAAATTACAATCCACAGCGCGCAATGCATGCTGCGGATAGTCTTTTCGCGACGCGCAATGCGCGCTGCGGATAGTATTTTCTGCAGCGCGCAATGCACGCCACGGATAGTATTTTCTGCAGCGCACATTGCGCGCCGCGAATAATATAGGACTTTCAACAGCTTTCAACTACGCAGCATGCAATGTGCGCTGCAGAAAGTGAATTTGCGCGCTGTGAAAAGTGATTTTTGTTGTAGTGCACAGACAATTACTAGTTATTTACCCTGTCTGCCCACAAGATCATCCGTGGTAAAGTGTTCTCCCACAGACAATGACTAGCCATTTACCCTGATTGCCTAGAGGATCATTCATGGTAGAGCGTTCTCCTGCAGACGGTATTGGTTATGTGTGGTATATGTCGGTCATATATTTGTTCATGCAGGTTTGGATATACTGTATGTACTCTCGATTTATTGATTATTCTTGGTTGAGCAGGTTAGTGAAGTGCTATGTTATTGATTATACTTTTGGTTAGTTGGTTATTATATTGGGACACCTACGTTCGTCGGTAAGTATTTTACCTGAGACTGCATCTTTTGATCTCCTGTCAGTATAATATGCATGCACTATCTTCTTCTACCCACTGAGTGGTTGTACTCACTACCCTTTTCTTTTCCCTTGACTTTTAGGTTATATAATAGAGGAGGTGTTGCGTCGCTCAGAGATACTAACTGCCAGTCTCGCTCGAGTTGGGTTTCCGCTGAGTTGCTTTATATTATTATTCCTATTGTTCATGGTTGCAGTTTCTTGTTGTATCGGATTTTAAGTAAGTTCACATGTACATGCATAAATACATGTATTATCATTTTATGACTTGGTGTTGTTATATTATATCGGTATTTTTATGTTGGCTTGAATTGGTTTAATATCGTATTTCTTATATTGTCACTTGGGGGTACCATCCAATTTGGCGAACAAGTATACCCTCGGTGCATGATAATTTTATTAGTATCAGAGCTAGGTTTTGAGTTCAAATGATGGGTTTTGTGTTTAGAGACTTCAATCTTGTTTCGATTTATGATTTTTTTTGAGTTTGGGACAAGGCAAGCCAAAGGACATCTCTGAGCTATAGAGAGTAAGGTATACCTCTGATGATTATCTTATTTTCTATGCTCACTATCTTGTTAGATTATGATTAGATACTCTGCAATTTAGTTCAATTATGTATCTATTTCTATATATGTCTAGTAGGTATTCATTGACTTGGTGTATCATGATGACACATAATCAATCAACCCTATTCGCAATTGTAGTTGAGGTTGACCATGGAAGCGACTAGTGACCCGTTGAGGACTCGACCTTGATGAAGAGAATGTTATTTCTTTAGTAGCGCTGACTGATATCGAGTCTAAAAGCAATGGTCGAATCTATTGACAACCTAGTGGAGATCAAGGAACACAGTCTCAGGTCATCCCTTGTTATTACCGATTTTGTAAAGAACAAGGAATATATACTCATACTCATAGTTAGTAGAGGATCGATGTATCCTAGTCATGGAGACTTTGACCATGAATTGCTTGTACTTGGTTAGCTAACCTAAAAAGTACCTCTAGTATGTGATCTGCACCGATACGGAAAAAGTGTAGAGTCAGCTACTTAACACTTATGAGATACATCCAGGTACGTTACTGGACCTGATGCGAAGAAGGATATAGACTGCATATCATTGTTGGCTTGATCAGGAAAGGACTGATTTACTCTGTTTCCTAGAGTTTCTGACCTTAGGTAGGTTGTGCCTAGTTAGATGACTTGGAGGGCACATTTGGATACATAATTTGTACAGATATAGACAAAGTTGAATTAACTACATACCATCTACGGAATCATGTCGTACTTAATAGAAAATGTAGAAGATGATATTTGGGGAACAATGCATAACTTGGTTTTATTTCGAGATGCCTTGTAAAGGCAGTACTTTCCTGCTCCATAGTGTAATGGATTGCAAGGCGATGCTTAGTCAACTCGCCTAACACTTTTCTATAGGAGATTTTGACTCATGGATCGGTCATCCATGGTGGATAACCTCGATGGTACATTGGAATTTACGACCCGTAATGATATGGAGGATGTAGTGTTAGTTATTTAACACCTATGAGATCCGACCATAGTTGAGTGGAAATTAACGATGATAATCTTCGAGTGGCAGAGTGTCGATTGACAGTTATTTCAATCGGCCATCTAATGTTAGTGCTCCTTTATAGTGTGATGGATTACGAGATAATAGTTAGTTGATCCAATTAACATTGTCTCCATCGACTAGTCCAAGAGCTTAAGAACATGATCATTTACCCAAGGTCTTGAAGTCTATAGTATATCATATTAGTTGGCACATGTTGGAGGATATTTTTGGATAAGATTAGTAGGGTTTCTATACTTATATCGTATGGATTAGCCACATCTGTACCACCAAGAGAGGGATGATTATCAATCAGGAAGTCTAGGAATGTCCCTTGGACTTTAGTAGTCATACACTTGTGGGCAGATAACTTTATTTTGCTCTATCATTATTTAGGAAGCAATCAAGTTTGATTGATAATGAGGATGATTTAAGACATGGGTGGATATTGTGAGATTAAATTTGGTAATATGTCGATTTCTAATGGTCTATTAGTGGATATGAACTTAATGGTTTATCATTGGATATTTGTCATTGATTATAGCACAAGGAGTGGCACGGGGTGATGTTTATAGATTTGATGATTTGCAGCTGGTGATCATATTATAAACTCATTGCCAGTGATATTACGGTTGAGTGTGCCTAGGTGTGAATTTAATGAACTTTAAACTAAATATCTCCAGTACACGCTTATGTTATTTACTCTAGTTGATTGGATGATTGACTCTATGTATTATGTTGGATTAAGGGAAGAAGAAGGATGCATGGTTGAAATAGTCTAGCGGGTCTAGATGACTTAATACAAAGATCATCAGGAATAAACATCACAAGTGATAATGGAGGATTTATTCTTCCCAGTGTTGCTCGTTGGGGAGCTTCGGTCTTCCTTGTTGAGAAGAAGGATGAATCGTTGACAATGTCTAGCAAGTTGAGACAACTTAAGATAGAGACCGACTAGAGGATTTGTTGATCAACTCAAGGATATATCTGTATATTATAAGATCACATCAAGATTTGGCCAACATCGACGTAGAGTAAAAGCTACAGACGTATAGAAGATGATGTTCCGCATTTGGTGCGAACATTACGAGTTTTAGTGAGGCTGTTTGGGCTTACCAATGCTCTAACTATTTTTATAGATTTGATGAATATGGTGTCCTTGGAGTATTTGGATCAATTTGTTATCGTTCATAGAGGATATCTTGATATTCAAGATCAAAGGAGAAGTATATCCAAAATATTACAAAAGGAGTGTTGATATGCGAAGTTCAGTAGATACACATTTTAGTTATCTTTCGTGGGACTTCTCGGATATGGGGTTCTAGTCAAGACATTTTCGTGTATCCTCAAAATGGTAGAAATCTATTACCAGCTGGGAAGTGAGATCACTTACGGGTGCGTAGGGTTGTTTAGTCACCTTTTTGTTGCATACAACAAGGAAACCCGAGTTGGTAAACAACATCTCATGTTCTAAAATGATGAACAATATTCAAGAATGTTAATAGATTTTTATACGATAAAGAGGAGACTCTCAATTTCGAGAAAGATTGTGTATTCCCAAGACACATCCGATTATAGAAAACTTATATCGAGATACACATCAATCATGATTTATGGGTCATTGGGGGATACTCTTGTGTATCAAAACCTAATATGCCCCTGCTAATGGAATGGTAGGAAGAAAGATATTGTGGACTTTGGAGTTTGATGTCTGGTGTGTCAATAAGTGAAGGCAGAACATTAGAATGATACAGCGAAAGCATGGTGGACCCATAACCCACAAGGAACATCAAAGATTAGCATACATACTTTGGAAGAGTTTGTACCTAAGTGAAAAAGGAAACTATAGTACGATGGATTTTGGAGGGTGCACGATTCAAATTGAGTGATCGTTGACCGATTAACTAAGTTTGATCATTTTCTACTGACACGCTAGATTGATTCTTTGAATCCCTTGGTGGAGTTTCCAATGAGTCATGTGTACAAAACTTCATTTTGCAGAGTTTTAGATGGACAAATGGACGGAACACACCATTCACTAACTGGAGGATCTACTATAGACATACGCAAAGGATTTCGGAGGTAACTAGTAGATCATATAGTGTATAAGTGATCTCGATCATAGCATTATAGACTCTTCAAGATACTAGAATGAACTAGTATAAGTGTGAATTGTCTATTTGTTACCCTTAGATGAGGATATCTTAGCATTATAGTTAAGTAGAAAATTTGGGAGACCAAATTTTTTGTTAGTGGGGGAGAATGTAAGATACCCAAAAATATAATTTTATATTTTCAATAATGACTTAAAATGAATAAAATTTTTAAGTAAATGAATTTATTTAGAAAATTAATAACACAAAAATGGATAACTAATCAGAAAATAAGATTATATCAATTTATAGAATTTTATAGAAATTTGGTTGGATTTTAAATTTAACTTTTTATGTTTTACGGGATAAAGGGGTAAAATAAAAGCCTGTTTTGAAATACCCTATTTAAGTTAGGAGTTAATAGAAACAAAACATAGGTTTTTGGTAATCAAACCCTAAGTTCAATTACCGCCCCTCCTCCCCGCGCATGCGACAGCGGCAGACGGGCTCGACAACGTCGCGTTTGCACCGACCGCCAGCGTCACCCCTCCGCTCATGCGACCAACCGACGCAGGTGCCACGCCCATCTCTACCGACCGCTAGATTGCCATGAGCTACCATAGAGGAAGAAGAATGCGGTCTTTTCCCCTCTATCATCGTCGCGCTGGAATCCATTGTTGTCGCTGTCTTACTCGATGTCGGAGAATAGTCACAGAGGTCTTTCGGGGCTCCCTCCGCGAGCAACCTACGACCTCCACTGGTTGTTGTCGCATACGATTGTGTGCCAGCCGCTGTGATTTTTCCACAGTAGGTCCGTCATCAGCCTACCTCCTCCACCAATCGACATCGTCGCCTATTCCACCAGCCACCGAGAGTAACCCTGTCGCCTTGTGAACAGCAATAGATGCCCATTACTGCACTAGTCTCCTCGTCGATGTTCCGCGACGTGATCCGACACTGCGGCGTCGTGCGATGATGATGTTGATGGACTCATCTTGTTGGACCCCGTGGTTGTTTTGATGTGATCAACTAAGTTAGTTAGGTCCAGTTGTTTTTTATCCTTGTTTCTAAGTGTGTAGGAGATTAGGAGCGCAGGAAGTCAAGCGGAAGACGCAGCTAGCGAGAAGGACGACACGGGAAGGGAGCTGACGGGCTCGGTGCGTCCAAAGGACGAGAAAGCTGTGGAAGAGTACACCAGTGAGCGAGAAGAACGTGCGTGACGTTCGTGGGACGTAAAGCCGGATGGAAGACTGCTCGAGGAAAAGGCCAGAAATTGGGTTCGGGTGAGCCCTATTTCGGTTGGCCGCAATCACCCAATTAATCGGAGCTTCGGAAGGAGAAAGGAAGCCAAATTAAGCTGAAGAAGCTAGCCAGAGGCGCCTCAGACCAATGCTGAAGGTGCCTCAGCTGCCTCCACTGTCTGAGGCACCTCAGACCCAGTCCGAGGTGCCTCCAAGGCCATTTGAAGCGCCTCAGACCCAGTAAAACTTGTCATTTGCAATCGGATAAAGTTTTATCCGATTATCCGATTGACTTAGTTAGAGGTGTCTTGGACCTTTTTTGAGATGCCTTAGACCTTCGAGATAGGATTTTCAGGAGCTATTTAAAGGCCCCTTGAGCTAGGAAATATTCATTCATTCAAGCAATCAACTTTGTAATCAATTCCTAGCAACTAGTGAGCGTTCTAAGTGTAAAAAGGCTTCTCCGCCTACAGTAAAAGAGACTCTTCTAGTGGAGATGTTCAACCACCTTGGATTAACAACCATCTTGGTTGTAACCAAGTTAAATTTCCTGTCTCTATTTCTTTTCTGTTATTTCATTATTTTTATAGTTGCTATTATTTTAAGTTGAAAGCCTCGAGGAGGGTATAATCTTATTTTGTAAGCAATTCACCCCCTCTTGCCGGCCCCGCTGCACCAACAAGTAGTATCAGAGCCCGACAGCCTCAAAATGACTAACCGCCGACTAAAGCACAAAGATCAGGACGATGCCCGACACGAACATTCATCCCTCGAAGTTTGACGGAGACTTTGCTACTTGAAAGCGAAAAATGGAGGTATTTTTTAAAACTGAATTTGATATACTTTTAACAATGAAATATGGATATGCAGCGCCAAAAGAAAAAGAAGAATTCAACTGGACAAAGAAGGAGCAAGCCGATTTCGTGGCTAACGAAAAGGCGGAATTTCACCTACTCAGCGTGCTGCCGCCCCAGGAGGTAAGTCGGATTGGAAGCTACGACTCCGCGAAAGAACTCTGGGACAAATTCCTGGAGCTCCACGAAGGCACCTCAGAAGCAAAGCTAGCAAGGCGCGACATCCTCCGGACCCAGTTAACGAACCTCCGGATGAACAACGGCGAGAAGGTAGCATAACTCCAAGCAAGGATTAAGGAGCTAATAACTCAACTAAGCAACCTTGGAGAAGAAGTGACAAACCGAGACTCGATCCGGTACGCGCTCAATGCCTTCCCCAGAACTCCAGAATAGGCGTCCTTAGTAGATGCATACTATATCTCTAAGGACTTTGAGGTAAGTAGTCTAGAAAGTTTATTTTCTACCTTTAAACTTCACAAGTCTCGACTTGCAGAGCCTAAACAAGTAGAAAAGTCGAACCTCAACATTGCCCTACAAGCCGAAAAGGATGATCCCGACTCCGAAGCGTCGATCGACGAAACCGAAGCGACGCTACTGTTAAGACATTTCAATAAATTTCTTAAAAATAATTAATTTAAATCGCAGTCGAGGAAGCATCAGTGCAACAAAAGGACAGTCCGGTGCTACAACTACAACCAGGAAGCACACATCAAGGATGACTGCCCCAAGTTGAAGAAAAGACACAAGGAGAAGCCTCAAAGACCGACGTTCTCTACACGCAAGAGTCTGAAGGCCACTTGGGACGATTCTTCATCCTCCGAATCAGAAGTCGAAGCCTTCTCAGGATTAGCACTGATGGCCAACCATCTCTTCGAAGATGACTCAAGCTCAGAGATGAGCATAGATGAAGGGGGAGGAACCTCAGAAGAAGAAGAAAGCTGCGACGAAGGGGGAGCATCATCGAGTAACGTAAGTAAGGTACGTGATCTCACTTCTACTCAGTCATTTCAATTTATCAAATTGCTTACGAAAGATCTAGCAAAATTAGAAAAAGAAAATGCTAAATTAAAATTGAACTTAGCAAAAACATGCCCACTAGAAATGTATGATAACTTAAATTTAGAAAATGAAAAATTAAAAATTGAAATTGAGAAATTGAAAAATAATGCATGCTTAAATAAATTTCCAAAATCGAAACTAAGGATTTATGAAAAATTAAATTGGTACATTAGAAAATATCAAGGACAACTTAGGAAAATTCCTAGAAACTATATACCCCCTAAGTTTTTAAATAACCCTGTAGGAAGGAACCTCTATTGGGTTCCAAAATCTGTTCTAGACTAATTTTTTTAAAAATTAAGGCTTTCAGAAGAAAAATTAAACAGATAATTTCTTTTGAGGGTTTGTCTAAGGAAGTGGTTGTTGCTCCAATAACCAAGAAGACCTAGTGTCTCACCACGACCTGGAAGTCAAAATATTGAAAGGAAATGTTTAATTAACTTCTTATTAAAGCATTAAATGTCACGCCCCGAGAGTAAGGTTGTCCGACGAAAATCGGACAGCACCTCCCCTGTAGCAGTGACAAATGGAACCGGTATACATCACCAACAGATAATACATATGCAAATTAAATCACAACCACGCAGATAATATACAGCCCTCACGGCTGTAAAAACAAACACAGCGGAAAACAAGAATATCAAGTATAAAGTAACGAAAACTCACCGCGGGCCGGCCCGGCTTGACTCCTCGACAAAACAACCAAATACAAAATAACAAGTCCACAGCCAAATTATTACAATGCTAAATTCAAAGGTTTAACTCACAATAAAAGGAAAACCAAAACCATAAAACCGTCCTCGGAAGTGACGTGGGACCGGCAGTCGGGAACCTCCTCCAAGTGTACTAGTATCGCTATCAGCTACCTGGTGAAATTACCAATGTGAGTGGTGAGTATAAAAACTCAGCGGGTAATAGAATAGACAGTGCATGAGTATAGTAAAGAACAGGAATACAAAAGGATACAGTCTCGAAAAGATAAATAGCATATACTACTAAGTAAACAAAGTATATTTCCATACCTGATACCATATCCTAGGCTAACAGTGTAAGGTCTGAGGAAAACATAAACTGCTAGAGAACTACCCATAATCACCCAGATCACATGTAAGGTATACTGTAAAAGCAAACAGTGTCCAAGCATACATAGCAAATAAATGTGGTATCAGAACAGCATAAGTAGACATATAACAGCAGAAGCAGGTATAATAGGAACGACGTATGCACGGATGGTCACCCCGCCCACCTCTCTGCACCACGACCCCTGTATGGTCGAGAGACCGGATCGATGACAACTGTACAACACTCCAGCCGCCACTACTCTCGAGTGACCGAGCGGACAGTTTGCATAGTAGCTAAATAGCTACATAGCAATAGGGTCCCTGCGGATCACAACTCCAGCCGCCACTACCCATGAGTGACCGAGTGCAGCGCGACAGGACACGCAGCACGCTCCAGCCGCCACTACCCATGAGTGGCCGAGCGTGCGGCTTTGGCTAATGACCGTCTCAACCACAAGGGAGCCAAGGTCATCGGCGATGCATGCATGACATGATGCGAATAATGCAACAGTCATCATATATACAAAAATCAGGTATGCTACATGAGTCTGCATGCTCAATACTAAGCATAAATAAACAGTAGTCAAACAGGTAAACATGACATATAGTATCTGCTAGTTATCAAGAATAACAACGGGAGACTGTATAGATACTGAAATGAGCATCTCGAAGATTAAGTGGATAAAGTATCAAGCACAAGAAATAAAATGAGTAGAGTCAAGATAAACTCTACTTTATCTGGGCTACTCATGCACCAAGAACAACAACTAAAGAAATAAGTAAAAGTACCCGCCTCTAAGTGTAGGCTGAATCCAACGCCAATCTCGTCGCGACGCTCGTCCCGATCAAAGTCCTGTGTCAACGTATCAATTTTAATATTCACATATGGAACTAATTAACTACATTACTGTACAAGACAAACGCCTTTATTCCTAGTTCCATTCATTAACCAAATGAAGCCACATGGATCTACCCAAAACCAATCGCAAACCCTAGTTTTAGTCTATCATCATTAGGATTGCAAATCATGGTTTAGCCCCTAATATTACTGAACAACCACAAGATAAGCTTTAATAGATGTCTACCTCACCTTAGAGCAACTAAATCACTTCTGCTAGCCGCTGTCCGAAAATGAAATCGCCACAGCACAGTGGAGCTGTTTACTGCCACAAATCGACCAACCAAGTTCTTTACAGCGCTATACACATCACAAACACCCCAATCAATACATACTCAGTATCAAATCCAATCTGAAACCCACATTTAAACCTGCAACCCTAACACCTACAGTTGAATAAGCCTTACCTATAAATTCCAGGAGGAAGAATAGCTGCTGGAAGTAGATTCGAGCCCTTCACAGCAAGTCACTAGTGACTCACGGCCGGAAATCCCACTGCTGAGGAAGTCCACCGATGTCCGTTTGCTGCTGGAGAGTCCTGGCCAAACTCCTCACCACGTGACACTGCCGGGACAACACCCCAATCAACGCCACATCCCAATCTAACCTCAAATCACAAAACTATAGTCTCAAAACCCTATTCGAGCCATTCCATAACTCCACTTACCTCAATGGCAGAGACCCTCACAGCCGGCGACAAGCACCCGACGGAATCAGCTCGATGCAAGGCTACACTCCGGAGAAGCTCCACTGTCGCGGCCCCGCGTTAAGGAGTTGAGAAGCTCGGAGACTCGATCTGCGACTAGGCACCGGCGATCGACCGGGGAGGTGCGTCGGTGCTGATTCCCGTCGGTGGATAAGGTGAGCTCAAGGGGAAATCGAGGGTTATCAGCAGAGTGGACACGAAGAGAATGAGAAGGGAATGAGGTAGCCTTTAGGGCTCAGGCACTGTAGCTTCCTATTTATATAGGTAGGGTTTAATTTCTCTACCTAATTAACTCCCTAACAAGCCCCTCAAAGGGTGATTTCCATTATCCCTTTAAACACTGTCATAAATCCTCCAAATAAATCCAGAAAATGTCCAAAAATTCTTTTAAATCATTATAGGTTATTTTATTTTGCCGTATCTCACATTCTCCCCCTCTTATAAGAATTTGGTCCCCAAATTTATGACGTAAATGAAATAAACGACAAACGACATGCGAAGTCAATCATCATATGAAATAACTTACATACCTTCATCAAACAACTGTGGGTACCGCGCTCGGATCTCATCCTCCAGCTCCCAGGTTGCCTCGTCATCTGAATGATGCCCCCAACCAACCTTGACCAATCGGATTGTCTTGTTTCGCAGCTGACGTTCCTTGCGATCTAATATCCGCACTGGAACCTCCTCATACGTTACATCTGGCTGAAGGGTGATCGAGACATCTGTCAAAATATGTGTAGGGTGTGGCACATATTTCCTCAACATAAACACGTGAAATACATCATGCACCCCAGCAAGTGAAGGTGGCAGCGCCAGTCGATACGCTACCTCCCCGATCTGCTCAAGTATCTGAAAAGGTCCGATGTAACGAGGAGCTAACTTCCCTTTTAACTCAAACCTCCTCACTCCCTTGGTAGGAGACACTCGCAGGAACGCGTGATCATCCACAGAGAACTCCAAAGGTCTCCGTCTCCGATCCGCGTAGCTTTTCTGTCGGTCTTGGGCTTCTGTCATTCTGCGTCTGATGATGCCAACCAACTCTGCATCTCGCTGAATACGCTGAGGTCCCAAGACTGACGATTCTCCAACCTCGTCCCATAAAGTAGGAGATCTACATGCTCTGCCATATAATGCCTCGAATGGTGCCATCTGAATCGCTGAGTGGTAACTGTTATTGTATGCAAACTCCACCAAGTGCAAATGATCCTCCCAGCTACCGCCGAAATCCATGACACAAGATCTCAATAGATCCTCCAATGTCTGGATAGTACGCTCCGGCTGCCCATCCGTCTGAGGGTGGAATGCAGTACTAAAATGGAGTTCCGTACCCATGGCCTGCTGGAGACTCCGCCAAAATCGAGAGGTAAATCGTGGATCTCTATCTGATATAATACTCAGCGGTATACCATGCAATCTGGTGATCTCTCTGCAGTATAACTCTGCCAATCTATCCAACGAATCCGTCCGACGAATCGGTAAGAAATGTGCAGATTTGGTTAACCGATCAACGATTACCCAAATCGCATCATGACCCTTCCGGGTCCGAGGTAGTCCTACCACAAAGTCCATCGTGATATGCTCCCATTTCCATTCTGGTATTTCTATCTTCTGCAGTAACCCAGCGGGTCTCTGATGCTCTGCCTTAATCTGCTGACAAACTAAACACTGTGCCACAAATGTCGCAATATCCTTCTTCATACCATTCCACCAGTATGATCGTTTCAGATCCCTGTACATGCGAGTACTCCCCGGGTGAATCGCAAATCTAGATCGATGTGCTTCCTGTAATAAGTCCTCCTGAACAGGATGTGACTCAGGGACACATAATCTGCCGCGAAAATACAGAATTCCACTATCATCACAGGTAAACTCTGTCTGCTGTTCTGAGGTAACTCTGCTACGTAAAAACTGCAGATGCTGATCTATAGCCTGAGCCTCTTTGATACGCTCCACTATAGGTGACTGAGCAACCATGGTGACTAGCAAGCCTCGCTCTGTCTGTGCTTGCTCCATCAACCCCAACTCAAAGAAACTCTGCATCAACTCTGTAACCATCACTCGGTGGCATGCCAAAACTCCACGGGATTTCCTGCTCAAAGCATCAGCCACCACGTTGGCTTTCCCCGGGTGATAGTTAATTGTGCAGTCATAGTCTTTCAAGAATTTCATCCATCTTCTCTGTCGCAAATTCAGTTCCTTCTAGGTGAACAGATATTTGAGACTTTTATGATCTGTATAAATCTCAAAAGTGATTCCATATAAATGATGTCGCCAAATCTTCAGTGCGAAGATGATAGCTGCCAACTCCAAATCATGAACTGGATAGTTCCTCTCATGATCTTTCAGCTGACGTGAGGCATATGACACCACACAATCGCGCTGCATAAGTACGGCACCCAGTCCCTGATATGATGCATCCGTGAAAAGTACAAATCCATCCATGCCAGAAGGAAGTACTAACACTGGTGCCGTAACTAGTCTCCGTTTGAGTTCCTGGAAGCTCTACTCACAAGATTCTATCCAGCTAAACTTCTCTCCCTTCCGGGTGAATCATGTCAATGGTAAGGCTATGCTGGAAAAGCCCTCAACAAATCTCCGATAATACCCAGCTAATCCCAAAAAGCTACGAATCTCCTGTACGGTCTTCGGCTGCTCCCAACCGGTGATGACCTCAATCTTCTGTGGATCAACAGATATACCTCTGCTGGAGACAACATGTCCAAGAAAACCCACCGAAGGTAGCCAAAAGGCGCATTTACTAAACTTCGCATAGAGGTGTTCTCGCCGAAGCGTCTCCAAAACTATGCGAAGATGTCGCATGTGCTCCTCCTCAGATCGGGAATATATCAGAATATCGTCGATGAACACAATGACGAACTGATCTAAGTACTCAAGGAACACTCTGTTCATCAGATCCATAAACACTGCTGGGGCATTGGTAAGCCCAAATGGCATTACCAAGAACTCGTAATGACCATAACGAGTGCGAAATGCTGTCATCGGAATATCCGCATCTCCAACCCTGAGATGATGATAGCCTGAGCGCAAATCAATCTTTGAATATACACAGGTATCCTTCAGCTGATCAAATAAATCTTCTATACGTGGCAGTGGATATTTGTTCTTGATAGTAACCGCATTCAACTGTCGGTAATCAATACATAGTCTCAGTGATCCGTCTTTCTTCTTAACGAAGAGTACTGGTGCTCCCCACGGAGAAACACTAGGACGGATAAATCCTCTGTCCAACAGCTCCTGTAACTGAACCTTCAGCTCCTCTAACTCCTTTGGTGTCATGCGATAAGGGGTCTTGGATACCGGTGCGGTTCCCGGAACCAACTCAATCGTAAAATCGACTTTCCTTTTAGGAGGCAAACCGGGGAGTTCGTCAGGGAACACATCTGGAAATTCTCGGACGATAGCAACATCCGAGAGCTGTGGTAATACATCTGAACCAGCTTTAACCATGGACAGCAAATATCCCTGACAACCCTGTGCCAACAATCTCCTCGCTTGCATTGCTGATATGACTGCTATCCCATCACTTCTGGTTTCAAAGAATACCCAAGACAGTAGACCGGGAGGTCGGAAAGTGACTACTCTAGCTCCGCAATCGACTGTGGCATGGTTCATGGCCAACCAATCCATGCCTAATATAATATCAAACTCCACCATCTCTAATACCTGCAGATCCACCGTAATAGTCTGACCATTGAAGTCTAAAGGACAACCTTTGACTTCCAGACTAATACTTAGTACCTCGCCAGATGGTAGAGATACTGTCAGCCCGTGTGCCCGACGACTAGGAAATCTCCCGATTTTACCCAGAAATACTCGAGATATGAATGAATGAGAACTACCAGTATCTATCAATAAATCTGCAGTAACTGTATAAACTGAAATAATACCTCGAAAAACCGATCCCTCAGCCCGCTGTGCCTCCTCCCGTGTAACAGCATAAACACGACCCACCTCTGAGCTCGGCTGTGGTATCTCCGAAGTGGTCTGCGCTGGCATCGTAGGTGCGAGAACCGGCTGCTGATACTGAGACTGAGGCTGCTGCCGATATACTGAGTAAGGCTGATGCGGATGAAAATCCTGCTGTGCTGGAAATGCCTGATGAGAAGACACTGTGGCAGAATACTGTGTAGTTGCTGGTTCCTGACCCTGCACATGATATATCTGTCCCTGAGAAGACGGTGGTCGCTGCTGACGTGGAGCACCCTGACTCTTCTGTGATCCTTTCTGTGGTCGTGTCTGTGAGGGTTGTCCCCCCTGAGATGTACCCTTAGTAGCCTCCAACTGTGCCTTCAACGTACAATCCCGACTCTCATGCCCTGGTTGTTTGCAATAATAACAAATGGGGTGATCCAAGGGGCAATGAAATTTGGTATGACTCTTGGAGCCACACTGGTAACATCTGGATCCAGATCTATCTTTCTTCCAATCATGTTGAGGAGGACGAGATGTTCCATCAGACGTCCGCCCTGACTTCTGCGGCCGAGAAGAACCTCCCGTGGTAGCCTGTGAACTCTGACCTTTGTTCCCTCTCTTTTGTGACGACTGCTTATCATGGCCTTTCTCCTGATTTACCTGCTGCTGAGTCATCTCGATAAACAGTGCACGATCCAAAACTTCTCGGTAGGAGCTACCTGGAAATCCTGACATCCTGAGCCGAATATATGCTGCTAAACCCTGGGTGAACTGCTGCATCCGGTCATAATCCTGCGCCACCAAATGAGGGCAAAACTCAGCCAATCTGCAGAATTCAGCGTTGTACTCCATCACCGATCGATCACCCTGCTTAAGATTCAGGAATTCCTGGCGTCGAGCTAAACAGAATGTGGCTGGAAAATACTGCCGCTCAAAAGCATCCCGGAACATCGCCCATGTGATGCGCTGTTCCCCAAAGATTGTCTTTTGCATCTCCCACCATGTGACTGCCTGATCCCGGAGGTGATACGCAGCCAATTCCACTTTCTCTTCATCTGAACAACTCATGTATCCGAAAGTGCTTTCCAAATTCTTCAACCAGCTACGTGCAGCCCAGGGATCTGCTCCGCCCTGGTATAGAGTAACCCTGTCCTTGACGGACTTTGCCAACAATGGTATACGCGCTCTATCCCTCATCCAGTCGGTAGTAGCAGGAGTAGGAAATGCTGATGGTATCCCGGAGGGAATCCCCTGAGGCTGAAATTCCTGGTTTCTACCAGAAGGTATGACTGAAGGGATCTCCTGAGGCTGATATCCCTGATCTCTAGGAGTCTGATGGGTCTGTCCCCGACTAACCGTCTCTACATCAGTTGGATCCCTAGAAGAATCTGCCTCCTGAGTTACTGGTTCTGGTTCCTCAGCCTCAATGGGTTGTTTCCGTGGTCGTCCCGGACCACGACGAGAACCGGCTACCACTCGACCACGTCTCATACCTGGTGTAAACCACTAATAAGTACTACAAACATTATAAGTTCATACTTATAAAACTTACAGCCTATAACTTGGAGGTGTTCCGCCGCTGCCTGGTCCCAAATCCCAAAAAGTCACTTCGAGGAAAAATCACGAAAAATCCAAAACGTACGAATCTAGCATCGTAAACCTGTGGCTCTGATACCAATAAATTGTCACGCCCCGAGAGTAAGGTTGTCCGACGAAAATCGGACAGCACCTCCCCTGTAGCAGTGACAAATGGAACCGGTATACATCACCAACAGATAATACATATGCAAATTAAATCACAACCACGCAGATAATATACAGCCCACACGGCTGTAAAAACAAACACAGCGGAAAACAAGAATATCAAGTATAAAGTAACGAAAACTCACCGCGGGCCGGCCCGGCTTGACTCCTCGACAAAACAACCAAATACAAAATAACAAGTCCACAGCCAAATTATTACAATGCTAAATTCAAAGGTTTAACTCACAATAAAAGGAAAACCAAAACCATAAAACCGTCCTCGGAAGTGACGTGGGACCGGCAGTCGGGAACCTCCTCCAAGTGTACTAGTATCGCTATCAGCTACCTGGTGAAATTACCAATGTGGGTGGTGAGTATAAAAACTCAGCGGGTAATAGAATAGACAGTGCATGAGTATAGTAAAGAACAGGAATACAAAAGGATACAGTCTCGGAAAGATAAATAGCATATACTACTAAGTAAACAAAGTATATTTCCATACCTGATACCATATCCTAGGCTAATAGTGTAAGGTCTGAGGAAAACATAAACTGCTAGAGAACTACCCATAATCACCCAGATCACATGTAAGGTATACTGTAAAAGCAAACAGTGTCCAAGCATACATAGCAAATAAATGTGGTATCAGAACAGCATAAGTAGACATATAACAGCAGAAGCAGGTATAATAGGAACGACGTATGCACGGATGGTCACCCCGCCCACCTCTCTGCACCACGACCCCTGTATGGTCGAGAGACCGGATCAATGACAACTGTACAACACTCCAGCCGCCACTACTCTCGAGTGACCGAGCGGACAGTTTGCATAGTAGCTAAATAGCTACATAGCAATAGGGTCCCTGCGGCTCACAACTCCAGCCGCCACTACCCATGAGTGACCGAGTGCAGCGCGACAGGACACGCGGCACGCTCCAGCTGCCACTACCCATGAGTGGCCGAGCGTGCGGCTTTGGCTAATGACCGTCTCAACCACAAGGGAGCCAAGGTCATCGGCGATGCATGCATGACATGATGCGAATAATACAACAGTCATCATATATACAAAAATCAGGTATGCTACATGAGTCCGCATGCTCAATACTAAGCATAAATAAACAGTAGTCAAACAGGTAAACATGACATATAGTATCTGCTAGTTATCAAGAATAACAACGGGAGACTGTATAGATACGGAAATGAGCATCTCGAAGATTGAGTGGATAAAGTATCAAGCACAAGAAATAAAATGAGTGGAGTCAAGATAAACTCTACTTTATCTGGGCTACTCATGCACCAAGAACAACAACTAAAGAAATAAGTAAAAGTACCCGCCTCTAAGTGTAGGCTGAATCCAACGCCAATCTCGTCGCGACGCTCGTCCCGATCAAAGTCCTGTGTCAACGTATCAATTTTAATTGAATACATATGGAACTAATTAACTACATTACTGTACAAGACAAACGCCTTTAATCCTAGTTCCATTCATTAACCAAATGAAGCCACATGGATCTACCCAAAACCAATCGCAAACCCTAGTTTTAGTCTATCATCATTAGGATTGCAAATCATGGTTTAGCCCCTAATATTACTGAACAACCACAAGATAAGCTTTAATACATGTCTACCTCACCTTAGAGCAACTAAATCACTTCTGCTAGCCGCTGTCCGAAAATGAAATCGCCACAGCACAGTGGAGCAGTTTACTGCCACAAATCGACCAACCAAGTTCTTTACAGCGCTATACACATCACAAACACCCCAATCAATACATACTCAGTATCAAATCCAATCTGAAACCCACATTTAAACCTGTAACCCTAACACCTACAGTCGAATAAGCCTTACCTATAGATTCCAGGAGGAAGAATAGCTGCTGGAAGTAGATTCGAGCCCTTCACAGCAAGTCACTAGTGACTCACGGCCGGAAATCCCACTGCTGAGGAAGTCCACCGATGTTCGTTTGCTGCTGGAGAGTCCTGGCCAAACTTCTCACCGCGTGACACTGCCGGGACAACACCCCAATCAACGCCACATCCCAATCTAACCTCAAATCACAAAACTATAGTCTCAAAACCCTATTCGAGTCATTCCATAACTCCACTTACCTCAATGGCAGAGACCCTCACAGCCGGCGACAAGCACCCGACGGAATCAGCTCGATGCGAGGCTACACTCCGGAGAAGCTCCACTGTCGCGGCCCCGCGTTAAGGAGTTGAGAAGCTCGGAGACTCGATCTGCGACTAGGCACCGGCGATCGACCGGGGAGGTGCGTCGTTGCTGATTCCCGTCGGCGGATAAGGTGAGCTCGAGGGGAAATCGAGGGTTATCGGCAGAGTGGACACGAAGAGAATGAGAAGGGAATGAGGTAGCCTTTAGGGCTCGGGCACTGTAGCTTCCTATTTATATAGGTAGGGTTTAATTTCTCCACCTAATTAACTCCCTAACAAGCCCCTCAAAGGGTGATTTCCATTATCCCTTTAAACACTGTCATAAATCCTCCAAATAAATCCAGAAAAATGTCCAAAAATTCTTTTAAATCATTATAGGTTATTTTATTTTGCCGTATCTCACATTAAAACTAAAATTAGATAATGCTTTAAAATTTTTTCCATACTTAGGAAAATATTCTTCCTTAGAATTTTTACTTAGAAAATCTTTAGAACTTTTTAGAAAATCTTTTTCAAATCTCTTCATAATTAACTTAGAATTTATTTTGAAATATCTTGTACCTCATTTTTGCTGTGATCAAAGGGATAGAAATAGATACAAGTTAAGTTTAGGGGGACTTAAAATTAACTTTGGTTATTTTTTTTTTTTTTTTTGCTTTAAATATTAGTTTTGTAATTTATGCTTGTTGCAATTTAGTTTAATTGCAAATTTAGACTTTAAATGTTAGTTTAGTAATTTTCTTTTAATTAATACTAATTTGTTTTTACCCTAACTTAAACTTGGGTTGATGCACATCAAAAAGGGGGAGATTGTTGGACCCCGTGGTTGTTTTGATGTGATCAACCAAGTTAGTTAGGTCCTGTTTGTTTTTGATCCCTGTGTCTAAGTGTGTAGGAGCTTAGGAATGCAGGAAGTTGAGCGGAAGACACAGCTAGCGAGAAGGACGACACGAGAAGGGAGCCGACGGGCTCGGTGCGTTCGAAGGATGAGAAAGTTGTGGAAGAGTACACTGCTGGGTGAGAAGAACGTGCACGACGTTCAAGGGACGTAAAGCCGGGATGGAAGACTGCTCAAGGAAAAGGCCAGAAATTTGGTTCGGGTGAGCCCTATTTCGGTTGGCTGCAATTACCCAATCAATCGGAGCTTCGGAAGGAAAAAGGAAGTCAAAAGGAGCTGAAGAAACTAGCCAAAGGCGCCTCAGACCAATGTTGAAGGCACCTCAACTGCCTCCACTGTCTGAGGCGCCTCAAACAGCTTGGAGGCACCTCAGACCCAATCCGAGGCGCCTCCAAGGCCATTTGAGGCGCCTCAGACCTAGTAAAACTTGTTGTTTGCAATCGGATAAAGTTTTATCCGATTGACTTGGTTAGAGGTGCCTTGGACTTTGTTGGAGGCACCTTAGACCTTCGAGATAGGATTTACAGGAGCTATTTAAAGGCCCCTGGAGCTAGGAAATATTCATTCAAACAAATAACTTTGTAATCAATTCCTAGCAACTAGTGAGTGTTCTAAGTGTAAAAAGGCTTCTCCGCCTACAATGAAGGAGACTCTGCTAGTGGAGTTGTTCAACCACCTTGGATTAACAATCATCTTCGTTGTAACCAAGTTAAATTTTCTGTCTCTATTTCTTTTCTGTTATTTCATTATTTTTATAGTTGCTATTATTTTAAGTTGAAAGCCTTGAGGAGGGTATAATCTTATTTTGTAGGCAATTCACCCCTCTCTTGCCGGCATCGCTACACCAACACCTCTGTCATTGTCATTCACCCTTCTACTCCCAGTCACCCTGTTGTCGTTGCGGTTCCATATTGATGAACCGCTAGAACCATAGCAAAACCTCCATCACCGACATCACAGCGATCTACATTGACAATGGTAAGAATTAGTTTTAATTAAGTTGGTTAATCAATTAATTTATATTAATTGATTTAATTAATGATTAATGGGTATGTAAGATTAATTTAGGTTGTAATTAATTGATTAATGGATTAATTGAAGTGATAAGCTAGATAATTATTAGGTTGGTTTAAATGATTGATTAATTAAGATTAATGGATGGATTAGATGTTTAATAATTAATTGATTAATCGAGATTACATGATTAAATTATAATTCAATTGATGGAGGGATTAATATATTAACATAGAAATTTAAAAAATGGGTTGATAACCAGGATTATTGTTTTACTTAGATTGGCTTCATTTCTGACACTTGGATTCAAGCTCAAGGAAGACTCTTTGGCTAGAAGACAGTTAGTATGTTATACGGTTAAGGTGGGTAGATCTTGCTTATCTTTTTGATAACTTTGATTATAGTGCATGATTATTTACTATCATGTTTTGATGAGGTCGCAATTACTCGTGCACCTTAAGTCTGTCCTATATCACTCCTAAGTGTGATACCTTATTAGTTGTCCTTATATGTTGACCTATTGTTGATAGCTATGTAGTTATATTTGATATTTATGATCTTGTTTATAGATATGCATGATATTACCATATCATAGTATAGGATGTTGGATATTCTTCTATATCCCTTGGTAGATGATTTGAGTTTGCATTTATGGTTAGGGTGATCATACCATAGTATAGCATATCAAGCATCTTGCTAAACCTATGTTTATTATTTCATACCTTAGTATAGGATATGGAGTAACCTAATGGACCCCTGTTGTTAGTTGGGACTATAACTTATGATCATGAATTTATGTTATAGTATGGTTATATACTTAAGTCCGTGCCTATAAGTCACTGATCTTAAAGGTAGTATAGTTGTATGTAAGGGCATATATGTTAGTGAGATTATACTGACCTATACTTGATGGAAATCACTCCCTAGTAGAAGGGTAGCGTATTCCACTAGGCTTTTCCATTCAAATCTGCTCTTAGGATTACTTAATCTTGACCCCATTGTTTATTATATGTGTGATGATAGCATAGAATTAATTGAGATATTAATACTAGGTGACTAGTAACTTGAGGACCTAATTGTCTAGGATTATATCGTAGTATAGGGTACCGAGTATCCTAGTAGACCCTTTCTTATTTGTAACGACCCGCTTTCTGGGAACTAGGCTGTAAGGCCGATCGCTACATTATGCTGTGCTAAATGCTGCGCGGAAAGCTGGGCTAATTAAAATTTTACTCTACTAATGGCGGATACAACTGATAAGAAAGGTCTAAAGACCTTCTTTGCTGGTATACATATGCTAAGGAGGGGAAACTGAACATCCCAACTGAGCTAGGGACTAGAAACTGAACTTCCCAACTACCTACTGACCTGCCGATCGATCCGCAGATCGATCGAAGCTGGGGAACATTCTGTTCCCAACTGGATCGGTCGGCAGACCGATCCAGGTGTGGCTGGATCGGTCGGCAGACCGATCGGTCGGCTGACCGATCCAGGCACCCGAAACACGTGGAACTCGCTACTGTATCGTGCTGGATCGATCGGCTGACCGATCCAGGAGGATACAGTAGCATACTGTATCTGTCTGGATCGGTCGGCTGACCAATCTAGCGGCACAATCTACACTCTGATCGGTCTGGAGACCGATCAGAGTTCTGATTTCAGCCCTGAACTCTGATTTCAGCACTTTGGCGTGCCAAAATCTCACACAATAATTTTAAAATCAATGGAAATACATTCTAACAACTATTAACCAGCATTCTAACATAATTACTAACAAACTAAACCTGGCATACTACATAGTGCATGGTTTACTATTTCATAACACTTAACAACCAAAACTGAATAATGAAACTAAAAATGCAAAGTGCTAATACTGAAGTAAAACTGTTTAGATCCCAAAGATCTTTATTCCAACTCCTACCCACACACATCTTGATAGCATTGCCCTCCAGCCTCCACTACTGATCCACTTTTCCTTTACCTTTATCTGCAGTATAAGAAAAGTAGTATCTATAAGCTAAAAAGCTTAGTAAGAAACCATCTACCTCACAAAACATACAACGATGCAAATATGATTTTAAATCATGCTATTTAAAACATATGCTGGGTATACTGAATAAACTAAGCATGGCATGGCATATAAGCATACAATCATGGCATATCTAAAACTGAACATAAAGTCATCATGCATATTCACAGGGAAAAACTAAGCTGATACTAAGAACTGAGCTACGCTAATACTGATCTACTGCTAGAACTGTACTGAATTCACGAACTAATTCCTGAAGGGTTGAAAACCATATACATATAGTAAGTGAAAATACTAAACATGCTGCTGAGGGGCCCGACAATTGTACGTGCTATGCGCGCCTCTCTAACTAGACCCGGGGTTGCAAGTCCCGAATTTAGTAGAGCTTCTAGGTTATCTAAACCTAGGGACCGACTATGGGAGCCCAGCCCAATGGATATCTAATCCAGTACAGTGCCAACTGAAAAGTAAAATACCAAGTATAGCTAAACTGTTCTAAATTGCTGTTTTTAGGTTATCTGAACCTAGAGCTAGGTTGTCTGAACCTAGAGGCGACTGTGGGAGCCCACCCATTGGACCGTAGTCCCATATAAGCTAGAATAAAACTAATTTACTAATTTAGATGCTTCTAATGCATTCAACTGTGCTAATAAAAATGCCTAAGTTGCATTCTTTTCTAAGCTAGTTATTTAATCGAACACCTTGTGTGCTGTAACTCCTCTCTCTATTAGGGAGACTACCTTTAGGCACCCAACGACATCTAAACCTCCAACTAAAGGAGAAAAGACGTGTCCGACCCATCTAAAGGTACTCACTGAATCCCTAAACCTGCGAGGAGGGTTAAATACACTCCATGTGTCGAAAACATACGCATATAACTAAACTGATGCACAGAAAATCAAACGGTAGCTATTATAGTGCAGGTGAGGGGTTTCTTACCTCCTATTCGTAATTTCTTACGATTCTATTCGCTAGAATTCCGGTGGAGATGATTTTCTCGACGATTCGCTCACGTCTTCGCGTTCCTCTCGCGGAGAAGAACCTTTTTCGTGTTGGAGTCGTCGCCGGAAGATGTTCCCTTGACCCTTGGCTTGGTGCGCCGAGAGGAGGAGGAGGGAAGAAGAGGTGGTCGGCGGAACTAGGTTGGGGAGGAGGAAAGGTCACGAATCAAATAGAAAATAAACCAAACCCCACTTAAATTTTCTATTTATATTAAGTGGTAAAGTTCCGGCCAACTCCAACTTGAATAAAATTGTTTCCCTTTCCTTTCAGCACGACCCTGCTGGGTTCAACTGGTTACTAGCATTATCCCTAAGCCATAGGTCTCGGGTTCAATTCCCGCTAAGGCCGTTTTCGTTTTCTAATTATTTTTGCTACTTCCGCTACTCGGAAAATTCCGGAAAAATATCTAAAAATTCCAGAAAAATCACAGAATAATTTAATGCAAGTTTGAGAATTTTCGAGCGTTACAATCCCCCATACCTTATAAAAAGTTCGTCATCGAACTTAGAATAATTCTGGGTACTTCTATCTCATGCTGACTTCTGTCTCCCAAGTTGCCTCTTCTGCTGTGTGACTGTGCCAAACAACCTTGATTAATGGTACTTCCTTGTTCCGCAATTTCTTAACTGCTCGGTCTATTATCTGAATAGGCCAACTATCATAGCTGAGGTCTTCGCGGATCTGTACCGACTGGGGCTCAATCACCTGGGTGGCATTTGGGGTATGCTTCTTCAGCATAGAGACATGAAATACGTTGTGGACAACTGACATTTCCTGGGGTAGCTCTAGCTCATATGCTACCTTGCCCACTCTTCTGTTGATAAGGTATGGTCCCACATATCTGGGACTTAGCTTGCCCTTCTTCCCAAAACGTATTACTCCCTTCATGGGAGCTACTCTGAGGAACACTGAATCCCCAACTGAAAACTCTAAGGGTCTGCGCCGTGTATCAGCATAGCTCTTCTGGCGGCTCTGAGCTGTCTCTATCCTCTGGCGGATCTGCTGTATAGCTGCTGTGGTATCTGCTACTAGATCTGTCTGAAGCTCTAGTTCTTTTTGTTCACCACTCTCATACCAGCAGATTGGAGATCTACACCTCCGCCCATAGAGAGCCTCGTAAGGTGCCATGCCGATAGGCCTGATAGCTGTTGTTGTATGCAAACTCTGCTAGACTCAGATATTTGCACCAACTTCCTTTGAAGTCTAGGGCACACGCTTGGAGCATATCTTCGAGTACCTGATTTACTCGCTCCGTCTGACCATCTGTTTGAGGATGGAATGCTATGCTGAACTTTAACTTCGTGCCCAATGCTGACTGTACACACTCCCAGAAGTGTGATGTAAATCTGCTGTCTCTCTCTGAAATAATGGTACGTGGGACTCCATGAAGTCTGACGATCTCCTGGAGATACAACTGAGCTAGCTTCTCCATGGAGTAGGATATCTTGATAGCTAAAAAGTGGGCTGATTTAGTCAACCTGTCGACTATTACCCAGATGGCATCAAAACCCTTCGTGGTTCTGGGTAGTCCAACTATGAAGTCCATAGAGATATCCTCCCACTTCCATTCTGGAATCTGTATAGGCTGCAGAACTCCTCCTGGTCGCTGATGTTCTGCCTTGACCCTCTGACAGGTGAGGCAGATGCTAACATATTTGGCGATGTCTCGCTTCATCCCGGGCCACCAAAAACATTTCTTCAGGTCTTGATACATTTTGGTGGAACCTGGATGCATTGCATAGGGAGTCCTGTGAGCCTCATCTAAAATCCGTCTCCATAGCTCCTCCTGATCTGGAACACAGAGTCTGTCACCAAAATACAACACCCCGCTATCGAACACTCTGAATTCTCTACTTTCTGATTCTGTTAGCCCTTGCTTGATTTTCTGTATTTCAGGGTCCTGCTCCTGAGCTGACTGAATATCACCAAGCAAGGTAGACTCTAAGGTCATAGTAGAGAGCTGTCCCACTATAAGCTCGAGACCGTAATCTATGATCTCCTTCTGTAGGGGCGGTGACATGGCTGTAAGAGATAATAAGGTAGCACTGGACTTTCTGCTGAGTGCGTCTGCTACCTTATTGGCTTTTCCGGGATGGTAGAGGATATCAATATCATAGTCTTTGACCAGCTCTAGCCATCTGCGCTGTCGCATATTCAGATCCTTCTGAGTGAAGAAGTACTTCAGACTCTGATGATCTGTATATACTCTACACTGGGCTCCATACAAGTAATGTCTCCAAATCTTGAGAGCGAACACTACTGCTGCAAGCTCAAGGTCATGAGTAGGGTAATTCTTCTCATAATCCTTGAGTTGTCTGGAGGCATAGGCAATCACCTTTCCGTCTTGCATCAGCACTGCTCCTAATCCCAATTTAGAGGCATCACTGTAAATGTCGAAGCTATCTGTATTTCCTGGTAAGGCTAAGATAGGAGCACTGGTCAATCTCCTTTTGAGCTCGCTGAAGCTGTTCTCACAGTCCTCTGTCCACTGAAATTTTCTGTTCTTTCTGGTGAGAGCTGTCAGTGGGGAGGCTATCCTGGAGAAGTCCTCTACAAACTTTCTGTAATAACCTGCTAATCCCAGAAAGCTTCTGATTTCACTGGCATTCTTCGGTCTTTTCTAGTTACTTACTGCTTCTATTTTGCTGGGATCTACCATGATACCATCCTTTGAGATGATGTAGCCCAGGAAGGACACCTGATCTAACCAAAATTCACATTTTGTGAACTTGGCGTATAGCTGGTTCTGCTGAAGGGTCTGCAGTACTATTTTCAGGTGCTCTGCATGTTCTTCCTGAGTTCCTGAGTAGATAAGGATGTCATCGATGAACACGATAACAAACTTATCTAAGTACTCTCTGAATACTCTGTTCATGAGATCCATGAATGTAGCTGGAGCATTTGTCACGCCAAAAGGCATGACTACGAACTCGTAATGTCCGTATCTGGTCCTGAATGCTGTCTTCGGTATATCACCCTCCTTGACTCTGACTTGGTGATATCCTGATCTGAGGTCAATCTTAGAGAACACTGCTGCTCCCTTTAACTGGTCGAACAGGTCATCTATCCTGGGAAGAGGATACCTGTTCTTGATCGTGACCTGATTCAGTGCTCTGTAGTCTATGCATAGCCGCATGCTTCCATCCTTCTTCTTCACGAACAGTACAGGCGCTCCCCATGGTGAGTGACTAGGGCGTATGAAGCCCTTGTCCAGTAGCTCCTGTAGTTGCTCATGAAGTTCCTTCAGCTCGGCTGGAGCCATGCGGTAAGGCGCTTTGGAAATAGGATTGGTGCCGGGGAAGAGCTCTATCTCAAATTCAATCTCCCTGACTAGTGTTAGGCCTAGTAACTCTTCAGGGAAGACTGCTGGGTAGTCACATACAACTCGGACCTCTGCTAGCTGTTGGTCCCTGTCCTGGCTGGTATTGACTACATGTGCTAGGTACCCCGTACATCCTGAATCCATCAACTTCTGTGCCTTCATAGCTGAGAGAAATTTTCTGGCTTTTCTCTTTGGTTCTCCGATGTACTCGAACTGTGCTTCTGCTTCGGGTTGGAACACGACTTTATGTTTACGGCACTCTATGGAAGCACCGTATCTGATCAGGAAATCCATTCCAAGGATGACGTCGTAGTCAATCATTTCTAGCAGGATCAGATCACAAAAGAGTTCCCTGTCTGCTATAATGACTGGCACTGCCCTGAGCCAGTGCGTGGATGCCATAACTTCTCCCGAAGGTAGTGTCGTCAGAAACTGACCACTGAGTACCTCTGGAGCTATTGCTGACTTTGCGGCGAACGCCCTAGCTATATAAGAATGGGTTGCCCCAGTATCAAATAATACAGTTGCTACTTGCTGAAAAATGCTAAGCTGACCTGTAACAACTGTCGAGGCATTGGCTACATCCTCTCTGGTGAGTGAGTAGATCCTCGCATTCGCCATAGCTGGAGGGGCTTCTAATCTTCCCTGGCTGATAAGTGGACCTTCTAGAGCAGCCTGCATCTGATATAACTGAGCTGGCTGGCCTGCATGCTGAATCTGCTGTGGCTGAGGAAGACCGGTCTTGTTCGGGCACTGCTTGGCCATGTGCCCTTCTTGTCCACATTCAAAGCATCCTCGTGTGCCCTTGCGACAAACCCCTGGGTGGAATTTCCCACAAGTAGCACACTTTGGATAACTGGGTCTCTTGCTAGATGGTCCTCCTTTTGGGTCACTCCCTGACTTGCGCTTGCTGTTGGAGTTCCCTTTCCAGTTAGAGCTGTGGACTTGCTGTCTTTGAGTGTGAGAGTTTCCTTGACCCTTGGACTCTGAGGAAACTTGCTTCTGCTGCTTTATGCTGTTCTGGTAATGCTCTGTGGTCAAGGCACTGCTCACTAACTCCTCTGTGGTTTGTGGCCTATGTATGCCACCAGCCACGTTCACTGCTATCTCTGGCCTCAGCATCTTGAGCATCAACCGGATTCGTTCCTTCTCTGTGCTGACTAGCTCTGGGCATAGACGAGCCAACCTGTTGAATTTCTTCACGGCTTCCTCAACTGAAAGGTTGCCCTGACGAAACTCAGTGAACTCGTCGTAGTGGCGGTTTGTAACCCGTATGTGAAAGAACTCCTCGAAGAATTCTTTCTCGAAGTCAGCCCATGACATCTGGTTCACTGGGCGCTTCGTTCTGATTCTTTCCCACCACATGCGTGCGTCTCCTGTCAGGCGAGGAGGCACACTTCACCTTCTCGTGTTATGGCCAGTCCAGAAGCTCCATCGTGCTCTCCAGTGTTTTGAACCAGGCTTGTGCATCCCATGGTTCACTAGTGCCTGAGAAGTTCTCTGGCTTGACTCGCTGCCACTGGATCAGATAGGCTTCCTTTCTTGGCTCAGCTGCTGGGACTGCTGGTGCTGGTGCTGTAGGCTGAGCTGGTGGAACCTCCAAGACCACCGGAGTAGTCAAATTCGGTTCCGGGGTGACTGTGGGGGCACTCTGCTGATTAGCCTTTAAGGTGGCTATTTCCTGTTGCTGCTCAGTTAGCTGCTGCTGAAACTGAGCCACTAATGCTGTAAGGTCTGGAGGAGGCACTGAACTGCCTGCCTCTTGCTGGGGCTCAGTAGCTAGTGCCCTTCTAGCTGGGCGTCCTCGTGCCATTTCTAAAGACATAGGGAACATAACATAACTAATGTAATCGCAGTTACATAACTACTGATATCATGTTTAAAACTATTACATACTAACAAGCAATAGGCATATAAACATGAACTGTAACTAGAAAGTAAGAACAATAAAGAGAGTAGAGGTATTCTTACTTGGAAGCCGCAGGTTCAATGCTGATGTGTGTGTAGGAAGTATGGAATTCTGCTCTGATACCACTCTGTAACGACCCGCCTTCTGGGTACTAGGCTGTAAGGCCGATCGCTACATTATGCTGTGCTAAATGCTGCGCGGAAAGCTGGGCTAATTAAAATTTTACTCTACTAATGGCAGATACAACTGATAAGAAAGGTCAAAAGACCTTCTTTGCTGGTATACATATGCTAAGGAGGGGAAACTGAACATCCCAACTGAGCTAGGGACTAGAAACTGAACTTCCCAACTACCTACTGACCTGCCGATCGATCCGCAGATCGATCGAAGCTGGGGAACATTCTGTTCCCAACTGGATCGGTCGGCAGACCGATCCAGGTGTGGCTGGATCGGTCGGCAAACCGATCCAGGTATGTCTGGATCGGTCGGCTGACCGATCCAGGCACCCGAAACACGTGGAACTCGCTACTGTATCGTGCTGGATCGGTCGGCTGACCGATCCAGGAGGATACAGTAGCATACTGTATCTGTCTGGATCGGTCGGCTGACCGATCCAGGGGCACAATCTACACTCTGATCAGTCTGGAGACCGATCAGAGTTCTGATTTCAGCCCTGAACTCTGATTTCAGCCCTGAACTCTGATTTCAGCACTTTGGCGTGCCAAAATCTCACACAACAATTTTAAAATCAATGGAAATACATTCTAACAACTATTAACCAGCATTCTAACATAATTACTAACAAACTAAACCTGGCATACTATATAGTGCATAGTTTACTATTTCATAACACTTAACAACCAAAACTGAATAATGAAACTAAAAATGCAAAGTGCTAATACTGAAGTAAAACTGTTTAGATCCCAAAGATCTTTATTCCAACTCTTGCCCACACACATCTTGATAGCATTGCCCTCCAGCCTCCGCTACTGATCCACTTTTCCTTTACCTTTATCTGCAGTATAAGAAAAGTAGTATCTATAAGCTAAAAAGCTTAGTAAGAAACTATCTACCTCACAAAACATGCAACGATGCAAATATGATTTTAAATCATGCTGTTTAAAACATATGCTGGGTATACTGAATAAACTAAGCATGACATGGCATATAAGCATACAATCATGGCATATCTAAAGTTGAACATAAAGTCATCATGCATATTCACAGGGAAAAACTAAGCTGATACTAAGAACTGAGCTACGCTAATACTGATCTACTGCTAGAACTGTACTGAATTCACGAACTAATTCCTGAAGGGTTGAAAACCATATACATATAGTAAGTGAAAATACTAAACATGCTGCTGAGGGGCCCGGCAACTGTACGTGCTATGCGCGCCTCTCTAACTAGACCCGGGGTTGCAAGTCCCGAATTTAGTAGAGCTACTAGGTTATCTAAACCTAGGGACCGACTATGGGAGCCCAGCCCAATGGATATCTAATCCAGTACAGTGCCAACTGAAAAGTAAAATACTGAGTATAGCTAAACTGTTCTAAATTGCTGTTTTTAGATTATCTGAACCTAGAGCTAGGTTGTCTGAACCTAGAGGCGACTGTGGGAGCCCACCCATTGGACCGTAGTCCCATATAAGCTAGAATAAAACTAATTTACTAATTTAGATGCTTCTAATGCATTCAACTGTGCTAATAAAAATGCCTAAGTTGCATTCTTTTCTAAGCTAGTTATTTAATCGAACACCTTGTGTGCTTTAACTCCCCTCTCTATTAGGGAGACTACCTTTAGGCACCCAACGGCATCTAAACCTCCAACTGAAGGAGAAAAGACGTGTCCGGCCCATCTAAAGGTACTCACTGAATCCCTAAACCTGCGAGGAGGGTTAAATACACTCCATGTGTTGAAAACATACGCATATAACTAAACTGATGCACAGAAAATCAAACGGTAGCTATTATACTGCAGGTGAGGGGTTTCTTACCTCCTATTCGTAATTTCTTACGATTCTATTCGCTAGAATTCCGGTGGAGATGATCTTCTCGACGATCCGCTCACGTCTTCGCGTTCCTCTCGCGGAGAAGAACCTTTTTCGTGTTGGAGTCGTCGCCTGAAGATGTTCCCTTGACCCTTGGCTTGGTGCGCTGAGAGGAGGAGGAGGGAAGAAGAGGTGGTCGGCGGAACTAGGTTGGGGAGGAGGAAAGGTCATGAACCAAATAGAAAATAAACCAAACCCCACTTAAATTTTCTATTTATATTAAGTGGTAAAGTTCCACCCAACTCCAACTTAAATAAAATTGTTTCCCTTTCCTTTCAGCACGGCCCTGCTGGGTTCAACTGGTTACTAGCATTATCCCTAAGCCATAGGTCTCGGGTTCAATTCCCGCTAAGGCCGTTTTCGTTTTCTAATTATTTTTGCTACTTCCGCTACTCGGAAAATTCCGGAAAAATATCTAAAAATTCCAGAAAAATCACAGAATAATTCTAATGCAAGTTTGAGAATTTTCGGGCGTTACATTATTATATAGGCTCATTCCTATACATTAGTAAGATAATATCACAGTGTAGTATTTCGAGTATCCTACTAGACCCTTGGTTAGTATATCCTAGCGACCATTGTTTCTCTTTCATGGTTGAGAGAGTCGTCAATGATCGTTAGTTTATCCTGTCGACTATTGTCTCCCCTTCATCATTGAGAGAGTCTTCAACAACCGTTAGTTTATCCTATCAACCATTGTCTCCCATTCGTGGTTGAGCGAGTCGTCAGCTACCGTTAGTCTATCTGTTGGCCATTATCTCCCATTCGTGGTTGAGAGAGTCGTCAGCAACCGTTAGTGTATCCTATTGGCCATTATCTCCCATTCATGGTTAAGAGAGTCTTTAGTGACCATTGGTATATGCCTTGTCTACTCATAGGGCCATCGGTGGTAGAGCGTTCTTCCATTGACAGTGATTAGTTATTTACCCTGTCTACCCACGGAACCATCCATGGTAGAGTGTTCTCCCACAGACAGTGACTAGTCATTTACCCTGACTACCCACGGGATCATCCGTGGTAGAACGTTCTCCTGCAGTCAGTATTGGTTATGTGCTTGCTATTTTTCGATCATATATTTGTTCATGCAGGTTTGGATGTAATGTATGTACTCCCTATTTGTTGGTTATTCTTGGTTGAGCAAGTTAGTGAAATGATATGTTATTGATTATACTTTTGGTTAGTTGGTGATTATATTGGGACACCTACGTTGGTTAGTAAGTATTTTACCTGAAATTGCATCCTTTGATCACCTGTCAGTATATTATGCATGCACTATCTTTTTCTACTCATTGAGTGGTTGTACTCACTACCCTTTGCTTTTCCCTTGACTTTCAGGTTAGCTGATAGAGGAGGTGTTGTGTCTCTTAGAGGCTCTGGCTATCAGTTTCGCTCGAGTTGGATTTCCGTTGAGTTGCTTTATATTAGATCATAACTACTTGTTCATGGTCGGAGAAGGGTGATGCACAAAGGAGACCTCCGTCTTCTTTCTCATGGCACAGCAGCACACGGGGGCAGCCCGACTAGTCATCATGTGTCATGCCAACCCGACAATCATCGGCACAAGGGTGGCCCGGCGGGCTGGGCTACTAGTTTTGGTTGCTCAGGAGCAATAGGCTGTGTCCGGCGATGGTGAAGAGGTGGTGGTAGGGATCTAGGGCAGAGAGATTAGGGCACGGGCCTAAATTTTTTTTCCCCGATGGTTCTGTGCTCCTAGCTGAAGGCAACGTGGACAACTCAAATGGATCAAGGAAGGTGGCGCCGAAGAAGGGCAAAGAGGCTCAGCCGACGGTGGGTTCAAGGGGTACTGGTATGATCAGACGGTGGCGTCTATTGTGGCGTTGACTATGGAGCGGCGATCGGGCGAGCAGTGTTGTAAGGTTGCGCAAGAGATAAACGTGAGAGAGTGACGACAAAGGAAATCTAAACCTAGGGTTTGATTAACCTAAACTTTAGGCTTTTATATTTAGGAATTAAAATATTTTTAGAAAATTAAATATTTCCTCATCTAAATAAAATAGCTAAATAGACTTCCATTCTATCTCATTTATCCCCATAAATTATAAAATAACTCATTTAAATTTTAGAAAAATATTTAAAAATTTCTAAAAAAAATAATAAGGTTATTTATCCAATAACACTTACTATTCAATTTATCGACTTCCACTACCTAGCTTCACTCGCTATAGTCTGGTTTCACTCACCAGAACTTCCACTACCTAACTTCACTCACTAAGGCCTAGCTTCACTCACTAGGGCTTTCATTGTCTGACTTTACTCATCAGGACTTTCCCTTGCCTAACCTTCAGTTAAGACCAGTCACTCAGTAGACTTCTCACCTGCCTAATCTACAGTTAAGATTTACCCTTTCTTAATCTCTAGATTAGGATTTTTTTTTCTTGCTAGCCATCTAGTAATAATTAGAGTTCTCTCTTCCAATTGGATCAACACTTTGTCAACTACATTGGTATATTATCAAATATCGAAACCTAAAGGTTAACTGCACCAATAATCTCCCCTTTTTAATATTTGATAATTCTCTTAAGTTAGGTTTGAGTCTTACGGGTTTTATACCAAAGTTGAAGAGAATCAAAAAGTTTTGGAGATTCAAAATAATTCTAACTTAAGATCTTCTTCTTTGACACATCAAAAAAAAAACATAAACTTAGGGTCACTCTTTTTTAGGTTGTGAACCAAAGATAACTTGGGAAAGATATAGTTGAGACACATATTAATTTTTAAAAACATTTAGAGTATATGAAATAAAACATTCTTTTCAAAAATCTTTAAAGTATTTTAATGATTAAAAAAACATTAAGTACTTGAATTTCTTTTAAAAAAAATTGCTAAGCATGTTAGATGAAGCAAAAAAATCTTTTAAGTACTTGAAAATAATTGTTAAGTACATGAATAGTTTTCATAAAGAATTTTCAAAAGATTTTTCAAAAATTTTAAAGGAATTTTCAAAACATATGCATTTTTGAACAATTTTCTACCAACATTTATAGAAGAATTTTGAAAAATTATTTTAAAGTTTTGGCAAGATAATTTTTCAAATATTTTCAAAATATTTTGCAAGATTTTCAAAGAGTTTTCAAACATAGTCTCAAAGATTTGCAAAACTAATTTTTGAAAGAATTTTAAAAATTATGTTTAATCTTTCAATCAAGACTCCCTCTCAACTTGACACACCCTTAGGAATCTTTGTTAACCATAAGAAAAACTTCTCATGTATCTTAGGGGTTGATTCAAATCAAAAGAATACCTAAACTATTTTTCAAAATATTTTTTTTAAAAGAATAGAATAATTTTAAAAGTATTTTTAAAACATTTTTGTTAAAGAATTTTTAAAATATTTTTGTTTAAGAAAACATGTATTTCCATAGTAATTTTCAAAAAGAATTTTTTGAAAAATTATGTTGAAACTATTTTATCAAAAGTTTGAAGATAAATTTTTAAAATATTTTATGTGATTAAATTTGTCTTTCAAATAGTCTCCCCCTTAACCTGACATTTCCTTATATAACTCTTATTAACCACCTATGTGATTAAATTTGATCTAGACACTAAGTGTTAGTCAATAATCATTTTCAAAAGTGTATACTTTTGAAAACGATACAAGTAATTGCAATCATGAATTAATTTCCTTTTCCTAACATCTCAATCATTCTAGATTTTCAACCATGGTAATCTTATGTGTTTAGAGAGATGCTTAATATGTGATGACTTCTACTCCAAGACTCAGGTCTTTTGGACCTTTCCGATGGCTAATTCATTAAACAATTGGTTCTTTACAAGAAGTAAGTTGGTAACAGCACTACCAACTTTGGAATATCAAGTACATTCAAGAAAGTAGGAGTAACAAATAACCAAAAACTATATGTTACCCAAGTCTAAACTCATTTGAGCGCATAGGGTGTCGTGTCATTCTTGAGTCATTTAGAGCTTAGAATATAGCAGCACAGTGCGGTCGGAGTATAAGAACAATTGTAAGAGCTCATATTAGTATTGTGTCTTTAGGGCTGCTCGTGACAATCTTTTAAAGCTCATTGGAGGCGCCTCCAATAGTTCTAAGGCACCTCCTTTAAGGCTTATCAGATCCGAAAGCTTCATCGATTATCTATGCAATGTCTGCAACCTATCCTTGCGAGGGTGCCTCCAACGCGCCTCTAGCATACTCCTGGGTGCCTCCTCACAATGTAAACTTCATCTTCTTAAGGGCACCTTTGACAGGTCCAGGGCGCCTCCAAGCGTTGCTCCGAGGCATCTCCAAGCACCTTTGAGGTGCCTCGGACACTGTTCATCCGAGGCTACTTTTTTTTTAACCCTACAAAAAAGAGTTAATCTGCAAACCAAAATATACCCTGCAAAATAAAGTTAGCATAATAATAAAATAGTGTTATTAATTAGATTATGTCTCTTCGAGACCAGGATCTAGTCATGGTCTCCGCTTAAACTTCCAAAATGGATCTAAGCTGGACCGGTGCCTAAAGTCCCTAACTAGGACTAGTCCTCACTAGATCACCCTCTTCTAGTGCTTACCTTCACTTACCTGCCAAACATCTAGTCCTCCAGACCTGTTTGGACTTTCTCTGGATCTGCTTAGTGTCTAATCAATTTGATATAATAAATACTTACCTGCAACACTAAGTTAGCACAATAGATATAAAAAAAGTAAGGTAAAACAGTATTAGCATCTTTCAAGATTCGCTGGTTCGATCGATCGCATGCGGTCCATCGAAAACTAGTCAGTCACACATGCTTAGAGTTTACTCCTTCAAGACTTTTCATTACCTAGGGATACCTCCCCCTAAGATTGTCTAGCTTCACTGACTAGGACTTTCATTGTCTGGCTTCATTTATCAGGACTTTCACCACCTAGCTTCACTCACTAGGACTTCCACTACCTAGCTTCATTTATGTTTAGCTTCACTCACCAGGACTTCCACTACCTAGCTTCACTCACTAAGGTTTACCTTCACTCACTAGGGTTTTCATTATCTAGCTTTACTCAGTAGGACTTTCCCTTTCCTAACCTCTAGTTAGAATTAGTTACTCAGTAGATTTCACCTATCTAAACTCTAATTAGGACTTACCCTTATCTAATCTCCAATTTAGAACTTTTCCTTTTTAGTCATTTAGTCCTGACCAAACTTTTCTCTTCCAATTAGATCAACCCTTAGTCAACTACATTGGCATATTGTCAAACATTGAAATCCTAGAGGTCGATTGCACCAACAAAAGTGACACCGAGCGAACCTATGCAGTAAAGACAAGAACTGGGAGAAGGAAGCGTTAGTCACCGGGCCAAGGAAGGGGTCTCTGGACCAGGCACTATGACGCTCAAGTAAGAATAGTAGCCGAGTAAAATGGAGAAGAAGATGAACAATAGTAACAACTGACAAACTGTGGTAGCGAAACCTCATATACTCGAGCCCTCCTAACCAACAGGACACCATTTTTATACCATCCCTCATAACTTCCATAATTAATGAGGTGGTAAAGAATGTCTGGTGTCAGGATATGTTGGGAAGTGAAAGATGTATAGTAGCTTTTCCTTCATTGGAAAAAGGTTTCATTGTATATGTCAGGATAATGGCATATTCTTTGGTAGGTTGTTATGATTCTCTAATAATGTTATCTCCTAGAGAGATCCGATCAGCTCTAGGTCGATCGATTGTAGATTTGAAGTCATACTCATGTGGGGAACTATGCCTCGGATGTCTTACCAGTGCTGAGGCTGACCATCTGTATACTGGGAGTTATGCTTGTGAGAAGTGGGAAGTTAGGCCCCGTAAGTTTGACCAATGCTAGGGTCGACGAATGTAAGTTGAGAGCCTTGCATTTGGAGAAGTGGGGAGTTGGGCCCCGTAAGTCCAACCGATGCTGGGGTTGAGCGGGTGTTAGGGATTTAGAATTCGCTCAGACAATATATCTGATCAAACTTTATGTTAGGGGTTCATCTTACACTCAGTCGCTATACTTGAATATAGAGTTTGGTTCAACTGAGCAATGTGCCTAGTGTGTCTGATCGACCCTATGGTATGATCTGCCAGAGCACTCGGCAGTGGCGTTAAACTTATTTTAGCATGGCATTGATACGACCCAAGAGTTGACCCTTTCTTAACTTTGACAGCAACATCAGCCTACTTTCTTGATGTTAAACCCAACTTCGGGGGTCCCAGCTTACTCACCGTATCACCGGAAGCTATTTATACCATTCAGGTTGAAGGCAGTATTTATACCATGCAGGTTGAAGGCACCCTTAACATCATTGAGGGCGCCCTTTGAAGGTGCCTCAAACCAATTCGAGGCACCTTCAAGGGCATTGGAGGCGCTTCAGACCCAGTCTTTGTGACCGTTTGCAACCGGATAGAGTTTTATCCGGTCAAACTGCTTGGAGGCACCCTCAACCCTCTTGGAGGCGCCTTCAACACTTGGGATAAGATTTCGAGGAGTTATATAAAGACCCCTGGAGCTAGGAAATTAATCAATCAACTCAGTATTCAATTCTTAGCAATAGTTTAGAGCTTTCAGTGTGTAAAAGGCTTCTCCGCCTTCAGAGAAGGAGATCTTTCTAAGCTTTTTCATCGCCTTGGATTAACAACCCCTGGGTTATAATCAAGTTAAATTCTCTGTCTCCTCCTTATTTTTGTTAGTTTATTTTTTATTATTATTGCATTTTTTTAGTTGAAAGAAACGAGGAGGGTATTTTTATTGTGCAGGCAATTCACCCCTCTCTTGCCGGCCCTGCTGCACCAACAGAGAGTTTGGGACAGGCATGAGAGCAGACTCTCTTATAACTCTATCGGTCAGCATGAGAGTCTGAAGGCACAATGTATGACCCAAATGCCTTGGAGAGTGAAGGCACAGTGTATAACATGAATGCCTTGGAGTTTGGAAGCACAGTATATGGTGATATATGACCCGAATGCCTTAGAGAGTGAAAGCTTGCTTATGAAGAGATTTTATCTAGTCTATGTATTTATGTTTATCATTGTAATCACAGTAGAATGGATTTTTACTATATTATGTCTAAATTATATATGGTGATATGTATTTCTTTTCATTTTTAACTATTGACTTTTTATTATTTATAATCTGTTACTAACTATTATTTGTAGTAGGATTGACTCCTAAGCGCCGAACTAAGAGGAAATCTCATTTTAAACTTCAAAATGAGATAGATATGTAATCACCAAGTATAAGTAAAAATTACACAGATCACGAACAAGGTAATATCTCATTTTATGCATGACAAATTTAGAGACTGATTGTTACAGGAGTGGAAATTGATACTGATTTATGAAGAGATTTTATCTAGTTTATGTATTTATGTTTATCATTATAATTGCAGTAGAATGGATTTTTACTATATTATGTCTGAATTATATATGGTGATATGTATTTCTCTTTCATTTTTAACAATTATCTTTTTATTATTTATAATATGTAACTAACTATTATTTTTAGTAGAAATGGCTCCTAAGCGTCGAACTAATAGGAAATCTCAATTTAAACATCAAGCTGAGATAGATATGCAACCACCAAGTATAAGTACAAATCACACAGATCACGAACAAGGTAATATCTCATTTTATGCATGACAAATTTAGAGATTGATTGTGTTTATTTGTATTTATCTTTTTTTTTAATGGAATCAATACTTTTACAAATGGTCAAAACATAGAAGGTAGCTTGAATAACCAAAGAGATGTAGTTTCAAATCAACTACATGTTGATGTACAAGGTAATATCCCACCTGTTGAAAACATGCCTTCAGTTCTAGACCATAATGATGATATGAACTAGGGATATAATGAAGGTAACATATATGAATAATGTAATAATTTAATTGAATCATTAATTTTAAGTTGTATTATATTTTTTTGTGTACAGCTAGTGAAAATGAACTGCATAATATTAAGCGGAAAAAATAGGTCCTACTTTTATCAAAGAAATTTGGGGTCGACCTAGCACACTACCGTATATTAAAATTCTATGTGATGATATGAGGCGTCTTATAGGAACAAAAAAAAAAATTACTGATTTCTTGGGGTCTTTAGCAAGGAGTGGTAAGTATTGTCCAATTGATATTGAAGATTGGCATAAAATGCCAACAGACAAAAAGAAATACATGTTAAATGTTATAAAGGTAACTAAATTACTTTGTATAATTTTAGTATTTAAAATTTTTAATTTATGCAATGATGATTTGTCTATATATTTTTTACAGGATAAGTATGATCTTCCTTTAGGAACAGAAAATTGAATATTATGCTCCATAGCAAAAAAATGGAGAAATTGGAAGTCTGAACTAAAAATAAAGTATTATGATCCTGAGTTGTCAATTCAAATTTTTTTACAACAAAGAGATGAAAGAGCTCAAGTAGAACAATATATAAGACTAGTTGCTCTTTGGAATACAAAAAAAATCAAAGATATATATTTTATTTATATAAAATATATAATTTGAATCAATATTAGTAGAATTTTATTTAATGTATTATGTATAATTTAATATATTAGGAAAGAAGTGAAAAAAAATAAAAATGCTAGAAAGCAAAGGATAATGAATCAAACCACTGGAAGGACATCTTTTTCTCAAGTGAAAAAAATTGGTAATTCTTCTTATCATGTTATAATTTTATGTGCATTTGAATGTATAAACTAGTAACCAAATATATTTTTAGGAAAAAGAAAAGGGGCATCCTCCAACACAAATTGAATTATTTCATGCCTGTTTTACTCATGCCAATGGAAATCCCTCAAGTAATGTTGTAAAAGAAAGATTGGTAAGATATTTTATACTCTTCATTTATTTTATTTTAAAGTATTTTTTTCATTATCATTATGTATTAAATAAGCTTTAATATGTTTTAAAGGTTGCAATGAAAGAACTACAAAATCAACTTCCTGAAGATTATAATGATCAAGTGAGTCCGAATGATATATTTGCTCGAATCATTGGACCGGATAGACCTGGTCAAGTATATGCTTGGTGATGGTGTTAGCCCATCTAATTTATGGGGAATAGTTCCTAGTCGTGGCACATGCAATAGACTAGTAATGGAACATAATACAAAGTTAGAAATGATGAATGAGTAAATTAAAAAGCAAGGCCAACATATTACAATATTAGAAACAAAGATTTCTGATCAATCAAACACAAATCCTCTTACAAATTGCAATAATAGTCAACATGTTTCATCAAGTAGTAATCCACAGGGTTCTATTCCATCTCGTCCAACCTTACGGGTAAGATTTTTTTAATTTCTATTTCATTATATGTTCCACACATCTTGAAAACATTTACTATATTTTACACTTACATGTAGATTGAAAGTTCTGTCTCGATCAAAAGTTTATTTGATTCGACAAAAATTATGACAAAATGAGTGTTTCTCAGTATGGACCCAAATAATATAGTAGGGAGACAAAAACTAGGATCAAATTGGTGTGAAGTACAAGTACTAGTTGTTCTAGAACCTGAAGAAAATTTAATTAAGCCTTATGATCTTTTATAAAGGTTTGAGGATACACTTGGAAGAATGATAGCTTGGCCTTGTCATCTGGTATGATTTTAACCTTTTATTAATATTTTATATTTATCATATTATTAAAGTTTTAAATAAATATGAAATGTATTTGCAGTTGGCAATAACTGAAGATTTTTATTAGTGCATATGGAATGATATTTTATTTGTTTCTCACTTGGTATGATATTCCATCTTTTAAATTATGTTTATTATGTTTATATTTTCATTGTTTAATTTACTTATACAAATTTTTGGATTGTATTTGTAGGTGACATGTACTTGGATTTTGCATATGATGGTTGAAGATAGTTGATAGTAAATTAGTTGAGTTTTTTATTTTATAAGACTTTGTTAGTTCTAAAACTCTATGTTTTGTTAGTATTTACTTAGTGTTGGATTTAATACTTTTACATTAATATTGCATTCGTACTTTTGTGATGATGGGATGAATTATGACGACGTGGTGAATGAATTGGATATTTTGGATGTAAAACTTTTCTATTTTATATAGTGGTGAATTGTGATGATAAGTAAATTGTGATGATGTATATTTTTTTGTATTATGTGGTGAATATTTTGTATTATGAATAAATATCAGAAACAATCTATAATGTCTTTTTAAAATATTATAATTGATAATTAATAATGTCATTATAGATTAGTTAATCTGATAATTTAAAATGACTTTATAAATTATCATTACTAACACATGTTATTGTCCTTATATAAAAATTTTAAAATATTTATAATTGTCAATATAAATTAATTTAGGTGACATTTATATTTGTCCTTATTAAGATAATAATAAGGCATACATAAATGTCCATGTAGTATACTTTTCGTGACATTTTCAATAGTCAGTATATTTCTATATTTCAAATACTTTTGTAGTTAGCATAGATATTTTATAATGACATTATACAAATGTCAGGAATATTAGAGGGTCTATGCTAACATCGCATTTCAATATATTTTTCGATGATGTCACCATAGCTTTGGTGTCACTAGAAGTATACTGTAAGGACATTTATGTGTGTCCTTATAGTTCTTATTTCTAGTAGTGACAGTGGAGCCATAGTATATGAATTGAATGCCTTAGAACATGAGTGTAACGACATGCTCACTTATAACTCAATCAGTTGACACAAGAGTTCGGGACAGGCACGAGAGCAAGCTCGCTTATAACTCGATGGGTCAGCACGAGAGTCTAGAGGCATGATGTATGATCCGAATTCCTTGGAGAGTAGAAGCACAATGTATGACATGAATGCTTTAAAAATAATATAGATCCACTACATTAACATCCCTATAGTGTTGGCCCCAAGGATATGGAGGGAGGTACATGAAGGTACACAAGCATCAGGCGCATGGTGGGGTAAACCTCAGGTCATCAATGTAGGACCGTTGCGGCCGGCTAGAAGGGGGGTTGGATAGCCTGTAAAAAAACAAAGACCCTTCCCGACTTCTCAAACTAACACTTGTAAAATAATTAAATTAGCAGTAAATAAAAAGCAAAAAGAAGAGGCTCACAACTTGACTTGGTTACAACCAAGGAGGTTGTTAATCCAAGGAATGAACGTGCACTAAAATATCTTCTTCAGGTAGAGAAGCCTCTTACAGTAGTGAAAGCATAAAAGACAGAAGCTAAACTAGAACAGAAGCGCACAAGTGTTTGGAATGTAAATTTCTGAGTTGATTCAAAGCTTCTGGACCAAGGCTATATTTATCCCCCAACGTTCAGATCGAGTCAAACCTCGATCTGGTCAAAAACTGACTCCCGGGCGCCCCGGGCTGGTCCGGGCGCCCCGGATAGTTCCGGGCGCCCCGGATGTTGAGTCAACTCTGGTTGACTTTCGTCTGGGTCCTCTGCTCCGGATCCACTTGATTGGGTGATCTCTGCTATCCGGAATAGGGCTCACCCGAACCCAAGTTCCAGTCTTCTCGAGTGGGCTTCCCTCCGGCTTCTCATCCCTCGAAATCGCTGCATGTTTCCTTCTCGTCCACCAGCGTACTCATCCGCAGTCTTCATCCCTCGGACGCACCGCATGTCGTCCTTCTCGCTAGCTGCGTCTCTTGCTCCCCGAGCAATCTTCCGCTCTGGCTTTCGTCCCTCAGAACCACCGCACGCTTCCTTCTCGTCTGCCGGTGTACTCTTCCGCAGCACCTCGTCCCTCGGACTGGCGTCCTTCACGCTAGCTGCATCTTCCACTCGACTACCTGTGCTCCTAAGCTCCTGCACACTTAGACACAAGGTTAGAAACACACAGGACCTAACTTAACTGTTGATCACAACAAAATGACCTTGGGGTTCCAACAATCTCTCCCTTTTTGGTGTGATCAACCCAAGTTAAGCTAGGGTTAAAATAGACATTAAATAAAATTAAGTAAATTAACTTAATTTATAATTTAAGTGCAAAAAACAAAATAAATTAATATTTTGGTCTACCTCCCTCTAGACTTATACTAATCCTTCTCCCCCTTTGATCACAGAAAAATGGAGTTTCAAGAAAAAAAAATCTAAGGGTTGAAGACTTAGAAAAAATATTTCTAAAAAAGTTCTAAGTTTTTTTTTAAAAAAAATATAAAAATTTTCTAAGTACTTTAAGCTTAGATTTCTAGTTTCAGAAAAAAATGATTTTTGAAAAATTTTTCTAAGTTAAAAAAAATTATTTTTGAGAAAAAAGATTTAAGTCTTTGCAAAAATTATTTTAAAAAATCCTAACTTAAGGTTTTATGAGTAAGAATTTCATGTAAAAGTATTTTTCTAAGCATAAAAATATTTTGAAAAAAATGTTTAAAAAACTTTGAAAGCATTAAGTAATTCTAATTTTAATGCTTTGACAAAAAGTTAATTAAACATTTATTTAAATATTTTGGCCTCCAAGTCGTGGCGAGGCACTAGGCCTTCTTGGTTATTGGAGCAACAACCACTTCCTTAGGCAAAGCCTCATAGAGAAATTTATTGTTTAATTTTCTCACTTAAAGCGCTAATTTTAATTTTAAAATTAATTTAAGCATGACTTCGGAACCCAATATAGGTTCCAACCTACTGGATTAACTAAAAAACTTTTAGGGACATATTTTCTTGAAATGTTCTTAATTTGTCCCGGGTGATATTTAAAGTACCAATTTAAATTATTAAATCTTCTAAAATTGGTTTTAGATGAACATGCATAGTTTTTCAAGTTATCTACTTGAATTTTCAAATCATCATTTTCAAGTTTTAATTTTTCATTTGCTAGTTTTAATTTATCTAATTCTTCTAAGGGACAAGACTTAGCTAGAATTACTTTTAAATTTTTTATTTATTTTTCTAATTTACAGTAGTCTTTAGTTAATAACTAAATAAATTTAAAAAGTTTATCGGGAGGAAGAGAACGTACCTGACTTACCTTGTCGAGTTTGTTGTCCGTGTCTCCCCCTGAACTGCTGCTTTCTTCTGACGAAGCTCCCCCTTCATCGATGCTCTTGATGCTCATCTCGGAAGAGCTTGACTCACAGTCGTCGTCTTGATGGCTCGCCATCAGTGCGAGTCCGGAGAATTCCTCGACTTCCGATTCGGACGACGTATCGTCCCATGTCGCCTTTAGGGCCTTTCGCTTTTGGATAGACTTCTTACCCTTCTGCTTGTCCTTGTTCTTCAGCTTGGGGCAATTGTCCTTGACGTGCCCTTCTTCATCGCAGTGGTAGCAGCGGATTGTCCTTTTCTTCTTCCCCTGCGGATGGTTAGTAGATCTGGATTTACAAAGTTTCTTAAATCTTCTTACCATCATTACCATTTCCTCGTCGTCAAGAGAAGATTCTGACTCGAGTTCGTCTCTCGAGGCTTTGAGGGCGACGTTGTTCTTGGGCTCCTTCATACCTGCACATCTTGATTCGTGCACTTCAAAAGTTGAGAAAAATTCTTCTAATGAAATTTTTTCTAAATCTTTTGAAATGTAAAAGGCATCTACTAGTGATTCCGATTTCGAATTTCTTGGAAACGAATTTAACGCGTACCTGAGCGAATCTCGGTTAGTTATCTTTTCTCTGAGATTCGTGAGTCCAGTAATTATTTCTTTTATTCTGGAGTGCAGATGTCTGACTGTCTCGTTTTCCCCAAGTTGCACGCTGGTGAGCTGATTGCGAAGCAGATCTCGTCTAGCGAGCTTGGCTTCGGACGTACCTTTGTGCAGCTCGAGGAACTTCTCCCAAAGTTCCTTTGCCGAGTCGTAGCGCCCGATCCTGTTGACTTCTTGAGGTGGAAGAACGCTTAGCAGATGGTATTCTGCTTTGTCGTTTGCCACGAATTCATCCTGCTCCTTTTTTGTCCATTGACATTTTTCCTTACCTTCTGGAGCTACATAGCCAGATTCCATTGTTAAGGTAAATTCAAAGTCCGTAGTAAAAAATACCTGCATGCATCAGATTCTTCCAGGAGGTGAAATCCCCTTCGTATTTCGGCGGGTGGATGCTTGGTCCGGTCATCTCGTTGCTTCGTTCGACGGTTAGTCCTCCTGAAGCGCCTTTGCTCTGATACCACTTGTAGGACCGTTGCGGCTGGCTAGAACGGACGGGGGTTGGATAGCCTGTAAAAAAACAAAGACCCTTCTCTACTTCTTAAACTAACACTTGTAAAATAATTAAATTAGCAGTAAATAAAAAGCAGAAAGAAGAGGCTCACAACTTGACTTGCTTACAACCAAGGAGGTTGTTAATCCAAGGAATGAACGTGCACTAAAATATCTCCTTCAGTCGGAGAAGCCTCTTACAGTAGTGTAAGCACAAAAGACAGAAACTAAACTAGAATAGAAGCGCACAAGTGTTTGGAATGTAAATTTCTGAGTTGATTCAAAACTTCTGGACCAAGGCCATATTTATAGCCTTTATCGGGGCGCCTGGAAGGGTTCCGGGTGCCCTGGGGGGATAAATTTTATCCCCCAATGTTCAGATCGAGTCAAAACTTGATCCGGTCAAAAACTGACTCTCGAGCGCCCGGAAGGGTTCCGGGCGCCCCGGGCTGGTCCGGGCGCCCCGGACAGTTCCGGGCGTCCCGGATGCTGAGTCAACTCTGGTTGACTTTCATCCGGGTCCTCTGCTGTGGATCTGTTTGATTGGGTGATCTCTGCTATCCAGAATAGGGCTCACCCGAACCCAAGTTCCGGTCTTCTCGAGCGGGCTTCCCTCCGGCTTCTCATCCCTCGAAATCATTGCGTGTTTCTTTCTCGTCCTCCGACGTACTCATCCACAGTCTTTGTCCCTCGGACGCACCGCGTGCCATCCTTCTCGCTAGCTGTGTCTCTTGTTCCCCGAGCAATCTTCCGCTCCGGCTTTCGTCTCTCGGAACCACCGCACGCTTCCTTCTCGTCCGCCGGTGTACTCTTCCGCAGCACCTCGTCCCTCAGACTGGCGTCCTTCACGCTAGCTACGTCTTCCACTCGACTACCTATGCTCCTAAGCTCCTGCACACTTAGCCACAAGGTTAGAAACACACAGGACCTAACTTAACTTGTTGATCACACCAAAACAACCTTGGGGTTCCAACAATCAGTTCATGAGAATCGACCATTGGTCATTACGCCAGAGATGTTATGCGTCCACCATCTGTGCTACACCCTGGGGGCGACTTGAATGCCTTAAAGCTTAGAGGCACAGTGTATGACCTGAATGCCTTGGCACATAAACTCGAGAGCATGCTCGCTTATAACTCGGTCGGTCGGCATGAGAATCTAGAGACATAGTGTATGACCCAAATGCCTTGGAAAGTGGAGGTACAGTGTATTACCTGAATGGCTTGGAGCTTGGAGGTACAGTGTATGGCCTAAATGCTTTAGAGCTTGAAGGCACAGTGTATGACCTAAATGCCTTGGAACATAAGCATGAGGACATGCTCACTTATAACTCGATCGATTGACATGAGAGTCTGGGACAGATGAGAGCAAGATCGCTTATAACTCGGTCGATTGGTACGGAAGTCTGGGACAGGCGCAAGAGCAGGCTCACTTATAAATTGGTCGAGCGGAGCGAGAGTCTGGAACATAGGCACAAAGGCATGCTCACTTATCACTCGGTCGAGCGGCATGAGAGTCTAGGACTTGATGTTGTAGGCACGGTGTATGACCCGGATACCTTAGAGTACTTTAGGCACGATGTATGATCCGAATACCTTGGAGAACTAAGGAAACATGGTGTATTGTCCTGAATGTTGGGGTTGCAAGGTTGCAAACATAGTCCCACATTGAAAACACATGGGAAATATCATGGGTTTATAAGAGAAAGATATCTCCATTTGGAATGAGGCCTTTTGGGGAGAGCCCAAGAGCAAAACCATGAGGGCTTAGGCCCAAAGTGGACAATATCATGCAATTGTGGAGATATCTAAATTCTTTTCGATCCAACAATTGGTATCAGAGCACGGACTGCCAGAAGGTTTAACCGTCGACTATGCATAAGAGCTATAATCTGATTGAGCCATGTGGGTACAATATTGACCTCGAACAAAGAAAGTAGGGGTTCCTATGTTCGGATCAAGAGGACCAGACATCAGGCAGGAAGTCCAGGAAGTCCTAGTTGCGGCTAGGCATGGAAATGCTAGTAGGTCGGGTGGACCGAGGGGCAGGAAGACCTGATGGGTCGAGGATCGGACATGGGAAGTCTGTGGTCCTTTGTTTGAGGGGGGGATTGTTGGGGTTGCAAGGTTGCAAACATAGTTCCACATTGAAAATACATGGGGAAGATCATGGGTTTATAAGAGAAAGATATCTCCATTTGGAATGAGGCCTTTTGAGGAGAGCCCAAAGCAAAACCATGAGGGCTTAGGCCTAAAGTGGACAATATTATGCAATTGTGGAGATATCTAAATTCTTTTCGATCTAACACTAAATGCCTTGGAGAACTAAGGAGGTACGATGTATAACCTAAATGCCTTGGAGAATTGAGGAAGCACGGTGTATAACCTGAATGCCTTGGAAAACTAAGGAGACACGGTGTATTACCTGAATACCTTGAAGAACTTAGAAGGCAAGGTGTATGACATGAATACCTTGGAGAGTCAAGGAGATAATGTATGATCTAAATGCCTTGGAGAACTAAGGAGGTATGGTGTATGACCTGAATACCTTGAGGAGCTGAGGAGACAAGTGTATAACCTAAATGCCTTGAAGAGTTGAGGAGGCACGACATATGACCCAAATGCTCTGAACTTTTTGTTGTGTTAAAGATATATTTTGAATTTTAAAATATAAAATTTAAATTTTAGATTTATCTATCAGATTGGTTTGAGCGGATAATCTCAAGCAGTAAAATAGAATGGATGAGTTGTTTAGTATGACTGAGTTATCAGTCGAGGTATTCTTGCAAATGAAGTTGTTTCGGAGCAACTGATCAGATTTGACTTGTCAATTGGATGTTTTATAATTATAGGTGAGTGATAAATTATAATAATTTTAATCATAAGTCCAGTGGCGGATCCAAAAATTCAAACATAGAGGAGCGATTATTATGTAGAATAAGAGACAATATTCTCTATCTCCATTGATGGAATCCCATAATATTAGGGGTTCCATAGTCAGGAAAGGGAGGGCGACCACCAATGCCACCCCCCCCCCATCATAACTATTGTAATAAAGATCAAATAAAAATATTTTCAATCATGAAGTCATGGTGCTGCAATGACAAAGCACTAAGGCCCTGAGCTACACAAGGTGCCTATATAATCTCTCAAACCCCTATGATTTTATTCCCTGATACAACATATGAAAGGAAACTTTTTTTTAATAAGATAAAATATCTAAGATGTTGGGTTGCTAGATGGTTTGTCATTTACGTTTTTAGATTTATTTTGATGATTAATAAAAAAAAGTTTATACGATCGATCCTCCCAGAATTGACCGATTGAAGAATAGAATATTTGGATTATAAACAAAATGACATTAAGTAGTTTGTACAAAGTCTTAATTATTAAAAATAATAATAATAAATTCATATATATATATATATATATATATATATATATATATATATATATATATATATATATATATATATATATATATATATAATTCCAAGTCGTTAACGAAGGCACATGGTCGAATGTCAAATTCTTTTATTTTACTTCTAAATTTTACATATTACTCAAAATACAATCAGTTCAAGCGTCACCACCAACATCATCAAATTTTAAAGGTAAATTTACATACGGTCTCGATCACGCTGTGCAGCCCTCGTTTAATAAAAATCTTTATTTTCACTGTTTAATTAAATATAATAAATATTAATTTATCTAATTATCCTTCATATTTTTAGTATAAAAAATTTAAAAAAATAATTCCTCGTATATTTCTATCAAATTGAGTCTAACTTTCCACTTCAATTGGATGAAAAATATACTACATTCTTTATACTTAATTAGATGGAAAATATATTAAATTATCTTTAAATAGTATTGAATTTAAAAAAATTATATTAAGAGGAAAAAAACTATGCTCAATTTTCCACTCCCTAACCAAACATAATGGATATCAATTTAGGCATAAAAAATCTAAAATGAATATAATTCCTCTAAGTTTAGTACATTCAAATAAAATGGTACTGAATTTAGAAGAAATTATATTAAATGAAAAAAAAAATCGTGCTCAATTTGATAAAAAAATATACTCGATTCTAATTTAAAGTGTCGAATTTAAGAAAAATTATACTTATTTTTAGAATTTTTTTATTTAAAAAATGAGGGGCAATTAGGTAATGATTTTTGTATGACGAAGTTAGCAAATAAAACTTTACATGCAGGGAGTGAAAAAAAGATGAAGACCGCATATAAAATTAAAGTTGTATTTAGGGATTTTTCTTTATTATATTTGATATCACAATCAAAATAAAGATCTACATGAATCAAATAACAAGAATAATACTTCCAAATCTATTATATTTATTACTATGTTTATAATTGTATGTCATATTTAATCTTTCCATTGTTTGGACAACGTGTATAAATGAGTCTATTGGCTTTAAGTAAATAACACATCAAAGAATTAATTTTTTATTCTATTTTTTTTTCTTTATCTATTAGTTTTAACATAGTATCTGAGTCATCTTCTCTTCCTCTCAATTTTTCTTACAGTAGTTACAGGAGTTTTTACATGTTGATTTAATATCATAATCTACAGTACAACAACCTTGGCAACTTCGACGACAACAACAATAGCTTCGATAGTAGCAACTTTTCTTCTCCTTTCATTAATAATTCTTTTTTGTTGATGATAATAACTTCGACAATGTAAATTGTAGCAAGACAGAGTTATTATTTATTCATTTTATTTTTGTGCCCATTTGTTTTTTCTTCGTTTATTTATTGTTCCTTCCTGTAAAAAAAATTTAAAAAAAAATCCAAACAAAAAAGACAGAAGAAGCAGAGAAAAAAACAAGAAGCGAAAAAGAAAGCAAAAAAAAACAGAAGCAGAGAAAAAAAAAAGCAAACATAAAAACATAAAACATAAAAAAATAGAAAAAAATATTTTTTTTAATTCTAGTGAGTTCCCTGTGTCATCATAAAATATCTCTTTTTTTTTTCATATGGTTCCTTCTTTTTCCGTTAAACTTGATCATGATAACTATTTATTATGGAAATTATAATTTCTTCCGCTATTTTATGTTCATGACTTATTTGATCATGTTGATAGTACTTCATCTCATCTCGAAAAGATGATCTATTCTATACTATTTGGTTTAAAAATGATCAATTAGTCTTGACTTGGTTAATCTCATCAATTACTGAGCCTATACTACCCATGCTCATTGGCCTCAACATCTCTCGTCACGTTTGAGAAACTCTTGATCATTCTTTTACATCTCACTCTCAAGCACAGGTTCTCCAACTTCATCTACAATTATAATCTGTGCAACGAGGAGATACATCTATCAATGACTATATGTAATCAGTCAAGACCATTGTCAACAACCTAGCTGCAATTGGACATCGATCTCTGATTCAGAACTATTAATGCATGTTCTTGCAGGTTTGGGTCCTCAATATAATATCTTTGTTCCCAGTGTGATGACTCACATGGATCAAGTGTCACTTGAAACTTTTCATGGTATGTTATCTTATCATGAAAGGCTTTTACAAATACAATCTCAAATGATGTCAGATTCTTTGTCTTTATCAATACACATGATTAGCAAAGCCCATAACTTGATCAATGTAATAAGCTTCCTCCCCAATATGTTCATCAAAATCAGATTAGAGGTTTCAAAGGCCAAAGTCGAGGTTGAGGCTGAGGTCAAGGTTGAGAACGCTATCAGATTTACTTCAACTATGGTCATTATGCTCAAAATTGTTATAAAAGATATTATTCAAATTTTTAAGGAGGACCTGTATCATCAAATCAACCCCTTCTCTCATCTAGGAAATCTAGTACTCAATCATCTCATTCTGGAGAATTCTCACTCTCCATCCCTTCTGATGCAATGTTATCGATTTCGAAAACCCTAGTATGGCATCCAGATTCTAGAGTGGCTCATCATGTTACACCAGAGTTTGATATTCTTACAGAAGCTTCGCCTTATCATGGACCCAACATGGTACAAATAGGGCATGACTCAGGTTTGTAAATTACTCACATTAGAAACACATCTTTTAATTCATGTGGTCGTACTTTTTGCATGCGCAATACTCTTCATGTTCCTTCTATCACTAAAAATTTACTTTCTGTAGGTCAATTTGCTCTTGATAATAATATTTTTTTTTGAATTTCATCCTTATCATTGTCTTGTGAAAGATCTCGTGATAGGAACTATTCTACTCCGAGAGGACACTAAAAACGGTCTTTGTCATCTTCAACCCACCTCTCTCAAAACTTTTGTTAGAGAACGCACTAACAAATTCTCTTGGTATACACGTCTTGGTCATCCGTCTCTACATCTTGTTCAGGATATTATTATTTGTTTTAGTTTACCAACTTCTTTAGCATCATCATCTCATTTATGTGAAGCTTGTATGAAAGTAAAATCTCATAAACTACTTTTTGTATCCTCTACTCGCAACTCTAATTTTCCTTTAGAAATTATTCACTCTGATGTATGGGGTCTTGCTCCTATTCTTTCTAATCAAGGTTTGCTTTAATATGTTATTTTTATTGATAACTTTAGCAAGTTCATTTAGATTTTTCCTATGAAAAGATAATCTTATCTCTTGAATATTTTTTATCATTTTCAAAAGCATCTTGAGCGTTATTCTAATCGTAAAATACTCTCCCTTCATTCTGATTGGGGTGAAAAGTATCAAGTGCTTCATCGTTATCTTACTTCCTCTGGCATCCTCCATCGAGTCTCTTGTCCCACACTCCTGAACAAAATGGATCCACCAAAAAAAAACATCATCATGTGGTTGAAACTGCCTTAGCTCTTCTTAATCATGCCTCAGTTCTACTTAAATTTTGGGATGACGATATCCAAACCGTAGTCTACCTTATCAATCATTTACCCACTCCACTACTTCAAAACAAGTGTGCCTTGGAGAAACTTTATAATCATATTCCAGATTACTCTTTCTTCCATATCTTTAGTTACGTATGTTATCTTTGGTTACGACTTTACTCTAAACACAAATTAAACTCTCACTCTCAACAATGTGTTTTCCTTGGTTATAGTAATTTACATCATGGGTACCGTTGCCTCTATATTTCGACCGGGAGAATATATATTTCTCGATATGTTACTTTTGATGAATCTCTTTTCCCGTTTGTAGTTGCTATCTCGGATCTTCCTTTAGATAATCAAGGAACTTATCTAATATCACCGAGTAATATACTAGAATCCTCACAGATTGCTTCATCAGGACATATTGAAAGTACAAGGGGGGATGGTATCTTAGGTCTTGCTCCATCTCCACAAATTCCAGTAGACTCAACGGCTGGTGGTGATCCACTCTCTAGTTTTGATTCCAATCCGTTTGATCACTCATCTCCGAGTAGCTCTAATGATGATACTCCTCGACGAATGCTTCCTCTAAGCGATATTTATGCATGATGTCAACCAGCTTCCACTCGTTATCCTCTTCCACATGCTCTTAATACTTCTTCAAATTTTGTTGAGCCTTCTAGCTTTACACAGGCAATCAAAAATCCAAATTGGAGTGTTATAATGACTACAAAGTTTGATTTTCTTCTTCGCAATGCAACTTGGAGCTTAGTTCCTCGTACTCCATCTATGAATATTGTGGACTCTAAATGGGTTTACCGAATTAAGTATCGTGCAAATGAATCTATTGAACGTTACAAAGCTTGCCTTGTTACTAAAAGCTTAATCAACAATGAGGTATTAACTTCAATGACACTTTTAGTAGAGTCGTTAAAATTACAACTATAAAACTACTGCTATCTATACCTATTATCTTCAATTGACTAATACGACAATTGGATGTTTCCAATATTTCCCTTCATGGACACCTTAAAGAAACTATTTTTATGGAGCAACCACCTGGATTCATCCACCCACAACTTCCAACACATGTGTGTCAACTTCATAAATCTATATATGGTTTCAGCAAACACCTCGTGCATGGTTTAATCATCTATTTACCTAACTTCATACTCAGGGGTTTTTTGGCTCAAAAATTGACTCTTTCCTATTCTACAAACGTAATGAGAAATTTTTAATATTTATTCTGATTTATGTGGATGATATCTTAAAAATTGGTAGTGATCAAAATGACATTACTACTTTACTCCATCTATTTCATCAAGAGTTTCCTATTCGAGATCTTGATAATACTCGTTTTTTCCTTGGTATAGACTTTCTCTCACATTTTGAAGGTTGTCTTCTCTCTTAGAGCAAATATATTATTGGATTTCTACAACAAGCTAAAATGGATGGTGCACATCTTATCTCCACACCAATCATTAAAGGTGGTTTCACAACACCTTCATCCTCCTCTTCATTAGTTGACCCTCAGATCTACCAAAGCATTGTTAATGCCCTACAATATATCACCATTACATGACCCGATATTACTTTTGCTATGAATCGTGTTTGTCAATTTATGCATGCTCCTACTAAACACCATTGGGAAGGTGTTAAGAGAATTCATCGATATCTCAAAGGCACTATTTTATATGGTATTCTTTTATATCATCAGTCTTCATAAGAGTTGATTGCCTACAGTGATACAGATTGGACTGGATTTCCTGAAGATCAGCATTCTACTAGTGGATATGTCATTTTTTTTTTGGCAAAATCTTATTTCCTGGCTTTCAAAGAAGCAACCTACAGTCTCTCGCTCAAGTACTAAAGCTAAGTATAAATAGCTAACACAACGTCAGAAATTATTTTGCTACAATCTCTTCTTTTAGAATTACACTTTTCCTCAATTGTTTCGCCCAAAATCTAGTGTGATAATATTGGAACAACTTATCTTGTAGCAAATCTTGTTTTTCATGCTTGTACCAAGCATGTAGAGATTGATTTTTATTTTGTTCGTGAACATGTGGCGACTCGACAATTTTCAATTTCTCACATCGCTACTGAAGATCAAATTACTGATATATTTACTAAGTCATTATCCAAACAATGTTTCACCAAGTTAACACTCAAACTCAAGCACTCCCTTTAAGTTTGTCAAGGGTAATGATAATAATGAAAAATAATCTTGAATTGATTTCAATCAATTGAGATTTATTATATTTAGTATCACAATTAAAGTCAAGATCAACTATCACGCCCCGGAGAAGTCCCTGTCCGAAAAAATTTCGGCAGCATCTCGCCTGTATGGCGGACAATCTGAAACTTTCTACATCGCCCTCTGGGCCACATATACCTCGACCAACACGGCCGGAACAATAACAATAATATAAGCACAACACACAGACAACCACACAGTTTAATAGTTAACAAACTAGCACAGTAATAATAAGACTCAAAAACAACCCTACTCAACTACACCCAAAAAGCACAAAACCAACGATAAAATCAACTTACCTCTTCTGCCGTCTAGGCATGCGTGTAGTAAAACAAATCCAATAAAACTCATAGGTAATAAGAATCCATACAAGATCCAAATGTATCAACACAAACAAGTCCAAACATAGTCTAAAACAAGAAAACCACAAGATCATCACATGTCCTCGTGGACTGCAGGGGACTAGCGACTGGAACTCTCTCCGGACAGCATCAACCTGAAAATAACAACGGAGGAGGGTGTGAGTCCAACACTCAGCGGGTATCAACTGATATGCATAATTAAGAAAATAACAAGAAGCACTAATCATGCGTACAATCTCCTGATACAAGAAGAATAAATGCAACTAAAAATAAAACAGGAGAAAACTGTACTAACCAGGACCAAGGTATAAGGACAATAGGGTCGTCAGACCGAAAGTGTCATAATCCTGTATGCATGTTAATCATATGCATCCATATAAATGCAGCAAGTAAATGCAGCAAACACAAGCAATAAATGCATCATGCATATTGATATGGGTTAGGTTTTAAGGGTCTTCAGATGAGGAAAGAAAAGAAAGAAAGAGTCAAAGGAGATAGGCCAATAATGGCCGAAACATACTTTCAGAACAAAGGTAGGCCAATATCGGTCGATACATGCCTGCCGTATGAAGGTAAGTCAATATTGGTCGGGGCATACCTTCAGAACAAAGGTAAACCAATATCGGTCGATACATGCTTGCCGTATGAAGGTAAGCCAATAACGACCGATACATACTCCAAAGCAAAGATAGACCAATATCGGTCGATACATGTCTGCCGAACGAAGGTAGGCCAATATCGGTCGATACATGCTTGTCGTATGAAGGTAAGCCAATAACGACCGATACATACTCCAAAGCAAAGATAGACCAATATCGATCGATACATGCCTGCCGAACGAAGGTAGGCCAATATCGGTCGATACATGCCTGCCGAACGAAGGTAGGCTAATATCGGTCGATACATGCTTGCCGTATGAAGGTAAGCCAATAACGACCGATACATACTCCAAAGCAAAGATAGACCAATATCGGTCGATACATGCCTGCCGAACGAAGGTAGGCCAATATCGGTCGATACATGCCTGCCGAACGAAGGTAGGCCAATATCGGTCGATACATGCTTGCCGTATGAAGGTAAGCCAATAACGACTGATACATACTCCAAAGCAAAGATAGACCAGTATCGGTCGATACATGCCTGCCGAATGAAGGTAGGCCAATATCGGTCGATACATGCTTGCCGAACGAAGGTAGGCCAATATCGGTCGATACATGCTTGCCGTATGAAGGTAAGTCAATAACGACCGATACATACTCCAAAGCAAAGATAGACCAGTATCGGTCGATACATGCCTACCGAACGAAGGTAGGCTAATATCGGTCGATACATGCCCGCCGAACGAAGGTAGGCCAATATCGATCGATACATGATTGCCGTATGAAGGTAAGCCAATAACGACCGATACATACTCCAGAGCAAAGATAGACCAACATCGGTCAAGAGGGTTCTTTCAAGCAAATAACCCACATAGTTCCTTCAAGGAATACCTTAGAAACATGTTGAATAAAATATTATTTTTTAACACAACAAAGATACAAACAGAAGTCACATGAAGAAGAATCATACATGAATATATTGAATAGAATAATTCATGATAAAGAATATATATTTTGGCGGGAAATATGCTTTCAGCTTGTCTTGCAGGCGCTAAACGACAAAGAAGGTACATCTGGGGTACAAAAAAGATTCCTTAAAAATTATCTTCCGCAAGGGCGCAGTTGACGTCATCTCATAACGAACTCTAACAAACCGGGGTCCACTTCATGGCTACGGAGGTTACATGAAGTGGTATAAAAGGGGGAATCCTCTCCGTTGGCTAGGTAAGTTCACATCATTGTGTACTTTCACAACCCTAATTTTCGGGCTATTGTTCATCTTCTTTATTCTTCCTTCCTTGACATCAAGAGAGATCACTAACTTGAGCGTCGGAGGGCCTAGCCAGGGATTCCCACCCCGGTCTTAGGTCACTGACGATAGTGTTGGTTGGTCTCTTGTGCGCAGGGAGCCTCGGGAGCTTAGGAGTTCGACTTTCTCCTATCTGGACGGGGATTTCTTCCTACTTATCATATTTCCTTCGGTGACTCTGGTTTTCTTCCGATCCACTTTGGGTTTCTCGGGTCGAGGTTCTATCGGCATTATTCTTCATCAACACGGTGGGTTTCCCTCTCCTGGATCTCCTTCACGGGTAGCTTCTCAGACAGGATCACATATGATGCAAATGTCATGGTCACCCCTGACGTCAGTCAGCCATGTCACACACAATGGTGAGACCGAGTGGATAGGGCTGTGACAACCGTGCACTCTGCCATCACTGCTCCTGATGAGTGACCGAGTGGACGGGATGCTGTCGGAGTACACACATACTCCCACCCCAAATCATAAATGGGGGAGCGCAATGCTCTCATCTCCCGGTACACCATGACGGGGAGGGATCCCTGACGTGCTACCATGCTGCGTCACACTACCCATGAGCGGACCAATGGAGCACCGACAGAGCCAAACTGACGTGCTACCACACTGCATCACGCTACCTATGAGAGGACCAACGGAGCACCGACAGAGATGAAACCGGCAATGTGCTCAACAATAATGGAGCAGACTATCGCGCAGTATGCAATCATGCGAATGGTGCATGACACAAAGCATGGCAATATCTTGAACAGCATAGCAATATCCATGTATAAATATAAAATGTGTACCATAGAACAATGAACCAAATCAAAGGTACACAGATCAGATAAGGTATCAAAAACCCTAGGTCCTGAACATGATAAATAACATGGTTGTGTCACTACCTCTATAAGCAGGTAAATACTAACATGATGTGCATAAAAATAAACAAACAACATGTAACAGGTCAGGTAGTGATCAACCGAAGCAAATGAGAAACATAATCATTGCTATATGTTAAAAATATTATTATGCATATCAAAAGACATAAAGTCAAAGCAATAGAAAAATCCAATCTGGTCTAAATTTGACATCAAGATACTCGTCTCTTGTCAAAGTCCTGTGTCACCAATACATATACATTTTATTCAGCTAAAATTCGCATAAATAGCTAAATAAAACCTCTAACTCTAAATTAGGATAAACCCTAATCATACCATTAGATAAATTCCAAACCTAATCCATTTACTCATAACAACTTAGACTTAAATAGATTTCTGTGATATTCATTTCTTGTCCTTTCCTACAAATTGGTGCACGCTACAACAAAAGAAACAATTGCACTACACCTTACCTAAATTCTCACAGTACAGATGTTGATCCACAACTAGGGATAGTGCTGCCGGAAGGAATAGCTGCTGCTGGAAACCTGAAACACCACCAGCACAATGAATCTACAATTAGAAACCTCCATCCTTAGTTAACATAACCTCCACCCTATACAAGGGCTGCTCACGGTAGGACAAGAAATATAGCACAAACTCAGAAACCAAACCCTAAGCCCTTACCTTCAATCACACCGCCGAATTACTACTGCTCGCTGTCACTTTCTCCAGCTCTCGGTCTCCGACGATCTAGGGAACAACTCCAACAAGGGCAACGGCGCACAGGGCAGAGGGTGAGGTGAAGACTCGGATGCTTAATCTCCTTTCCGACAAGTTTCTAGTGTCTGCGAGGAGAGGGGCAGTGGCTGTGAACCCAAAGCTAGGGCACACGAGTTCGGCGGCTAGTGGAAGGGACTCGATTGCCGGCGGTGGAAGGGACTCGGTTGCCGGCGGTGGAAGGGATTCAGCTAGAGCAAAGAGGCGGCGGCGCGTTGCAGATCTAGGGCACGGCGAAGAGGTTCTGTGCGTCGGTGTCAGTGCAATGCTCGGCACAAGAAAGGCCAGCGACACTGCGGTGGTCGGTTGTGTGGGCGGTTCGGGAAGGAAAAGGAAGGAGATGAAGAGGATCAGCTCAGAGACGAGGGGTGGCTTTGTACTCGAGGAGAGAAAGAAACCAACGAGGAGTAGTTCAGCTTCGGAGGTTAGGGCAATGGGCGTCGACCGCGCGGGAGAGAAAGAAACGGCGAGGAAGAGGAAAAATAAAGAAAAATAAAAATAAAATAAAGAAAATCAACATTTCCTCGCTAAAACGGGGTAGCCTAAATAGGCTTTCCGGGCCCCATTTTATCCCCGTAAACTTGTCCATACGAGCTCCGAAAAATTCCTGAAAAATTTTTAAAAATTTCGAAAAATTCTCTTATCATTATTCGCTATTTTTCGATATTTTACATTCTTCCCCACTAATAAAAATTTGATCCCCAAATTTCGTTATCTACCATCACCAAGAACTAACAACAGATATAGAGTATAAATATTGAACAGTAAATTAAATCACATACCTCATGTGAAAAGATGAGGGTATCGAGCTCGGATAGTATCCTTGAGCTCCCATGTAGCATCCTCGTCCGTATGATGCTGCCATCCTATTTTAACCAGCCGGATAGTCTTGTTTCGCAATTGACACTCTTTCCGGTCCAAAATCCGTACCAGAACCTCCTCATAAGTAGCATCAGGCTGAACTGGAACTGAGATATCTGTCAGCATATGCGTCGGGTCAGGTACGTATCTCCTCAGCATAGATACGTGGAATACATCGTGCACGCCTACAAGGGACGGGGGTAGTGCCAGCCGGTAAGCTACTGCTCCAATCCTCTCCAGGATCTGGAAAGGACCAATGTATCGCGGTGCTAGCTTACCTCTGAGGCTAAATCTCTTCACCCCTTTCATGGGTGAAACTCGTAGAAATACATGGTCGCCTGTAGAGAACTCTAAGGGTCTGCGTCTCCGATTTGCATAACTCTTCTGGTGATCCTGCGCCTCTGACATCCTCCGTCTGATAGTACGGACCAACTCTGCGTCATGCTGAGCTCTATGAGGTCCCAACAGCTAGGCCTCCCCAACCTTATCCCAGAGGGTGGGTGTCTGACAAGGCCTACCATACAATGCCTCAAACGGTGCCATCTGGATAGCCGAAAGAAAGTTGTTGTTGTAGGCGAACTCTACCAACGGCAAATAGTCCTCCCAACTGCCTCCAAAATCCAATACACAAGATCTCAGTAAGTCCTCTAGAGTCTGAATAGTCCGCTCTGACTGTCCATCTGTCTGTGGATGGAAAGCTGTACTAAATCAGAGTTGCGTGCCCAAGGCCTGTTGCAGACTCTGCCAGAAACCAGACGTGAACCGAGGGTCTCTGTCGAAAATGATAGTCAAAGGGACACCATGTAATCTGATGATCTCCCGGCAATATAGATCTGCCAATCGATCCAGGGAATCAGTCCTCCGGATCGCTAAGAAGTGCGCGGATTTGGTTAATCGATCAACGATTACCCAAATCGCGTCATGGCCTCGTCGTGTCCTCGGCAAACCCACCACAAAGTCCATAGTAATATGTTCCCATTTCCACTCAGGAATAGGAATCCGCTGAAGTAAGCATGCAGGTCTCTGATGCTCAGCCTTCACCTGCTGACAGACAAGACATCTAGCTACAAATTCCGCGATGTCTTTCTTCATACCGTTCCACCAGTAGGAACGCCTCAAATCTCGATACATGCGCGGGTCCCGCCTGGGTGGATCGCAAATCGAGAGCGATGAGCCTCCTGAAGTAGCTCCTGTAAGACCGGATGAGACTAAGGTACGCATAATCTGCCTCGGAAGTATATAATACCCTCCTCGTCTCGTGTGAACTCGGTCTGCTGCCCGGAAGCTATCTGACTGCCAATAAACTGCAAATGCTGATCACTGGCCTGGGCCTCTCGGATCCTCGTCCTAATCGATGACTGAGCAACCATGGTAACCAGAATACCCTACTCTGTCGGTCCCTGCTCCTCAAGGTCTAACTCGGAGAAACCCTGAACCAAGTCTGTAACTGAAACTCGGTGGCAAGCCAAAGTCCCTCTGGACTTCCTGCTGAGTGCATCGGCAACCACATTAGCTTTTCCCGGGTGGTAGCTAATGGTACAATCGTAATCCTTCAGGAACTCCATCCATCTCCTCTGTCGGAGATTAAGCTCCTTCTGAGTAAAATTATATTTGAGAGTCTTATGATCAGTGAGAATCTCAAATGTAACGCCGTATAAATGATGCCGCCAAAGCTTCAGAGCAAAGATGATGGCAGCTAACTCTAGATCATGTACTGGATAGTTCTTCTCATGCTCCTTCAACTGTCGAGAAGCATAGGAGACTACCCTGTCGTGCTGCATCAGAACATCGCCCAAACCCTGAAGAGATGCATCAGTGTAGAGTACAAATCCATCCTCTCCAGAAGGTAAAACCAAAACTGGAGCCGACACTAATCTCCACTTCAGCTCCTGAAAGCTGGTCTCGCAATCCTCGGACCACGTGAACTTCACGCCTTTCCTGGTAAGATGTGTCAGCGGCATAGCAATACGTGAGAAACCCTTGACAAAACGTCGGTAATATCTTGCTAGTCCCAGAAAACTGCGGATCTCCTAAACTGATTTCGGCTGCTCCCAACTAGTGACAGCCTCAATCTTCTGAGGGTCTACTGAAATGCCTCTGCTCGAGACCACATGTCCCAGAAAACCAACTGAGGATAACTCGAATGCACACTTGCTGAACTTCGCGTACAGCTGATGTCGTCGAAGAGTCTCCAAGACTATGCGAAGATTCTGTGCATGCTCCTCCTCGGAACGCGAGTAGACCAATATATCATCGATGAAAATGATAACAAACTAATCAAGATACTCCAGAAAGACGTGGTTCATCAAGTCCATAAACACCGCTGGAGCATTGGTAAGCCCAAATGACATTACCAAAAACTCATAATGACCGTATCTGGTACGGAAAGCTATTTTCTGAATATCAGATTCTCTGACTCTCAGCTGATGATACCCAGACCGCAGATCAATCTTAGAATACACTGATGTACCTCTGAGCTGATCAAACAAATCCTCGATCTGTGGTAAAGGATATTTATTTCTGACGGTCACTGCATTCAGCTGTCTGTAGTCAATACATAACCTCAGAGTGTCATCCTTTATCTTGACAAATAATACCGAAGAACCCCATGGAGAAACACTAGGGCAAATAAATCCCCTGTCTAAAAGCTCCTGGAGTTGAACCTTCAGCTCGTTCAACTCTTTTAGTGTCATACGATAAGGAGCTTTCGATGCCGGTGCGGTCCCCGGAATCAACTCAATAGCAAACTCCACTTGCCTCCTTGGAGGCAGACCTGGTAGCTCCTCTAGGAATACATCTGGGTACTCTCGGACCACCGGAACGTCGGAGAGCTGCGAACTACTGCTGTCCTCAGTACTAATCAAAGATAACAGAAAACCTTGACAGCCATATGATAGCAGCTTCTGAGCCTGAATCGCTGAAATGATCGATATGTCATCGTCTCTAATGCTAGTGAAATTCCACGAGGGTTGGTACAGAGGCCGGAATGTGACCACCCTCGTCTGGCAATCAACAATGGCATGATATGCTAACAAACTGTCCATGCCAAGTATAATATCAAAATCGACCATTTCCAATACTAAGAGATCTACCGTAAGTATTAGGTTGCCAAAATCTAACGGGCAACCTCTGACCTCCTGAGTGACGTCCAATGAATCACCAGACGGTAGGGAGACGGTCAACCGCTGCGGTTTGGAAGTGGGTAATCTACCAATCTCCCGCATAAAAGTACGAGATATAAAAGAATGCGAGCTACCAGTATCTATCAGTATATCTGCAGATAAGGCATAAATAGAAATCGTACTGCGGAAAATGGATCCGTCGGCTCGTTGCGCATCCTCTCTAGTCACCGCATGAATACGCCCAGTCTCTGGCGGAAGAAGAGGTGGTAACACTGCCTGCGACTGCTGCGTCTGGGCAGGAGCCTACCACTGAGGTGGTACTGGATACTGTTCCATAGAAGTCTGAGAGGGCTGCAACTGATACTGTACCTAGGGCTGGGATTGCGTCTGATACTGAGCCTGTGGCTGGGGCTGCAGCTGATACTGCCCCTGAGTCAGATAATGAGGTCCCGGGATGGAGCTCTGAGGTACTATGGGAGTATTGGAGTACTCCTGTCTGAGCATGCCAAATGCAGCTGCTGAAGGGGAAGTTGTCCCCTGCTGGCGATGTGAGGTTGGAAATCTCCGCCCTCCTCATCAAGCCCCTGACTGACTGTGCTGCCCTCCCTGAGCAATAACTCCGGGAGCAGTATGTTGAGCCTTCAGCTGGCAATCTCGACTCTGGTGCCCAGGAAGTTTGCAATAAAAGCAAACTGACTGTCCCAGAGAGCAGGCTGTGGTGATGTGATCTCTAGATCCACATCGGAAACACTGAATATCGTTGGCGGGTTGTTTCCGGTTCTGCTGTGGAGACCAGAAACGTCCTGAGGAAAACTGCCCTGATTTCTGAGGCCTACGTAATACCCCAGAAGTACCCTGATCTGACCGAATGCGCCTGCTCTGTTGTGGTGTAGCCTGTGGTTGCTGGATCTGCCTAGATGTTTGACCCGACTGTTTCCTTTTTCTATCCGGAAACGCTCTCTGCTGAGCTGACTCAATCATGAGGGCTCTGTCCAAAGTCTCCAGATAAGATGCGCAGCCAAGACCGGCAAACCTTACTTGCAAATGTCCATCCAGCCCCTGAATGAACTACTACATACATGAACTATCCTCAGCAACTAGCTCTGGACAAAATTTGGCCAATCTGTCAAACTCTGCATTATACTCTGTCACTAACCGGTTGTTCTGTCGCAGACTCAAGAAATCCTACCGGCGAACCATCTAATAAGCTCGTGGGAAGAAGCGGCGCTCAAAATCCTCTCTGAACCTGACCCAAGTAATGTTCTGCTCGCCGATGATGGAACGCTGAGTAACCCACCAAGTGTCGGCTTCGTCCCGTAAATGAAAAGCAGCCAGCTCTGCTTTCTCCTACTCGGAGCAAGCCATATAGAAGAAAGTGCGCTCCATAGTCTCAATCCAAGACAGGGTCACACTCGGATCACGGTCTCCTCGGAAGAGTGTAAATCGACTCTTTATCGACTCTGCCAACGCTGGAATCCTAGCTCATGCCGCGGCAATGTCACTGAGATGTGTTGGAACAGCTGCAGGAATTGGCGGAACCATTGGAGCTGGTGCTACAGGTGGTACCGCTGAATAGACTAGAGGAGGTACTCCCGGTATTGATGTATAGACTGGAGCATATGTCATCGATGGCACTGCAGGGTGAGCATAGGTGGCTGCGGCTGGATGTACGATAGGTAGTGGTATCGGATGTGGAGCAGCCGACATCGCTGGTGCAGGTGCTGCTGGGTATACTGTAGGTACTGGGGGAACATGTGCCACTAGTGTCGGGTACACTGTAGGTCCAGGTGGCGGTGGTGTCGGGTACGCCGTAGGCTGCGCTGGAGCAGGTGTCGGGTATGCCAATGGTACCCCTGGTGGTACCTCTAAAGGAGCCATCGAGATTTGAGAGCCCGACACGCCCGCAGTATCCTGAGTCTGTCCCTGACTGACAGGCTCAACACCGGTAGGCATCTTTGGCAAATTCAGAGATCCCACGGTCCTCGTACGTGGTCGTCCAGCACCACGTCTCGCAGCAATACGTGTAGATCTCCTCATATATGTTAAGTTATATCACAGATATTACTACAAGTATAACAATCATAAAATAAACATCATACCTATTTGCTGTCTGGAGATGTTCCGTCACTGTCCAGTCCCCAATTTACCTCAAAATTTCGAACGAGAAAATCACCAGAAATCCATATAAATCCGAAACGGAAGTCCAAACATATACATAATGGAAAATCCGTGAAATCCAAAATAACTACCCAGTTTGACTTGCAAACTTGGGCTAACCCAAAAATCCAGAACACCAAAAGCAGGTATCATAACCCGCTCTGATACCAAATAAATTGGTATAAGCTAAATCTTGAAAATCCGTAACACGAAAATCAAACAAGTATCGCCAACTTGGCGCTCTGATACCAAATAAATTGGTATAAGGTTATCCCAAATATCCAAAATATGAAAACAAAGGATCGTATAGCTGTGCTCTAATACCAAATAAATTGTCACGCCCGGAGGAGTCCCTGTCCGAAGAAATTTCGGCAGCATCTCCCCTGTACGGCAGACAATCTGAAACTTTCTACATCGCCCTCTGGGCCACATATACCTCGGCCAACACGACAGGAACAATAACAATAATATAAGCACAACACACAGACAACCACGCAGTTTAATAGTTAACAAACTAGCACAGTAATAATAAGACTCAAAAACAACCCTACTCAACTACACCCATAAAGCACAAAACTGACGATAAAATCAACTTACCTCTTCTGCCGTCTAGGCAGGCGTGTAGTAAAACAAATCCAATAAAACTCATAGGCAATAAGAATCCATACAAGATCCAAATGTATCAACACAAACAAGTCCAAACATAGTCTAAAACAAGAAAACCACAAGATCATCACACGTCCTCGTGGAGTGTAGGGGACTAGCGACTGGAACTCTCTCCGGACAGCATCAACCTGAAAATAACAACGGAGGAGAGTGTGAGTCCAACACTCAGCAGGTATCAACTGATAGGCATAATAAAGAAAATAACATGCAGCACTAATCATGCGTACAGTCTCCTGATACAAGAAGGATAAATGCAACTGAAAACAAAACAGGAGAAAACTGTACTAACCATGACCAAGGTATAAGGACAATAGGGTCGTCAGACCGAAAGTCTCATAATCCTGTATGCATGTCAATCATATGCATCCATATAAATGCAGCAAACATAAGCAATAAATGCATCATGCATATGATGCAAATGTCATGGTCACCCCTGACACCAGTCAGCCATGTCACACACAATGGTGAGACCGAGTGGGTAGGGATGTGACAACCGTGCACTCTGCCATCACTGCTCCTGATGAGTGACCGAGTGGACAGGATGCTGTCGGAGTACACACATACTCCTACCCCAAATCATAAATGGGGGAGCGCAATGTTCTCATCTCCCAGTACACCATAACGGGGAGGGATCCCTGACGTGCTACCACGCTGCGTCACACTACCCATGAGCGGACCAATGGAGCATCGACATAGCCAAACTGACGTGCTACCACGCTGCGTCACGCTACCCATGAGTAGACCAACGGAGCACCGACAGAGATGAAACCGACGATGTGCTCAACAATAATGGAGCAGACTGTAACACCCACGAAATGATAAGCTATACCTATGAGTATTTTTCTTTTAGAATAAAATTAAAAAAAAAGAGAAATGGAAATAGAAACAAAAATGAAATAAAAAGAAGGTGAGGTTAAGGTTTGAACCTTGAACCTCCCACAAATGATAGAGTTAAATTGGTGTGTGGTAACCACTAGAGTAATGAATAATAGATGAATAGAAAAGAATGGAAATTGTAGTTAAAAGTAGGAAGATAGTTAAGTAAAGGAACAAGAGAAAACCAAGTAGCTTACCTCCTCTTGCTCTTGGTTAAGGAAAGAAGCAAGCAAAAGCCAAGTTGCCTTCCTTCCTTCTTTTTCCTCTAATTTCATGGGAATTAAGAGAGTGAAGAGATAGAGGGGATAAGGGGATGAATGAGGACATGTTTCATTTACATGAGGAATAAATAGGAATGAGAGAAGAAAAGGGAAAGAAAATTTGTTAATTCTTCCTCCTTCTTCTTCCTTCTCCTTCTTTCTCCTTCTTCCTTCTCCACCGAGACATAGAGCTCTCTCTCCCTCATTTCTAAAATCCAAGCTAAGGTTTTCTCTCTAAGAAAACCAATTCCTAAGAAGGAGTCTCAAGGTTTACTCCTTACAAGAAAGAGAAAACAAAAGGGAGAACTAGGAAGAGAAGCTCCTTCTTCCTCCTCACAAAGGTACCACTTTCTTAAGGAACAACAAGCGAAAGGATGTAAGTATCCCCTCACCTGTGGTACAAGTTGTTTACAGATTTTTTCATAAGGTTAGAATGCTAAAAAAATCTAGGATCACTTCTTTGAAGTTTCGGCCATGAATAAATATAGGGTTCAAAGAAGCTTAAAATTAAATCTAGCATGCTCATGGATTCCCTTATGATATGATATGGACTTAGCTTGATATTCATGCTTGTATGTTGTTTAGAGTTTATTTTCCCCTTCATGAAACTTTCGGCCATGAACAAATATAGGGTTCAAGGAAGTTTAAAATTTAATCTAGCATGTTCATGGATTCCCTTATGATATGATATGAACTTAGCTTGATATTCATGCTTGTATGTTGTTAGAGTTGATTTTCCTCTTCATGAAACTTTTGGCCATGAACAAATATAGGGTTCAAGGAAGCTTAAAATTTAATCTAGCATGCTCATGAATCTCCTTATGATATGATATGAATTTAGCTAGATATTTATGCTTGTATGTTGTTAGAGCTTGGTTTTCCTCTTCATGAAACTTTCGGCCATGATCAATTGTAGGGTTCAAGGAAGCTTAGAATTTAACCTAGCATGCTCATGAATCCCCTTATGATATGATATGAAGTTAGCTTGATATTTATGCTTGTATGTTGTTTAAAGCTTGATTTCCCTCTTCATGAGACTTTCGGCCATGATCCATTTTAGTGTTCAAGGAAGCTAAAAATTTAACCTAGCATGCTCATGAATCCTCTTATGATATGATATGAGTTTAACTAGATATTTATGCTTGCATGTTGTTTAGAGCTTGATTTTCTTCTTTATAAAGTTTCAGCCATGAACATTTCTAGGGTTCAAGGAAGCTTAAAATTTAATCTAGCATGCTCATGGATCCCCTTATGATATGATATGAAATTAGCTTGATATTCATGCTTGTATGTTGTTTAGAGCTTATTTTCCTTCTTCATGAACTTTCGGCCATGATAAGGACCAAGACCTAGGAAAACTTAAAAATTGGATTGACATGCTTATGACTTTCCTTATGATATGATATGAAGTTAACATGAGATTTTTATGCTTGTATGTTGTTTAGAGTTTAAGTTCATACTCTTGAACTTTCGGCCATAATTGGTTTAGGAGCCTAGATGTGCCTCACATGCTACGTTATGAATTAAGAGATGTTATTTAATGATTCCATGCATGATTATGTTTTCTATGATAGGTGATGTGTTCATTTATGTATACCTATGAACCATGTATGATAATGTCTCTTATAAGTTGCTATGTGCTCAAGTATGCATGCTTTATGATATGACAAATAATATGCTCATTTATGTATGCTTATGATCCATGCATAATAATGTCTCTTATGATGTGCTATGTGCCCAAGTATGCATGCTTTATGATATGATAAACAAAGGCCTAAGAGTTGCTTCCCTTTTTGTTAGGATTAAGAGCACTCTTTATGATATGATAAGTGAAGGCCTAAGAGTTTCTTCCCCTTGGGGACTAAGAGCACTCTTCATGATATGATAAGATATGATATGCTATGTTATGACATGAACTATGATATGCTATTTTACTTTGTATGGCTTGTACCAAGGGTGAGCTCCATAAGAGCCCCTAGGCCGACGGACTATGAACGGGTCTAGTAAAGAGATGGGCTCCTTAGTACGCCCCTAGGTAGGTCGTAGTACGGACCTAGATCCCTAGTAGGTTCGAGGCTAGCTACCTTGTCCTAGGGATTGCGCGCATTTATGTATGTATGTGGTACAAGCCGGTCCCTCATGATGATATTATGTTCAAGTACTATATGATATGTTTTAAGATATCTTGCATATGACATGACATATGTTTTAAAAGACATCTTGCATGATATGATTTCTGATATGATATGTTATGCCTTATGATTTATATGACATGATAATTTATGATATGATATAGCATGATGTTCTTTATGAGATGATATGTTATGATTTATGATATGACATGCTATGCCCTTATGATTTATATGACATAATGCTCTTATGATTTATGATATGATATAGTATGATGTTCTTTATGAAATGATATATTATGATTTATGATATGACATGTTATGCCCTTATGATTTATATGACATGATGCTCTTATGATTTATGATATGATATAGCATGATGTTCTTTATGAGATGATATGTTATGATGCTATGTTTTCATAATATGATGTTAGATGATCATATTTCCATGGTTATATGCTTATGTGTTTATGCTGTGATATATGATTTTTGTGAGTAGGAAAGGATCTTACTAAGCCTGTGTGCTTATAGCTTACTTTCCTTGTACCGCAGATAAAGGCAAAGAATGGATGAACTAGGAGAGCTGCAGGAGAGGCAAGGAGATGTGTGTGGTGGTGGCTCGGCTAAAACAAAATAAGAGACTTGCTTATGTTAATTGTTTTATATTGACATGAACTAAGTTTATTGTGTTATTGTTCCGCATGACTTCATGATATTTCTACTGTTTTACTTTCGAAAGAAATTTTAATACGCATGAATGTTTCCGCAAATAGTTAAGTAAAGTAACCCCGCCCTACTAGCAGGAGGGGCGGGCGTTACACAGACTATCACGCAGCATGCAATCATGCGAATGGTGCATGACACTAAGCATGACAATATCCTGAACAGCATAGCAATATCCATGTATAAATATAAAATGTGTACCATAGAACAATGAGCCAAATCAAAGGTACACAGATCAGATAAGGTATCAAAAACTCTAGGTCCTGAACATGATAAATAACATGGTTGTGTCACTACCTCTATAAGCAGGTAAATACTAACATGATGTGCATAAAAATAAACAAACAACATGTAACAGGTCGGGTAGTGATCAACCGAAGCAAATGAGAAACATAATCATTGCTATATGTTAAAAATATTATTATGCATATCAAAAGACATAAAGTCAAAGTACCCGCCTCCAATAGATAAATCCAATCTGGTCTAAATCTGACGTCAAGATACTCGTCTCGCGTCAAAGTCCTGTGTCACAAATACATATACATTTTATTTAGCTAAAATTCATATAAATAGCTAAATAAAACCTCTAACTCTAAATTAGGATAAACCCTAATCATACCATTAGATAAATTCCAAACCTAATCCATTTACTCATAACAACTTAGACTTAAATAGATTTCTGTGCTATTCATTTCTTGTCCTTTCCTACAAATTGGTGCACGCTACAACAAAAGAAACAATTGCACTACACCTTACCTAAATTCTCATAGTACAGATGTTGATCCACAACTAGGGATAGTGCTGCCGGAAGGAATAGCTGCTGCTGGAAACCTGAAACACCACCAGCACAATGAATCTACAATTAGAAACCTCCATCCCTAGTTAACATAACCTCCACCCTATACAAGGGTTGCTCACGGTAGGACAAGAAACATAGCACAAACTCGGAAACCAAACCCTAAGCCCTTACCTTCAATCACACCGCCGAATTACTACTGCTCGTTGTCACTTTCTCCAGCTCTCGGTCTCCGACGATCTAGGGCACAACTCCAACAAGGGCAACGACGCACATAGCAGAGGGTGAGGTGAAGACTCGGATGCTTAATCTCCTTTCCGACGAGTTTCTAGTGTCTGCAAGGAGAGGGGCAGTGGTTGTGAACCCAAAGCTAGGGCACGCGAGTTCGGCGGCTGGTGGAAGGGACTCGGCTGCCAGCGGTGGAAGGGATTCAGCTAGAACAAAGAGGCGGCGGCGCGTTGCAGATCTAGGGCACGGCGAAGAGGTTCTATGCGTCGGCGTCGGCGCAATGCTCAGCACATGAAAGGCCGGCGGCACTACGGTGGTTGGTTGTGTGGGCGGCTCAGGAAGGAAAAGGAAGGAGATGAAGAGGATCGGCTCAGGGACGAGGAGTGGCTTTGTACTTGAGGAGAGAAAGAAACCGACGAGGAGCAGTTCGGCTTCGGAGGTTAGGGCAACGGGCGTCGGGCGCGCGGGAGAGAAAGAAACGGCGAGGAAGAGGAAAAATAAAGAAAAAGAAAAAGAAAATAAAGAAAATCAACATTTCCTCGCTAAAACGGGATAGCCTACACAGGCTTTCCCGGGCCCCATTTTATCCCCATAAACTCGTCCATACGAGCTCCGAAAAATTCCTGAAAAATTTCTAAAAATTTTGAAAAATTCTCTTATCATTATTCGCTATTGTTCGGTATTTTACATCAACATTAATCAAATAGCAAGAATAATACTTCCAAATCTATTATATTTATTACTATGTTTATAATTGTATGTCATATTTAATCTTTCCATTATTATTTGGACAATTTGTATAAATAAATTATAAGTATATTGACTTTAGTAAATAACACATCAAAAAATTAATTCTCTATTGTAATTATTTTCTTTATCTATTAATTTAGCTTCAATCGTGGCGGTTGCATGGAGGTCTCCTCTCTCACACAAAGGTTCTTCTTCTTCGTCTTCTCTTCATCTTTTCATTTGGAATTATTGTCGATCGATTGATGGATTTCTTCTTGTGTTGTTCTCCTTTTTTGAGACGATCATGGTTCTGCTTTCTTGTGTGATCTATAAAGTCTCCTTGAATAGATCATTCTATTGAGGAGGATCGTTAGTAGATAAGTGAACTTAGCAGATCCATCATCGTTTTGACTGAGATGATACTTGATCTTTGTGATTCCAACAGAGTGCTATGAAAGATCATGCATGGATCTAAATCTCATTTAGAACAGATAGAAAATTGTTTACGGAGGATATCTTATTTCTTTCATCTAATGATTCATGGTGTTCTTGTGGTTTCTGAGCACGATGGACCATCACAAAGCATAATGAATGATTTAGTTGAATCTGCCTTTCTTTTACTTTACAGCGGAGAAGAAATGGGTGGTGGAAAGGACACGCATGATAAAGACAGTGATAGTGGGCTACATGGGCATGGGTGTGGCCATGGACATTTGTACTCTGAAAATCCTCCGGAAGGATACCCTCCAGCTGGATACACTCCCCCGCCGGGAGCATATCCGCCCGGAGCATACCCATCACCACCACCAGGAGCATATGGATACCCCCCACAAGATTATCCTCCGGTTGCGTATCCGCCGACTGGATGGATACCCTAGTCCATATGCACCACCACATCAAGGTATGTATGCAAGGGGCCTTTTGGTAGTAGATTGGTTCTTTCGGGTTTAGCAAGATTCAAAATCACTCGAATTGATCGTCGACTATAATTGATACAATAAATTAATTAATTCTACACGGTTTGGAACCAACTCCCTTTCAGCCCTATGATAATTGGCTTGAGGTGGATGGTCTGTTGAGTTTTAATTCAAACTATTTCTTTGCTTATTGTAATGCATAGATGTATGCATTTAGTCCCACATTGCTAAGCAAAGAAAGGTTGGAAGGTCTTATATATGGAGCTCTTCCATCCTTGATTAGCAAAGTTAAGGGGACTTACACGCATGCGCGGGCCGAGCCCAAATCAGGTGGTTTCGGGGGGTTTGAGCCGGAAATCCATAAACTGGGCGCGACGCACGCGATCGTCGCGTGCAGGGGAGGGTGAAAATCCTCCGTTCGTGGGCCTCACGCTTGCAGGCGATCTGGTTTGTTTTTGCCAGTCTTTGGTTCCCTGGCAAGGTTTGGTTCTATCCCGCGCGAGAGGAAGCGACGCACCTGCGTGTTAGGAAGCGGAAGCAAAGAAGCGACGCACCCGCGCGTCAGAAAGCGGAAGCGACGCACGCTTTGCTTCGTTCACTGCTTCAGAGTGTATAAATACACTGCCTCTGTTCCTAGTTAAACACACACTCAAGCTTTCTACTTTCTCTTCTTCTCTTCCGAGTTTTCCCTTGTTTTGAGGCTTGGTTCCGCGATCTGAGGTTGAGTCCGAGTGTGACGTTCATCTTGGAGTGCACCTACGGACGACGCGAGTGGTTGTCGGGTCTTGGGAGAATTTTGCCAGAGAGCCTCTGCACTATGGGCATCAATAAATTCTCTAAAGACAGTCGACACGCCGACGCTTCAACCGGAGATACATTTTCTCGACCTCTCTTTTATTTACCTGTTTACTGCATGCTTGCTGTTTTGGTGCAATTTTACTACTGTTAGTGCTCTCCTTTCAACAACAATTTTAGAGAATTTATTGTAAGCATCAATAGACATGATGAATGATAGGGTAACGGAGTCTGATGAGGCTAGCGCTAGACCCAAAAGATTTTTCGGACAAAACTTCAGACGTTGGCAACAATGGATGAAATTTTGGCTTACTACACTAGGGCTATTCTCCGTTATAGAAACAGATCCTCCTTCACCTGATGAAGAGGAACCTGCCTATAGTGCTGCCTTACAGAGGTTTAAGCAAAGGGATTACCTCTGCCATGGGAGGATCCTGTCTGCCCTCTCAGATGCACTATTTGATGTATACTGCTCAACATCTTCGGCTAAAGAGATGTGAAAATCTTTGGATAAAAAATACAACTCTGAAGATTCTGGTTTAGAAAAGTATACTGTAGCAAAATTCCTAAACTTCAAAATGGTAGAAGGCAAATCTGTGGTTGAGCAGACACATGAATTCCAAGTTCAAATTCATAGTCTTGCTGAGGGAGATAAGTCATTACCTGAAAAATTTCAGGTCTTATCTATCATCAAAAAATTGCCTCCGAGTTGGGAAGATTTTGGCATGACTCTTAAACATAGGAGAGGTAAAATCTCTCTAGAAGATTTGATGATTGCCTTAAATATTGAAGAAGAACATCGGAAGCAACATAAAGATGATGATAAAAGAATACCTATGGATTTTATTCCAAAGGCAAACGTAGTAGTCTCATCTGACAAGAAAAAATTCAAAAATCAGAAAATGAAGAACAAGATGAAACCCAAACCAAAGATTCAAAAGAAAAATGAAACCAAGCCGTGCTGGGCATGTGGACAAGTTGGACATTATGCCAAATTCTGCCCTAAGAAGAAAAACCAGAGCAATATGTCCAACACCAAGGCACAAGCAAATGTTGTGACTGCTAGTGACGACACCAGCAATAGGTTTGTTACCTTCAAACCTGAACTAAACTTGATCTATCAACCCAATGAATGGTTAGTTGATACAGGTGCTAATGTGCATTGTTGTGCTGATCGCTCTGCCTTCCTTACTTATCAGGTAATTGAAGGCACTTCCGTGACCATGGGGAACCATTCTGCAGCCAGGGTGTTTGGGATAGGACAAGTTGACCTGAGGTTCACTTCTGGAAAAGTTCTGTCACTGCATGAGGTGCATCATGTTCTAGCGGTCCGTCGGAATTTGATTAGCGGGTCAAAATTAGTCCGCGCTGGTTATGAGTTGAACTTTAAATGTAATAAAGTTGTAATATTACATTTAGAAACCTTTATTGGAAAAGGTTACCTTAATGAAGGTTTATTTAAACTCAATGTAGAAAATGCTACCTTAAATAAATCTACTGATATTGGTTGTTCATATAACATTGAGTCTTATGATATATGGCATGACAGATTAAGACATGTCAATTTTAATACTGTAAAAAGAATAATGAATCTAGACATGATCCTAAGCATGCTATAAATAATAAGAAAAAATGTGAAGTTTGTGTGCAATATAAACAAACCCGAAAATCATTTAAATCAGTTGATAGAAATTCTGATATTTTAGAATTGATTCATACTGACTGTTGTGAGTTTAACGGTGTAATAACGAGAGACCATAAAAGGTATTTCATTACCTTCATTGATGATTACTCTCGTTATTGTTATGTTTATTTGCTGAAAACTAAGGATGAAGCTTTAGATAAATTTATGGTTTTTAAATCTGAAGCTGAGAATCAAACAAATAAAACTATTAAGAGGTTAAGGTCTGATAGGGGTGGAGAGTTTACCTCAGACCTATTTCAAAAATTTTATCAAGATACAGGTATAATTCACGAGGTAACTGCTCTATATAGTCCTCAATCCAACGGTATAGTAGAACGAAAAAATCAAACCCTTAAAGATATGATTAATTCCATGTTAGGCAGTTCTGGGTTACCCAACTTCATGTGGGGGGAGGCTCTATACACTGGAAAGAGACCATTAAAAGTGAAATGGACTCTATTATCTCTAATGCCACTTGGGAGTTGGTAGATTTACCTCCTGGGTGTACCACTATAGGATGTAAATGGGTGTTTAAGAAAAAACTAAAACCTGATGGGTTAGTAGATAATTCAAAGCCCACCTAATTGCTAAAGGATTCAAACAGAAAGAAGGGATTGATTATTTTGACACATATTCTCCTGTTACCAGAATTACTACAATCCGAGTGTTAATAGCATTGGCATCCATATATCATCTTGAGGTCCATCAAATGGATGTCAAAACGGCATTCCTAAATGGAGATCTTGAAGAAGAGATATATATGGATCAGCCTGAGGGACATGTAGTTTCTGGAAATGAGAATAAAGTCTGTAGGTTAGTCAAAACTCTTTATGGTTTGAAGCAAGCCCCAAAGCAGTGGCACGAAAAATTTGATAGAGCTATGCTATCGTTTGACTTTGAAATGAATGACTCTGATAAATGTGTGTATGCTAAAATGAAAGGTGATAATTGTATTATCTTATGTTTATATGTAGATGATATTCTACTTTTTGGTTCTAACCTTTCTATTATTAATGAGACCAAGGCCCTCTTATGTGGTAAGTTTGATATGAAGGATATGTGTTGTGCTAACATGATTTTAGGGCTGAAGTTGACTCATTCAACTGATGGAATAGCAATTTCTTAGTCACTCTATGTTGAGAGAGTATTAGTGTAACGCCCGCCCTCCCTGCTACCCTAAGGGACGGGGCTACGATACTCTACGTATAAATTTTTCTTTTTAAAACAGCGGAAGACTTAAAATGATTTTCATAGTTTTAATAAAACTTTTCTTTTAAATTTCTTTTGAACTATACTATCACATGGCATCAAAATCATAACATCAAATCTAGTGGAATCATAATGTCAAGCCACACATGTTTAGGTATCACAAGTCATAAAATACCAATGCATAGTTCTTTAAAGAAACTTTAAGCAGGTTCTTATTTATTTGGTTGCCTAGCCACTGCCACACACATCTTCATTGCCCCTCCTGCTGCTCCTCTAACTCATCCAGCTTTTTCCTTTATCTGTGGTACAAGGAAAGTAAGCTATGAGCACTCATGGCTCAGTAAGTTCCTTTCCTACTCACTAAAACCAACAATCAGCACATAATCAAGAATGCATCAACAAGTCATAATCTCAAACTAATCATGGCATAACATAGCATTCTATTCAAACATATCATGCATCATAATATAATCACAACTAGTCATAGCATATCAAGCATCACCATGGTCGAAACATATACATAGTGCATTGCATAAAACATAGCTAGACATGGCATAACAAACAAGTATCATGGTATATCAAAGCATGGCCGAAACATGTATATCAAAGCATCATACTATGGCCGAAACATGTACATCAAGGCATCATCATATCCATGGCCGAAATTTATATATCAAGCATCAACAAATCCATGGCCGAAACATGTCTATAAGGTATAGCATGAACATAACATAATCATACCTTATCATGGCATATCATAATCAAGAGCATAACATGAAACATAGCATAATCATAAGGTGTATGCAATATGATTTTGGAAAACATGTATCCGAAAAACATGTGTATGTCTCATGATCTTTAAAACCATTTTCTTTTACATATATACTTGAAAATAATCTCAACATAAGGGGGATCCCGGCTATGTACCACTTACATATTGCGCGCAACCTTGTAGGTCCAAGGTAGCAAGTCTTGAACCCTACGAGGCAAACATACTAGGCCCTTAGTCCTAGGGGCACTTAGGAGCCCATCCCTAACGAGGTCCTTAGTCCCCGGGGCGCTTATGGAGCCCACCCTTGGTACAAGCCACTCACATATAAAGTAAAGTATATGTCATACATATCATGTATCATAAAAGCATGCATCTCTTAGGCACACATCATATCATAAAAGTATGCATCACTTAGGCATACATCATGTCATAAAAGTATGCATCACTTAGGCATACATCATATCATAAAGGTATGCATCACTTAGGCATACATCATGTCATAAAGGTATGCATCACTTAGGCATACATCATATCATAAAGGTATGCATCACTTAGGCATACATCATATCATAACAATATGCATCACTTAGACATAGATCATAAAAACATGCATATCTTAAGCATAAAGCATATCATTAAGCATGCATGATTTAACCACATAGCATATCATGAAAGCATGCATATTTTAAGCACTAAACATAGCATCAAAGCATGCATAATTTAACCTCATATCATAACATAAGCATGCATATTTTAAGCACAAAGCATATCATATCATAAAAGCATGCATATCATATCATAAGTCATAAATCACAAGCATACATATTAAGCATAAGGGTGTATCTTGTGATTATCCTATCATAGGAAACATGGTATCATATTTATCTTGGTTTTAAGCTTCCTAAACCCTTGTGGCCGAAACCCTTTAGAGCTCAATTTAGGTTAAACACAACATCCAAGCATGTGGCACCTAAATTATCATCATAACATTTTCATAGGAAGCATTATAAACATGATTAACTTAGTTTCTAAGTTCCTCAAGTCCCTAATTTCATATGGCCGAAACCTTAAGGTGTGAAACAAGGTTCCATATGACATAAAAGCATGGACAACTTTAAATCATATTTATAACATTTTTACCAAGGAACAAGGTAAACACATTTGACACATTTGAATTAGTTCCTAAGTTCTTTAAGCCCTTAACATATGTCATGGTCAAAATTTAACAAATTCTCATTAGGGCTACAAACAAGCATACAAGTATGTGAACTTGGACTAATATTATGTATAAATTCATACAAGGCATCATCCAATAGTTATGGCTGAAACATACCCTAGCATCATTTTAGGTCATAAAACAACATATAGCAATTGAACCTTGGCTTTCTACTTATCATATTTCATGTAGAGTGACATGAGCATAATTAATTTAAGTCCTAGGGTTTCTAGGGCATCTAAACCTTCATGGCCGAGACTCACAATGGTCCATTTAGGTCATGGAAAAATCATACAAGCATGTGACACAATCAATAGGTTATCATATTTTCATAAGAAGCATTTTAACACCTTTGGTTTAAATTCTAGAGCCTCTAGGTCATTTAAATCCTACTTGGCAGAAACTCATCAGTGTTTAAACTTGCTTCAAGTAACATAAAAACATATGAAGTCATACAAGTTTCATAGCATGTGTAAAGACAAGCATAATGAGCATACATATGAATTGTGTCTTAGGCTTTCTAGGTTTCTTTTTCTCTTTTTCTTTTATTTTTTTCTCATGGCCAAAACCTGCCATTCTTTAGCTAGGTTTTTAAGTGGCCTAAGGCATGGAAAACCTATGTAAGTTTCATGGTAAAATTTACTAAGAAACATATATATAAATTTGGTTCATGAACAAACTTGGACTCTTGTGATCATACATGTCATATGTCATATAACTAATTTTTCTACATCCTAATTAAGCATGAGGGCATTAGACAACTTTCATATCTAAACATCACAGAGGTCTTGAGCATATTAAAATTTTGTTTAAGCTTTTCTAAGCTATCCATCTCATCATGGCCGAAAACCCTAAGAAAGAGTTCATGAAGTTCTAGCCATATTCAAACATACAAATCTTTTAAGATCTTTGTATTCTATCACATGAGCATGTTTATTTAAATTTAAGGGTCTTCCTAACCCTAAACCCTTTCTTGGCCGAAACATATGAGTGGGTTTTCTTTTAGTTTCAAATATCTTCTAAGCAAGAAAACTAATACATGATCCTTAATATTTCATAGGGAGAACCTTGTACTAGTTGGGTAAAACAATAAATTTCCCTAGCCTTTTAAAAATATTTTTGGCCGAAATTCTAGGGTTAAGTACTCCTCTGATCAAGCATCATATAGGTATAAAAGCATGAAGAAGAACCCTTTTCCATGGCATAGAAAATCTATCATGTAGTGAAGACTAGTTAAACATCACTAGATTTTTGAAAGCTCTTTTTAGCCGAATTTTCTCAAACTTGTTTCTAGGTTTTAAAATCCTCATAAAATCCGAAAAAACACATAAAAGCCTTGTACCACAGGTGAGGGGAAGCTTACATCCTTTTTCGCTTGTGGATCTAAGGTATGGTGAAGAAGAAGTAGCCTCTTCTTCTAGTTCCTTTCCCTTGATTCCTTTGCTAAGTCCTCCTTGTATCTTAGGCTTTTCTTAGGGAAAAATTTGGCTTTGGGGCTGAAGGTGGAGGAGAGGGGACTGTGGTTTCGGTGAGGGAGAGGATGAGTGAGAGAAAATGAGAGAAAAATAGCTTTCTCTTTTCTTGCTCCCTTTTATGTTAAGGGGGAAGAGGTAGCAAACTTAGTTTTTGCTTTCCTTCTCCCTTAGCCCTTTTTCTCTATTTTATTTTTATTTTTATTTTGTTTATTTATCCTCATCATTCATGGTGAAATAAGGGGGAATGAATCCCCTTAACTCCTCTTTAAGATTTCGGCAACATCAAAGAGGAAGAGGGAGAGAAAGGGAGGAAGGCAAGTTGCCTTTCTCTTGCTCTTTTCTTGTTTTCTTTTGGCTATCTTTTATTCTCACCTTTATCATGAGTTTCCCTCCTTTGCTATCAATATCTTCTCTCTATCCCAATTGGTTTCTACTAATTAATTCTATGAATTGTAATATAAGAGGTTCAAGGTTCAATCCTTGACCATCACTTCTTTTTATTTCATTTTATTTCTTTTTACTTCAACTCACTTCTTATTATTTTTCTAAGGCAAATTCATCATTCTCATATTTATTCTTAAAAGCTTAGTGGCTGTTACACTCCAAAAGTTAGTTCCCTCGAACTTTATTATCAGGTGACACTGAACTTTCGGCTGAGTGCATCAGCCACTTTGTTCGCCCTTCCTGGGTGATAAAGGATCTCGCAGTCATAATCTTTAACTAATTCGAGCCATCGGCGTTGCCTCATATTCAGGTCTTTCTGCGTGAAGAAATATTTCAGACTATGATGGTCGGTATAAATCTTACACTGAGCTCCATATAGATAATGTCTCCATATTTTTAGAGCGAAGACCACGGCTGCTAGTTCTAAGTCGTGAATAGGATAATTCTTCTCATGTTCTTTAAGTTGTCTAGAAGCGTAGGCAATGACTTTGCCATCTTGCATAAGTACAACTCCAAGTCCTGTGATGGAAGCATCGCTGTACATATCGAAGCCTCTGTTGGTTTCCGGAAGAGTAAGAATTGGAGCACTGGTCAGTCTCCTTTTTAATTCCGTGAAAATCTTCTCGCAAGCTTCTGTCCATTCATACTTTGTATTTTTCTTGGTGAGGGTTGTCATAGGAGCTGCGATTTTGGAGAAATTCTCTACGAATTTCCTGTAATAACCTGCTAGTCCGAGAAAACTCCTGGCTTCGCTGGCATTCTTTGGTTGGTTCCAGTTATTTACAGCTTCAATTTTACTTGGATCCACCATAACTCCATCTTTGGAGATGACATGACCTAGAAATATTACCCGGTCAAGCCAAAACTCGCATTTGGAGAATTTTGCATATAGTTGTTTCTCTTGAAGGATCTGTAGTACAGTATTCAGGTGTTCTGCATGTTCTTATGGAGTTCTCGAGTAGATAAGTATATCATCAATGAAGACGATCACAAATTTATCAAGATATGTCGTAAATACCCGATTCATTAGGTCCATAAATACTGCAGGAGCGTTGGTTACTCCGAAAGGCATAACTATGAACTCATAGTGTCCATATCGGGTTCGAAATGCTATTTTTGGTATATCATCTAGTTTCACTTTCACTTGATGATATCCGGATCGTAGATCTATCTTTGAGAAAACAGTCACACCCTTCAGTTGATCGAACAGATCATCGATCCGCGGGAGTGGGTACCGATTTTTTATCGTCACATTATTCAGCGCTCGGTAGTCTATACACATTCGCATAGACCCATCCTTCTTCTTTACGAATAGCACTGGAGCTCCCCATGGAGAGTGACTAGGACGAATAAGTCCCTTGCCGAGTAATTCGGATAACTGTTCCTGAAGCTCCTTTAATTCAGCCAGAGCCATACGATAAGGTGCTTTCGAGATCGGCTGAGTACCAGGAATCAATTCGATTCCGAATTCTATCTCCCTGTCAGGGGCCAACCCTGGTAGTTCATCAGGAAATACCTTTGGATAGTTGCATACTACTCAGACGTCTTCTAACTTCGGGTCTTTGACTTGATTGGTATCAACCACGTGTGCTAGAAACCCCATACATCCTTTATCTAACATCTTTTGTGCTTTAATAGATGACAATAGCTTCTCCGTTCCTTTTGACTCTCCGTAAAATTCAAACTCTGGTTCATTTTCGGGTCGAAAAATCACTTTTCTTTTGTGGCACTCGATTGAAGCGTCGTACTTACTAAGGAAATTCATGCCCAAAATTATGTCATAATCCTGCATATCAAGTACTATCAGATTGCAGTAGAGTTCTCTGTTTGCGATCCGAATAAGTACTGCTTGCAGCATATAGTCCGATGGCATAATCTCCCCGGATGGTAAGGTTGTTAAGAACGTGTCCTCTAGAGTTCGGAGTGGTATATCTAGCTTCTTCATAAAAGGTGTTGAGACGAACGAGTGTGTTGCCCCGGTATCAAATAATACTACAGCATACTGATTGTAAATAAGTAGCTGACCTGTGACAACAGTAGAAGCATTCGCCACGTCTTCCTTGGTAAGAGAGTAGACTCTAGCATTGGTCATAGTGGGAGGGGCCTCTAATCTTCCTTGGCTGATCGAAGTCCCTTCTATGGCAGCTTGCATCTGGTGAAGCTGTGCAGGGGCACTCATGTTCTGGAAGTTCTGCGGAGGTGGTGCTTGAAGCCGAGTAGGGCAATCTCTTATTAAATGACCTTCCTTTCCGCAATTGTAGCACTTTCTGGTGCTCAGGCGACATACTCCAGAATGCATCTTCCCACATGTGGCACACTGAGGGTATTTGGTCTGCTTATTGGCTGGACCACCTTTTGTTTTATTCCACTGTTTCCTCTTTCCACTTGAGTTTCCTTTCCAGTCAGTTCTGGTACTGTGCGATTTTTGTCCTCCGGTCAGTGCTTGGTTTTTGCCCTTATTCATTGCTTCCTGATAGTGCTCGGTAATCAGGGCGCTGCTGACTAGCTCCTCTGCAGTCTGCGGTCTATTAACTCCGCCGACTACGTTCAGAGCTATCTCGGGTCGGAGCATCTTTAACATCAACCGGACCCTTTCTTTTTCGGTTCAGACCAGTTCTAGGCACAGTCGGGCTAGGCGATTGAACCTCTTAACGGCTTCATTAACTGACAGATCACATTGCCGGAACTCAGTGAACTCGTCATAATGCTTGTTGGTCACTCGCATATGGAAGAATTCCTCTAAGAACTCTGTCTCAAAATCTGTCCACTGCATTTGGTTGATTTGTCTTTTCGCCTTTACTCTGTCCCACCACATCCGGGCATCTCCGGTAAGACAGAACGACGCGCATTTGACCTTCTCGTGTTCAGGCCAATCCAATAATTCCATTATGTTCTCCACGGTTTTGAGCCAGGCTTGCGCATCCCATGGTTCACAGTTTCCCGAGAATGCTTCCGGCTTAAGCCTTTGCCACTGAATCAGATAGGCCTCTTGTCGGACCATCGGAGTAGGGGCTGTCGGGGGCACTGGTGCAGCTGTAGGTACAACAGGTAGTGGATTCTGGTTTGCCTTGCTGACCCATCAAGGTAGTGATCAGCTGCTGTTGCTCTGCGATCTGATGCTGGAGGTCTGCGACTACCTGTGTCAGATCTGGTGGAGTCACTGTTCCTCCGGTTCGGGCATTGTGTGTCCTAACCATGTTGATCTAAATACGGACAAACAGACTAGTGTAAGTGGTTATCGTTTTTAGCCAATCTAACCTATTGTTTTTGTTTCTATCTATTTGTTCTGGTATTATTCCTAACATACCAATATGTAATCCTAATCTAAATTATAACTAAAAGCATAGAATAAAGCATCAAACATAAGCAAGTAAAACATTAAATTAAAGCATAAACAACATAAGGAAAAATAAAGAATATAATGACAACAATGTAACATAAAGAAATAAAGCATAAGCAATGTAGTAAAGAAATAAAGCATGGGCAATATAACATGAAACTAAACATACGCATGTAACAAGAAAATTAAACATAAGCATATAACAAGTAAATTAAGCATAAACATTCTTACTTGGAGCGGCAGGTAAGAGGCTTGATGTGTGTGTAGTGAGCTGACAATAAACTTTGGCTCTGATACCAACCTGTAACGCCCGCCCTCCCTGCTACCCTAAGGGACGGGGCTACGATACTCTACGTATAAATTTTTCTTTTTAAAACAGCAGAAGACTTAAAATGATTTTCATAGTTTTAATAAAACTTTTCTTTTAAATTTCTTTTGAACTATACTATCACATGGCATCAAAATCATAACATCAAATCTAGTGGAATCATAATGTCAAGCCACACATGTTTAGGTATCACAAGTCATAAAATACCAATGCATAGTTCTTTAAAGAAACTTTAAGCAGGTTCTTATTTATTTGGTTGCCTAGCCACTGCCACACACATCTTCATTGCCCCTCCTGCTGCTCCTCTAACTCATCCAGCTTTTTCCTTTATCTGTGGTACAAGGAAAGTAAGCTATGAGCACTCATGGCTCAGTAAGTTCCTTTCCTACTCACTAAAACCAACAATCAGCACATAATCAAGAATGCATCAACAAGTCATAATCTCAAACTAATCATGGCATAACATAGCATTCTATTCAAACATATCATGCATCATAATATAATCACAACTAGTCATAGCATATCAAGCATCACCATGGCCGAAACATATACATAGTGCATTGCATAAAACATAGCTAGACATGGCATAACAAACAAGTATCATGGTATATCAAAGCATGGCCGAAACATGTATATCAAAGCATCATACTATGGCCGAAACATGTACATCAAGGCATCATCATATCCATGGCTGAAATTTATATATCAAGCATCAACAAATCCATGGCCGAAACATGTCTATAAGGTATAGCATGAATATAACATAATCATACCTTATCATGGCATATCATAATCAAGAGCATAACATGAAACATAGCATAATCATAAGGTGTATGCAATATGATTTTGGAAAACATGTATCCGAAAAACATGTGTATGTCTCATGATCTTTAAAACCATTTTCTTTTACATATTGATCCTGTCCGAACCAGGAGTCAACGAACGCTGGGGACGTGGCGCTCCCTGCTGGACCCTCGAGCGCTCCAGCGAACCTGCAACAAAACCGAGCCGGGGGGTGTCCCGGCGACGGCCCTCCGACGCTCAAGTCAGGCGAGGAATGGATGAAGGAGGTGGCTGCAGAATGAAGACTCGCGTACCTCCAGTGAAGAAATGGAGACCTTATATAGACCTCTCCAAGAAGCCTGGGCGCGCCAATCGAAGCAATCTCCTGCTTTCGACCATGCCCAGGTATGGGTCTGTCAGAAGGGCATACATGAGGTCATACTGCTACTGTATCAACCTCTCCATGATGTGACGGCAAGATCTTCTATCATGAAATCCTGTGTACGGCATAATCATTAGACATGCCTCTGCTGACATCCCATATCTCGAGCCGAACGAATAGGTCGCTCGGCTAACCTTTGTATCCTTGCCCTAATCCTGGCCGAACGCACCACCCGCTCGGCCCCTCGGTTCCAGCCGGGCAGACGCCCCGCTCGGCCATTCAATCCTCCTGCCTTGGCGTCGGAAACCCAGGCCTGGCTGGGTTATCTTTGGTTCCGCTCGGACCTACTCAGCTGCTCGGCGCGGCCATTAACCGTTTAGTCAGCTCTCCATCTGTCCTCAAGCTGAGACCCTTCAGGAAGTGGATCCCCCATTCTTACCGCCGGATCACTTGCCTCCCCTTCAAGTCTAGTCGAAGGAGGCGGTGAGTCCGACTGACTGGACTATGTGTCCGAGCGGGCGGTCGTCGCCTTTTCGTCGCTTATAATATCCCTGGGGTCGTTCGGCCCTTCTGCCAAATTCAGCCGCTCGGCTCGCTCGGCTCTTCGTTTTGGTTGTCTTGTCGCTCAACGTGGATGTTTGCTTGTCTAAATCTTCTCGAAAATCATGCAAATCCTCTTCATTAAACCGAAGCATGCGCGGTATGGGCGCCTTAATTGCGCTCTGTCACCCCATTTACCTCCGGATGGAGGTAAATTATCCGAGCCAAAATGCTCGACGAAGCAGACCCTGAGCCGTTCGGCTAGGAGTACATTCTCCAAGCTGGGTGAAAGGGGCATATGGATTATCCGAGCCAAGCACCCGAATAGTGAAGGCCTCCCATCCGATTGGATTCGCAAGCAAATGACCCATGTCGTTCGGTCGGGCACAAAGACTGTTCAAGCGCGAGATAAGTTATGAAGGCCAAGGTCGCTCGACCTGGTAAGGAGTTAGCCTTGAAGGCCGACGAGCACCGTCGTTAAAGATCGAGAGCCGCGCCGATCGGCTATAAACATCCGCGCCGACGAGCACCGTCGTTAAAGATCGAGAGCCGCGCCGATCGGCTATAAACATCCGCGCCGACGAGCACCGTCGTTACATATCGAGAGCCGCGCCGATCGGCTATAAACATCCGCGCCGACGAGCACCGTCGTTAAAGATCGAGAGCCGCGCCGATCGGCTATAAACATCCGCGCCGACGAGCACCGTCGTTAAAGATCGAGAGCCGCGCCGATCGGCTATAAACATCCGCGCCGACGAGCACCGTCGTTAAAGATCGAGAGCCGCGCCGATCGGCTATAAACATCCGCGCCGACGAGCACCGTCGTTAAAGATCGAGCGCCGCGCCGATCGGCTATAAACATCCGCGCCGACGAGCACCGTCGTTAAAGATCGAGAGCCGCGCCGATCGGCTATAAACATCCGCGCCGACGAGCACCGTCGTTAAAGATCGAGAGCCGCGCCGATCATGATCGTTCGCAAGTACCAGACTTATTAAGGCCGATCGGGCGTCGGTTTGCCAACACTTCGCATTCACTGAAGGTAAATAGCATAGCCAAGCGCTAAACGATTTTGAGGAAACAAGTCAATTGATTAACCCGATCGGTCGTTTAGTAAGAAACAAGGGGAGTCCAACTGATTCTACGAATAAGCAACCACACACTAAAAGGAGACAATGAAGGGCAAACAAAAAATACTAGCAAAGGAACATAGGGAGGCCGAACGGCACGTACAAAAAAATTTTTTGCATCCGCTGAGCGGATGAAATACAGAAAGCACTCGAAAGAACTCGCCTCACTCCGGGTCTTCAAAATTAAAAAAGGCATCCGGGATATCATCAATCATGGCCGCCAGGTCGGAGGAGGGAATATGCATTCCCGTAGGAAGGTGGCCACCCTTCTTCAAATACGCCACGGTGACCTTGACCGCCTCGGCGAAAGTTGATGAGACGTTGTCGCCGAATTTTGCGCCGAACCGTTCCGAGCGGAGATATTCTTGGCGCGCTGCTGCTAAGCGACTCGGCTCTCCATCCTTATATTTTTTAAGTACCGCCCGGGAGGCAGTTAAGGAATCTTGGACTGCCTTCAAGTCCATCTCAGCTTTTGTGCGTTCAGCCGAACGGACCTCCCGCTCGGCGTTCAGCTGTGCCTCCAGATCCTTGGATCGCTGATCTAGCGCACGGACATCTACTTTCATCTTGTCCAGATCAGCTATCGCTCGCTTCTTCCGGGCAGTAGCGCGTTTGGCATCCGCTTCGCGCTTCTTGATTTGGCCCTCTAGCCGAGCCACCTCTGTAGACAGGTCGGCGGCCTTCTTCTGTTCGGCCTCGAGGGTTTGTTTCTCCCGCTCGGCCGATGGACCCCCCGACACTTGGAGTTTCTCCAGTAGATCCTCCAGCTCGGCTAGCCGATGGCTAGTGGCGATTTGCTCAGCCCAGCGCTGTAAGGAAAATAATAAAATCAGGATAGAATCAAACAATAGCATGGCACAGGCAGAAAGATGAATTTACCTGAGTGGCCTGCTGCATGTTGTTATCGCCGAGCTGCTTAGGCGTCATGAGGGCCACTTGAATCTGGGCATCCTCGAAGAGCTTGGCGAGCGGACCCGTCAGGGTTATTTCATGTACGGGGCTTGATGGCCGATCGGCGGACAGCAAATATTCCTCCGATGGAAATCGGAGGGTAGTCTTGATGGTAGGGTGGCCGGCCGGCACTTCTTCAGTCGCACTCGCCTTGCCCGAGGACTCCCCTATGGTAGAGGTTTCGCCCAACCGTCGTAAGCGATGGCGAGTTCGTGGAGGGGAACCAGAGGGCTGTGCGGTGGGCGAGGCCGCTGGAGTCCCGATATGCGACGGTGTGCGATCTGGCGAAGCTACCCCGATCGGCACCTGTTGTCCGCCCTCTTGGGTCGGCGGAAGGCTGGAGTCTCTTTGACGTTTTCGCCGAACTTCCAGTGGGGGATCCCCGACCTGGGGGACCCCCAGCTCGACTGGGGCAGAGGAAACAGGGTCTGCCGGAGCGGACTGCGTCCCCCCCTCTCCTGTAGCTGTCGGGCGGCTGGGGATAAGACCCCGCTCGGCGAGCTCTCTTTTGGTGGCCGCTTCAATTTCCACGGCCTTCAACTTCAGATGAGCGGTAGCTTTGGAGCGCCACATGACTTCAGCTGCAATAGAAGAAATTAAAATCAGTTAGACAAAAAAAGGCGAGGAGAGTAAAAAGTCCTTACTCATGCGGTAGGGGAGATTGGCCCGAACGGGAGATAATCCGAAAATATACAACACCCCCTTGAGAAGCAACTGGTCGATCTTGTACCGCTGACCGGACAACCAGTTCGCCGCATGAAGGTATGCCGGGTTGCTTCTGAATTTGCCGAGCTCCGGCTGGGTCGGCACGGCGGTTTGCCATTTGGTTCGAAATGCTGGCCGCTCGGGAAGTCGGATGTAGAAGAAAAATTCCTTCCAGTGCTTGTTGGAGGTCGGCATATTATCAAAAAATTTAAAGCCTATTCTACTCTGGAAAATGAAAGTGCCCAACTCGGATTGTTTGGGGTAGAAGAAGAAGTGGAATATCTTGGGGTCAAGGGGGATACTATGCAGCTTAAAGAGGACAACCACCCCGCTCAGCAACCTAAAGGAGTTCGGCACAAGTTGGCCGAGCGGGATGCGGAAATAATTACAAACCTCCAAAATGAATGGATGGGTAGGAAATCTAAGGCCGCCCTGGAATTGGTCTAAAAAGAAACAAACGGTGCCGATCGGCGGGTTATGAGGTCGGTCGGACGGGTCGGCTATAATTATTTCATGGTCATCAGGGATCCCATACGTCCGAACCAGACGCCGAGCGCCCTCTTCATCAAACCGACTCTCCATGGTCATATACCAAGGGCCATGAACAGCAAGAGCGGGCTCAGAGGAGCTTGCCATCTCGGAGAAGCAATAAGATAGCAAGAAACAAGAGGAACGGGAACGAAAGAGGCAAAACGAGTTGGGAAGACCTTGTAAACAAAGGGAGAAGACTCACTGAGAAAGAAACGGGCGGAAAGGATCACCGGTAGGATGGTAGCCGCCGAAAAACAGGAACTGGATCGTCGGAGGTCGCAGCGGAAGAAGAGGCGGAAGGACAACGCACAAGCGAGCATGCGGCGAAGGAAGTAGGCAGAGGCTTTATACGGCTGAGGCTGGTCGGCCTCCGCCGTCGGATGCAGGTCACAAGAGACGAGGTCATCATCTAACCGTCCATTTCAAAGTAACCGGCGTCTCATCGTACGGATCATCACCGCCACGCAAGAAGAGCCACGTGGCGCTCTGCCACCAGGCGCAATTAAGGCGCCCATACCGCGCATGCTTCGGTTTAATGAAGAGGATTTGCGTGATTTTCGAGAAGATTTAGACAAGCAAACATCCACGTTGAGCGACAAGACAACCAAAACGAAGAGCTGAGCGAGCCGAGCGGCTAACCTTTGTATCCTCGCCCTAATCCTGGCCGAACGGACCACCCGCTCGGCCCCTCGGTTCCAGCCGGGCAGACGCCCCGCTCGGCCATTCAATCCTCCTGCCTTGGCTTCGGAAACCCAGGCCTGGCTGGGTTATCTTTGGTTCCGCTCGGACCTACTCAGCTGCTCGGCGCGGCCATTAACCGTTTAGTCAACTCTCCATCTGTCCTCAAGCTGAGACCCTTCAGGAAGTGGATCCCCCATTCTTACCGCCGGATCACATATATACTTGAAAATAATCTCAACATAAGGGGGATCCCGGCTATGTACCACTTACATATTGCGCGCAACCTTGTAGGTCCAAGGTAGCAAGTCTTGAACCCTACGAGGCAAACATACTAGGCCCTTAGTCCTAGGGGCACTTAGGAGCTCATCCCTAACGAGGTCCTTAGTCCCCGGGGCGCTTATGGAGCCCACCCTTGGTACAAGCCACTCACATATAAAGTAAAGTACATGTCATACATATCATGTATCATAAAAGCATGCATCTCTTAGGCACACATCATATCATAAAAGTATGCATCACTTAGGCATACATCATGTCATAAAAGTATGCATCACTTAGGCATACATCATATCATAAAGGTATGCATCACTTAGGCATACATCATGTCATAAAGGTATGCATCACTTAGGCATACATCATATCATAAAGGTATGCATCACTTAGGCATACATCATGTCATAACAATATGCATCACTTAGGCATAGATCATAAAAACATGCATATCTTAAGCATAAAGCATATCATCAAGCATGCATGATTTAACCACATAGCATATCATGAAAGCATGCATATTTTAAGCACTAAAAATAGCATCAAAGCATGCATAATTTAACCTCATATCATAACATAAGCATGCATATTTTAAGCACAAAGCATATCATATCATAAAAGCATGCATATCATATCATAAGTCATAAATCACAAGCATACATATTAAGCATAAGGGTGTATCTTGTGATTATCCTATCATAGGAAACATGGTATCATATTTATCTTGGTTTTAAGCTTCCTAAACCCTTGTGGCCGAAACCCTTTAGAGCTCAATTTAGGTTAAACACAACATCCAAGCATGTGGCACCTAAATTATCATCATAACATTTTCATAGGAAGCATTATAAACATGATTAACTTAGTTTCTAAGTTCCTCAAGTCCCTAATTTCATATGGCCGAAACCTTAAGGTGTGAAACAAGGTTCCATATGACATAAAAGCATGGACAACTTTAAATCATATTTATAACATTTTTACCAAGGAACAAGGTAAACACATTTGACACATTTGAATTAGTTCCTAAGTTCTTTAAGCCCTTAACATATGTCATGGTCAAAATTTAACAAATTCTCATTAGGGCTACAAACAAGCATACAAGTATGTGAACTTGGACTAATATTATGTATAAATTCATACAAGGCATCATCCAATAGTTATGGCCGAAACATACCCTAGCATCATTTTAGATCATAAAACAACATATAGCAATTGAACCTTGGCTTTCTACTTATCATATTTCATGTAGAGTGACATGAGCATAATTAATTTAAGTCCTAGGGTTTCTAGGGCATCTAAACCTTCATGGCCGAGACTCACAATGGTCCATTTAGGTCATGGAAAAATCATACAAGCATGTGACACAATCAATAGGTTATCATATTTTCATAAGAAGCATTTTAACACCTTTGGTTTAAATTCTAGAGCCTCTAGGTCATTTAAATCCTACTTGGCAGAAACTCATCAGTGTTTAAACTTGCTTCAAGTAACATAAAAACATATGAAGTCATACAAGTTTCATAGCATGTGTAAAGACAAGCATAATGAGCATACATATGAATTGTGTCTTAAGCTTTCTAGGTTTCTTTTTCTCTTTTTCTTTTATTTTTTTCTCATGGCCGAAACCTACCATTCTTTAGCTAGGTTTTTAAGTGACCTAAGGCATGGAAAACCTATGTAAGTTTCATGGTAAAATTTACTAAGAAACATATATATAAATTTGGTTCATGAACAAACTTGGACTCTTGTGATCATACATGTCATATGTCATATAACTAATTTTTCTACACCCTAATTAAGCATGAGGGCATTAGACAACTTTCATATCTAAACATCACAGAGGTCTTGAGCATATTAAAATTTTGTTTAAGCTTTTCTAAGCTATCCATCTCATCATGGCCGAAAACCCTAAGAAAGAGTTCATGAAGTTCTAGCCATATTCAAACATACAAATCTTTTAAGATCTTTGTATTCTATCACATGAGCATGTTTATTTAAATTTAAGGGTCTTCCTAACCCTAAACCCTTTCTTGGCCGAAACATATGAGTGGGTTTTCTTTTAGTTTCAAATATCTTCTAAGCAAGAAAACTAATACATGATCCTTAATATTTCATAGGGAGAACCTTGTACTAGTTGGGTAAAACAATAAATTTCCCTAACCTTTTAAAAATATTTTTGGCCGAAATTCTAGGGTTAAGTACTCCTCTGATCAAGCATCATATAGGTATAAAAGCATGAAGAAGAACCCTTTTCCATGGCATAGAAAATCTATCATGTAGTGAAGACTAGTTAAACATCACTAGATTTTTGAAAGCTCTTTTTAGCCGAATTTTCTCAAACTTGTTTCTAGGTTTTAAAATCCTCATAAAATCCGAAAAAACACATAAAAGCCTTGTACCACAGGTGAGGGGAAGCTTACATCCTTTTTCGCTTGTGGATCTAAGGTATGGTGAAGAAGAAGTAGCCTCTTCTTCTAGTTCCTTTCCCTTGATTCCTTTGCTAAGTCCTCCTTGTATCTTAGGCTTTTCTTAGGGAAAAATTTGGCTTTGGGGCTGAAGGTGGAGGAGAGGGGACTGTGGTTTCGGTGAGGGAGAGGATGAGTGAGAGAAAATGAGAGAAAAATAGCTTTCTCTTTTCTTGCTCCCTTTTATGTTAAGGGGGAAGAGGTAGCAAACTTAGTTTTTGCTTTCCTTCTCCCTTAGCCCTTTTTCTCTATTTTATTTTTATTTTTATTTTGTTTATTTATCCTCATCATTCATGGTGAAATAAGGGAGAATGAATCCCCTTAACTCCTCTTTAAGATTTCGGCAACATCAAAGAGGAAGAGGGAGAGAAAGGGAGGAAGGCAAGTTGCCTTTCTCTTGCTCTTTTCTTGTTTTCTTTTGGCTATCTTTTATTCTCACCTTTATCATGAGTTTCCCTCCTTTGCTATCAATATCTTCTCTCTATCCCAATTGGTTTCTACTAATTAATTCTATGAATTGTAATATAAGAGGTTCAAGGTTCAATCCTTGACCATCACTTCTTTTTATTTCATTTTATTTCTTTTTACTTCAACTCACTTCTTATTATTTTTCTAAGGCAAATTCATCATTCTCATATTTATTATTAAAAGCTTAGTGGGTGTTACAATTAGAGAAATATGGCTATAGCCAAGTTAAATTTGTCGCCACACCCTATGATCCTTCAAAAACTCTCCACAAGAATAAGAGTGGTGTGGCAGTATCTCAATTAAGATACTCACAAATAATAGGTAGTCTAATGTATTTAGCAAATTGTTCTAGACCTGATATTTCTTTTGCTATAACGAAATTGAGCAGATTTACCACCTGTCCGGACAGAACGCATTGGGATGCATTAGACAGAGTACTCAGATACCTAAAAGGCACTATATCCTTGGGCTTGTGGTATGGGAGATTCCCTGCAGTCCTGGAGGGATATAGTGATGCTAGTTGGATAGCTGACACTACCGAGTGTAAAGGCGTTACTGGTTATGTCTTTACACTTGGAGGCGGTGCAGTTGCTTGGAGGTCTGTTAAACAGACGATTATAACCCGTTCTACATCTGAGGCAGAATTGTGTACTTTGGATACCACAGTAACTGAAGTTGATTGGCTTAAGGGTCTTCTTTCTGAAATTCCCTTGATGATGAAGCCAATATCTTCTATTTCAGTACACTGTGATAATCAAACAACAATAGCTCAGATTAGAAGCTCCAAGTATAACCAGAAACAGAAGAGACATGTACGAATAAGATTAAAGTCTATTCGTGAGCTAGTGTCTCTTAGAGTGGTGTCATTGAACTTTGTAAGTTCAAAAGATAATATTGCTGATCCACTCACTAAAGGACTTGATTCTGAGAAAATCAAGAGATCCAGTAAGGAAATGGGACTGAGGCCTATCCTGGTTTCACCTATAGCAGCAACCCAACCTATCTTCTTGGAGATCCCAAGAAGTAGGTTCAATGTGGTATAAACAAGTTATAAAGGTGAACCGTAAGCATCAAATTGATTGAGATGTAATCTCATAGTCTCTTCCCTGGATAGATGCTTGACTGCTAGTAAGGATGAGCTTAGGAGCTCTTAATGAGTTCAAGGTCTTAATGACAGGATGCTCACAGTACATCCTTGGAGAACTCACCTATGCAAGTGAAACTGTGTGGCCGCAGTGTGGGGGGTCTAGGCAACTCTCCTTAGCACTTATGAAATAAAATTCGGTGGCATGGTCATAATGCACCAACCCAGAAGGATTCAACCGTCGCCCGTGATGAGTTATTACCAATTGATTTTCACATATAAAAGGTTTAAGATCAAGACTGAGTTTTCTTCAAACCTATGTGAATAAGATTGATGTACTTAGGTGAAAATTCAAACCGAAAGGTATTTTCACTAAAAGCTCATTGCAACCAAGCCTCAGAACATATCTTTGTTTTCGACCAAAATAATTTGAATTAGTGGGAGATTGTTGAGTTTTAATTCAAACTATTTCTTTGCTTATTGTAATGTATAGATGTATGCATTTAGTCCCACATTGCTAAGCAAAGAAAAGTTGGAAGGTCCTATATATGGAGTCCTTCCATCCTTGCTTAGTAAAGTTAAGGGGACCTACACGCATGCATGGGGCGAGCCCAAATCAGGTGGTTTCAGGGGGTTCGAGCCGGAAATCTATAAACCGGGCGTGACGCACGCGATCGTCACGCGCAGGAGGGTGCAAATCCCCCGCTCGTGGGCCTCACGCTTGCAGGCGACCTGGTTTGTTTTTGCCAGTCTTTGGTTCGCTGGCAAGGTTTGGTTCTATCCCGCGAAAGAGGAAGCGACGCACCCGCGCGTCAGAAAGCGGAAGCGACGCACGCTTTGCTTCGTTCACTGCTTCAGAGTGTATAAATACACTGCCTCTGTTCCTGGTTAAACACACACTCAAACTTTCTGCTTTCTCTTCTTCTCTTCCGAGTTTTCCCTTGTTCTGAGGCTTGGTTCCGCGATCTAAGGTTGAGTCCGAGTGCGACGTTCGTCTTGGAGTGCACCTACGGACGACGTGAGTGGTTGTCGGATCTTGGGAGAATTTTGTCGGAGAGCCTCTGCACCGTGGGCGGTAATAAATTCTCTAAAGATAGTCGGCATGCCGACGCTTCAACCGGAGATGTATTTTCTCGACCTCTCTTTTATTTACCTGTTTACTACATACTTATTGTTTTGATGTAATTTTACTACGGTTAGTGTTCTCCTTTCAACAACATGATCAACTACATGTACAACTAGAGTATCTGAAACAGGTGTTTCGATACATTGCCATTGTGAGGTTCGCTTAGATTTATCGACAGGGCACGGATCTCACACGGGGGCGATGTTAGCCGGTGGAGCTGCAGTAGCTGCTGCTGCTGCTTATGCAGTGCACCATATGGGTTCTCATGACAGTGGTTACCAAGGTAAGTTCAAGCACGACGGCAAAATGAAACATGGCAAGTTCAAGAAATGAAACTGATCCCATGTGCTTGGAGCGAGCTACAAGATCACCTCTCTACTTCGTGGTTTGATGAATAACATGAATACTGTTGTGTGAAACTCGATCGGTTGTTTTTTTTCCTACTTTCAACTTTTCAGTAACTCTGCTGTAACTCTTGGTTGATTGTTTACCGTGACTTTTCCCCCTTCATGTGTATTTCTGGTATTGCACTATTAATCTTTATCCAGTGAATTAAATGTCGAAAAGGGAGAAAAAAAGCCTTTTAATTTTAGTCGAGCAAAATGGTAGTCAGACGTCCAACAGGAAAATTAGCAAGGGAAGATGATCATAGAGGATCAAAGACTTACATGAGATGTAAAGTGTAAATGAGTAAAGAATGAGACACTTGACATTAGGGAAATCTAATGTTTGGTAGTACTGATGACACTACGATTGTTTGAAACTCGATTGAAAAATATCAATCGATTGCTGAACAATGCTAATCTATTGTTATCACTATTACAGTGAATAGAATATTTCTGAGTCGAGCTAGATCGATTGATGCAACAACAATCAATTGTAAACAATGACTCAAAATTAAATTGGTAAGAGTCATTCTCCCAGTGCAATAGTCAAATTTAATGGAACAATCGATTTTAGTGTCGATTTTTAAAGGTTTTGAAGGATAGTGCTGTTGTATTTTCAAACCTTATAAAACAATTCAAAGTAATTACAAAGTGACCAAAAGTAAGAAATATGTATAAATTATTGTTTACTTTGCATTTATTTTCTCTATTGTATTTGATTATATTTATTTATAAAGAACAAATTATAGAGATTTCTCTACCTCCCCGAACGCATTAAATAAACAAGACCAGGGGACACATGGCATAAACCAGGACCCTTTATTCTTCTCCTTCGTCATGATGCGTATATTGTTACTATCGTTCATGCTTCTCCGATCCATGAGTTATATACTCTCTCTTTTTGATTCACCATTACTATCTATCAATTAAACACTTTTAATTAGATAAATTAAAATTGATTAATAAAAATTCAAAAATTAAAATATATATTAATTGTATTATAATAATTTATCATTGATTATCAAATTTAATTAATATTTTTTTTATCAAATTTAACTTTATTTAGTTAATTAAAAATATTTATTAGATAAATATATTATTTTTTAACAAAATATAATTGAAAATTTTGTTATTGTTTTTTTCAAAATTTTACCGATATGACACGTCTTTTGATTTAGAAAATAACCTTTTAAAATACACCAAACTATTCTTATAAATTTTAATAATACAATTAAATATCTTTAATAATATTTTAAATAAAAAGCTATGTTTAAAAAATTAATATTTAATTTTAAAAAATTATTATGGTCCCAAACATTTTTTCACTTAAAGCCATTATTGAGACGATATTATTATTGAGACGATATTGAAGAAAATTGGTAAATTATCATTGAAATAAAAGGTGATATCCCTAAATTTAACATGATTTAGAACTTCCAATTCCTAGTCCACAATTTATTGTCCTAATGATAATTTATCTTAGTTTCCATAGGTTAGCGTAGTACAATATTTACTCCAATAAATTTAAAGTCTATTTCAATGGATGTAAAATACCTCTAACTTTCCTCATATAAAGTAGCATTGTGCTAGGATACAATATTCTCCATAATTTATTTACTTGTATTTTATTATGGTACCGACCAGAATAAGAATAGATGACGAGGGGCATACCCCATAACAATAGCAAACAACATGAACGGCAACATTAAGTATACTATACATACACAAATATAGATTATTTCAAATAAAGGGAACATGTTTTATACGGAGAGGAAAGGTCACGACATCTTTATTTAAGATCATATCACAGGAGAGACCAGAACCTGAAAAACTAGTATGGAGAGATCTTCATGCAATCTGAAGGAAATGAAGAAAACTAATCAGTAGGAGCAATCGTCAGGCTTTTGAACAGTTAACTGAAACTTGGAAATTTAAATTGAAACCATAAACCATGTATCGTACCCCTAATCGCTTCTTAGTTCCAGCCAGTAGCTCTTTAGGATCTTGTCGAGTACATGTGTAGGCATCGATCTTGTTCAATTCCTATTCAGTGTAATTTTTATCAGAACAAACATAAGTAGGAAGTTAATATATGTGTAGTCATCGATCTCGTTCTATTCCAAATCAATGTAATTTTCACTAGGTGCAAGGAATAACCTCAATCCATAATGCCAATTTTGGCCTGCCTTTGGTAACGTCGTAATTCTTCAACTCTGCTAAGGAGTACTGGAATCTTTCGATAAATGGGGCATAGGCAATGTCAACCTAGAAAATAATAAGTTTAGATTTTAGACCAGCAAATACTTAAAAAAAAAAGAAGCCATTGCCTTATAGCTTTCTTTCGTTTAAATGCCTAAACCATCTCTGCGTAGAAGAAAAGGTATGACAACTAGTTTTTCTTTTGCCCAAAAATCAAGTGATCAATTTTTGAAGTTGAAGCACCACCACAAATATAGTAGAACTCATATTGCATTCCGTTCAACATCATTGTATAATAGACATTTTAAAAAAAAAAATGGAGAATGTTTATGATTGTTGAGTCAAATCTTGTGTTTCAACTATAGTCTTAAATTGAATAAGATCTGTATGTAAACATGTAAACAACACAGACAAGTGGCCATTATAGGAATAAGATCCCTTTAGTAGACCTCATATTGCATTCTCAAAGGGGCTTATTCCTTAAGTGAACATGTAAACAACACAAACAAGTGGCCTTATAGGAATATGAAATGGATTTCGATAAAACAGTGTGAAAGGGTAGGGCTATTTTTTGTTGTTTTAGAGAAGCGGACAGGAAACAGAGAGTTTTGAGCAAATTTCTTGTGCAATACATCTAGTTTGTCTTGATTTAGTCCTCGGCTAAATATTCGGTAAAAGATGTGGACATATGACTTCTAGTTGGTCCTGATTCATTATGGGGCTAAAGATTTGAATTGGAATGTAAGACATAAGATACATGAAGCTCGAATGAAACTACAAGGCACAGATGCATAACTAGAGAATTCAAATGTCCTCATTCAGATGACAAGAAACTAAATTAAGTTACATTACATGCAAATTATACAAGTTCAGGTAGGTACTCACCAAACTAAATTGGCCAAGGAAAAATGGTCCATCATCAAACTTCAAAAGGGCTTCTTCGATCTTGTCATAGGCGGCAACTAGTGCAAACGAATCATAGCAGATTAGCGTCTACTACATCAATTAAACATAATAAGATACAGAAATTGACAAGAATTCTAACGCACCGACTTCGTCACCAACATCTCCTGGAGAAGGTAATGACTTGAAATTGAGCATGTTAAAGTTATCACTGTATGAAAACAGCTCCTCTGCAAACTGCCTCTTTGCGGGATCCTAAAATTCCCAATATAAGATACGGAAGAAGCTTATTTGCAGGTAGCAGATCATCCAGAAATCACTTACATCAGGCAGTAACTTTGGTCCCTCAAATGTTTCATCGATAAATTTAATCAGATCCAGACTCTCTCCTTTCACCTCATTGTCATGCTCCAAAGAGGGCACCTATTGAGCATATCGTGATCTCAAGACCAAACTCGTATGATCAGGCACAAACTACTGTACAAAAAAGCTAGTCAAGGTGAATCGAACCTTATTCCCAGGATAAACCTTCTCCTTGTACCAGTCTGGCCTATTTTGCAGATCGATTCCAACCAATTTGATCTTCTCCTGCAATCCCTGCTCCCAGAGAACGCAGATCGGAGGAAGCAATCAATTTTACGAAGTAATCTTTCTAAAAAATATATATATTTATCTTAAATTTTTCGCATCTTTTAAATCAATAAAGAAAAAGATACCTTGAAATTCCTAACTATCCAGGTGCGTTGCGCAAATGGGCAGGTGTATGAAATATACAACCTAAAAGCCGATCGCAAGACAAGCAAATCAACAAGTTTCCCAAAGTTAAAGATCCGGCCAAGGGATTACCTGGTGGTGCCATCGAAGAGAGCTGGTGGTTCGGAGGACGAGTTGAGGGGAGGAGGAAGCACCTCCTTCACAAAGCTGCGCGGATGCAACTCCGACATCAGCAAAACCCGGAGGCCACAAAAAGATCGAATCGAGGGATAAAGGAAACTACGAGATTTGGAGACTTACCGGGAAGACGCCACCGCTGCTGCCATCGCGAAGACTAACGACGAAGGATCGATCACTCCGAATCCGGAGGAAGTGAAGGAGCAATATATAGAGCGAAGGAAAGGAATCGAGAGGTAAGTGCCGCTGTCTGATGATTTTTAGGAGTAATTTACCAGTTTACCCTCCAAAGCTTCTGGAATCTGGAGTGCGTAAGCAGTGACGGAACAAGTCGGTGTGATTAGTTGTAATACCCTTACTTACTTTCAGTACTTTTTTATAGTAACAATATGTATTAACTGGTTAGTAGTTATTATAATATATAATAAATAAATATTAAATCTGATCTATCATAAAATAAATTTATCAAGTTAAAAAATTAATTAATCTAATTAAAAATTAATTATTATTAATGAAAATTAATTAGATATTATTTTAAAAATTAAATATGAAAATAAGTGAGCAAGAATATAATTAACTTATAAAAATATTTATATTACTTGACATCCTTAATAATAATACTAAAAATTACAAAAAAAAAAAAAAAAACTCATTCTAACTAGTCAAATTTTGATCATTTAACATTTATCCATATAACAATTAGTAAAATACTATAGTTAATAGATTTTACAATTGTTTTAAAGTGATTGTGATAAATTTAAAATAATTTTGATAAAATTTAAATAATTTTGAGTAAGTTCATAAAAAAATATTTTGATATTATATAGTGTTCATGATTTATAATTTAATGTTTAAGATTTTAAAATTTAAGATTTATAATGTTATCTATAATTGTGTATTAACTATTGAGTAGCCTCTACATATAGTAAATACTAAATAATTTTTATAATTATTTTAAAGTGATTTTTATCGATTTAAAATAATTTTGATAATTTTTTAAAAAATTAAATTGATCAAAAAGTATTATAATATAATAATATTTAGGATTTAAACTACTGTGTACTTAGTGATTTTTACCTTTTGATTTAAAGTGATTTTAACTCATTTAGAATGATTTGAATAAAGTTTAAATAATTTTGAAAAAGTTAATTAAATTTTTAATATAGCATTTTGTACTTAATAATTTTGATTAAAATTAAATAATTAATTTTTTCTAAGTAATTACTCGTGTAACAGTTTATAGCTGAAAGTAAAGGTATACTTGAAAAGTATGATATATTTTAATTTTTTATTTTTTTAAGGGATATTCATGTAATCATTTGATAAATTTGAAATACTCTACTTATAATTTTTTAGTTGGTAACAAGTATACAGGTTACATCTGAAGGATCGAAAACGTGATAAAAAAGGGTTAAATATCGCTCATTAAAAAAAATCGTAAAAGTGAATCAGAATAAGTAGCGGAATATAATAGCAAAAACAATACAAGAAACTCAGGTGGTTACTTAGTTCGGAGCCTATGTCGACTCCTACTCCAAGACTCGTAATTTTTAATCGCACAGTTAGATAATCCACTAAAATTTCTCTTTCCAAAACTTTTGGAAAAAAAGTAATTTGTACACAGATTTTTACAAAGGATTATGCAAGCTAAAAATAAATATATTGACAATGAAGTAATAAGATGAAGATTATGTTGGTACAATATCCCCTGGGACAAGATTGACCAGGTTGACTAGGCTTGAGTTGGCTCAAGCTTGAGTCTTGATGTTTGGGTTTCGATGTTTCATAATACGTGAAGATTGCAGGTGCAATCATCCGATTGAGGAGATTGTTAGTGCAATTCCCCTCTGGTCAGGATTTGACCAGATTGGTGTGAAGAAGAGTCAAGTAGGTCAAGGCTGATACTTGACTAGAAAAGTCCTAACTGGTGGTTAGACAAAGAAAAATCCTGGTGAGTGAAGCCAGGTGAAAGTTCCAGTGAGTAAGACGGGCAGTTATAAAATCCTGGTGAGTGAACCTAGGTGAAAGATCTAGTGAGTGAAACTAGATAGGTGAAAGTCTCGGTGAGTGAAGCCGGGTAGTGGAAAAATCCTGGAAAGTGAAATCATGTGAAAACCCTAGTGAGTGAAGCTAGGTGAAAAACCTGGTGAGTGAAGCCAAGCAGATGGAAAGTCATGGTGAGTGAAGCCAGGCAGATGGGAAGTCCTAGTGAGTGAAGCTAGGCAGATGAAAAGACCTGGTGAGTGAAGTTAGGCATGTGGAGATCCAGGTAGGTCAAGGTTGACTAGACACCTTGTATTGGGAAGCCTAAGTAGGTCTAAGGATTGATTGAATACTTTGTTGGAGTGTATACTAAAAGCCTAGCTTTTGTAAATATTTATTTTTGAAATAAAAGAATCATATTGGTCAATATCTACATTTATTTGTTAAATGTAATTGTTCAATTAATTTATATAGTAGACAACATGGTGTGTGGTGTCACATACAGAAGATCATGTTGACGGTTCTTTATAAATTATAAACAGTTGCTCATGACTAAGATGGAAAGGAACAAACCATCGGAATAGTCGTAGTGTAATTAAGTATTAGTTTATCTTGATTAATAAATTACACTGGTACACTCTAAGTGTATTGAGTAGGGCCATTTAGGTAAGTTCTTTTTGTATTGACTTAATAAAAGAACTAAACCTTAGTTATTATGGAAGTGTATGCTCTTAATCCTAATATAATAACAAGCACATATATTTAATATTTATTTCTTTGACTTATCAAAGGGTGAGGTTTAGCTCAATAAATCAATATGTCCGATAAGTTGGGAAATGATATTACTTATAATGTGTGTTGTTGATTATAGAAGAAATCTGTGTCCTAATTATCTAGGTTGAAATTGTCCCCAAGAGGAGCTCATAAAGATTGCCATATTAAACCCTGCAGGTGGACTTAGTCCGACATGACAATGAAGCTGAGTGGTACTACTCTTGGAGCTAGATATTAATTAAGTTATCAGTAACTTACTTAATTAGTGAACATTTGTTATTTTAAACACAGGGAGACTAACACACTCATGATAAGAAGGAGCCCATAATGTAATTTGGGATTGGTGCGGTAGTGTGGTAATAACTCTCTAGTGGAATGAGTTATTATCGATGAACTTGAGTTGTGTGTTCGGGGCGAGCACGGGATACTCAAGCTCATCGGAAGGCCAAAATCAATTTCTCCTCTATGTCCCTGTCGTAACCTTATTAAAGCCTCAAGTCCATCCAAATATAAACTTATCTTGGTATCCAAGAAGGGGGTCGGTCCATTGCTTGGTGACCAAGCAATGGCCGGCCACATCCTCTTCTATAAGGGCCGGCCCTATTGCTTGGTGATCAAGCTAGTAGGGGCCGACCACAATAATTCAAACAAGGAGGGGTGTTTTGAATTTTAAAATCTTCTCTTTGTAGAAAATTATAAGTTTTAAAAGAGATATTTTAATTTCAAAAACTTTCCTTATTTGAATTAGGCCACATGTTTTAAAAGAAAGTTTAAAAGTTTCTAAAACTTTCCTTTTTTAACCATCCTCATGGTTTAAGAAAAAAAGGAAGATAAGTTTTAAAATTTAAATTTTATATCACCATGTTAAAAAATGAAATTTTATAAGAGAAGTTTTAAATTTTAAAACATGGTTTTAATTTTTAGAACTTTCCTTTTTTAACTCCTACTTTAGGAAAAAGAGCTTGTAAAATTTTATAAGAGTTTTTCTTCTTGTAAAATTTTATAAAAAATAAAATTCTTTTCCTCTTATGGGGGTCGGCCACCCTTGCTTGGTGCCCAAGTAAGTGGCCGACCATGTTTAAAAAAATAAAATCATCATCAATTAATTTTGGTGATTGATTCAATCAAGAGGAAAGAAAAGGAAAAATAAAAGGGAAAAGAAAAAACTCTTGGAAGATTTTAATTTTTGTAAAAATTCTTCCCTTATTTGCCTTGGGTAAGTATTATAAAAGAAGGGGTGAGGAGGCTTCATGAGACACAATTCTTATTCTCTTGCTTGGAGAACCTCAAGTGGTCGGCCCTCCCTCTCCCCTCTCTTTTCCCTTTTGCTCTCTTCTCCTTGGTGGTGGTGGTGGCCGGTTTTTAGAGGAAAAGAAAGGAAGCTTTTGGGTGGTGATCATCTTGGAGGTTCATCACCCACACGACGTCCAAGGCGAGGCGAGGAATACGACAGAAGATCTCGAAGTCATTAGCTTACAAAGAGAAGGTATAATTAGCAATTGTTTTCCGAATCATGCTAGTTATTTTTCTTTGTAAGAATTCCAAACACAAGAGGCATTAGATCTAGTTTTTCGAGTTTGTGTTTTTTTTTTTCAAAAAACATTTAATTTGTGATTTAATTGAATTAATGTTTAGTTTAGAAATTATAAAGTTAGAATAGTTGCTAGATTATTGATTGATTTAAACATAATATAAAGATTAGTTTCAATTGAATTTACTATTATTATTAATTAGGCTAAGAATTAATTTTAATTGTTGATTAAGGTTTCATAATTAATAATTACGAATTAATTGATTTTGAATTATTATTAAGTTCTTAGGAATTAATTAGGTAAAGATTTTAGAATTAGTTATATTTAATTTTGTTAAAGTACTTTCTTTGTTGATTAAATATAAGATTTCAAGTTGAAATTTAATAAGAATTAATTAAGTGTATTAAGTTAATTAAGTTAAACTAGTTAATGATTAGGGTTAATTAATTTAGTTTATGTAATCAAGTTTTAAAATAATTTTTAAAATAATTTTAAATTAAGTTTTAAAATAGTTAAGTTTTAAAATAATTTTAATTAAGTTTTTAAATAATTTTAATTAAGTTTTTAAAATATTTTTAATTAATTTTTTAAATAATTTTAATTAAGTTTTTAAAATAATTTTAAATAAGTTTTTAAATAACTTTAATTAAGTTTTTAAAATAATTTTAAATAAGTTTTAAAATAATTTTAATTAAGTTTTAAAAAAAAATTATTAAGTTTTTTTTAAAAAATAATTTTAATAAGTTTTAAAAATAATTTTAATTAAGTTTTTAAAATAATTAATAATTTTAATTAAGTTTTAAAATAATTTTAATTAAGTTTTTAAAATAATTTTAATTAAGTTTTTAAATAAGTATAATTATGTTTTTAAAATAATTTTAATTAAGTTTTTAAATAATTTTAATTAAGTTTTTAAAATAATTTTAATTAAGTTTTAAAATAATTTTAATTAAGTTTTTTTAAAATAATTTTAATTAAGTTTTAAAATAATTTTAAATAAGTTTTTAAAATAATTTTAATTAAGTTTTAAAAATAATTTTAATTAATTTTTTAAATAAATTTAATTAAGTTTTAAAAATAATTTTAATAAGTTTTCAAAATAATTAAGTTTTAAGAATAATTTTAATAATTTTAATTAAGTTTTAAAATAAGTTTAATTAAGTTTAAAAATAATTTTAATAAGTTTTAAAATAATTTTAATTAAGTTTTAAAATAATTTTAATTAAGTTTTTTTTAAATAATTTTAATTAAGTTTTAAAATAATTTTAAATAAGATTTTAAAATAATTTTAATTAAGTTTTTAAAATAATTTTAATTAAGTTTTAAAATAATTTTAATTCAGTTTTTAAAATAATTTTAATTAAGTTTTTAAATAAGTTTAATTAAGTTTTTAAAATAATTTTAATAAGTTTTAAAAATAATTAAGTTTTAAAATAATTTTAATTAAGTTTAAAAATAATTTCAATAAGTTTTAAAATAATTTTAATAAAGTTTAAAATAAATTTTAATAAGTTTTAAAATAATTTTAATTAAGTTTTAAAATAATTTTAATAAGTTTTAAAATAATTTTAATAAAGTTTAAAATAATTTTAATAAGTTTTTAAATAATTTTAATTAAGTTTGAATTAGATTTGAATTAGAATTAATTTTAGTTTGGGTTTGAATTAAGTTAGGTTTGAAATTGAATTAGTTTGAATTAGAATTAATTTTAGTTTGGGTTTGAATTAAGTTAGGTTTGAAATTGAATTAGTTTGAATTAGAATTAATTTTAGTTTGGGTTTGAAATTGAATTAGTTTGAATTAGAATTAATTTTAGTTTGGGTTTGAATTAAGTTAGGTTTGAAATTGAATTGGTTTGAATTAAGTTTGGTTTGAAATTGAATTAGTTTGAATTAGAATTAATTTTAGTTTGGGTTTGAATTAAGTTAGTTTTGAAATTGAATTAGTTTGAATTAGAATTAATTTTATTGAAAAAGGTTATTAAACCTATGTTAGATTCAAACTTAACTTTGGATTAATCAAGCAAGCGTCCTAAGGATAAGTTTCAGTTCAGTGGCGAGGCATATGGCCTACTTGAATATCATTAGACCACTTGCTGAAGACTTTCCAAATTGTTCCTGCCCAAAAAACTTAATACTAAATTTTTGTCTAACTAGCCCATGTTTGACTGGGGTAGCTTCGGCCAGATCCACTAAGTCTAGTGCACCAGGTAGAATTCCATATTCAGCCTAGACATGCATTCGACAAAATTTCCTTGATCGCAATCCTTTCCGGTGCTTTGTTGTTAGGGTTTGGTAAACCTTTTTAACTAACCGTTCTAAATTAAGAGCATAAAGAAAAGATGCATGAATAGATAAGTATGCATGATCATGGCAACTCAAACAATTCAAACAAGTCATGCATAATACAAATTGTTTGTGTTGTTGATGTTGTTGTTGTTGTATATTTAATATTATTGTTTTATTATTGTTTGTTTTAATATTATTGTTTTATATTATTGTTTTATATTATTGTTTTTGTCCATTAATGATGGTTGTTGCTTTGTTTAGAATTGTTTTGTTAATATTAGTATTGTTGTTGTTGTTATTATTATTATTATTATTATTATTATTATTATTATTATTATTGATTAGTTTTATAATTAAAGGGTACATGATTATAATGAAGGTTTTGTTTTGGTTTTGATTTATAACTTAAATCTAGATTTTGTGTGTTGATAAAATTATTAATAATGTTTTCTAATTTATTAATTTTGTTTTTCAAAACATTATTTTGTTTTTCTAATTTTCTAAACTTTGATTTATAATTTAGTTTCTTATCTTTATTTAAATTTTTTGTTAAATTATGTTTATTGTTATTGAACTCTAGATAATTATTATTTTGATTTAAATTCAAATTATCTTGAATAAATAAACTTTGATTAACTGGGTCTTGATTAAGTTTTTGGTTGATTTGGTCAATTTTAGTTATATTTGAATTAATTAAATTTTTATTAGTTAGATTATTTTTGTTAAGTAATTTTAATGTTGAATTTTCATGCATTTTTAATTTCAAATTACCATTCAAACAAGAAGGATCTAAAGCATGCAAATGTTCATATAATTTAAAATTATTTACCATACTAGCTCCCCCTAAATCCTTGGATCTTCTTTCCGGGCATTGAGATTTGTTGTGTCCCATCTTTTTGCACTTGAAACATTCAATGTGGTCCTTCCTTTTCCGGACTCTAGGCTTCGGCTCCTCCTTTGCCTCCGGTTGTGCAGATCGACTCATCGGGCATTTATTTTTGTAGTGCCCCTTTTCACTGCAATTAAAACATGTTATGTGTTCTTTAAATTTTGTATTTAAAATATTACCTTTTGAATCCTCATTAGGATTCTCCCCCTTGACCATTGCCATTTCGGATTCAAGCTCAAGTGTTCGGTCAGACTCGGGTTCAGATCCATTATCCTCCTCCTCAGCCACTAGAGCGATGAAGCTGATTTAGTCTTGTTCTTCTAGATCTGGTTCTGAGGATAGCTCTTCGGATTCGGATTCGAACTCACTTTTTGTAACAACCCACCCTTCTTACTACTACTCTCTAAGGGCGACCGTTACTTAATTGCTACTCTACTTACTAGTGTCACTGATGCTATTATTAGAATCAGTTAGATTTATCACGGTTCAGAGGAATTCCTACCGAAAAATTTCGGCAGAGTCTCCCCTGTACCGGTGACCAAATCCATAATACATAAGATATATACGCAGCCACAGGCGGCTGGAACACATTTTCCACAACCACGCAGTAATAAAATCACAATAAAAACAAGGAAACTACTCTAGCAATAGCCACGACTACAGCATTCCATAAATAATAAAAGAACTAACTAGACATGCGGAAATAAACTCAACTACAATCCCAAATTTAATATAACATTAAAAGAGAACTAAAAGAAAGACTTGACAATTTTGCCAGCTACTTCTGGATCTCTCCACAGTCCAGTCATCACACACCTTCATCACCACCACCATCCTGTCGCCTCCCTTTCATATCTTAGCTTTTCCTTTATCTGCGGTAGGAGGAAAGAAAACAAAACTATAAGCGAAAACGCTTAGTAAGTACTAATCTATCTCACAAAAACTTCGAAGTGCATAAAAGAAATGCAATAATACTGAAATTGAAATGCTAAAGCAAAACTGCATGTACTCATGGTATACAGAAATAAAACTGAATACTAAACATGCTCACTAACTGACAGGAAAGTAATGAAACAACTACTGTAAGCTTAGAATTAAATAACTAAACTTTTATTGATTCTAAGCATAAACTTGTTTCATTTTCTTATATCTCTATACCAAAAATTAATCTTTTAATTTCTCTTTCACTTTCTTCTTCTTGTTCTTCTTTTCTTTTCTTATACTGGAAATTAATCTTTTAATTTCTCTTTCACTTTCTTCTTCTTGTTCTTCTTACTTTTCTTATCTTCTTTAGGCCCAGGCTTAGTACCATCTTTGTTTTGCGCGCTCTCTAATAGTGACTGAGGTAGCGAGCCTCTAGTCCTATGAGGTAAAGACCTTGGTCTTACCAGGGTCAAGACCTTGGAATTGGTCACCTGAATTTGTTTAATGACAACCTTGGAAGTCGGGTACTAGCCTCTTATTTTAGTTTACTTGTTATCTCTTTTAACTAGACCTTGGTCTTTTTCTTTTTACTCAATTTTCTCATAATCCTTTATTAGAGTTTATTGGAATCCTCTAGATATACCTAACAAGTGTAGGATTACAATTAACTAAGCATGCTATATAAAAACAATACAAGAGAAGCAAATCTAAACTCTCTCTAAGCATGTTATAAAATAAAGCAACAGGAAAGCAAATCTAAACTTTCTAAACATGCTGTAAAACAAAGGAAAAGAAAGCACATCTGAACTTACTAATCATGCTCTAGAATAGAGCAAAAGAGAGCTAGTTTGAACTTTTAAAACATGTTGTGATAAAAGCAAAAAGGAAACTAATCTAACTTCACTAATCATGCTACAAAGTAGAGCAAAAAGAAAACTAATTTGATCTTGCTAATCATGCTACAAATGGAGCAAAAGAAATTAATTTGGACTTTCTAAACATGATGTAAAGTAGGGCAAAATAAACCAACTTGGACTTACTAAACATGCTGTAAGATAGAGCAAAAGAAAGCTAACTTGGACTTACTAAACATGTTGTAAGATAGAGCAAAAGAAAGCTAACTTGGACTTACTAAACATGCTGTAAAAACAGGGCAAAAGAATGAAACTTTAAGCTTTCTAACATGCTGTAAAAATAGGGCAAAAGAATGAAACTTTAAGCTTTCTAACATGCTGTAAAACAGGGCAAAAGAATCCATTTTGCTAGAATTTATGGCAGCAATTAGACTTACACGGATACAACATTTAAGAGCTACAGGCATGCTTAAAACACAACTATAGGCTGGAATCAGGGCTGTCCGGCTTAACAAAGAATTCGAAATAGAAATTCTGTGCAAGAAATGCTCTAATCTACCTGGTATAAAGAGCTAACAGCATAGGCAGAACATGCACTTACTTAACTGCATAATAAAATTAATAGCACAACCAAGAAACACTACCATATACCCGATATAAGGGAACTAATAGCACAAAGAAGCTACATATCCAACCCCACCCCCTTCCCTTCTTGTATCCTTAAGTGAACTTACGACAGCAACCATGAAATAGCAATTTGTACGATATGATCCAAAAATAGGGAAGCAAAGGACAAACCGAAACTTAACTTTGCATGGCAAAATACCTAGCAACAACCAAAGGAAAGAATGCATAACAACCCTAGCATCCCCCCCTGTTCAGTGGCAAGGCAGGAAACCGAATCACACTAACATGAACTGATTAGTATGCTACAAATTTATTCTTAGGTTGCAAACTATTTAAGCAAATGAGTACAACACCGAAATTAATCCCAAACCTCCAATCCCTTCTCAAAAAGCTCACGGTAGCAAGCAAAACCTCAAAATCCTTACAAACTAAATTCTGAAAGCCAAGAAAACAAATCGAAGCTCGGAACTACTCCTACTACAGGTGAGTAGTACTTACCGAGGGTTCTTGGACTTACAACCGAAGGAGAGGAAGGTCTAGGGTTCCAAAGCTTGAAACTTTTGACTTCTTCTTGTGCCCGCGCGCTCTCCTTGCCGAGAGAAGTTCGGCTTCGTGAAGAATCCGTGGAGGAGAGAGCTCGCCGGCCGCCGGAATCGCCTAGGTTTGAGCTGCGGTCTTCACCCGAGGAGAGGAGACGCCGTCGCGAGGGAGGAGGAGAGAAAATGTTTAGGTTTTATTTTTTTCAGAAAAATGAAAACCTAACTTTGTTTCTTATATCCGGGTTTTGATAAAAACTATGCTATAAACCTAATTTCCTCCATATAAGGTTAACAAAATCTTGTAGCTCAGCTGGTTGGGCTGGTTTTGCTTGGGTCAGTCCGACCTGAGGTCGTGGGTTCGAACCTCGCCTTCCACAGTTTTTGTCAAACTTTCTTTCTTTGTTTAAACATACTAAATGACCTCTAAAAATTGCGTAAAAATACTCTAAAATTTCTAAATATCTCTAGAATATTTTAAAAGCATTTCCAAATATTTTTATGGACATTTGGAACTCAAAATAAGGAAAATTGGGTTGTTACAATCCCCCATACCTTATAAAAAGTTCGTCCTCGAACTTAGAATAGCTTTGGATACTTCTGTCTCATACTGTCCTCCCGCTCCCAAGTGATTTCCTCGTGCTTCTGGTTCTGCCAGACGACCTTCACCAGTGGTACTTCTTTGTTTCTCAATCTCTTGACTGCTCTGTCCACTATCTGTGTAGGTCTGCTCTCATAACTAAGATCCTCTTGGATCTGCACTGATTGAGGCCGAATCACTTGGCTCGGGTCATGGAGACACTTCTTTAGCATGGAGACATGAAATACATTGTGTATTGCTGACATGTCTTGTGGTAAGTCCAGCTTGTAAGCTACTTTCCCAATCCTTTCTATGATCAGGTAAGGTCCTACATAGCGAGGACTTAATTTGCCCTTCTTGCCAAATCTCATCACTCCCTTCATAGGAGCGACCTTGAGGAAAACTGAATCTCCTACTTGGAATTCCAATGGCCTTCGGCGTGTGTCAGCATAACTTTTCTGTCTGCTCTGGGCAGTCTCAATTCTCTGTCTGATTTTCTGGATCGCCTGAGTGGTCTCGTCCATCAGCTCTGTCTGAATACCCAGCTCTACTTCCATTTCTTTTCTCTCTCCTACTTCTTGCCAACATATGGGTGATCTACATTTCCTGCCATATAGTGCCTCATAAGGTGTCATCTTGATGGTGGCCTGATAGCTATTGTTGTAGGCGAATTCAGCTAAGCACAAATACTTGCACCAACTTCCCTTGAAATCCAATGCACAAGCTCTGAGCATATCTTCTAAAATCTGATTCACTCGCTCTGTCTGTCCATCAGTCTGTGGATGGAAAGCTGTGCTGAACTTGAGTTTGGTGCCTAGTGCATTCTGAACGCACTCCCAAAAGTGTGAGGTGAAGCGCTCATCTCTATCAGAAATGATAGATTTAGGAACTCCATGAAGTCTGACTACCTCTTTAACATATAGCTGGGCCAACTGCTCTATAGAGTAGGACACCTTGATGGCTAGGAAGTGAGCAGACTTGGTCAATCGGTCCACTATTACCCATATTGCGTCATATCAATTGGTGGTTCTTGGAAGACCTGTTATGAAGTCCATGGATATATCTTCCCATTTCCATTCTGGTATTGGAAGAGACTGAAGAACTCCTCCTGGTCTCTGGTGTTCTACTTTGACCCTCTGGCATGTCAGGCAGGTACTGACATATTTAGCTACATTTCTTTTGAGTCCTGACCACCAGAACTTCTGTTTCACATCTTGGTACATCTTGGAAGAACCAGGATGCATGGAGTACGGTGTACTGTGAGCTTCTTCTAAGATCTTCTTCCTCATTTCTTCATCATTGAGCATGCAAATGTGACTCCCCTGATAGAGAATCCCACTGTCTATTACTCGAAACTCTGATTTGTCTTCTTTCTGTATCCCTTGCTTGATCTTCTGGATGTCCGGATCTTCACTTTGCTTTCTCTGTATCTCCTCAAACAATGTAGACTATAAGGTCAATGCAGAGAGTTGCCCTTCAATAATTTCAAGTCCAAAATCCGACAACTCCTTCTGCAGTGGCAGAGCTAATGATGACAAATACATCAGGGATGCACTGAATTTTCTGCTGAGTGCATCTGCCACTTTGTTAGCTTTGCCTGGGTGGTAGAGGATTTCACAGTCGTAATCTTTGACCAACTCCAGCCACCTGCGCTGTCTCATGTTTAAGTCCTTCTGAGTGAAGAAGTACTTAAGACTCTGATGATCTGTGAAGATTCTACACTGAACTCCATACAAATAATGTCGCCAGAGTTTCAGTGCAAAAACCACAGTTGCCAGCTCAAGATCATGAGTAGGGTAGTTCTTCTCATAATCTTTGAGTTGTCTGGAAGCATAAGCTATGACTTTTCCTTCTTGCATGAGTACAGCTCCTAAGCCCATCTTGGAAGCATCACTGTAGATGTCGAAACTCTTGTCGCTCTGTGGAACAGTCAGAATGGGAGCACTGATCAATCTCTTCTTTAACTCTTGGAAGCTCTGCTCACATTTATCTGACCATTCGAATCTCTTGTTCTTTCTGGTGAGGGTTGTTAGTGGAGAAGCTATCCTGGAAAAATCCTCCACGAACTTCCTGTAGTACCCTGCTAAACGAAGGAAGCTTCTGATCTCTCTGACGTTCTTGGGTCTACTCCAGTTGTTGACCGCTTCCACCTTGGCTGGGTCCACTTGAATACCTTCTTTAGAAATAATGTGACCTAAAAACGCCACCTGATTTAACCAGAACTCACACTTTGAGAATTTAGCATAAAGCTACTTTTGCTGCATAGTCTGCAGTATCATCCTCAAGTGCGTGTCATGCTCCTCTGGGGTCCTTGAATAAACCAGAATGTCGTCGATGAATACGATGACAAATTTGTCAAGATATTCTCTGAACACTCTGTTCATTAAGTCTATGAAGACCGCAGGTGCATTAGTCACTTCAAAAGGCATGACCACAAACTCGTAGTGTCCATATCTGGTCCTGAACGTCGTTCTGGGTATATCTCTTTCTTTCACCTTCAGCTGATGGTACCCAAAGCGCAGGTCTATCTTTGAGAACACTGTTGCTCCTCTTAACTGATCAAATAAGTCATCGATCCTGGGAAGGGGGTACTTGTCCTTAACTGCTACTTTCCTCAGCGTTTTGAAATCTATGCACATTAGCACGGATCTGTCTTTCTTCATAACGAACAACTTTGGAGCTCCCCGGGGTGAATGACTAGGGCGAATGAAGCCTTTGTCAAGTAACTCCTGTAGTTGTTCTTGTAACTCCTTCAGCTCTGCTGGAGACATGCGATACGGAGCTTTTGAAATTGGACCGGTTCCAGGAACCAATTCAATCTCAAATCCATTCATTTATTGGGAGGTAGTCCAGGTAGATCTGCTGGGAATACTTCGGGATATTCACAGACCACCCGAACCCCCTCTTTCTTACCTTCTTTCTGTTCTTCTGCACTTACTTGACCGGGGCTCCGGCTCCCTACTGTCTTGTCTTCTATCTTAGCTGGCTTGAACTCTATAAACTCCTCGTAGTGCTTGTTGGTAATCTGCAGGTGGAAGAACTCTTCATAGAACTCTGACTGAAAATCTGCCCAGCTCATCTGATCAGCCGCTCTCTTGGTCTTTATCCTCTCCCACCACATACGAGCATCTCCAGACAGGCAGAAAGAGGCGCACTTGACCTTCTCGACTTCTGGCCAGTCAAGAAGCTCCATAGTGCTCTCCAGTGTTTTAAACCAAGCCTGGGCATCCCAGGGCTCAGCCGTGCCTGAGAAGCTCTCTGGTTTCAGCTTCAGCCACTGTATAAGATATGCTTCTGGTCTCTGGGATGCTGTGACGGCTCCCTGAGTATCTGGTAGAGTCTTAATTACCACTGCAGCCTCTGTAGTGATGATTGGAGGAGGGGGAGGAACTGCTGCTCTGCTACTTGTCTCTGAAGCTGAGCAACCACTTCAAAAAGATTGGACTCAGTTGCTCTGGGAACTTCGTTCTCTTGAGCTTGGTCCTCAGCACGAACGGTACGGGGGCGTCCTCTTCTTGCCATCTAGTCATGCAAGGAAAAAGACTTGATATTTTCTCTATCCTTTCTAACATACACATTTGTACAGGAATAAAGAAAACAGCAAAAACTCTTATCTGACTTAAGAACTTATAAGCAATTACTTTATACTGCAATTAGTAATAAAGGAAAGCAATAAGGAAAGAAGTTAAATACTTTCTTACTTAAAGATGACAAGGATGATGCTGATGTGTGTGTGATGCTGGAGAATGGAACACTGCTCTGATATCAACTGTAACAACCCACCCTTCTTACTACTACTCTCTAAGGGCGACCGTTACTTAACTGCTACTCTACTTACTAGTGTCACTGATGCTATTATTAGAATCAGTTAGATGTATCACGGTTCAGAGGAATTCCTATCGAAAAATTTCGGCAGAGTCTCCCCTGTTCACCGGTACAGGGGAGATTCTGCCGAAATTTTTCGGTAGGAATTCCTCTGAACCGTGATAAATCTAACTGATTCTAATAATAGCATCAGTGACACTAGTAAGTAGAGTAGCAGTTAAGTAACGGTCGCCCTTAGAGAGTAGTAGTAAGAAGGGTGGGTTGTTACACTTTTGCCTTGATCTTCTAGCCTCGACGGGGTCTCGTGAAGCTCGATCAATTTGGTCCACATCTCGAATGCATTCTTGTAACCTTCTAATTGACACAAGACTTCATTAGGCAAAATATTTATGAACATATTTATTACCTCTGTGTTTGATTGTGAGTTTTGAGACGGTTGTCTCAATGCGATCCAGTTGTCGAAATTGCTGCTTCCAATGAAACATTCCATCATATTCCTCCAAGAATTGAAGTAGACTTGATCGTACTGTGGAGGGTCATAGATACTTCGCCCTTCTTGATATGAGTTCATAATTCTTGCAAGAAAAAATTAAGAGAAAATATTTCCAAGACTTTTGTCTTGGGATTAGTAGTGCTTGAAAAAAATATTATTATAAGGAAAAACTTGATGAAAAGAAAAAGTTTTAAAAAGTTGCTTTGAAAATCGATTAAGAAATTTCAGAGCTAACCTGCTCTGATACAAATTAATAGGATCGAGTAACGCGATAGAGGGGGGGGGGGGGGTGAATATCGCTTCTTTTTAAAACTATTCTTTTCTTTTTAAGTCAGAATCGTGCAGCGGAAAATAAGAAAGGAGACACAATGGTTTACTTCGTTCGGAGCCTAACTCGACTCCTACTCGAAGGCCCGCAGTCCTTGACCGCACCGATGGACAATCCACTATAACTCTTCTTTCCGAGATCCTCGGAAAGAAGCAGATCGTACAAATGAGCAGAGTAAGATAGTAACAGCCTACTATCTTACTTGAATTAAGTACAATGCAAATTAAATAAATATACCAATTACTTAGATAGAAGATATAGCTCGATCGACACTTCTTGGATGGTACAACAACTTGCTTGATGGATGTGTAGAAGAGTAGTATCTCGAACGGCTTAATCACAGAGATGATATCAGAACACGTTACACAGCCACAGACCTGGAGCTTCACTTTTATAAGAATCGTCAACGTTCGGTCGACCGATCCTTGGGTTCAGTCGACCGAACCCGCTCCCTTCCTTCCTGGCTGGAGTCTGGCGCTGGCTCGATCTTCTGCATTAACTGGTCATTAAGGGTTCGGTCGACTGAACCTCTTTTTCGGTCGACCGAACAGCTTCCTTCCCTGTTCGTCGAGATCTTGAATTAATGCACCATTAAATGTCTTCATTGTTCGGTCGACCGAACCTCATTTTCGGTCGACCGATCATGCTAGGATACCATATTTCTGAGCCTGATCATATTTGCCAAAGTTGCTTGTTCGGTCGACCGAACCAAGGTTCGGTCGACTGATAAAATGCCTTTTTCGGTTGACAGAACCTCCTGTTTAGTCGACTGAACCCTTGATGAATTGAAGCTTTCTGAGTGATGGACGTGTGGCCGCTGATAGAGCCTGATTCTGAGTTCTGAGTCAAAAGTTATGACCCTTTGAAGCTCAAGGGGTCATATAATTCTGCACCACAAAGTTAGTTCGATATAACAATAGTATTCCTGCAAAACAAAGGTTAGAATAGTAATATAGCACAGTAATATAATGCATGAGTATGATAGTTAGGACTGTCTTGATCTCAACTTGGAAACCTTCCCGGTTTCTTCAATTGGATCAGCGACCTAAGGTTGTTCCCTTCGGGAACCCGACCTCACTGTCGCTCCTCCAGTTCCTTACCTCAACTTACCTGCCAAACATAGTTCTCCAGACCTGTTTGGACTTTTACCTGCTCAGTATCTGATCACCTGATCCACAAAGACTTTTCCTGCAATATTATATTAGCCAACGGCAATAATAATAATACAGAAAATAATAGTAAACCTAAACCTAGATTTAGGTTTACCGATATCCACTGGTACGGTCGACCGCGCGCGGTCGACCGGAAACCATCTGATCAACTTTGCTTGGAGTTCACTCCTCCAAGACTTCCCGTTACCTAAGGTTACCACCCACTAGGATTTTCTCAACCTGGCTTCACTCACCAGACTCAGTACTCGGCTACCCAGGGATCAAGTCCTCCAGACCTATCCACCTGGCTTCTGCTATACCGAGATTTTTCCCGACTCAGTACTAATCGGCTACCAAGGGATCAAGTCCTCCAGACCTATCCACCTAGCTTCCGCTATACCGAGATTTCTACTCTTTCCTAGCCTACAACTATGACTCAGTATTCAGCTACCCAGGGATCAAGTCCTCCAGACCTATCCACCTGGCTTCCGCTATACCGAGATTTCTCCCCTTGCCTAGCCTACAACTAGGACTTTTCATGAACATACTTAAGCATACTTAAACATATTTGTCTGATATTAAAACCTTGGAGGTCGATTGCACCAACACATTCCGTTGTATATCATCACCAAGAAGCAAGCAACGAGACATGGACGAACTATTCACCCCCCCCCCCCTTAGCACCAAATGACCCTAACAAATTTGTCGGAGTTCTTCGGCGTCATAGTTTGCATACAGAATTGCAGTAGCATGAGCAGAAGAATCAAAGATCAAAAGGTTACACTAAAGTTCTTTTTGTTGACGTTGAGCTCAAGGTCCTTTTAAAAGTCATGTTTGGTTGACCACAAAGATATTCAGTTGACTAATTAGTTCGATCGACCTATCTACCTATTGGTCGACTAATCAACCAGCCTTCTTTCTTCATCGAGATTTGATCTTTGCATCATTAATTGCATTAATTGTTCGATCAACTGATCACCTTAATCGGTTAATCGATCCCAAAACTTCCTTCTTCATTGCGATCCAAATATGCCACTATGTATACCAAAATTGGTTCGGTCAACCAATCCCTGGGTTCAATCAACTAATCCATCTAATTTCCATCTTTGCTCTACGCAATCTGACTCTACCACATCAGCTAGGTTCAATCGATTGAACCTCCTATTCGGTTGACCGATCCACTTATTTTCTACAAAATGGAGTTAGTTTACACAGTTTATTCCTGCAACACAAAGTTAGCATAGTAGCATAATGTTGCATGAGTAAGAAAAGACAGTAAGACCTGTCTTGATCTCAACTTGGAAACCTCCCGGTTTCTTTAGTTGAATCAGCGGCCTAGGGTTTATCCTTTCCTGGGACATGACCTCCCCATCGCTCTACTCTAGTTGTTTACCTCAACCTACCGCCAAATATTTGGTCTTCCAGACCTGTTTAGACTTTCTCTACTCAGTGTCTGATCACCTAATCCACTAAGATTTTTTCTGTAATACTAAATTAGGCGACATCAATAATAGTAATGTAAAATACTATAGTAAACTAAACATAGATTTACCAAGATCCGCTGGTCTAGTAGACAGTGTGCGGTCGACCAGAAACCTTTCAATCAACTTTGTTTAGAGTTCACTCCTCCAAGACTTCTCATTACCTAAGATTACCTAAGGTTTTCATTACCTGGCTTCACTCACCAAGACCTAGGGTTATCTCCCCCTAGGGTTTTCACCACCTGGCTTCACTCATCATGACCTAGGGGTTACCTCCCCCTAGGATTTTCACCACCTGGCTTCACTCACCAGGACTCAGCATCGAATCGACCCACCAGGGGTTCTATATACTGGTTCCATGATCTACCAAGATTTTCTTGTCTAGCCTCGACTAGGACTTCCCTTGCCTAACCGCAGTTAGTGTTGGTCTCGGTGTGGTCGGCTAGAGGGGGGTGAGTAGCATACGATCAAAGTTAAAAAAAGCAGCAAGAGATTGTTAATCCAAGGTGGTTAAAATCAACTTAAAAGAAAAGAGGCACAATAGTTACTTGGTTACAACCTAGGTGGTTGTTAATCCAAGGTGGTTAAAATCTCAATAAAAATCTCCTTCATTGAAGGCATAGAAATCTTTTACACTCTTTGAAAATTCAGAAATAAACTAGGAATAGAATACTCAAGTTGTTAAATTCCTAGGTCTATGGGCCTTTTTATAGCTCCTAGAAAATATTATCCGTAGCTTGAAGGTGTCTTCTATTGGAACAGGTTGGGCTGGTAAGAAGGGGGTGATTGCCTGTTGAAAAATAAAACAAAAATCCTTCTCAATCTTTCAACTTAGATTAGTATCACACTTATAAAAATAAAATTAAACAATTAATAAATTAAAGACACTAAGGAGTTACTTGGTTACAACGTAGGTGGTTGTTAATCCAAGATAGAAGAAAGCACTAAAAAGATCTCCTTCATATAGGCAGAAAAGCCTATTACACTTGCTGAATGCTTAGAAATGTGCTAGGAAATGAATACAAGAGTTGTTTAATTATTCCTAGCTCCAGGGGTCTTTTTATAACCCCTGAAAAATTCTATCTGAGGCTGGAAGGCACCTTCCATGGGGTGGAAGCCGCCTCTAGCGTGACAATTTTATCCATGCGAAGATAAAGTTTTATCTTCACCAATGGTCACTAGGAAGGCGTCGTCAAGCCATTGATGGTGCTTTCACACTGTTCATGGAAGACGCCTTCAATAGCCCTGGAAGGCGCCTTCCATAAGTCAATTCAGCTTCTTTTCTCCTCGAGCATGCTTCCGCTCTGACTTCTCATCCCTCGAAAATACTATGCGCTTCCTTCTCATCCACCAGCATATTCTTTCGCAGCACCTTGTCCCTCAGACGCACCGAGCCTATTAACTATCTTTCGTGTCATCCGTCTCGCTAGCTGCGTCTTTCGCTTGACTTCCTGTGCTTCTAAGTTCTTGCGCTTTAGCCACAGGGGTTAAACAACAGCAGGACCTAACTTGACTTGGTTGATCAAATCAAAATTACCATGGGGTACTAACAATCTCCCCCTTTTTGATGTGAGCAACCCTAAGTTAAGTTAGGGTAAAATAAATAAATAATTATAAGGTAATTAATATCGCAAATAATAATGTGCAAAAAATAATGATACTCTCCCCCTAGACTTAATCTTTATTTCTCCTCTTTTGATCACGCAAACATAGGGTACTTTAAAATGCTTTGAGAATAAAGTCTAAAATAAAGTCTAAGGAAAAATGCTCTTATCTAGATAATTTTGAAAGCTTAAACGTCGAAAAATCTAGACTTAAAAAAATACTTTGAAAAATATTTTTAATTGTTGATAAAAATTTTAACAGACATATATAAGGTAGATAAAAATTTTCATATAAAGTTGAGATTATTGTAAGTAGAAATAAAGTCCTTTCTACATTAAGACATATTTTATAAAAAAAATGGTTATTAATCACAAAAATCTGGAACTATTTTCTAAGAAAAAGTAACTTCGCAAAATAAAAATAAATTTTTAAAAATTTGAATTTTTAAGAAATTTTAATATTAAAAATTTACATTTAGATAGATAATTCATAGAAAATTCAATAATGATCAGAAAATTTTAAAATTTTTCTTACAGTGATGAAATTATTTTTTTAAAAAATAACTTTTTTTTTAACCTCTAATTAATTTCTAACCGAATTTTTGCAAATCAATTTATTTGAAAGTATTTTTATAACAATTAAATGTTTAACAATTAGTCAATTAAATATTCATTTCAGTAATTGGCTTCCAAGCTGTGGCAAGGCACTAGGCTTTCTTGGTTATTGGAACAACAACCACTTCTAGACAAAGTCTTTTAAAAAAATAAAATATTTAATTTTTTCTGAAAGCCCTTAGTCTAACTTTCAAAATTTTTAATTAAGAAAAAAAATAAGGCATTCAAAAAAATCAACGTAAATATGATTTTGAAACCCAAAATAGGTTCCTTTCTATAGGATTAATCAAAATTTCTTAGAAACATATTTTTATGATATTTTTTTAATTTGATCCTTATGGTATTTAAAGTGTTAATTTAATCCATTAGATCTTCTAACTTGTTGAATATGTGAGCATGCACGATTTTTTTTAACTCTTCTATTTCTTCTTTTAATTTTTCATTTTCTTTTATTTTCTTGTCAAAGTCTTCTAATCGAGAAGATGTTGTTAGAATTCCTTTTAATTTGTCATTTTCTTTTTCTAATTTATAGGATTTTTTTATAACATTTCTATAAACTAAAATAATTTATCAGGAGGTAGAGACCGTACTTGACTTACCTTGTTGATCTTGTAATTTGAAGCTCCCCCTGAAGTGATGTTGTCTTCTGATGTCGCTCCCCCTTTATAGATACTCTCGATGCTCATTTTAGACGAGCTTGCTTCGTCTTTATCTTCCTGGTGACTTGCGACTAGCGACTAGCGCAAGTCCGGTGAGGGCTTCGATCTCTGATTCGAATGACGTTTTATCTCATGTCACCTTTATATTTTTGTACTTGTTCTAGGCTGGCTTCTTGTTCTTTTTCTTATCTTTGTCCTTGCTTTTCAATTTTGGACAATTATCTTTCATGTGCTCTTCTTCATTACAATGGTGACATCTTACCTTTCTTTTTATTCTTTTACCCTGCACTTGATTAAATTTATTGGTTTTAAATAACATTTTAAACTTCCTTACCATGAACATCATTTTGTTATCATCAAGAGAAGATTCAGAATCTGGCTCATCCATTTTTGCTTTTAAGGTAATGTTGTTCTTGGGCTCCTTCTTTAGATCTGCACATCTCATTACATGAACTTTAAAAGTTGAAAATAATTCTTCTAGGGTACTTACTTCTAGATCCTTAGAGATATAATAAGCATCTACTAATGATGCTCATTCAATATTCTTAGGAAATGGATTAAACGCATACCTTAGTGAATCTCGGTTGGTTACCTTTTCTCCAAGATTCGTGAGTTCGGTGATGAGTTCTTTCATTCTCGAGTGAAGGTCTACAATGGTTTTACCTTCTCTAATTTGATGTTGATGATCTGGTTTCGGAGCAAATCCCGTCTCACAAGTTTTGCCTCTAAGGTCCCTTCATATTGTTCCAGGAATTTCTCCCAGAGCTCCTTGGCTAACTCATAAGCTCCGATTCGGTTGACTTCTTGTGGTGGTAAGACGCTCAGCAGATGGAATTCTACTTTACCATTTGTCACGAAGTCAGCTTACTCCTTAGTCCATTGGTATTCTTCTTTTCCTTTTGCTGCTTCAAAACTAAATTTCATAATTAGTAATAAATCAAAATTAATTTTAAAGAATACCTCCATCTTTTTCTTCCAAATCGTGAACTCCCCTTCGAACTTAGGTGGGTTGATGCTCAGTCCAGTCATCTCTTGTGCTTCAGTCGGTGGTTAGTCCTTGTGAAGCAACTTGGGACCTATGGGTTATGGGCCCATAATGCTTCCACTGCGCGACTCTAATATCACTTGTTAGAACAGGTTGGGCCAGCAAGAGGGGAGTGAATTGTCTGTTGAAAAATAAAATAAAAACCCTTCTCGATCTTTCAACTCAAATTAGTAGCACACTTATAAAAAGGAAATTAAATAACTAATAAATTAAAGACACTAAGGAGTTACTTGGTTACAACTTAGGTGGTTATGAATCCAAGATAGAAAAAAGCACTGAAAAGATTTCCTTCATGTAAGCGGAGAAGCCTATTACACTCGTTGAATGCTCAAAAATATGCTAGGAAATGCATAAAAGAGTTGTTTAATTATTCCTAGATCCAGGGCTCTTTTTATAGCCCTTGGAAAATTCTATCCGAGGCTGGAAGGCGCCTCCAACATGGCAATTTTAGTCGTGCGAAGAAAAAGTTTTATCTTCGCCAACGGTCACTAGGAAGGTGCCTTCAAGCGATTAAAGGTACCTTCGCATTGTTCATGGAAGGCGCCTTCAATAGCTTGAAGGCACCTTTGCACTATTCATCAAAGGCATCTTCCAAGCCATGGAAGGCGCTTTCCATAAGGCAGTTTAGCTGCGTTTCTCCTTTAGAAAGTTTTCCCTCTGGCTTCTCATCCCTTGAAAATGTCGCGTGCCTCCTTCTTGTCTGCCAGCATACTCTTCTGCAGCACCTCGCCCCTCGGACTCACCGAGCCCGTTGACTCTCTTGTGTCGTCCTTCTTGCTAGCTACGTCTTTCGCTCAACTTCCTGTGCTCCTAAGTTCCTGCGCACTTAGACATAGGGGTTAAACAACAACAGAACCTAACTTGACTTGGTTGATCACATCAAAATTACCATGGGGTACTTACTATTGGTGCAGTTTTGCACTAACGTTCTAACTCAGGTTTTGATAAATGACAAGCAAGTTAAGTTAGGTTTTGTTGTGATCTAACCACTTGATTAAGTGTGCAGGAATCCAGCTAGGTCAATGGACCGACCGGATAGCTGGTACGAAGTCCAAATAGGTCGACGAGCTGATCGGATATCTGGCAAGAAGTCCAAAAAGGTCGATAGACTGACCGGATGTCTGGCAAACTAGTAAGTTAAGGTAAGTCACTGGAGGAGAGTGACCAAGTGAGGATGCATCCCGGTTGAAGGGACAATAGGTGTCGATCCAGTTTAGGTCCATTTGGGATCCCTAAGCTGAGACTTTGACTAGTTCCTGATCCTCGGAGGACAGGAACTAATTAATACTGCTCATTATTATTGTACTAATATTTGTCTTACAGGTTATTATTTTATTCATTGGACTAACATTAATTTGCAGGACAAAGGAGCACATTTTGCCTTCGGATGAACAATATCCAAAGGTGCCTTCTAGTTTGATGGAAGGCGCCTTCGTACTGTTCATAGAAGGCGCCTCCCATGGCTATGGAAGGTGCCTTTTGCAGGATAAATTTTGGCCAAAGTCATGAATAAGTGTCGGATTGTTCAGGATCGAACTTGCCTCAGTGGAGGTCCCTTCCATGGCTATGGAAGGTGCCTTCCATACCTTTTATAAGGTTGTCTCAAGAAGGTATTGGAATAGACCACCTATACAAGCTACTGCGCATCCGATTGAACATCCGACTGCTCCAGGCTTCAGCTACGACTCTGCTGTGAAGCTGTTGTGCCCGACAACTGTTTCAAGAACTTTTGATCACGACCGGTAGTCTGACACTGACACACGAGTGGCCCTACTTCTATTTCTATTTCTAAAGTGTTGGTAACTTTTTACTTGTGTATTTGATTACTACGAAAGGATAAGTGCAGTGTGTTACACTTGTTCTAACTTTCTTTGTACTCAATTTCCTCTTCTGGAGGTACCGAAAGAGACCTTTAGTGGATTACCCATTGATAGGTCTGCGGGACCGGTGTCTTGGAGTAGGAGTCGGCGAAGGCTCCGAACCAAGTAAACCACTCATGTCTTCTAGTGTGGTTTTCATTTTAATTTTTCGCTTCATACTCTACTCTATTTTTAAAACTGAAAAGAAAAATTTTGAAAATCACGTGATTCCCCCCCCCCCCCCCCCCTCTCACGTGCGATCGATCCAATAAGTGGTATCAGAGTGAGTTCTTCTCTGAATTTGTGCAACCACCAATCAAGCCGGGGGAATCATTTTTATATTTCTTTGTTTTTCGCATTCTATTTGAATTGGTAAAACTTTACCTATTTAGATATTTTTTTCATTGTGTTTTAATTTGAGATTGGTGCAACACCTCTCAAATTTTTCTACATTTTTAAATATATCTCAAACACTGTTAATCCAAGACCAAGTTTTGGTATCTCATTTTAGTTTTTTTATATAACTGTGAAATGGCACAACTTAAAGGGTACAACACCGTTCGTCCTCCCCTATTCAACGGTGACAACTTCCTATACTAGAAGAAGCAGATGGAGGTGTACCTGAAGATCGACTTCGACCAGTGGTTCAGCATCACTAGAGGATACAAAGCTCCCGTCGACAACGCAGGAATTCCAATGGACCCAGAACATTGGAATCCGGAAATGAAGAAAAAGGCTCAAATCGACTTCAAGGCTCTCAACACAATTCAGTGCTGGCTAACAAAAGAAGAGTTGAATCGCGTCAGCCCACACGAAAATGCAAAGGAACTGTGGGATAAGTTCACAGAAGTGCATGAGGGAACTAATGCCACAAAGGTAATAAAAAGAGATTTGATTTTAAATAAATTATTTAATGTCAAAATGTAGGAATGTGAGACCGTCAGTTAGCTGCACGCGAGGATAAAGAATATCCTCAACGGACTTCACACCATCGGCCACTAGATGGAGAACAACTATCTAATAAGGTATGCTTTAAACATGTTTCCTCGAAATGCACTATGGGCATCCATTGTGGATGCCTATAAAATTTTGAGAAACTTATCAAAGTTAAAATTAGAAGAACTATTTTGTGAATTAGAACTGCACGAATAGACTAATGCTAAACCCAAGAAAGATCTTGCTCTTATTGCAAGGTCATCAAAGTCCAAATCCAAACCAGAACCTGAAGTCAAGTCTGACCCAGACTCATATGATGAAGAACACCTGATAAACTTGGTAAGAAAATTGTTCACCAGGAGAATGAAGAAGTTCACCAACAAGGGCTTGCAGAAGATCAACTCTACCTCCAACTCTAACAACAAGAATGTGACCTGCTTTGGATGCAACAAGAAGGGGCACTACAAGACCGACTGCCCGAATCTGAAAAAGAAGAAGACTCTTAAAGTGGCATGGGACGAATCGTTAGGGGAAGATTCAGACAATGAAGACGTGAAGCACTCGAACTACCTCACACTGATGGCGTACGAACCAGAATCAAAAAGTGAATTGTAAGATGGATCCGAACCCGAGTCAAGTCACGAGTCTGCACTCATTTCTTAAGGTTCTAATGAGGTATATTTTAGTTTAAATAAAAAGTTCTTTAAAATCATTGCATGTTTAAATAGGAAATTAACTATTTATGAAAATTAAATAAGTAATCTAAGTAAAGAAAATAAATCACTTAATGAACAACTAAACTCAAAAACTGAACTAATTCAAACTGAAATCCCAATTTAAGTTGCAAAACATGAGGAGGATAATTTCAGACTGAAAAATAAAATAGTTAAACTAAAAGAATTACTTGAAAAATTCACAACTAGATCCAAGTACCTTGACATGATACTTGGATCACAAAGAGCTGTGTATAATAAGTACGAACTCAGATACAAGTCTAGCTCAACCAACAAAACCTTTATTTCTTTAGTTAATCAAAATAAAAATTAAAATAACGCTTGGGTTTTAAAAGTATGTCTAATGTAACGACCCGCCTTCTACTAACTAAGCTGTAAGGCCGATCGTCACATTATGCTGCGCTAACTAATCCATGACCATCATTAAATCTAGTGCGGAAGCTATACCAATTTAAAATTTCTGCTAAACTATTATCATTTCTTGGTTCTACACGTGCTAAGGGGTGTAATCTAAGCTATTCATGTCATTGTTACCTCCCCTTATGGTCAAGGAACTTAACTAAGAGTTTCTAGCTAATATCAGGCCTCCCAATCGATCCATGGATCGATTGGAATGGTCGAATCGATCCGGAGATCGATTCAGAGGGCTACTATATCCGGGACGTGGGTTGGATCGATCTAGTGATCGATCCAGCACGCTACTGTGCTCGGGGTAATATTCTGGATCGATCGGCTGATCGATCCAGACTGGTCAATCGATCCAGCGATCGATCCCAGAGCTCTCTGTTCGCGACAGAAATTGCTGGATCGATCAGCCGATCGATCCAGAAGCCTACTGTTCGCGGAACAAAATCGATCCGGAGTTTCTGATTTTGCATCTAAGCTCTAATTTCAGCACTGTTTCATGCCTCAATCACATCTCAAGTTCTAAAATGACCAGGAAACGTTCTAATAACAAACAGCTAGCATTCTAAGCAGGTTTACTAACAATCTAAGCAGAGTTTCTATTACTCCATGCATGCAACCACTCAAATAAGCAAAAGTAGCGTAATAAGAAATGCTAAAGGTTCTAATACTTAAAACAAACTTGCTGAATTCCCTAAGATCTTTATTCCAAGTTCCTGCCCACACACATCTTCGTAGCATTGTCCTCCAGCCTCCGCTAGTCCATCTTTCCTTTACCTTTATCTGCAGTATAAGGAAAAGAAAGTATCTGTAAGCTTTCGCTTAGTAAGAAACCATCTACCTCACTAAAACATGCATACGATGAGTTCATGCTTTTGAAAGATGCTGATTGAAAACTTGATAGAGAATGCTAGGCATGGCATACTATCTTACAAAACATAGAAATCAAAACTAGTCATGGCAATAACTGAAATATTAATAAGAAAGGACTAAACTGAAACATAGCTGAGTTAAACTAAAGCTGAGCTAGAACTGATTTAGAATATAATCACATGACTGATTGTGAGTTTGGAAAACTATTATCATAATAGATTAAAATACATAATCATGCTGCTAATGGGCCCGGCAACTGTACATGATATGCGCGCATCCTTGACTAGACCCGGGGTTGCAAATCCCGAGTTTAGTAAGGTTTACTAGGTTATCTAAACCTAGGGACCGACTATGGGAGCCCAGCCCAAGGACATCTAGTCCCGTACAGTGCCCCTACTGAAAGTAAAATACTAGATCATAGCTAACTAATTTATCTTGTTTTTACTAGGTTATCTGAACCTAGAGGCGACTGTGGGTGCCCACCCATTGGACCGCAGTCCCATATATGCTGTAGCAAGATTAACTAAGCTATTTTAAATGCTTCTATTGCATTTACTGAGTTATTAAAAATGCCTACTGTAGCATTTTACTGAGCTAAGCATTTTATCGAACACTTAGTGTGCTCCAACTCTCCCCTCTATTAGGGAGACCACCTCTAGCCACCCGATGATGTCTAGAATCTCCAACTGAAAGGAGTAAACATGTCTGGTCCATCTAGAGGTGCTCAACTAAATCCCTAAATCTGCGAGGAGGGTTAAATACACTCTATGCGTCGAAAAATCTACATATAGCTAATTTAAAAGCATTCTATCTTACGAAAAGCTACTTATACTGCAGGTGAGGGGTTTCTTACCTCCTGTTCGGATTTTCTTACGATTCTAATCGTTAGATTTCCGGAGGAGACGATCCTTTCGACGATCTTCTCGCGTCTAAGCGTTCCTCTCGCGGAGGGGAGCGTCCACGTGTCGAAGTCGTCGCCGGAATTTGCCCTTGGAACCCTTGGGACAGAACCCTTGCTTGTTCTTCTGGTTGGCGCCGAGAGAAGGAGAGGAGAAGGGAGGGTTGCGGCGTGGCTAGGGTGAGGAAAAGAGAAGTTGCCGATTAAAATCCTATCTCCCCACTTATTAATTCCTATTTATATTAAGGGATTAATTCCCCCAACTCTAATTTAAATAAAATTATTTCCCTTTCCTTTCAGCACGGCCCTGCTGGGTTCATCCGGTTACTAAAGCTATCTATAAGTCGTAGGACCCAATAGGTCTCGGGTTCAATTCCCGCGTAGGCCATTTTCGTTTTCTATTTATTTTTGCTACTTCCGCTACTTTAAAAATTCCATAAAAATATTCTAAAATCCCAGTAAAATTATAGAATATTTCTAAAATAGTTTTGAGAATTTTCGGGCGTTACAATCCCCCATACCTTATAAAAAGTTCGTCCTCGAACTTAGAATAACTCTGGGTACTTCTGTCTCATACTAGCTTCTGTCTCCCAAGTTGCCTCTTCTGCTGTGTGATTTTGCCAAATGACCTTTACTAATGGTACTTCCTTATTCCGTAATTTCTTAACTGCTCGATCTACTATCTGAGTAGGCCGACTGTCATAGCTGAGGTCTTCGCGGACTTGTACCAGCTGGGGCTCAATCACCTGGGTGGCATCTGGGATATGCTTCTTTAGCATAGAGACATGAAATACATTGTGGACAGCTGACATTTCCTGAGGTAGCTCTAGCTCATATGCTACTCTGCCCACTCTTCTAGTGATAAGGTATGGTCCCACATATCTGGGACTTAGTTTGCCCTTCTTCCCAAAACGCATTACCCCCTTCATGGGAGCTATTCTGAGGAACACTGAATCCCCAACTGAAAACTCTAAGGGTCTACGCCGTGTATCAGCATAGCTTTTCTAGTGGCTCTGAGCTGTCTCTATCCTCTGGCGGATCTGCTGTATAGCTGCTGTGGTATCTGCCACTAGATCTGTTTGAAGTTCTAGTTCCTTCTGTTCACCACTCTCATACCAGCAGATTGGAGATCTACACCTCCGCCCATAGAGAGCCTCATAAGGTGTCATACCGATAGTGGCCTGATAGCTGTTGTTGTATGCAAATTCTGCTAAACTCAGATATTTGCACCAACTTCCCTTAAAGTCTAGGGCACATGCTCGGAGCATATCTTCGAGTACTTGATTTACCCGCTTCGTCTGTCCATCTGTCTGAGGATGGAAGGCGGTGCCGAACTTTAACTTCGTGCCCAACGCTGACTGTATACACTCTCAGAAGTGTGATATGAATCTGCTATCTCTGTTTGATATGATGGTTCGTGGGACTCCATGTAGTCTAACGATCTCCTTGAGATACAACTGAGCTAGCTGTTCCATGGAGTAGGATATCTTGATAGCTAAGAAGTGGGCTGATTTAGTTAGCCTGTCGATTATTACCCAGATGGTATCAAAACCATTCGTAGTTCTGGGTAATCCCACTATGAAATCCATAGAAATATCTTCCCACTTCCATTCTGGAATATGAATAGGTTGCAGAACTCCTCCTGGTCTCTGATGTTCTGCCTTAACCCTCTGACAGGTTAGGCAGGTGCTGACATATCGAGCGATGTCTCTCTTCATCCCAGGCCACCAAAAATGTTTCTTCAAGTCCTGGTACATTTTGGTGGAGCTAGGATGCATCACGTAAGGAGTCTTGTGAGCCTCGTCTAGGATTTTCTTCTGTAGTTCCTCCTGATCTGGAACACATAGCCTGTCGCCGAAATATAGTACCCTGCTATCTGATACTCTGAACTCTCCACCTTCTGATTCTGCTAAACCTTGCTTGATTCTCTGAATTTCAGGATCCTGCTCTTGAGCTGTCTGGATGTCACCAAGCAAGGTAGACTCTAATGTCATAGTAGAGAGCTGTCCGCTATGAGTTCGAGACCGAAATCTGTGATCTCTTTCTGTAGGGGTGGTGACATGGCTGCTAGAGATAATAGGGCAGCACTGGACTTTCTGCTAAGTGCGTCTGCTACCCTATTTTCTTTTCCTGGGTGGTAGAGGATGTCTATGTCGTAGTCTTTGACCAGCTCTAGCCATCTGCGCTGTCGCATATTCAGATCCTTCTGAGTGAAGAAGTACTTCAGACTCTGATGATCTGTATACACTCTGCACTGAGCTCCATACAAGTAATGTCTCCAAATCTTGAGAGCGAACACCACTGTTGCAAGCTCAAGGTCATGAGTAGAATAGTTCTTCTCATAATCCTTGAGTTGTCTGGAGGCGCAGGCGATTACCTTGCCATTTTGCATCAGCACTGCTCCTAGTCCCAACTTAGAGGCATCACTATATATATCAAAGCTATCTACGTTCTCTGGTAGAGTCAGAATAGGTGCACTGGTCAACCTCCTCTTCAGCTCGCTAAAACTGTTCTCACAGTCCTCTATCCACTGAAACTTTCTGTTCTTCCTGGTGAGAGCTGTCAGTGGGGAGGCTACCCTGAAGAAGTCCTCTACGAATTTCCTGTAGTAACCTGCTAATCCCAGAAAGCTTCTGATCTCGCTAGCGTTCTTGGGTCTCTTCTAATTGCTCACAGCTTCTATTTTACTGGGGTCTACCATGATACCATCCTTTGAAATGATGTGACCCAGGAAGGACACCTGATCTAGCCAAAATTCACATTTTGTGAACTTGGCATACAGCTGGTTCTGCTGAAGCGTCTGCAACACTGTTCTCAGGTGCTCTGCGTGTTCTTCCTGAGTTCTGGAATAGACGAGGATGTCATCGATGAACACGATAACGAACTTATCTAAATATTCCCTGAATACCCTATTCATGAGATCCATGAAAGTAGCTGAAGCATTTGTCACGCCAAAGGGCATGACTATGAACTCATAATGTCCGTATCTGGTCCTGAATGTTGTCTTGGGTATATCCCCTTCTTTAACCTTCACCTGATGATAACCTGATCTGAGGTCTATCTTAGAGAACACTGCTGCTCCCTTTAGCTGATCGAACAGGTCATCTATTCTGGGAAGAGGATACCTGTTCTTGATCGTGACTTGGTTCAGTGCCCGGTAGTCTATACACAGGCGCATGCTTCCGTCCTTCTTCTTCACGAACAATACAGGCGCTCCCCATGGTGAGTGACTAGGACGTATGAAGCCCTTGTCAAGCAGCTCCTGTAGTTGCTCATGAAGTTCCTTCAGTTCTGCTGGAGCCATGCGATAAGGCGCTTTGGAAATAGGATTGGTACCGGGAATGAGCTCTATCTCAAATTCAATCTCCCTGTCTGGTGCTAAGCCTGGTAATTCCTCAGGGAAGACTGCTGGGTAGTCACATACGACTCGAACCTCTGCTAGCTGTTGGTCCTTGTCCTGACTGGTACTGACCACGTGTGCTGAAAATCCCGTACATCCCGAATCCATTAACCTCTGGGCCTTCATAGCTGAGAGAAACTTCCTGGCCCTTCTCTTGGGTTCTCCGACGAACTCGAACGGTGCTTCTGCTTCAGGTTGGAATATGACTTTCTGCTTACGGCACTCGATGGAGGCACCGTATTTGATCAAGAAATCCATCCCGAAGATGACATCGTAGTCAGTCATATTTAGCACTATCAGATCACAGAAGAGTTCTTTGTCTGCTATAATGACTGGCACTGCTCTGAACCAGTGCGTAGATGCCATAATAAGGTCGTCAGGAACTGACTACTGAGTACCTCTGGAGGTCTTGCTAACTTCTCGGCAAATGCCCTGGATATATATGAATGGGTTGCCCTAGTATCGAATAAGACAGTTGTACTTTGCTGTAAAATACTAATCTGACCTGTAACAACTGTCGAGGCATTTGCTACGTCCTCTCTGGTCAGTGAGTAGATCCTTGCATTGGTCGTAGCTGGAGGGGCTTCTAATCTGCCCTGGCTGATGTGTGGACCATCTAAGGCTGCCTACATCTGATGCAACTGTGCTGGCTTGGCTTCGTACTGGATCGGCTGTGGTGAAGGAAAGCTAGTCTTGTTCGGACACTGCTTGGCCATATGCCCTTCCTGTCCGCATTCAAAGCATCCTCGTGTGCCCTTACGACAAACTCCAGGATGGAATTTCCCACAAGTAGCACACTTTGGATAATTGGGTTGTTTACTAGCTGGTCCTCCCTTTGGGTAACTCCCTAGCTTGCGCTTGTTGCTGGAGTTTCCTTTCCAGTTAGAGCCATGAGAGCTGTGGCTCTGCTGTTTCTGAGTACTTGAGCCTCCTTGACCTTTAGCTTCTGAGAGGACTTGCTTCTGCTGCTTGATGCTATTCTGGTAATGCTCAGTGATTAGAGCGCTGCTCACTAGCTCTTCTGTGGTTTGTGGCCTATGAACGCCACCAGCCACGTTCATTGCTATTTCCGGCCTCAACATCTTGAGCATCAACCGGACTCATTCCTTTTCTGTGCTGACTAGTTCAGGGCATAGACGAGCCAATCTGTTGAATTTCTTCACAGCCTCTTCCACTGAAAGGTTGCCCTGGCGAAATTCCGTGAACTCGTCGTAGTGGCGGTTTGTGACCCGCATGTGAAAGAACTCCTCGAAGAATTCTTTCTCGAAGTCTGCCCATGTCATCTGGTTCGCTCTAATTCTCTCCCACCACATGCGTGCATCTCCTGTCAAGCAGAAGGAGGCGCACTTCACCTTTTCATACTCTGGCCAGTCCAGAAGCTCCATTGTACTTTTCAGTGTTTTGAACCAGGCTTGAGCATCCCATGGTTCACTGGTGCTTGAGAAATTCTCTGGCTTGACTCTCTGCCACTGGATCAGATAGGCTTCCCTCTGTGTTCCTACTGCTGGAGCCACTGGTGCTGTAGGCTGGACTGGGGGAACCTCTAAGACTACTGCCGTTGCTAGGTTTGGTTTCGGGGTGACTGTGGGAGTGTTCTGCTGACTAGCCTTCAAGGTGGCTATCTCCTGTAAGGTCTGGGGGAGGCACTGAACTGCCTGCCTCATGCTGGGGCTCAGTAACTGGTGCCCTTCTAGCTGGGCGTCCTCGTGCCATTTCTAAAGGAACAAAGGACACACATAACTAATACAAACATACTGGAGTAACTATTGTTGTCATGTTAACTACCATCATAAACAAGCATGCTGTGGTTATATCTAAACATGGAAACAAGAAGCATAAATAAAATGAGAGATGTTCTTACTTGGAAGCTGCAGGTTCAATGCTGATGTGTGTGTAGGAAGTATGGAAACTGCTCTGATACCACTCTGTAACGACCCGCCTTCTACTAACTAAGCTGTAAGGCCGATCGTCACATTATGCTGCGCTAACTAATCCATGACCATCATTAAATCTAGTGTGGAAGCTATACCAATTTAAAATTTCTGCTAAACTATTATCATTTCTTGGTTCTACACGTGCTAAGGGGTGTAATCTAAGCTATTCATGTCATTGTTACCTCCCCTTATGGTCAAGGAACTTAACTAAGGGTTTCTAGCTAATATCAGGCCTCCCAATCGATCCACGGATCGATTGGAATGGTCGAATCGATCCGGAGATCGATTCAGAGGGCTACTGTATCCGGGACGTGGGTAGGATCGATCCAGTGATCGATCCAGCACGCTACTGTGCTCGGGGAAATATTCTGGATCGATCGGCTGATCGATCCAGACTGGTCAATCGATCCAGCGATCGATCCCAGAGCTCTCTGTTCGCGACAGAAATTGCTAGATCGATCAGTCGATCGATCCAGAAGCCTACTGTTCATGGAACAAATTGCCCAATCGATCAGCTGATCGATTGGGAACCCCCAATCGATCCACCGATCGATTGGAGTTTTTGATTTTGCATCTAAGCTCTGATTTCAGTACTGTTTCGTGCCTCAATCACATCTCAAGTTCTAAATGACCAGGAAATGTTCTAATAACAAACAGATAGCATTCTAAGCAGGTTTACTAACAATCTAAGCAGAGTTTCTATTACTCCATGCATGCAACCACTCAAATAAGCAAAAGTAGCGTAATAAGAAATGCTAAAGGTTCTAATACTTAAAACAAACTTGCTGAAATTTCCTAAGATCTTTATTCCAAGTTCCTGCCCACACACATCTTCGTAGCATTGCCCTCCAGCCTTCGCTAGTCCATCTTTCCTTTACCTTTATCTGCAGTATAAGGAAAAGAAAGTATCTATAAGCTTTCGCTTAGTAAGAAACCATCTACCTCACTAAAACATGCATACGATGAGTTCATGCTTTTGAAAGATGCTGATTGAAAACTTGATAGAGAATGCTAGGCATGGCATACTATCTTACAAAACATAGAAATCAAAACTAGTCATGGCAATAACTGAAATATTAATAAGAAAGGACTAAACTGAAACATAGCTGAGTTAAACTAAAGCTGAGCTAGAACTGATTTAGAATATCATCACATGACTGATTGTGAGTTTGGAAAACTATTATCATAATAGATTAAAATACATAATCATGCTGCTAATGGGCCCGGCAACTGTACATGGTATGCGTGCATCCTTGACTAGACCCGGGGTTGCAAATCCCGAGTTTAGTAAGGTTTACTAAGTTATCTAAACCTAGGGACTGACTATGGGAGCCCAGCCCAAGGACATCTAGTCCCGTACAGTGCCCCTACTGAAAGTAAAATACTAGATCATAGCTAACTAATTTATCTTGCTTTTACTAGGTTATCTGAACCTAGAGGTGACTGTGGGTGCCCACCCATTGGACCGCAGTCCCATATATGCTGTAGCAAGATTAACTAAGCTATTTTAAATGCTTCTATTGCATTTACTGAGTTATTAAAAATGCCTACTGTAGCATTTTACTGAGCTAAGCATTTTATCGAACACTTAGTGTGCTCCAACTCTCCCCTCTATTAGGGAGACCGCCTCTAGGCACCCGACGACGTCTAGAATCTCTAACTGAAAGGAGTAAACATGTCTGGCCCATCTAGAGGTGCTCAACTAAATCCCTAAATCTGCGAGGAGGGTTAAATACACCCTATGCGTCGAAAAATCTACATATAGCTAATTTAAAAGCATTCTATCTTATGAAAAGCTACTTATACTGCAGGTGAGGGGTTTCTTACCTCCTGTTCGGATTTTCTTACGATTCTAATCGTTAGATTTCTGGAGGAGACGATCCTTTCGACGATCTTCTCGCGTCTAAGCGTTCCTCTCGTGGAGGGGAGCGTCCACGTGTCGAAGTCGTCGTCGGAATTTGCCCTTGGAACCCTTGGGACAGAACCCTTGCTTGTTCTTGTGGTTGGCGCCGAGAGAAGGAGAGGAGAAGGGAGGGTTGCGGCGTGGCTAGGGTGAGGAAAAGAGAAGTTGCCGATTAAAATCCTATCTCCCCACTTATTAATTCCTATTTATATTAAGGGATTAATTCCCCCAACTCTAATTTAAATAAAATTATTTCCCTTTCCTTTCAGCACGGCCCTGCTGGGTTCATCCGGTTACTAAAGCTATCTATAAGTCGTAGGACCCAATAGGTCTCGGGTTCAATTCCCACGTAGGCCATTTTCGTTTTCTATTTATTTTTGCTACTTCCGCTACTCTAAAAATTCCATAAAAATATTCTAAAATCCCAATAAAATTATAGAATATTTCTAAAATAGTTTTGAGAATTTTCGGGCGTTACATCTAACCACGCAAATAGAACTCAATCAATATTATATTCCTAAAGATAAAATTTATTATATAAATCAAAAGACTCTCCCTTAAACTCTAAAGTTAAATCTTCAAAAATAAATACAAAACAAAAGAAAAACCTTAAGTTATTTAAACCTAACTCAAATAAATATAACATAAACATAAGCTATAACTGAGTATTCTACAACTATAAAACTAATCGACGTAAACCCAAAACTTAACCCAAAAGATTCAATAATTTAGGGGGGGCTCTAAATTAGTTGGCACCTCAAAAATAATAATTTACTCGGCTGAGTAATTAGGACTAGCTAAAATAGGGATAACAGTTTAACTTGATCTACAGTACTGATGAAGTTTTAGATGATAGTAAGTTAAGGAAACTCTATCTATGCATGTCTAGGAAGATATGGCTTCGATCTGGTGCACTTGGCTTAGTGGAACTAATTGAAGCTACCCCTTACGGATCCTAACTAGTTAGACCAAGGTTTTGTACTAAGTTCAGTGGATAGGGCTACTTGGAGAACCTCGAAGGTATGGTTACTCTAATGATATCCAGGTGACTCACCATAGCCCAGAAATTTATTCAAAGAATGTTTGTTTATTGAACCCAAAGATAAATCTGAATCTAACACAAAGTTAAATCAAACCCTGAAATTAAACTTAACTCATCTCACAAAATTATAGGATTCCCTTATTGAAATCGTAGATTGGGTGAGATGACTAAGGATTTCAAAATAAAATTTAAAAATTTAACTTAAAAATTAAAAATTTATCTTAAAATTTTAAAATTAAAAATTTAACTTAAAATTTAAAAATTAAAAATTTTACTTAAAATTTAAAAATAAAAATATAACTTAAAATTTAAAAATAAAAATTTAACTTAAAAATTAAACATTAAAATTAAAAAAAATAAAAATTAAATTAAAAATTAAATTAAAAATTAAAATTAATTTAAAAGTTTAAAACGTAAAGTTAAACTTAAGTTTTCCGCCCTAATCGAATCTCAAATCAAATTTAATTTGGTTATAGGAAACCAAGTGGATATTGGGTAGTGGTTATTCCAAACACATGTCTAGGGATCACACCAAATTCACCAATTAACATACAAAAGCTTAGAAATAGTTACCTTTGGAAACAACTACAAACTCAAGGTAATTGGGATAGGTAATATTGAATTCAAAATTGATCTTATTATTAAAAAAGTATTACTTGTTGAAAATCTCAAATACAACCTTCTTAGCATTAGTCAATTATGTGATTCTAGATATAGGGTTAAGTTTCTATCATCTGAATGCATAGTTCAGCACATAGATGACCCTACCATAAAACTAAAAAGGTTTAGGAAGGACAATATCTATGTAATCTGTTGGTGCAATCGACCTCCAAGGTTTTAATGTCCGACAAATATGTTTAAGTATTTTTAATTGAGCTTGATCATGGGAAGTCCTAGTCGTGGCTAGGCAAGGGTGGGAAGTCAACCGAGTGACTAGTCATAACTGTAGTTAGGCAAGGGAAGTCCTAGTTGCAAGCTAGGCAAGGGAAATCTCGGTATATCATGGAAGCCAGGTGGATTCAATAGGTCTGGAGGACCTGACCCCTGGGTAGCCGAATACTGAGGCAAGGGAAATCTCGGTATATCGTGGAAGCCAGGTGGATTTGATAGGTCTGGAGGATCTGATCCCTGGTAGCCGAATACTGAGTCCTGGTGAGTGAAGTCAGGTGGAGAAAACCTTAAGGGGTGGTAACCTTAGGTTCTGGTTAGTGAATCCGGATGGTGAAATCCTAGGGGAGATAATCTTAGGTAGCGAGAAGTCTTGGAGGAATGAACTCCAAACAAAGTTGATCGGATGGTTTCCGGTCGACCGCGTGCGGTCGACCGGAACAGAGGATCTCGGTAAATCTAAGTTTAGGTTTACCAAAGTATTCTGTATTACTATTATTGTTGTTAGCTAATGTAATATTATAGAAAAAGTCTTAGGTGGTGTTTTGTTCTCTCCTAGGAATCAGAATGGGAATGAGTATCATAGTATAGTGGAATGAGAATGGGTATGAGCTTGGGTATCATTCTTAAAACTAATGTTTGGTTAGTTTAATATTTTCAATCAGAATGAACCTAAATTTTCTTTTTTACCCTTAGAGGAAAATAAGAGAAAAAATTAGATGGAAGAGAAAGTTGAATGTGAGAGAAACATATGATGAGAGAGAAAGTGTGATGAGAGAGAAAGTATGATGGGGAAATGAAGAGAGAGAAAGTATGATGAGAGAAAATGAGGAGAGAGAGCGTGATAGGAGAGATTGAGAAAAGAAAAGGTATGATGAGAGAGAAAGAGTGATAGGAAAAAATGAAGAGAGAGAAAGTATTATGAGAGATTGAGGAGAGAAAGTATGATGAGAAAATGTAATGAGAGAGAAAGTGTGATGGGAAAAAATGAAGAGAGGGAAAGTGTGATGAGAGAAAATGAGGAGAGAGAGAGTGTGTGATGGAAGAGAATGAAGAGAGAGAAAGTGTGATGAGAGAAAATATGGAGAGAGTATGGTAAAAGAGATTGAGGAGAGAGAAAGTATGAGAGAGTGTGTATGATGAGAGAGAATACAAAGAGAAAATAGTAGAGAATCTGTGATGAGAGAGATTGAGGAGAGAGAAAGTATGATGAGAAGAAATATGGAGAGAGAGTATGGCAAGAGAGATTGAGCAGAGAGAAAGTATGATGAAAAAATGAGGAGAGAATGAAGAGAGAGAAAATAATGAGAGAGTGTGTGTGATGAGAGAGAATATAGAGAGAAAATGGTAGAGAATGTGTGATGAGAGAGAATAAGGAGAGAGAAAGTATGTTGAGAGAGAAAATGTGATAATATAATGAGGAGAGAGAAAGTATGATGAGAGAGAACAAGGAGAGAGAGTGAAATGAAAGAAAAAATGAATAAATATACTAAGGGTATTTTTGTACAAACTTAATTCTTATTCTCATTCCATCAAAACCCAAGGGAGGGGGTGGGTTTCATCCATACCCAAATTTTTGGGATTCATTCCAAAATCTTGATTCCATTTTCATCAACCAAACACAAGGTTTGGGAATGAATCCATTCTCTCATTCCCAAACTGTTGGTTGCTACTCGGAAAACCTATAGGTTCCACTGTACAAAAATTTTGTACAAAGGTCTGAACCTTTTCTTAGCTACCATGTGTTCTTTTAAATTAAATTTTGGATCGCCTGCGGAACTTAACACGTTTGATCCAAAACTTAATCTATTTGTTCTTTTAGGTTTTGACTTGGATCTCCTGCGGAACTTTACACGTTCGACTCAAGTCTCCTTAAGTTATTAATTCCATTAAATATTAATTTCCATAATTGGTTCCCAGTACTGACGTGGCGAGGCACATGACCTTCTTGGATATGGGAGCAACCACCACCGACTAGACAAAACCTTTTATAGAAAGCTAATATTTAATTTCCTAAAATAACTTTAGGTTAACCAAAGAGAACAATCAAATCACAAGGAAAAGAAAAAACAAAAGAACACAGCATCGAAAAAACATATTCGAAATTCTAGAATGTAAGCCTCTTGTATTTGATATTATTTCCATAATAACTAGCATGATGCGAAAATAAAAATTACTAGTTATACCTTGTAGAAAAACCTCTTGATCTTCTACCGTATTCCTCTTCTAACCTCGGACGTTGTTGTAAAGCCCGAAAAATTCCCGAATTTATTTTAGAATTATTCTATGATTTTTCTGGAATTTTTAGATATTTTTCCGGAATTTTCCGAGTAGCGGAAGTAGCAAAAATAAATAGAATCGTAAAACGGCCTAAGCGGGAATTGAACCCGAGACCTACGGTTTACGGATAATGTTAGAAACCAGTGAACCCAGCAGGGCCGTGCTGAAAGGAAAGGGATTCAATAATATTTATGTTAGGTTTGGGCGGAAATTACCACTTAATATAAATAGGAGGTTCAAGTGGGTTTGGTTTATTTTAACTTAGTTTTGGTTTGGAAATCTCTCAACCAAAACCTCACGCCACTTTTTCTCCTCTCCCAAAACCTCACGCCGCCTCTTCTTTCCTCCTCCTTCTCTCGGCGCCCTAGCCCAAGGTCCCTAGGTTCATCTTCCGGCGACGACTCCAACACGAAAGAGGTTCTTCTCCGCGAGAGGAACGCGAAGACGTGATCGGATCGTCGAGAGGATCATCTCCACCGGAGTTCTAGCGAATAGAATCGTAAGAAATTACGATCAAGAGGTAAGAAACCCTCACCTGCAGTATAATAGCTTCCGGTTGGATTTTTATACTTTAGTTAGGATGTATGCGGATTTTTATCGATATCTAGGGTGTATTTAACTCTCTTCGCAGATTAGGGACTTAGTTGAGCACCTTTAGATGGGCCGGGCATGTCTTCCCTCTTCAGATAGGAGGTTAGATGTTGTCGGGTGCCTAGAGGTGGTCTCCCTAATAGGAAGAAGAGTTAGAGCATCCCAGGTGTTCGATAAAATAGCTAGTTTAGTAAAAATGCACCATAGGCATTTGTAACAGCTCAGTTAGATACTTTAGAGGTATCTATTCAGTATTTTCAGTTTATTTCAGCTTATATGGATTAGATATCCAATGGGTGGGCTCCCACAGTCGCCTCTAGGTTTAGATAACCTAGCTCTAGGTTCAGATAACCTAGGAATAGTATGAAAAAGCATGTATTAGCTATTTCAGTATTTTATTTTCAGTGGCACTGTACTGGATTAGATATCCATTGGGTTGGACTCTCACAGTCGTCCCTAGGTTCAGACAACCTAGTAAACCCTGCTAAATTCGGGACTTGCAACCCCGGGTCTAGTAGGGATGCGCGCACAGCAAGTACAGTTGCCGGGCCCAACAGCATGTTTATTATTTTCACTTATTATGTACTAGTTTTCAAACTCAAAATCAGTTATGTTAGTTGAGTTGATTTCAGCTTCAGTTTAGTTTAGTTTAGCTCAGTATTATGTTTCAGTTCAGTTCTCTATGTTAGCTTTATGATTAGTTGTATGATATGCCATGACTTGTTCAGTATGCCATGTTTCTATGATTGTATGCCATGCCATGCTAGCCTGTTCAAAATATTTTCGAATAGCATGTTTTCAAATCATAACTGCATCGTATGCATGATTTTGTGAGGTAGATGGTTTCTTACTAAGCGTTAGCTTATAGTACTACTTTTCTTATACTGCAGATACAGGTAAAAGAAAAGTGGATTAGCAGTGGAGGCTGGAGGTCAATGCAGATGAGGATGTGTGTGTGTGGAACTGGAATGAAAGATCTCAGGGATCTAACAAGTTTTAATTATGCATTAGAACTCGTTAGCATTTACGTTCAACACTTTCACTTATTAGTTTTGATACTTTCATTTTCATGCAATTTAGATTTGGAACGCATTGAACTATGAAAGAATGTTTTAAAATGTCAGTAATCATGTTAGAATGTTATTACATGTTGTTAGAATAGTTTATTATGCAGTAGGTAGTCGTTAGATTGTATTTTGGCACGCCAAAGTGTCAAGTTCGATTTTCGGCGAATCGGACTCGATCGATCTCGCACCGATCGTAGCTGAGCATCGATCGCCGACCGATCCGACGGATCAAGATGCTATCAGATCCTCTGGATCGATCGGCCACCGACCGATAATAGAGCTTCCGGAGAATTTCAGCTTCTGGATCCGCCGACCGATTCAGATACCGGATCGGCCACCGACCGATCCAATACAAGAGCTTCCGAGAATTCCGGGTTCTGGATCGGTCCGCCGACCGATTCAGAGATACCGGATCGGTGCCGACCGATCCACCGGGGATGTATCAGAGTCCGATCGATCCGTGGATCGATCAGCAGCTAGCTGGGAAGTAAATTATGAGTCCCTAGCTAAGTTGGGATGTTTAGTTTCCCCTCTTTAGCACATGTACACCAGCAAAGGAGGTCTTTAGACCTTTCTTATCAGCTGTCTTAGTTATAGTAGAGTAAAATTTTAATTAGCCCAGCTTTCCGCACAGTATAGTTTAGCACAGTACAACTGTAGCGATTCGCCTTATAGCCTAGTAGTAGAAGGCGGGTCGTTACAGAGTGGTATCAGAGCAGTGTTCCATACTTCTACACACACATCAGCATTGTACCTGCAACTTCCAAGTAAGAATACCTCTACTCTCTTAATTGTTCTTGTTTATAGTTACAGTTCATGTTATATGCTTATTGCCGGTTAGTACATGATAGTTTAAACAGGATGTCAGAAATTATATAACTGTGATAGTATTAGTTATACATATGTTCTCTATGTCATTAGAAATGGCACGAGGACGCCCAAAAGGGCACTAGCCGATGAGCCCCAAAGAAGAGGCGGGCGGTTCGGTGCCTCCTCCGATCTTCTACAAAGATTAGTGGCTCGATCTAGGAACAAAGAACAGAAATAGCCACCTTAAAGGCTAATCAGAACACCCCACACCCCGAGCCAAACCCGACGACTCCAGAGTTTTAGAGGTTCCACCACCACCGGACCACCAAAGACCCCCCAGAATGAGCCAAGGAAGGAAGCCTATCCGATCCAATGGCAGTCGCCGAGAACTTCTCGGGCACTAGTGAACCATGGGATGCACAAGCATGGTTCAAAACACTGGAGAACGATGGAGCTCGGATGGCCGTAACACGAGAAGGTGAAGTGTGCCTCCTTCGCCTGACAGGAGACGCACGCATGTGGTGGGAAAGAATCGAACGAAGCGCCTGATGTCATGGGGGACTTGAGAAGGAATTCTTTGAGGAGTTCTTTCACATGCGGGTTACAAACCGCCACTCGACGAGTTCACGGAGTTTCGTCAACCTTTCGGTGGAGGAAGCCGTGAAGAAATTCAACAGTTGGCTCGTCTATGTCCGGAGTTAGTCAGCACAGAAGGAACGAGTCCGGTTGATGCTCAAGATGCCGAGGCCCGAGATCGCAGTGAACGTGGCTGGTGGCATTCATAGGCCACGGACCACGGAGGAGCTAGTGAGCGGTGCCTTGACCACAGAGCATTACGAGAACAGCATAACAGAAGCAAGTCTCCTCGAGTTCAAAGGCCAAGGAAGCTCTCACACTCGAAACAGCAGGGCCCAACTGGAAAGGGAACTCCAACAACAAGCGCAAATCGTGGAGTGACTCAAAGGAGGACCATCTAGCAAGCGACCCAGTTATCCAAAGTGTGTCACTTGTGGGAAATTCCACCCATGGGTTTGTCGCAAGGGCACACGAGGATGCTTGAATGTGGACAAGAAGGGCACATGGCCAAGCAATGCTGAACAAGGCCGGTCTTCCTCACCACAGATTCAAGATGCAGCCACCACCGCTTATATCGATGCAGCCGCCTAGAAGGCCCACATATCACCAGGCAGATTAGAAGCCCCCCTATGGCGAATGCGAGGATCTACTCACTCACCGGAGAGGACGTAGCAAATGCCTCGACAGTCGTCACAGGTCATATTAGTACTGTTCTATTTGATACTCGGGCAACCCATTCATATATAGCCGGATGTTCTCCGAAAATTAGAGGTACCCCGAGATACTCGTTTTGGCGCTACCTTGGAGAGATCATGGCGCCCACGCGGCTCAGAGCGGCGGTCATTATAGCGCATGGGAGCTCTTTTGCGATCCGATAGTGCTAGAAATGACCGACTATGACGTTATCTTCTAATGGACTTTTTGGTCAACACGGTGCTCTATCGAGTCAGAAATGTAAAGTCACGCTCCAACCCAAGCGGAAGCACGCTCAATTGGGGAACCAAGGAGAAAGGCCAAGAGGTTTCTCTCACCATGAAGGCACGGTTACCGGAGTCGATGCACGGATTCTTAGCACACGAGTCGAGGGACCAACTAGCAGAGGTTCGAGTCGTTTGTGACTACCATCTTCCCGAGGAGTTACCAGGCTTAGCACCAGACAGGGAGATTGACTTTGAGATAGAGCTCATTCCCGGTACAAATCCTATCTCCAAAGCGCCTTATCGCATGGCTCCAGCAGAACTGAAGGAACTTCAGGAGCAACTACAGGAGTTGCTTGACAAGGGCTTCATACGCCCGAGTCACTCACCATGGGGAGCGCCTGTATTGTTCGTGAAGAAAAAGGATGGAAGCATGCGACTGTGCATAGACTACAGATCACTGAACCAAGTCATGATCAAGAACAGGTATCCCCTTCCCAGAATCGATGACCTGTTCGACCAGCTGAAGGGAGCAGCAGTGTTCTCTAAAATAGATCTCAGATCAGGTTATCATCAGGTAAAGGTTAAAGAAGGGGATATACCCAAGACAACATTCAGAACCAGATACGGACACTACGAGTTCGTAGTCATGCCCTTTGGCGTGACCAATGCTCCAGCTACATTCATGGATCTCATGAACAGAGTATTCAGGGAGTATTTAGATAAGTTTGTTATTGTGTTTATCGATGACATTCTTATCTACTCAGGAACTCAGGAAGAACACTCAGAGCACCTGAAACTAGTATTGCAGACCCTTCAGCAGAACCAGCTATACGCCAAGTTCACGAAATGTGAATTTTGGCTAGATCAGGTGTCCTTCCTGGGTCACATCATCTCAAAGGATGGTATTATGGTAGATCCCAGCAAGATAGAAGCAGTAAGTAACTGGAAGAGACCTAAGAACGCCAGCGAAATCAGGAGCTTTCTGGGATTAGCAGGATATTACAGAAAGTTTGTAGAGGACTTCTCCAGGATAGCCTCCCCACTGACAGCTCTTACCAGAAAGAACAGAAAATTTCAGTGGATAGAGGACTGTGAGAACAGCTTCAGCGAGCTAAAAAGGAGATTGACCAGTGCTCCCATTTTGGCTCTACCAGACGACACCAGCAGCTTTGACATCTATAGTGATGCCTCTAAGTTGGGACTAGGAGCAGTACTGATGCAAAACGGCAAGGTGATCGCCTATGCCTCCAGACAACTCAAGGATTATGAGAAGAATTACCCTACTCATGACCTTGAGCTTGCAGCAGTGTTCGCTCTCAAAATTTGGAGACATTACTTATATGGAGCTCAGTGCAGAGTGTATACAGATCATCAGAGTCTGAAGTACTTCTTCACTCAGAAGGATCTGAATATGCGACAGCGCAGATGGCTTGAGCTGGTCAAGGACTACGATATAGACATCCTCTACCACCCAGGGAAAGCCAATAAGGTAGCAGATGCACTTAGCAGGAAATCTAGTGCTACCTTATTAGCTCTTACAGCCATGTCACCGCCCCTACAGAAGGAGATCGTGGATTTCGGTCTCGAACTCATCGTGGGACAGCTCTCTACTATGACCCTAGAGTCTACCTTGCTTGGTGATATTCAGTCAGCTCAGGATCAGGACCCTGAGATTCAGAGAATCAAGCAAGGGCTAGCAGAATCAGAAAGTAGAGAATTCAGAGTGTCCGATAGCGGGGTGTTATATTTTGGCGACAGACTCTGTGTTCCATATCAGGAGGAGCTACGGAGACAGATTTTAGGTGAGGCTCACAGGACTCCCTACGCGATGCATCCAGGCTCCACCAAAATGTATCAAGACCTGAAGAAACACTTTTGGTGGTCCGGGATGAAGCGAGACATCGCCAGATATGTTAGCATCTGCCTCACCTGTCAGAGGGTCAAGGCAGAACATCAGCGACCAGGAGGAGTTCTGCAGCCTATACAGATTCCAGAATGGAAGTGGGAGGATATCTCGATGGACTTCATAGTGGGGCTACCCAGAACCACAAATGGTTTTGATGCCATCTGGGTAATAGTTGACAGGTTGACTAAATCAGCCCACTTCCTAGCTATCAAGATATCCTACTCCATGGAGAAGCTAGCTCAGTTGTATCTCCAGGAGATCGTCAGACTACATGGAGTCCCACGAACCATCATTTCAGACAGAGACAGCAGATTTACATCACACTTCTGGAAGTGTGTTCAGTCAGCTATGGGCACCCAGTTAAAATTCAGCACAGCTTTCCATCCTCAGACAGATGGTCAGACGCGAGTAAATCAGGTACTCGAAGATATGCTCCGGGCTTGTGCCCTAGATTTCAAGGGAAGTTGGTGCAAATATCTGAGTCTAGCAGAATTTGCATACAACAACAGTTATCAGGCCACTATCGGCATGGCACCTTATGAGGCACTCTATGGGCGGAGGTGCAGATCACCAATCTGCTGGTATGAGAGTGGTGAACAGAAGGAACTAGAGCTTCAGACAGATCTAGTAGCAGATAGAGACAGCACAGAGCCGTCAGAAGAGCTATGCCGATACACAACGCAGACCCCTAGAGTTTTTAGTTGGGGATACAGTTTTCCTCAGAGTAGCTCCCATGAGGGGAGTCATGCATTTTGGGAAGAAGGGCAAGCTAGCTCCCTGATATGTGGGACCATACCTTATCACGAAGAGAGTGGGCAAGGTAGCATATGAGCTAGAGCTACCTCAGGAGATGTCAGCTGTCCACAACGTATTTCATGTCTCCATGCTGAAGAAGCATATCCCAGACGCCACCCAGGTGATTGAGCCCCAGTTGGTACAGGTCCGTGATGATCTCAGCTATGACAGTCGGCCTATTCAGATAATAGACCGAGCAGTAAAGAAATTACGGAACAAGGAAGTACCATTAGTTAGAGTCACCGGCAAAATCACACAGCAGAGGCGACTTGGGAGACAGAGACAAGCATGAGATGTATACCCAGACTGTTTTAAGTTCGGGGACGAACTTTTATAAGGTATGGGGATTATAAGCAAAAATTCTCGAATTTATTTTAGAATTATTCTATGATTTTTCTGGAGTTTTTAGATATTTTTCCGGAATTTTCCGAGTAGCGGAAGTAGCAAAAATAAATAGAATCGTAAAACGGCCTAAGCGGGAATTGAACCCGAGACCTACGGTTTACGGATAATGTTAGAAACCAGTGAACCCAGCAGGGCCGTGCTGAAAGGAAAGGGATTCAATAATATTTATGTTAGGTTTGGGCGGAAATTACCACTTAATATAAATAGGAGGTTCAAGTGGGTTTGGTTTATTTTAACTTAGTTTTGGTTTGGAAATCTCTCAACCAAAACCTCACGCCACTTTTTCTCCTCTCCCAAAACCTCACGCCGCCTCTTCTTTCCTCCTCCTTCTCTCGGCGCCCTAGCCCAAGGTCCCTAGGTTCATCTTCCGGCGACGACTCCAACACGAAAGAGGTTCTTCTCCGCGAGAGGAACGCGAAGACGTGATCGGATCGTCGAGAGGATCATCTCCACCGGAGTTCTAGCGAATAGAATCGTAAGAAATTACGATCAAGAGGTAAGAAACCCCTCACCTGCAGTATAATAGCTTCCGGTTGAGTTTTTATACTTTAGTTAGGATGTATGCGGATTTTTATCGATATCTAGGGTGTATTTAACTCTCTTCGCAGATTAGGGACTTAGTTGAGCACCTTTAGATGGGCCGGGCATGTCTTCCCTCTTCAGATAGGAGGTTAGATGTTGTCGGGTGCCTAGAGGTGGTCTCCCTAATAGGAAGAAGAGTTAGAGCATCCCAGGTGTTCGATAAAATAGCTAGTTTAGTAAAAATGCACCATAGGCATTTGTAACAGCTCAGTTAGATACTTTAGAGGTATCTATTCAGTATTTTCAGTTTATTTCAGCTTATATGGATTAGATATCCAATGGGTGGGCTCCCACAGTCGCCTCTAGGTTTAGATAACCTAGCTCTAGGTTCAGATAACCTAGGAATAGTATGAAAAAGCATGTATTAGCTATTTCAGTATTTTATTTTCAGTGGCATCCATTGGGTTGGACTCCCACAGTCGTCCCTAGGTTCAGACAACCTAGTAAACCCTGCTAAATTCGGGACTTGCAACCCCGGGTCTAGTAGGGATGCGCGCACAGCAAGTACAGTTGCCGGGCCCAACAGCATGTTTATTATTTTCACTTATTATGTACTAGTTTTCAAACTCAAAATCAGTTATGTTAGTTGAGTTGATTTCAGCTTCAGTTTAGTTTAGTTTAGCTCAGTATTATGTTTCAGTTCAGTTCTCTATGTTAGCTTTATGATTAGTTGTATGATATGCCATGACTTGTTCAGTATGCCATGTTTCTATGATTGTATGCCATGCCATGCTAGCCTGTTCAAAATATTTTCGAATAGCATGTTTTCAAATCATAACTGCATCGTATGCATGATTTTGTGAGGTAGATGGTTTCTTACTAAGCGTTAGCTTACAGGTACTACTTTTCTTATACTGCAGATACAGGTAAAAGAAAAGTGGATTAGCAGTGGAGGCTGGAGGTCAATGCAGATGAGGATGTGTGTGTGTGGAACTGGAATGAAAGATCTCAGGGATCTAACAAGTTTTAATTATGCATTAGAACTCGTTAGCATTTACGTTCAGCACTTTCAGCTTATTAGTTTTGATACTTTCATTTTCATGCAATTTAGATTTGGAACGCATTGAACTATGAAAGAATGTTTTAAAATGTCAGTAATCATGTTAGAATGTTATTACATGTTGTTAGAATAGTTTATTATGCAGTAGGTAGTCGTTAGATTGTATTTTGCACGCCAAAGTGTCAAGTCGATTTTCGGCGAATCGGACTCGATCGATCTCCGCACCGATCGAGCTGATCGATGCCATCGATCGCCGACCGATCCGACGGATCAGATGCTATCAGATCCTCTGGATCGGTCACCGACCGATAATAGAGCTTCCGGAGAATTCCAGTTCTGGATCGGTGCCGACCGATTCAGAGATACCGATCGGTCACCGACCGATCCAGCAATACAAGAGCTTTCCGGAGAATTTCTCGGATCGGTCCGACCGATTCAGATACCGGATCGGTCGCCGACCGATCCACCGGGATGAATCGTAGCAGGTCTGATCGATCCGTGGATCGATCAGCAGCTAGCTGGGAAGTAAATTATGAGTCCCTAGCTAAGTTGGGATGTTTAGTTTCCCCTCTTTAGCACATGTACACCAGCAAAGGAGGTCTTTAGACCTTTCTTATCAGCTGTCTTAGTTATAGTAGAGTAAAATTTTAATTAGCCCAGCTTTCCGCACAGTATAGTTTAGCACAGTACAACTGTAGCGATTCGCCTTATAGCCTAGTAGTAGAAGGCGGGTCGTTACAGTTGTGTGGGCAACGATCTACCGAGATGAGAAACCACCAACCACCTTCTTCTCCTCCAAGCAAGGTTCGGCCACAAAGGAAAACTTCACCAAGGAGAAAAACCAAAATACTAACCAAGCTCCAAGAGACGCTAGCCTTCTCTCCTTCTTCTTCTTCTTCTCCAAGTAGTATCCGGCCACCACAAGAGCTCCAAGGGAGAGAGAGAGGTTCGGCCACCACAAGAGGAAGAGAGGGAGAGGATGGCCGGCCACACCAAGGAACAAAAGAGGGAGAGAAATAATAGATGTTGTGTTTAATGAAGGCACCCTCACCCCTTCTTTTATATTCCTTGGCCTAGGAAAATTAGGAAATTTAATTACAATAAAATTTTCTCAATTTCCTTGACATGATTTAATTGAGAAAAATAAAGTAAAATTTCCCCAATTAAAATCAAGTGGCCGGCCACATCAATGGGAAGCAAATTGGACAAGTTCAATCAACAATTAAAACTTTCCTTATTTGTTTCCGAAAATTTTAAAAATAAAATTTCTCTTCAAAAAATCTCTTCATGGTTAATAAAAATAAATTTCCATAATTTTAATTTTACAACATGTGAATAATTTTTAAAGAGAAAATAAAATATCTCACCAATCTACAAATAAGGAAAGAGATCTAATCTCTTTCTTTAATCTTTTGTAAATTTTACAAGAGAGATAATTTAATTTAAATTCTCTTTAATAAATTATTTCTTCCACATAATAAAAATTAAAATTAAAATTCTTTTTAATTTATTTTGGCTGGCCCTACTAGCTTGGGTTCAAGCTAGGGCCGACCATACCTAGGCAGGCCCTAGCTTGTTCCCAAGCTAGCTTGGCCGCCCCTATGGGTGGGTATAGAAGGTGGGTATAGGTGGGTATAGTACTCTATAAATAAGAGGCTACGATAGGAACCGAGAGGAGGAATTGGTTTTGTCTCCGATAAAATTAAGCCGTGTTCGCCCCGAACACACAACTTAATTTTATCAATAATAATTCATTCCACTAGAGAACTATTATTGAACTACCGCACTAATCCCAAATTACATTTTTGGGCTCCTTCTTATTATGAGTGTGTTAGTCTCCCTGTGTTTAAGATATCGAATGTCCACTAATTAAGTGAGTTACTGACAACTCATTTAATTAACATCTTAGTCCAAGAGTAGTACCACTCAACCTTATCATCATGTCGGACTAAGTCCACCTGCAGGGTTTAACATGACAATCCTTATGAGCTCCTCTTGAGGACATTATCAACCTAGTATCTCTAGGACACAGTTTCCTTCTATAATCAACAACACACACTATAAGTGATATCATTTCCCAATTTATCGGGCTTATTGATTCATCGAACTAAATCTCACCCATTGATAAATTAAAGAAATAAATATCAAATATATGTGCTTGTTATTATATTAGGATTAAGAGCACACACTTCTATAATAACCGAGGTCTTTGTTTCTTTATAAAGTCAGTATAAAAGAAACGACCTCAAATGGTCCTACTCAATACACTCTGAGTGTACTAGTGTAATTATACAGTCAAGATAAACTGATACCTAATTACACTACGACTTTCTAATGGTTTGTTCCTTTCCATTTTGATCGCGAGCTACTGTTTATAATTTATAAGGTACTGATAACATTATCTTCTGCATGTGACACCACATATTATGTTATCTACAATATAAATTAATTGAACAACTACAACTAAATGTAGACAATTTAACCAAATGTGATTCTTTATTCATAATGAATGTTTACAAAGCTTAGGCTTTCAGTATACACTCCAACACAAACCTCTAAACCAAATGTCACCTTAGTGGATCAGGCGATCAGACACTGAGTATGCAAAGTCCAAACAGATCTGGAGGATCAACGTTTGGCAGGTAGGTTGAGGTAAGCAACTGGAGGAGCAACAATGAGGTCATGTTCCTGAAAGGAACAACCTAAGGTCACTGATCCAACTGAAGAAACCGGGAAGGTTTTCAAATTGAGATCAAGACAGTTGAACTGCCTATTATTACTACTCATGCATTAGATATATTATTACTATGCTAATATCTATTTTGCAGGATTATTGTCTAACACTATTTTGCAGGTTTAGCCTGATCGATCGACCAAACCAGATGATCGGTCGACCGAACAAGGCCAACCCATAGCAGATATCAGTTCAAACCAAAATAGAGCAGGGTTCGATCAAAGCTTGATCGGTTGACCGAACCAGAGGATTGGTCGATTGAACCCTGATGACTTAGCACAATTCAGATTAAGCATAAACAAAGAAGGAAGAGCGACTGATCAGTGGACCGAACCAGGGGATTGGTCGATTGAACCATCATCACTTAATGGTGCATTAATTCCAGATCTCAGTGAATAGGGAAGGATCTTTGTTCGGTCGACCAGACAAGGGGATCGGTCGACCGAACACTTTAATGTTATTAAATACCAAAGATTGTATCGACATCAGATCTCAGCGAAGATAGAAGGGAGCTAGTTCGGTCGACTGAACCTAGGGATCGGTCAACCGAATGTCGACGATTCTTATAAAAGAGAGCTTGAGGTCCGAGGCTGGGTAACGGATTCTGATATATTCAAAGTTCATCTCTGCACAAGCTACTCGTGCTACAAGTCTTCTACACATCTTCAAGCTGTTGGAACCCCAAGGTTGTTTTGGTGTGATCAACAAGTTAAGTTAGGTCTTGTGTGTTTCTAACATTGTGTCTAAGTGTGCAAGAGCTTAGGAGCACAGGTAGTCGAGTGGAAGACGCAGCTAGCGAGAAGGACGGTACGCGGTGCGTCCGAGGGACGAGGCGCTGCGGAAGAGTACACCGGCGGACAAGAAGGAATCGTGCGATGGTTCCTTAAGTACGATCATCTTCCTTGGATTAACAACCTCCCTTGTTGTAACCAAGTCAATCTCGGCGTGCCTCGTTTTTCTAATTTACTTTCTGCTTACTTTAATTTACAAGTGTTAGTTTAAGAGTTCGAGAAGGGTGTTTTTGTTTTTGTTTTATAGGGCTATTCATCACCCCCCCCTTCTAGTCGGCCACAACGGTCCAACACAAGCAAGCTACTCCATCCGACTGATCGAGCTTCATCTTCTACTCTTATCGATATAATTATTTAAAGCTTGCATTGTATTTGATTTAAAAGAAGATAGTAGTCTGTTACTATCTTCTATCTGCATTTGTACCATCTGTTTCTTTCCGAGGATTTTGAAAAGAAGGATTTTAGTGGATTACCCATTAATACGGTCAAGGATCGTGGGCCTTAGAGTAGGAGTTGACCTAGGCTTCGAACCAAGTAACCAAACTGAGTCTTTTGCTTTCCGCTGCATATTTTGTTTGTCTTTAAAATACAAAAAAAAAAGTTTTTAAAAGCGCGATATTCACCCCCCCCCTCTATCACACTCATTCGATCCTACACAATTAACCTAACTTCTTCCTCACTTGAGTGTCACTTGACACAAAAAGAAAAAACCTGGTTATGGCATAGAAGAATGTCACACACAAATTTTAGAAATCTAAGTAAATTAAATAGATTAGTTAGAAACTTATCAAAGTTATCCAACTAGGCTCAACAATTTATAATGTTTGTCAACAAAGAAAATAAACAAAGCCAACCACTTGGGTTTGAGAGTCTAGATCATCCTGACCACGTCTTTAAACTTAAGAAAACATTGTATGATCTTGAACAAGCACATAGGGCCTGGTATGAAAGGTTGACCTCATACCTAATTTCCAAAAGATTCAACCAAGGACAAATTGATCCAACTTTGTTTGTGAAATCAATCAACGAAGATATATTTATAGCCTAAGTTTATATATACGACATATCTTTGGTTCAACCAATTCAGAATTTTTACAAGAATTTATAACCTTAATGGAACAAAAATTTAAAATGACCTTAGTAGGGAAACTAACTTACTTTTTAGATTTACAAATTAAATAAACTAATGAAGGAAATTATGTCTACCAACAAAAGTATATCAAAGAATTACTTAAAAAATTTGGAATGGAAAACATCAAAAAAATAAAAACGCCAATGGCAACTAACAGAACCTTAGACAATGATCCAAATGGAAAACCTGTAGACCTAAAATACTATAGGAGTGCAATAGGTAGTCTTCTATACTTAACCGTAAGTCGATCTGATATTTTATTTGTTGTTAGTATATGTGCTAGATACCAAACTTGTGCTAAAGAATCCCACTTAACTAACGTAAAAAGAATTTTTAGATATCTAAAAGGAACATCAAATGTAGGAATTTGGTATCCTAGAACACTTAACTTCTAACTCATAGGTTACTCTGACTCAGACTTTGTTGGTTGTAAACTAGACCGTAAGAGTACAAGTTATGGGTGTCAGTTACTTAGACCATCACTTGTCAGCTGGTTTAGTAGGAAGCGACATTGTGTTGCCTTATCCACTAGTGAGGTAAAATATATAGCAATAGGAGAATGTGTTGTATAATTGTTATGGATGATACACACTCTAAAAGATTTTAATTTAAACTTTACAAATACAAAAGAACTAATTGACAATGTTAGTTCAATTAACTTAACAAAAAATCCTATGCATCATTCAAGAACCAAACACATAGAAATTAGACACCACTTTATCAGGAATCATGTCACTAAAGGTGACATTGGACTCAAGTACCTTGAGTCTAAGTTAAACTTAGATGATATATTCACCAAAACTCTCCCTGAAAGTGAATTTAGCAACTTACGTCGACAATTAGGAATGTGTGTAATAGACTAGAACCATTATTTTCAAATTCTAGGGTAAAATCCTTTATACAATTTTCTCAAAATTCCCTTATTTTTAGAATTTTTAAAATCAATTTAGCCTTAGCCTAGATCAAATCCAAAAAAAACATGTTCCTATAGATCTATGACTTAAGCATCTCACCAAAACATTAAGGTTACCTTGTTTGTGTATTGCTAAACTTAGAAAGAGGTGAGATGCATAAGTATATTGCCTAGACTTAAGATGCTTATATCAGTGTATCAACATAAGTTTGGACGTTAAATACCAAATCTATAATAATCAGGTTAAGTAATCATGGTTAGTCAAACACTAACTGGATACAAAGACCTAACCTGACTAACCAAGTAAACACTGCTATCTTCTGATAGTTAGTTAGTAATTAACGGCTAGACAGTTAAGGATAATTTATAGTTGACTAGATTATTTTGAAATAAGCTCAGGTTCAGGGGGAGGATTAATAAGTCAATAAATGTTGAAAATATTTATTTTATTTTTTCAACAATCCTTTTTTGAAAAAGATTATCACATGTTTTGAAAAATTATTTTAAAAATTGTTTTAATTTTTATAAACTACTTTAAAATAATTTTAAATATTACAACACTTAGTATTTTAACTTTTGCTTTCGAGAACTTTAACTTTAAATCCTTTAACTTTTTTTTGGAGAACTTAACATTTTCAAATTTTTATTTTGAAAACTTTAAAGTTTCTAAAATTAGTAGATTTTAAATTATTTTCAACTTTATTAGCCTTGTGAAAATGTTAATATACAGTGTTTTCAATTGTTTTTGGAAAGATGTCTTTAAATTTTTTTAAAAAATTTTGAAATCTGCTTTATAAGATGTCTTTAAAAAGTTTTAAAAAAGATTCTTTACAAAACTTTTTTTTTTCTTTCTTTAAGATTTTTTTATAAGTTGTTTTCTTTATCATTTTGAAATGTTAAGCGATTTCAAAACTTTCTTTGAACATATTTTAACATATGTTGTAAAATATTTTTTTACATTTTGAAAAGCTTTTATGGGTATACCATTTTTCCTCACTCAAGTAATCCTGAGAATTATTTTATTGTAAAAACTTTTTCTTTGTTTACTTTCCTTAGCACATTTTTTAAAATATCTATTCATGTTTTTTGATGAATGCCAAAGGGGAAGGGTCAAGGGGGTTAAGTTGATTAAGTTAGCAAACTCTGAACCAAATTGAAATCTTAATAACTTAAACCATATGATCTGTCTATTTTTACATTTTTTCCTAACTTAACCCAAGTTATCATTGAATCAAAAAGGGAGAGATTGTTGGTGCAGTTTTGCACTAACGATCTAACTCAGGTTTTGATGAATGACAAGTAAGTTAAGTTAGGTTTTGTTGTGATCTAACCACTTGATTAAGTGTACAGGAAATCCAACTAGGTCAATGGGCTGACCGGATAGCTGGTATAAAGTCCAGATAGATCGACGGGCTGACCGGATATCTGGTAAGAAGTTCAAACAAGTCGACGGGCTGACCGGATGTCTGGTAAAATGGTAAATTAAGGTAAGTCACTGGAGGAGAGTGACCAAGTGAGGATGCATCCTAGTTGAAGCGACAGTAGGCGTCGGTCCAGTTTAGGTCCATTTGGGATCCCTATGCTAAGATCCTGACTAGTTCCTGGTCTTGGGAGGATAGAAACTAATTAATACTACTCATTATTATTGTACTAATATTTATCTTACAGTTTATTATTTTGTTCATTGGACTAACGTTAATTTATAGGACAAAGAAGCACATTTTACCTTCGGATGAACAGTGTCCCAAGGCGCCTTCGTACTGTTCATAGAAGGCGCCTCCCATGGCTTTGGAAGGTGCCTTCCACAGGATAAATTTTGGTCAAAGTTGTAGATAAGTGTCTGGCTGTTCGGGATTGAACTTGCCTCATTGAAGGTGCCTTCCATGCCTTTTATAAGGCTGTCTCAAGAATGCATTGGAACAGAACACTTATACGAGCTACTGCGCATCCGATTGAACTTCCGACTGCTCCAGGCTTCTGCTACAACTCTGCTGTGAAGCTGCTATCCCCGACAACTATTTCGAGAACTTTCAATCGTGGCTGGTAGTCTGACACCGACACATGAGTGGCCCTACTTCTATTTCTAAAGTGTCGGTAACTCTTTTTACTTGTGTATTTGATTACTACAAAAGGACAAGTGCAGTATGTTGCACTTGTTCTAATTTTCTTTATACTCGATTTCCTCTTCCGGAGGTACTAGAAGAGACCTTTGGTGGATTGCCCGTCGATAGGTCCGCGGGATCTAGGTCTTGGAGTAGGAGTCGGTGAAGGCTCCAAACCAAGTAAACTGCTCGTGTCTTCTGGTGTGGTTTTCATTTTAATTTTTCACTGTGTACACTACTCTATTTTTAAAACTGAAAAGAAAAATTTTGAAAATCACGTGATTCACCCCCCCCCCCCTCACATGTGATCGATCCAACACTTACAACTTCAAGATGGTCTAAGGCACCTTCAATAGGATAGGTTTTATCTGCTGATGATAAAACTTTATTTTTGGCTAATGGCTATTGAAGGCGTCTCTAACAAGCTAGAAGGTGCCTTTGACACTATTTATAGAAAGCATCATCCAAACCATTGAAGGCACCTTCCCTGAGCTAGATTAGTCCATAGCTGATATTCTTTGCGTGGGTGATGCTCCGGTTAACCGGAGTTGAGCTCATTCGAACCCAACTCTGACCTTTTCCTTGAGCAGACTTCTCGTCCCTCTAACGTCGCATATGTCCTTCTCATCTACTGGTGTACTCTTCCGCAGCTCCTCATCCCTCAGATGCATCAAGCCCGTTTGCTCTTTCCCATGTCATCCTTCTCATCCACTGTGTCTTCTGCTCGACTTCTTGTGCTCCTAAGTTCTTGTACACTTAGACACAAGACGTCAAACATAGTAAGACCTAACATAACTTGGTTGACCACATTAAAACTACCATTCGGTACTTGCAATCTCTCCTTTTTTGAAGTGAGAAACCTAAGTTAAGTTAGGGTAAAATAAATTAAAAAATAGTAAAATAATTAATAATCATGCTATGCAATTAATATGTAAAATTAAAATATTTAATATGCAATGTACCTCCCCCTATATTTAATCTATAATTCTCCCCCTGTGATCAAATTAAAAATAGAGACAAAAAATCTTAGGGTTACACAAATAGTGACGAACACACTAAAAAAATTCTAGGAATTATTTATCAAAAAACTGATTTTTTATTTAAAAGTTAGTTTTAAAAGAAATAATTTTAAAATTATTTTAAATTATTGAAAAATTAAAAAAAAAAATTATAATTTTTAAACATTCTTATCCAAAATAGTAATAAAATTTTCATGAATTAACAAAATTAATATAACTAGTAATAAATTATTGCGTACAAAGAGAAGCATTTTTTTTAAAAAAAAATCTTAATAAATAGTTTTTGAGCTAAAAAATTCTTACAACTTTTCTCAGTATGTAAAATAAAAATTATTTCTTTAAAAAAAATAATTTTTGAATGATTGACTTTTTGATAATTTTTAATATTAAAAATTAATAGTTTAGTAAAAAAATCATAGAAAATTAATTTATAGTAAAAAATTTTTAAAATTTTTGCTACAATAAGTAATAAAATCCTTTTTCTCGGAAAAATCAAGATTTAATTAATTTTGAAAAGAAATGATATGAAACAATTTATATGAAAAAGTTAGATAATTTTAAGCAAAAAATATTAAAATAAATTAAAATTAAAACATGCATAAAGATTTAATCTAGACATGATTTTGTAACTCAATATAGGTTCCTATTTAATGGATTAATCAGAAATTTTCTTGGAATTTACTTTTTTATTACTTTTCTTATTTGACCCTTATGGAATCTATATTACCAATTTAACCCTAGACAATTTCTTAAATTTGAAGTAACAAAATTTGAACATACATAATTTTTTAAATTTTCTATTTGTTCTTTCAACTTAGCATTTTCAATTTTTAATTTATTGAAATCCTCTAATAAATATGATTTTGCTAAGATTATTTTTATTTCTTGATTTTCCTTTTCCATTTTTTATTTTTAATTTACACATAGACTTAGACATGAACTTTATTCCAAAGTATAATTGATTAGGAGGTAAGAGACATTTTATTTACCATGTCAGAATTGAAACTGGATTCTCCCCCTGCATTATTGTATTCTTTTGATGTGGCTCCTCCTTCATCTGTGCTCACTTCTGAGTTGATTGGTTCTTCATGATTAGCTATTATTGATAGTCCAATATAGACTTCTATTTTAGACTCGGATGAAGAACTTTTCATCCCAAGTGGCCTTGAGATTCTTGTGTTTGATTCGTCTTGGTCCTTTGTCTTTCTCCTTTTTGAGCTTTGGATAGTCCTCCTTTATTTGTCCTTCTTTTTGGCAATGGTATCATCGAACCTTTCTTTTATTTCTTGGATTTTTTTTCTAGTATGTATTTCTTTAAACTTGTTAGATTTAAAAAACTTTTAAAACTTCCTTACCATATGAGCTTCTTGGTCTGCATCAATATCTGAGTCTGACTCGGGTTCATTCTTCTTGGTGGCTCTTAGTGCTAGGTTCTGGCTTGACTCTTTATATGTCCCTACACATCTGAATTCATGTAATTCTAAAGTTGAAAAATGTTCTTCTAAGGTACTTACTTCTATGTCCTTAGAGATGTAGTAGGCGTCTATGGTCGAGGTCCACTCTGGGTTCTGGGAAAGGTGTTAAGCACGTAGCAGACTGAGTCCCAGTTGGTTACTGTTTCATCGAGGTTGATCAATCTGGTGATCAGCTCCTTGATCTTCATGTGTAGTTGAGCCACTATCTCACTTTTTTCTAAGTGGAGGTTTGTTAGCTTACTTCGAAGAATAGCCCATCATGCAAGCTTTGCTTCGAATGGGCCTTCATGGAGCTCTAGGAATTTCTCTCAGAATTCTTTGGCCAAGGTGTAGCTTCCAATGCGATTGACTTTATGAGGCGATAATACACTTAGCAAGTGGTATTTCGCGCTACTGTTAGCTACGAAGTCACTTTGTTACTTCTTTGTCCATTGATTTTCTTATTTTTCTTCTCCTTGTTGAACCTTAGGAACTACAAAACTGTACTTTATTATTAAAATAATTTCAAAATCTGTTCTTAAAAATACCTTTATTCAGTGTTTCGAGTGTCCGAACTCTCCCTCAAACATTGGCGGGTTGAGGCTTGGTCTGGCCATCGATTTCTTTGCTTCGATCAGCGGTTAGTCCTTCTGAAACATCCTTACTTTGATAGAACTTGTTGTGTAATATACGGAAAATTAAATAATAGGTGTTATTGGAGAAATAACCTTATTGGAATTTTTGAGAATTTTTATAAATTTTTCAAAAATTAATTAGAGCCCGTATGACATGTTTAAGGGGATGAAATGATTAGGCTTGAAGGAGGCCTGTTTGGAATCCCAATTAAGTTGGGAGTTGATTAATTAAATTAACTTATAGTTGGTTAATTAAATCCTAATTTAAATATCTAAACATAACTTCTCCTCCCCGATCCCTTTCTCACTCGACACCGACTCCCTGCTTCTCTCGATTTCACTTTTTTTTCTCTCCTCTCTCTCTCTCTCTTGGTCCCAATCATGCTGATCACCGACCATTAGGCATCTACACTAATGGACACAAAGGAGCGTACATCACTTCATCGCCACCTCCACTGCTCGTGCCGCCACTGCTATGCTGCCTCGTCGAGCGCTAGTGTCGATTGATAGTCGATCACGCCACCACTCGCATCCGATCGCTGGCGTAGTCTCAGCCGGTCCTCTCTTTGATCCCCAATGAACGTCACCGTTTCCCTCTCATCTGACCTCGCTGCGACGTTGTCAACCTAATGATGCCACCTTATCTCCCAAATTGTCGTCGACTCCTCTTCTGTCACACCCCGGGGGAGTCCCTGTCCAAAGAAATTTCGACAACATCTCCCCTGTACAGGTGACAATCTAAAACTTTTCTACATCCATAGTCATACACGGCCAGAACATATGTATATAACAATAAATAAATAAGCAAACAATCACACCATCCACGCAGTTAAATAGTGAACTAAAACAAATGATAAGTACACATCTCAAATCATCCTACTCAACTACACTCATAAAGCACAAAACCGATATCCTATTCAACTACACTCATAAAGCATAAAAACTCAACGATGCAAATAAAGTCAACTTACCTCTTCTATCATCCAGGCAGGCATGTAAAAGATCATATCGAATAAAAATCCATTGACAAGTAAAAATCTATACAAGATCCAAAGTATCAAAACAGAACAAGTCTAAACATAGTCTAATAAAGAAAAACCAAAAGACCAACAAATGTCCTCGTGGACTGCAGGGGACTAGTGACTGGAACTCTCCGGACAGCATCAACCTGAAAATAGCAACGGAGGAGGGTGTGAGTCCAACACTCAGCGGGTAACAACTGATATGCATAATAAAGAAAATAACAACCAGCACTAATCATGCGTACAGTCTCCTGATACAAGAAGGATAAATGCAACTGAAACAAGCAGGAGAAAATTGTACTAACCAGGACCAAGGTATAAGTATAACAGGGTCGTCAGACCGAGAGGTATCAAAATCATGTATGCATGTCAAACATATGCATCCATCCAAATGCAACATATAAGTGCAGCAAACACAATCAAAAAATGTATAAACACATATGATGCCAATGATAGATGGGTCCTGGTCACCCCTGACGTCAGTCAACCATCTCACACATGATGGTGAGACCGAGTGAGTAGGGCTGTGACAACCGTGCACTCTGCTATCATTGCTCCTGATGAGTGACCGAGTGGACGGGATCCTGTCGGAGTACACCTATCCTCCTACCCCAAATCATAAGTGGGGGAGCTCAATGCTCTCATCTCCCAGGACACGATGACGGGGAGAGATCCCGACGTGCTACCACGCTGTAGTACACTACCCATGAGCGTCCCAGCGGAGCACCACCGAGCAAACTGACGTGCTACCACGCTGCGTCACGCTAACCATGAGCGGACCAGCGGAGCACCGACAGAGATGAAACTGGCGATGTGCTCAACAATAATGGAGCAGATTATCGCGCAGCATGCAATCATACGAATGATGCATGACACTAAGCATGACAAAATCCTGAGCAGCATAGCAATATACATATATATGTAAAATGTGTACCATAGGACAATGAACCAAATCAAAGGTACACAGATCAGATAAGGTATAAAACCTAGGTCCTGAATATAATAAAAATATGGTTGTGTCACTACCCCTATAAGCATGTATAATCAGGTAGGTACTAACATGAAGTGCATAACAAATAAACAAACAAGCATGTAACAGATCAGGTAGTTACCAACCGAAGAAGATAAGAAACACAATCATTGCTATTTGTTAAAAATATTACTATGCATATCAAATGACATAAAGTCAAAGTACCCGCCTCCAATAGAAAGGTCCAATTCGATCCAAATCCGACGTCGAGATGCTCGTCTCGTGTCAAAGTCCTGTGTTACCAATATAAATATATTTTATTTAGCTACAATTCTTATAAATAGCTAAATAAAATATCTAACCCTAAATTAGGGCAAAACCTAATCATATTACCATCATCCTTCCTATAACAATTAATCTACACATGGTCAACTAATTAGGCAGTCCATAACCTACCACAAAGATCCATTATCTAAATTCCACTAATTAGGAATCCTTACAGTAATATACCAAAATCTACATCTACATCACTGTTGTAGTTAAAAGGATCCTTACCTGACCTTCTTCTCCAACGATGACAGCAAACAACAGTGGTTGGAGCTGGTGAAGCTGCTGTCCACCAAACCATATACACTAAATTAGCAATCCCACACCCAACCAGGTACCCCAAATCAACCATTCCACATCCACTTACCTAAATCAGTAGTCAGGACTGGTGATTACCTCAAACTTGGCCACAAAGAAGGACTTTGCAACCGGATAATCTATCCAGCAATTCCCACAGGCGGTGGTGGAAGTCTAGGGCACAGACACGAGAGGAAAGGAAGAAGTAGGGACCTCGGCTGGTGACGGTTGCTCGGTGTCCGCAGCCGGAAGAGGGTCGACGATGTCAGGCAGTAGCGGTGTCGCGATGGAAAGGCGATCGGCTTTAGGGTTCCTGGGGTCGGCGGTGTCTCGGGTGAGTGAGGGAGTCGCGGGTTGGCCGGGGCTAGGGCAGAGGAAGCCGTGGCGGCGTAGGTTGTGGCGACGACAGCGGCGCTAGGGCTCAAATGCCGGCGGATCGGGGGTCGGCGTCACGTCGGCCAGAGGAGAGGAGGAGAGGCGAGTGAAAATCAGGTTTGGCCTTAAATCACGAGGAAGGGGAAGAAACCGTCGCCGGTTAGGGCACGGGAGAAGATGGCGTCGGTCGCCGGGGGAAAGGGGAGAGTTCGGCGAAAACAAAGAAAAATAGAAAAAAGAAAATAGATAAATAAATTCAACTTTTCCTCGCTTAAATTGGGTAGCCTAAACAGGCTTTCCCGGGCCCTATATTTATCCCCGTAAACCCGTCCATACGAGCTTCGAAAAATTTCCGAAAAATTCCTAAAAATTCTGAAAAATTCCGTTAAGGTGATTCGCCCATTTTCGGTATTGTACATTCTCCCCGACTAATAAAAATTTGGTCCCCAGATTTTGTGTCTACCATCAGCAAGTACTAACAACAAATAGAAAGTATAAATGCTAAACGGAAAATAACTCACATATCTCAAGTTAAAAGATGGGGATATCGAGCTTGGATCGTATCCTCAAGCTCCCAAGTAGCCTTCTCGTCTGAATGATGCTGCCATTCGACTTTAACTAGTCGGATAGTCTTGTTCCGCAACTGACGCTCTTTCCGGTCTAAAATCCATACCGAAACCTCCTCATAGGTGACGTCAGGCTGAACGGGAACTGATATATTTGTCAGCACATGTGTCGGGTCAGGTATGTATCTCCTCAGCATAGATACATGGAATACGTCGTGAACGCCTGCCAGGGACGGTGGTAGTGCTAGCCGGTAAGCTATTGCTCCAATCCTCTCCAAAATCTAGAAAGGGCCAATGTATCGCAGAGCTAGCTTACCTCTGAGGCCAAATCTCTTCACCCCTTGCGTGGGTGATACTCGCAGAAAAACATGGTCGCCTATAGAAAACTCCAAGGGTCTGCATCTTCGGTCAGCATAACTCTTCTGGCGGTCCTACGCCTGTGACATCCTCCGTCTGATAGTGCGAACCAACTCTGCCTCCTGCTGAGCTTTATAAGGTCCCAACAGCTGGGCCTCCCCAACCTCATCCCAGAGGGTGGGTGTCCGACAAGGCCTACCATACAACGCTTCAAACGGTGCCATCTGGATAGTCGAATGAAAGTTGTTATTGTAGGCGAACTCTACCAACGGCAAATGGTCCTCCCAACTGCCTCCAAAATCTAGTACACAAGATCTCAGCAAGTCCTCTAGAGTCTGAATAGTTCGCTCTGACTGTCCATCTGTCTGTGGATGGAAAGCTGTACTGAAACGGAGCTGAGTGCCCAAGGTCTGCTGCAGACTCTGCTAGAATCGAGACGTGAATCGGGGGTCTCTGTCCGAAATAATACTCAAAGGAACACCATGCAATCTGATGATCTCCCGGCAATACAGATCTACCAATCGATCCAGGGAATCTATCCTCCGGATTGCTAAGAAGTGCGTGGATTTGGTTAATCAATAAACGATTACCCAAATCGCGTCATGGCTTCGTCGTGTCCTCGGCAAACCCACCACAAAGTCCATAGTAATGTGTTCCCATTTCCACTCAGGAATAGGAATCCGCTGAAGTAAACCGGCAGGTCTCTGGTGCTCAGCCTTCACCTGCTAACAGACAAGACATCTAGCTATGAATTCCGTAATGTCTTTCTTCATACCGTTCCACCAATAGAACGCGTCAAAATCTCGATACATGCGGGTCCCACTTGGATGGATCGTAAATTGAGAGCGATGAGCCTCCTGAAGTAGCTCTTGTAAGACCGGGTGAGACTAAGGTATGCATAATCTGCTTCAGAAGTATATAATACCCTCCTCGTCTCATGTGAACTTGGTCTGCTGCCTGGACTCTACCTGGCTGTCAATAAACTACAAATGCTGATCACTGGCCTGGGCTTCTCAGATCCTCGTCCTGATCGACGACTGAGCAACCATGGTAACCAGAATACCCTGCTCTGTCTGTCCCTGCTCTGAAGGCCCAACTCGGAAAAACCCTGAACCAAGTCTGTGACTGAAACTCGGTGACAAGCCAAAGTCCCTCTGGACTTCCTGCTAAGTGCATCGGCAACCACATTAGCTTTCCCCGAGTGATAGCTAATGGTACAATTATAATCCTTCAGGAAATCCATCCATCTCCTCTGTCGGAGATTAAGCTCCTTCCGAGTAAAAATATATTTGAGACTCTTATGATCAGTGAGAATCTCAAATGTAATGTCATATAAATGATGCCGCCAGATCTTCAGAGCAAAGATGATGGCAGCTAGCTCCAGATCATGTACTGGGTAGTTCTTCTCATGCTCCTTCAACTATCGAGAAGCATAGGAGACTACCCTGCCGTGCTGCATCAGAACAGCACCCAAACCCTGAAGAGACGCGTCAGTGTAGAGTACAAATCCACCCTCTCCATAAGGTAAAACCAAAACTAGAGCCGACACTAATCTCCGCTTCAGCTCCTGAAAGCTGGTCTCGCAATCCTCGGACCACGTGAATTTCACGCCTTTCTTGGTAAGGCGTGTCAGCGACATAGCAATACACGAGAAACCCTCGACAAAACGTCGATAATATCCGACCAATCCCAGAAAACTGCGAATCTCCTGCACTGACTTCGGCTGCTCCCAGCTGGTGACAGCCTCGATCTTCTGAGGGTCTACTGAAATACCTCCGCTAGAGACCACGTGTCCCAGAAAACTGACTAAAGATAGCCAGAATGCACACTTGTTGAACTTCGCGTACAGCTGATGTCGTCGAAGAGTCTCCAAGACTATGCGAAGATGCTGTGTATGTTTCTCCTCGGAACGTGAGTAGATCAATATGTCATCGATGAAAACGACAACAAACTGATCTAGATACTCCAGAAAGATGCAGTTCATCAAGTTCATAAACACCGCTAGTCCATTGGTAAGCCCAAATGACATTACCAAAAACTCATAATGACCGTATCTGGTACGGAATGTTGTCTTCTAAATATCAGATTCTCTGACTCTTAGTTGATGATATCCGGACCGTAGATCAATCTTAGAATACATTGATGTACCTCTGAGTTGATCAAACAAATCCTCAATCCGTGGAAGGGGGTACTTATTTCTGACGGTCACTACATTCAACTGTCTGTAGTCAATGCACAAACTCAGTGTACTATCCTTTTTCTTGACAAACAATACTGGAGAACCCCATGGAGAAACACTAGGGCGAATAAATCCCCTATCCAGAAGCTCCTGGAGTTGAACCTTCAGTTCGTTCAACTCTTTTGGTGTCATATGATAAGCAGCTTTCGATGCCGGTGCGGTCCCCAGAATCAGCTCAATAGCGAACTCCACCTGCCTCCTGGGAGGCAAATCTGGTAGCTCCTCTGGGAATACATCTAGGTACTCTCGGACCACCGGAACGTCGGAGAGCTGTGAACTACTGCTGTCCTCAATACTGATCAAAGATAACAGAAAACCCTGACAGCCATGTGATAGTATCTTCTGAGTCTGAATCACTGAAATGATCGATATGGTATCGTCTCTGATGCCAGTGAAGTCCCACGAGGGTTGGTTCGGAGGCCGAAATGTGACCACTCTTTTCTAGCAATCAACAGTAACATGATATGCTGATAAACAGTCCATGCTAAGAATAATATCAAAATTGACCATTTCCAACACTAAAAGATCCACCGTAAGTATTATGTTTCCAAAATCTAATGGGCAACCTCTTACCTCTTGGGTGACGTCCATGGTGTCATCGGGCGGTAGAGAAATGGTCAGTTGTTGTGATCTGAAAGTGGGTAATCTACCAATCTCCCGTATAAAAGTATGGGATATAAAAGAATGCGAGCTACTAGTATCTATCAGTATATCTGCAAATAAGGCATAAATAGAAATCATACCACAGAAAACGGATCCGTCAGCTCGCTGTGCATCCTCTCTGGTGACTGCATGAATACGCCCAGTCTCTGGCAGAGGAAGAGGTGGTAATGCTGCCTGCGACTGCTGCGTCTGGGCAGGAGCCTGCCACTGAGGCGGTGCTAAATACTATGCCAGAGAAGTCTGAGAGGACGTCGACTGACACTGTACCGACGGCTGGGACTGCGTCTGATACTGAGCCTGTGGCTGGGGCTGTGATGGGTACTGGAATAGAGGCTGAGGCGGCAGCTGATACTGCCCCTGAGTCAGATAATGAGGTCTCGGAACAGAGCTCTGGGGTACTATGGAAGTACTGGGGCACTCCTGTCCGAGCATGCTAAATGCAGTTGCTAAAGGGGAAGCTGTCCCCTGTTGGCAATGTGAGGGTGGAAATCTCCGCCCTCCTCGTCGAGCCCCTGACTAAGTGTGCTGTCCTCCCTGAGCAGTAACTCCGAGAGCAGTATGTTGAGCCTTTGGCGGGCAATCTCGACTCTGGTGCCCAGGCAGTTTGCAATAAAAGCAAACTGACTGCCCCAGAGAGCAAGTTGTGGTGATGTGATCTTTGACCCACATTGGAAATAGTGAATGTCGCTAACAGTTTGTTTTCGGTCCTGCTGAGGAGACCGAAAATGTCCTGAGGAAGACTGCCCTGATCTATGAGGTCTACGTAATACCCCAGAAGTACTCTGACCTGGCCGACTATGACTACTCTGCTGCTGTCCGGTCATCTGTGCCTGCTGGATCTGTCCTGATGTCTGACCCGTCCGCTTCCTTTTTCTGTCCGGAAACGCTCTCTACTGAGCTGACTCAATTATGAGAGCTCTGTCCAACGTCTCTAAATAAGATGCGCTACCAAGACGGGCAAGCCTTACTTGCAAATGTCCATCCAGCCCCTGAATGAACTGCTGCATATGTGAACTGCCCTCAGCAACTAACTCTGGACAAAATCTGGCCAATCGGTTAAACTATGCATTATACTCTGTCACCGACCGGTTGTTCTGTCGCAGACTCAGGAAATCCTGCCGGCGAGTCATCTGATAAGCTCGTGGGAAGAAGCAGCTCTCAAAAGCCTCTCTGAACCTGTCCCAAGGGATGTTCCGCTCGCCGATGATAGAACGCTGAGTAACCCACCAAGTGTCGGCCTCATCCCGTAAATGGAAAGCAGCCAACTCTGCTTTCTCCCACTCAGAGCAAGCCATATAGAAGAAGGTCCGCTCCATAGTCTCTATCCATGGCAGGGCCACACTCGGATCAAGGTCTCCTCGGAAGAGTGTAAATTGACTCTTCATCGACTCTGCCAACGCTGGAATCCTGGCTCGTGCCGCGACAATGTCAGTGAGGTGGGTAGGGATGGCTGCAGGAACTAGCGGAAACACAGGAGCTGGTGCTACAGGTGGTATCGCTGAATAAACCGAGGGAGGTACTCCCGGTGCTGCTGTATAAACTGGAGCATATGCCGCCGGTGGCACTGCAGGGTCAGCATAGGTGGCCGCGGTTGGATGTACGGTAGGTAATGGTACCGGATATGGTGCAACCGGTACCGCTGGTACAGGTGTTGCTGGGTACACCGTATGTACTAGGGGCACAGGTGCCGCTGGTGTTGGGTACACGGTAGGTCCAGGTGGCGGTGGTGCCGGGTACACCGTAGGCTCGGCCGGAGTAGGTGCGGGGTATGCCGGTGGTACGCCTAGTGGTACCGTAAATATAGTAGGGGTGGGTACAGCCGGGGCAGCCAAGGTAGGTACCTCTAAAGAAGCCATCGGGGTCTGAGAGCCAGACGCGCCCACAGTATCCTGAGTCTGTCCCTGACTGACAGGCTCAACCCCAAAAGGCATCTCTGGTGAGTCTAGAGACTCCACATTCCTCGTACGTGGCCGTCCAGCACCACGCCTCGCAGCTATTCATGTAGACATCCTCATATCTGTTAAGTTATAACACAGATATCACTACAAGTACAAAAATTACTTAAATTACCTTTATACCTATTTGTCGTCTGGAGATGTTCCGTCGCTGTCCAATCCCCTTTTATTTCGGAATTCCGTACAAGAAAACCAACGAGAATCCATACAAATCTGAAAATAAGTACCCAAGTTTACTCGCAAACTTGGGCTACCCCAAAAATCCAGAACACCAAAAGCATGTATTCATAACCTGCTCTGATACCAATAAATTGGTATCAGATAAATCTCGAAATCGGTAACACGATATACAAACAAGTATCGCCAACTTGGCTCTGATACAAAATAAATTGTCACGCCCCGGGGGAGTCCCTGTCCGAAGAAATTTCGGCAGCATCTCCCCTGTACAGGTGACAATCTGAAACTTTTCTACATCCATAGTCATACACGGCCAACACGGTCGGAACATATGTATATAAAAACAAATAAATAAGCAAACAATCACACCATCCACGTAGTTAAATAGTGAACTAAAACAAATGATAAGTAAACATCTCAAATCATCCTACTCAACTATACTCATAAAGCACAAAACTGATATCCTATTCAACTACACTCATAAAGCACAAAAACTCAACGACGCAAGTAAAGTCAACTTACCTCTTCTGCCATCCAGGCAGGCATGTAGAAGATCATATCGAATAAAAATCCATCGACAAGTAAAAATCCATACAAGATCCAAAGTATCAAAACAGAACAAGTCTAAACATAGTCTAATAAAGAAAAATCAAAAAACCAACAAACGTCCTCGTGGACTGCAGGGGACTAGCGACTGGAACTCTCCGGACAGCATCAACCTGAAAATAGCAATGGAGGAGGGTGTGAGTCCAACACTCAGCGGGTAACAACTGATATGCATAATAAAGAAAATAACAACTAGCACTGATCATGCGTACAGTCTCCTGATACAAGAAGGATAAATGCAACTGAAACAAGTAGGAGAAAACTGTACTAACCAGGACCAAGGTATAAGTATAACAGGGTCGTCAGACCGAGAGGTATCAAAATCTTGTATGCATGTCAAACATATGCATCCATCCAAATGCAACATATAAGTGCAGCAAACACAATCAAAAAATGCATAAATGCATATGATGCCAATGATCGGTCCTGATCACCCCTGACGTAGTCAGCCATCTCACACACGATGGTGAGACCAAGTGGGTAGGGCTATGACAACCGTGCACTCTACCATCATTGCTCCTGATGAGTGACCGAGTGGATGGGATGCTGTTAGAGTTCACCTATCCTCCTATCCCAAATCATAAGTGGGGGAGCTCAATGCTCTCATCTCCCGGTACACGATGACGGGGAGGGATCCCGGCGTGCTACCACGCTGCAGTACACTACCCATGAGCGTCCCAACGGAGCATCACCGAGTAAACTGACGTGCTACCACGCTATGTCACGCTACCCATGAGTGGACCAGCGGAGCACCAACAGATATGAAACTGGCGATGTGCTCAACAATAATGGAGCAAACTATCGCGCAGCATGCAATCATGCGAATGGTGCATGACACTAAGCATGGCAGAATCCTGAGCAACATAGCAATATCCATATATATGTAAAATGTGTACCATAGGACAATGAACCAAATCAAAGGTACACAGATCAGATAAGGTATAAAACCTAGGTCCTGAACATAATAAAAACATGATTGTGTCACTACCCCTATAAGCATGTATAATCAGGTAGGTACTAACATGAAGTGCATAACAAATAAACAAACAAGCATGTAACAGATCAGGTAGTGACCAACCGAAGTAGATAAGAAACACAATCATTGCTATTTGTTAAAAACATTACTATGCATATCAAATGACATAAAGTTAAAGTACCCGCCTCTAATAGAAAGGTCCAATCCGATCCAAATCCGACGTCGAGATGCTCGTCTCACGTCAAAGTCTTGTGTTACCAATATAAATATATTTTATTTAAATACAATTCTTATAAATAGCTTAATAAAATTTCTAACCCTAAAATAGGGCAAAACCCTAATCATATTACCATCATCCTTTCTATAAGAATTAATCTACACATGGTCAACTAATCAAGCAGTCCATAACTTACCACAAAGATTCATTATCTAAATTCCACCAATTAGGAATCCTTACAGTAATATACCAAAATCTACATCTACATCACTGTTGTAGTTAAAAGGATCCTTACCTGACCTTCTTCTCCGGTGATGACAGCAAACAACAGTGGCTGGAGCTGGTGAAGCTGCTGTCCACCAAACCATATACACTAAATTAGCAATCCCACACCCAACCAGGTGCCCCAAATCAACCATTCCACATCCACTTACCTAAATCGGTAGTCAGGACTGGTGATTACCTCAAACTTGGCCGCAAAGAAGGAATTTGCAACTGGATAATCTGTCCAGCAACTCCCACAGGCGGTGGTGGAAGTCTAGGGAACAGACACGAGGGGAAAGGAAGAAGTAGGGGCCTCGGCTGGCGACGGTTGCTCGGTGTCCGCAGCCGGAAGAGGGTCGACGATGTCGGGCAGTAGCGGTGTCGCGATGGAAAGGCGATCGGCTCTAGGGTTCCTGGGACCGGCGGTGTCTCGGGAGAGTGAGGGAGTTGCGGGTTGGCCGGGGCTAGGGCAGAGGAAGCCGCAGCGGCATAGGTTGTGGCGACGACAGCGGTGCTAGGGCTCGGATGCCAGCGGATCGGGGGTCGTCTTCGCGTTGGCTAGAGGAGAGGAGGAGGCGAGTGAAAATCAGGTTTGGCCTTAAACGCGAGGAAGGGCAAGAAATCGTCGTCGGTTAGGGCACAGGAGAAGATGCCATCGGTCGCGCTAGGGAAAGGGGAGAGTTCAGTGAAAACAAAGAAAAACATAAAAAAGAAAATAGATAAATAAATTCAACTTTTCCTCGCTTAAATTGGGTAGCCTAAACAGGCTTTCCCATACCCCATATTTATCCCAGTAAACTCATCCATACGAGATCCGAAAAATTTCCAAAAATTTCTAAAAATTTCAGAAAAATCCGTTAAGGTGATTCACCCATTTTCAGTATTTTACATCTTCATTGCCCAATGCCATCTTCCCCAACACCACAAGGAAATCGATCACACCCACACCGTTTGATCCATCGTCGGACGAGCCTCCCTTCACTATTGATCGAGTTCGTCCGATGGTCGTTGTCCTTCTCGAGTCACCGCATCTGCGTGGTTGTCTCTTGGCTTGGAGGAGGAAAGATCCGAGCCCTAGCGTTGATCTTCCCTCGCCGCACCTACGCTCCACATCTCCGACCACCGGAACTCTTTGTCCCAACCAACCACCGCTGGACCAAACCCTCTCACTCCAAGCCTTCTCCTTGGTTGGGCGCTCAGTTCCGATTGGGTTTTGGTCATTGATGGCTAGCTTTAGCCTTCAGATGCTCTACTCCGATTGGTGCTAGACTTCTTTCCCTGGTCTAACGTGAAGCTCTTGGTCAAAGACTTCCAAATCACACTATTCTGGCCAGCAACTTGGTATGCAATAGTGAACCGAACAAAAACTAGCGATCAAGTGAAGGTAAGATTTTAGTTTAAGGAAATTATTGTTCGGTAATAAGGTTTGATTTCAGATATAAGGTGTTTACCACGGAATTAGGTTTAATGCTCAATTGTAGCTAAGATGGTTGTATTATAGGGCACTGATTTGGAAATCAGCAACTCTACTTAGCTTCGGCTATAATTTTCTAGCATCAATGGTTCCAGCCGTAAATCAACAGTAGAGTACACTAGAATTGGGTGAGTGTTGAATTGATTGCACTTGAACTAAAACCTTATTGGATGGTGAAATGGTTAGAAAGGTTAATTAATAAGTTGGGGTTAACTACCTATTTTAGATTATGGTTAAGCTATTTGTGACACCACGCAGGATTCTGATTTGGGGCGAGCAGCATGACGTGGATTTTATTCTGATACGATTGACAGATAAAGGTGGATATTTTTTTCCTTGACCTCTATATAGTTCTTTGAACTTAGTGCATGGTTATTATTTGATGGATTAGACTGCTTTACATTAAATCCATTTGTATTGTTATCCTACTTGATACTTGTGCTTGACCTTTGAGATGATCTATTTATTTCAGATAAAGTCTTAGCTTTTGGATATCCATACTCTGTTATATATTTACATGTAGAGTATGTATAGTAGGGGATATCTTGTTGACTGAGTTAACATGCTGATTATGCATTAGATGTTGAGTTACACATAATTGGTATGTGTTGTAGGAGTCACCTGGTTGATTGTCCATTTGCATGTTGTGTGTGCGCACGTGTCTGATATGTACTATTGGAGGTATCATGTTAATTATACCTATGTTGTAGGGTGTATACCTGTGTGGTGTGTACGCGTCTGGTGTTGCTACTTATTGTATTTGTTGTTTAGTAGATACCATTTGGATCTACCCATATCTATAGATATATGTGTTAGATGGATCATTGTACTGGAGGTATTTATAATGGATTGAGATATTGCATTGATGATGACTGTGTTTATGTCATGATTATTACATCATGCCCATCATTTGCACTGCATGCTGACAATCAAATGTCTCCCTTGTGGTTGAGCGGATTGTCAATTATTTATAGTTGTCCATTTGGCCACTATGGGAGAGTAGTAACTAGGAGTGGAGCTAGTCCTATTGTGTTCACTTAGTCTCTCAATATTATACTCTGTCAGCTTTGGCCACTCATGAATAGTAGTATTTGGAGGGTACAGTAGTTAGAGGGCTAGAGATGTGAGTATCAGGGACCCTGATGCTATGTAGCTAGATAGCTACTTAGCGAACTGTCCACCTCGACCACTATATGTAGTATCTGGAGAGTAGTACAATTATCATGGACCCAAGCCTCTCGGTTATACAAGGGTTGTGGTGTCTAAATGGGTGGTGAGGGTGACCATGTGGCATGCATACGCATTTGCATAGATGCACGACACATCTGTGGAGATATATCTGTATACATATCTTGTAGTTACTAGCTACATGTAATTGTGATATGTTTCACTTGTTTGAGCTTTGATTATTGCCTATGATTGTCATACTGCATACATGTCATTTGTTATACATGTATATGTTATCAGTTATATTACTCAAGTGTTACGAGCAGGTTTGTTAATGATCTCTAGTGAGTTTATTGTTTATTACACCATGTGTATTCGACCAGTTCGAGTATATGCACTTATTATGTCATTTACGATCTTGACCTTATATATTAGTTCCAAATTGGGTAGGTTCATTTATTATGACATTATGAATATTATATTATGTGTTGGATCCAGGTTGAGTATGTACATTCATTATGTCAATTTATTATTTCCTTGATAAGACTGTATACTTTAATCTCCATATTTTATTTAGACCATGCACTATCTTGTCTATTACTCGCTGAGTGATCCGCACTCACCACTGCATTTTTGTGCTATTTTTCCCCTCAAGTAGTAGGTAGTGGTTTTGGAGTTGCTTGGAGTATCCTATCTACCGGTCCCATGCCACATCAGAAGATAGTCTTTACTTCGCTCTTATTTTGCTTTATGCTTTTATAGTTTTTCTTCGGATTTATATACTTGGCATTGTAATAATTTTGTTGTGGACTTAGTGTTTGGCCTTGTGTCTACTTTTGATGTTTCTGATGGTTGTTGTGTTAAGCCTAGCCGACTAGCAATGTGTCATTTTAGTTTATGGGTTTATCATTTTATTTTCCGCTATATTTTTAGTACAACCGTGTGGGATATTTATTATATAATTGTGTGGTTGTGATTATTTTGTTCCAGCTGAGTGACATGTGTATATAATTGCGTGGTTGTGTATATTTCAGCCGTGTGGGTTGTTAATTATAGTGTAATGTCACGACCCCTCGGCCCCTTGAGCGGCCACACTAGCGGCCCAACTGGCGGCCCCTGATGGTCCCTTAGGCGGCCACAATGGCGACCTAACTGGCGACCCCTTATGTCGTCATTCGACGACCCTCAACCATGTCGTTATTCACAAGGACTTCCCACCCCTGGCCAGTGGATTTTTGCCTTCCCCAGGATTCGAACTCTAGATCTCCAGGTTAAATACTAGAGTTTATGAATCCTGGTAGCCAAGTGAGTGGCTAAATTGTCACGCCCCGGGGAAGTCCTTGTCTGAAGAAATTTCGGCAGCACCTCCCCTGTACGGGTGGCAATCTGAAACATTTCTACAGACACAATATACATATGCCACAGACGGCTGGAATATATACACAACCAAGCAGTTATATATGCAGTCTACTCGGCTGATACCACAAAAAATACAACCACGCAGTTATATATAAATCTAACAGCCCACTCGGTTGTACCAAAATCAAACACAGCGAAAATCTAATAGACAACACATACAACTATAAACAAAGACTGCTAGCCGGCTAGGCTTACACCACACAACAACACAACACTCCGGAAATAAAATCGGAACACAAAGCCAAATACACACCTTCATATACCAAAATACAAATAAACAAAAAAATAGAGACAGGTCTTCTGATGTGACGTGGGGATCGACAGGTAGGATACTCCAAGCGACTCCATAAACAACCTGGTACCTGAAAATATAGTGTCCACGGGGGTGAGTTCAACAACTCAGCGGGTAACAACTGACATGCATAATAAAGAAAATAACAACCAGCACTAATCATGCGTATAGTCTCCTGATACAAGAAGGATAAATGTAACTGAAACAAACAGGAGAAAACTGTACTAAACAGGACCAGGGTATAAGTACAACAGGGTCGTCAGACCAAGAGTGTCATAAATCCTGTATGCATGTCAATCATATGCATCCATATAAATGCAACATATAAGTGCAACAAACACAAGCAATAAATGCATCATGCATATGATGCAAATGTCACGGTCACCCCTGACGCCAGTCAGCCATCTCACACACAATGGTGAGACCGAGTGGGTAGGATTGTGACAACCGTGCACTCTGCCATCACTGCTCCTGATGAGTGACCGAGTGGACGGGATGCTGTCAGAGTACACCTATCCTCCTACCCCAAATCATAAATGGGGGAGCTCAATGCTCTCATCTCCCGATACACGATGACGGGGAGGAATCTCTGCCGGCTATCACGCTGCGTCACACTACCCATGAGTGGACCAACGGAGCCAAACAGAGTCCAACCACCTGCCAGCTACCACGCTGCTACACTAAATCAGCGGAGCCAAACAGAGCAGAACTGTCTGCCGGCTACCACGCTGAGTCACCAGACCAATGGAGCCAAACAGCAGAACTGCCACACACCTGTCTGATATACCACTAACCCATGAGTGGTGGTGTGTACATATACATGTAACTGGCGATGTGATCGACAATAATGGAGAAGACTATCGCACAGCATGCAATCATGCGAGATGATGCATGACACTAAACATGGCAATATCCTGAACAGCATAGCAATATCCATACATGAATATAAAATGTGTACCATAGGACAATGAACCAAATCAAAGGTACACTGATCAGATAAGGTATCAAAAATCCTAGGTCCTAAATATAATAAATAACATGATTGTGTCACTACTCTTATAAGCATGTATGATCAGATAAGTAATAACATGATGTGCATAACAAATAAACAAACAAGCATGTAACAAAATCGGGTAGTGATCAATCGAAGCAAATAAGAAAACACAATTGTTGCTATTTGTTAAAGACATTACTATGCATATCAAATGACATAAAGTCAAAATATCCGCCTCCAATAGAAAGGTCAAATCAATCTAAATCTGATCAAAACCAATGTCGAGATACTCATCTTGCGTCAAAGTCCTGTAATAAATCAGTTTTAACCCGAAACCCAGATTAATTCTAAACAACTACCAAATTCAACTTAAACAAGAATCACGTTTCCATCTTCGTACCTTATCACAAGATCTCCTCTGTAGACCAACTGCCAAGAGGTGTGACGGCCGAAAATATGCTAGGGATTCGTGGCTAAAGCTACAAAAGCTGCTGCCTCTACATTCTATATCCCAATCATCATGAATTTATAAATTTATCTCCAATTGATCATTGTTAAAAATTCCAATTTCACATAATACTACTACCCTACTACAATACCTTCTCTGTTCACCCACGACCAAGGAGAGCAGCTGCTGAAATTGCTAGCCGTGCAGATCGGCAACAGTAGGCTGGATCAAGGAAGGAAACAGGTGCCAACAGATTGTCCCTCAGATGGTGCTCAGTGGTGATCAGGCATCAGCCATGGTGGTCAGCGGTAGCACGGAGGGAAGGGGGGGTCCGGTGACTCAAATCTAGGGCATGGTAGCATCAAGGGTTCGGCGGCGAGGCTAGAGTCGGAAGCTAGGGCATCATCCTTGGGGTGGCGCTCGGGTGGCTGGCGGCTAGGGCACAGGGAAGGGGGTCGATGCTAGCCACCAACAATGTCGGCGTCAGGTGTCGGACCTGATGGTCGACTCTCAGCCTCATCTCGTCGCTACAACTAGTCTCGAGTAGAAGGCGGTGGTGTGCAGCGATGAAGAGATCTAGCGCAGGCTGCCGGCGCTCGGGAGAGGAGGGAAGAGAGGTGAAGATAGGCACTGCTCGACCGTCGGGAGAAGGAGAGGAGAAGGAAGCCGTTGAGCGAGGAGATAGGAGTTGGAGTGAGTGGAGGAGGGAAAGGAGAGAGAGAGAGAAGAAAGAAACGGCATGAGAAGAGAAAAATAAAGAAAAAGAATAGAAAAGGAAAAGGAAATTAGGAAAATAAACATTTCCTCGCTAAAACGAGGTAGTCTAAACAGGCTTTCCCGGGCCCCATTTTTATCCCCGTAAACTCGTCCATACGGTCTCCGAAAAATTCCCAGAAATTTCGGAAAATTCTCTTATCATTATTCGCCATTTTTTGGTATTTTACATATAGCTTGTGAGTAGTCGTGTGGCATTGTATATATGATTCATATTGTCACTATTAAAGGAGAGATGCTGTCCGTTTGTCGGGCAGGGACTCCTCTGGGGTGTGACATGTTAGTCCCAATGCGACTGGCTAGAGGGGGGTGAATAGCCTATGATCAAAGTTTAAAAAAAATAATCTCTTGCTTTTTGAACTTAGTAAGGATGTACAATTAGATTAAGCATCAATTAACATTAAAGAAATACAAGAAAAGAGGTGTAATAGTTACTTAGTTATAACCTAGGTGGTTGTTAATCCAAGACAGTTGAAAGCTCAATAAAAATCTCTTTCGTTGAAGGCGGAGAAGCCTCTTACACTATTTGAAAGCTTAGAAATAAACTAGGAATAAAATACTCAAGTTGTTGTTAAATTCTTAGGTCCAAGGGTCTTTTATAACTCCTAGAAAATATTATCCGTAGCTTGAAAGCGCTTTCAAGGTGGTCCAAGGTGCCTTCAATAGCATAGGTTTTATCCACAGAAGATAAAACTTTATCTTCGACTAACGACTATTAAAAGTGCCTCCAACAGGTTGGAAGGCGCTTTCCTCACTATTCATGGAAGGCGCCTTCCAAGCCATTGAAGGTGCCTTCCCTGAGGTAGATCAACTCCTTAGCTGATCTTCTTCATGTGCGTAATGCTTCGGTTAACCGGAGTTAAGCTTACCCGAACTCAACTCTGACCTTCTCCTTGAGTAGACTTCCTCCCTGGCTTCTCATCCCTCGAATGTCATGCACATCTTTCTCGTCCACCGACGTACTCTTCCGTAGCTCCTCTTCTATCAAATGCACCAAGCTAGTATGCTCTTTACTGTGCCATCTTTCTTGTCCGTTGCATCTTTCACTTGACTTTTAGTACTCCTAAGTTCTTGTACACTTAGACACAAGACATCAAATATAACAGGACCTAACTTAACTTGGTTGACCATATCAAAACTACTATGGGGTATTTACAGTTAGGACTAGTCACTCGGTAGACTTCTCACCCTTCTCTTGCTAGCTATCCAGTCAACTTTGACCTGGCTAGACTCTATTAAACATATTGTTAAACAAACATCAAAATCTTGGAGTCAATTGTACCAACAATATCCCTCTTTTTGATATTTGATAATATGTTTACTTAGGCTACTTAATCTAACTTATCAAGTCTTTTGCCCAAAAATAATTAGGATTTTAACTTAAACCCTTCTTCTCCCCCTTTGACATATATCAAAAAGGTTAACTTAATATTGGTTAATTCCTAATCCTTAGGTTTTGCACCAATAATCATTTAATACCTTTGTCAAAAAGACATCTCCCTTGCCCTCTTGAAAGACAATTTTGAGTTTTCATATTTTTCAAGATATTTTTCAAAAAGATTTTTCAAAACTTAAAATAATTTTTCAAGTAATTTTGTTAAAGTGATTTCAAAAATATTTGACAAGTATTAAGAGTTCTAAAAAAATATTTGTAAAGTATTTTTATCAACATCTTTTTAAAGAGTTTTCAAAGTTAGTACATAATTTTTCAAAAGAATTTTTAAAATATATTTCAAAACTTAATTTTAAAAAATGTTTCGAAATCATGATTTTAAGGAATATTTTTTTTAAAAAAATGTTGAAACTATGTTTTCAAAAGAGAATATTTGAAGTTAAAATTTTTTAAACCCTTTTTGAAGATATTTTTTTTAAAAAATATTTCATTTTGAACTTCTTTTCAAAATATGTCTTTCAAAAGAGTATCTCCCCCTTAATTAGATATTCTTTTGAATATCATTGTTATCCATAAGGAAGACATTCCTATATGTCTAGAGGTTTGAGAGATCATGGTTGACTTTAGGATCTATGAACTTAAGTGTTGATCAACAATAATTTTTAAAACATATATAATGCACCCAATCAATGATTAAACAAAATTTTAAAAATATATTTAATAAAATAGATTTATAAGATTTCAAAAATATTTCCAATTTACTTTTTTTAACATCTCACCCATTTTAAATTTTCAAATATGGTAATTCTATAGTTGTGTCAGATGACTTTATTGATTTTGATTTTGTTGTAATTCGAATTGAGTTAAATTGATTTGGGTTTTAGTTGAACTTGACTTATTAAGTTAAAATCAATTTAGATTTAATAAATTGATTCAACTTAATTTTGAGTAAAATTAATTTGATTAATTAAGGTAAATTGATTCTTGTTTAATTAATTTAGTTAATTAGTTATTATTTTTATTACTTCCATATTAATTATTAGGATTACCTAGGGTAATTGATCAATTTTATAATTAATTCAGAGTTAATTAAAGTAATTTGTTGATTAAGTTAGCTTTCAATTTAAATTTAGATTATTATTTTGATTTTATCATGTTAAGATTAATTAGTACTTATTAAGATTAATAATTTAGTTAAATATTAAGTTAATTAAGTGGATTAATAATTTTGAATTAATTTAGTGTTAAGTTAAAGTTGATTTAGTTTGCCTTTAAACTATAATTAAGTATTTGAATTATTGGCTTAATTAAGTTTAAGGTTAAGTTTTAATTTTAATTTGGTTAATAATTAAGTTGATTAAAGTTTCACAATTAATTATTTAAGTATTAATTGATTATGAATTATTATGAAGGATTAATTTAATTAATTTGAATTAATTAGAATTAAGTTTAATTAAAATTAATTTTTATTAAATTATTAATTAATTAAGTTAAAATTAAGTTTTATTAATGTTTTAAATTAAGAGTTTGATAATTTGATTTTATTTTAGTTTTTGAATTAATTACTTATTAGTTAAAGTTAATTAATTAAGATTAATTTTTTATGTTTACTTTCAGAGTTAAATTGTTTAAATAATTGTTTAATTAAATTAGGATTAAAGTAATTAAAGTAGTTTATTAAAGTTCAATTAAAGTTATTGATTAATTAATTAAGGTAATTTAATAATTAGTTTAAGTTTAAAGTAATTGATTAATTAATTCATTAATTTCTAATCTAATTAATTAAAGTGGATTTTAAATTATTAATTTTAATTTAGTATTAGTTAATTAATTAATTTTTAGTTAATTAGTTTATTTATTTAGAATTGATTATTGGTTATAAATTTGATTAATTATTAATTTTCTTAGTTAATTATTATTATTTTGTTTCATTAATTAAAGTTACTTTTTAAGTTTATATTAGTTTGAATTATTAAAAATTATTGAAAATGTTGTTTAACTCTAGTTAGATTTAAATTTAGCTTCGGATTTATTAAGAAGAGGAGTTTATAGAGTAAGTTTCCAGACTATGGTGAGTTACAATTGACATTATTAGAGTAACCATATTTGAGATAGCTTCCCCAAAACGACTAACCTAAAGAACTTAATATTAAGTTTTGTTTTAACTAGTTCATGTTTGACTGGGGTAGCTTCGACTAGATTCACTAGGTCTAGTGCACCAGATAGAATACATATAATTCAGCATAGACATGTCTTTGACAAAATTCCTTGACGTATTATTATCCAACTCCATTCTGATGCTATATTATTAGAATAGGTTAAACCTTTTGTAACTAACCATTCTAAACTAATAGCATGACATGACATGGTATATAACAGGTAAAGCATGTATAATCATAGTAAGTCAATCAATTCAAGTAAGTCATATTATTATTGTTGCTGTTATTCTTATTATTGTATCATTATTATTATTGATTAGTTTCATAGTTAAAATATACTTGATTATAATACGATTTGTAAAGTTTAAATTTTTTTATTTAGGTTTGACTTAGACTTGAAACCAAAGTCTAAATTTGTGAGTTAGTAAAATTATTAATTAACTTTTTTAATTTATCAATTTTATTTTTCTAATTTTATAAAATTTAAATTTATATTTTTAAATTTAGAAAAATTATTTTCTTTGTTATTTATTTTCAAGGTAGAATTTTAATTTTTATAAGTCAAAAATTTATTTTTCAAATTTTTATTTTCAAAGATTAAAGGATTGATTTTTGAATTTTTATAGTTTAATTTCTTATTTCCATTTTTCAAATTTTTAGTTATTTTTTTTATTATTAATTGATTTTAGATTATTAAAATTTGAATTTAATTTTAAATTATGTTGAATAAATGGATTTGGATTAATTGGATCTAGGTTTTGATTAAGGTTTGAATTGATTTGATTAATGTTTGTTAAATTTGAATTATTTAATAGTTTATTAATTAAGTTATTTTTGTTAAGCAATGTTAATGTAGGATTTTCATGTATTTTTTAAATTCATATTACAATCTAAACAAAAAAAAAAAATCTAAAGTATGTAAATTTCATGTAATTTAAATTTATTTACCTTAATTACTCCTCCTAGATCCTTGAATTTTCTTTCTGAACATTGATTTTTGTAGTGACTTATTTTGTTTACTTGAAGCATTTAATGTGGTCCTTTGATTTTTGAAATTCAGGCATCAATTCCTCCTTTGCTTCTGGTTGTATAGATCAATTCTTTGGACATTTACTTTTATAGTGTCATTTTTCACTGCACTTAAAACATATTATATGATCCTTAAATTTTGAATTGACAACTTTACATTTTGAATCATTGTTAGGATTCTCCTCCTTGACTATTACTGTCTCTGATTCGGGTTTGGACATTTGTTCTGATTCAAGTTCGGATCCAGCAACTTCCTTCTTAGTTATTAGTCTAACAAAGTTGATTTTGTCTTGCTCTTCTGAGTCTGACTTTAAGGATAACTCTTCGAATTCGAACTCGCATTCAAACTTACTTTTGCCTTGATCTTTTAGCCTCAATGGAGTCTTGTGAAACTCGATCAATTAGATCCACAACTCGAATACATTATTGTAATTTTATAATCGACACAAAATTTCATTAGGCAACACACTAATTAATATACTCATTACATTTGTGTTTGCTTCTAAGTTTTGAGAAGGTTGTTTCAATGCAATCCAGTTGTCAAAACTGTCACTTCTTACGAAACATTCCATCATTCGCCTCCAGGAATTGAAGTAGACTTGATCGTACGGTGGAGGTTCATAGATACTTCTCCCTTCTTGATAGGATATCGACCTTCTTGCAAGAAAACAAATAAAAAATAAATTTCCAAGACTTCATCTTGAGATTAGTAGTGCGGTATAAAATTATGAAAGGAATACAAAAAAATAGAGTAAAATCTTTTTAACAAAAATAAAAGAAAAGATTTTTAAAGTGTTTGAAAAACGATTTAGTTAATTCAGAGCAACCTGCTCTGATATTAATTGAATGATCGAAAATGTGATAGAGGGGGGGGGGTTTGAATATCACTCGTTAAATTTTTTTCTTTTATCATAAAAGTGAATCAGAATAAGCAACGGAATAAAATAGCAAAATTAATACAAGTGACTCAGGTAGTTACTTGGTTTGGAGCCTATGTCGACTCCTACTCTAAGACCCGCAATCCTTGATCACACCATAGGGTAATCTGCTAAAATTCCTCTTTCCGAAACCTTCAGAAAAGCAGTAATTCATACAAAGATTTTTACAAAGGATTATGCAAGCTAAAAGTAAATATACTAACAATGAAGTAATAAGATGAAGATTAGTCAGAGCTCTTCGGCGTCATGGTTTGCACACAGAATTATAGTAGCACAAACAAAAGAATCGAAGATCAGAAGGTTGCACCAAAATTCTTTTTGTTGATGCTGATCTCAAGGTCCTTTTATAAGCCACATTCAGTTGACTGATCAGTTCAATCAATCGATCTTCCTATCGGTCGACTGATCAACTAACCTTCCTTTTTCACCGAGATCTGATCTTCGTGTCATTTATTGCATTAGTTGTTCGGTCGACTGATCACCTTGATCGATCGATCGATCCCTGAAACTTCCTTCTTCACTGCGATTTGAATATGCCACTGTGTATACCAAAATTGGTTCGGTCGACCGATCCTTGGGTTCTAACGTCTGATCCACCTGAATTCCATCTTTGCTCTGCACAATCTAACACTGTCACATTAGCTAGATATGGTTGATTAAACTTCTTATTCAGTCGACCGATTCACTTGGTTTTTGCGAAGTAGAGTTAGTTTACATAGTTTATAAAACATCCCTATAATACAAAATTATCACAGTAGTATAATGCTGCATGAGTAAGAAAAAAGACAGTAAGATCTGTCTTGATCTCAACTTAAAAACCTCTCGGTTTCTTCAGTTGAATCACCGACCTAGGGTTTATCCCTTCTCGGGACACGACCTCTCCATTGCTCCATTCCAATTGTTTACGTCAACCTACTTGTCAAACATTTGGTCCTTTAGACTTGTTTGGACTTTCTCTGCTTAGTGTCCGATCGTCTGATCTACTAAGACTTTTCCTGCAATACTAAATTAGTCAATAGCAATAATAGTAATGCAAAATACTACGGTAAAACTAAACATAGATTTACCAAGATCCACTCGTCCGGTTGACTGTTGCAATCGACCAAAAACCTTTCGATGAACCTTGCTTGGAGTTCACTTCTCCAAGACTTCTCGCTACTTAAGATTACCTCCTCCTAGGGTTTTCATCACTTGTCTTCACTCACTAAGACCTAGGGTTACCCCCCCCCCCCCCCTTAGAGTTTTCACCACCAAACTTTATTCACCAGAATCTTTCACCATCTAACTTCACTCATCAAGACTCAGCATCGAATCAGCCACTAGGGGTTCGATATCAAATTATCTAGACTTACCAAATCCTTTTACCTAATTTCCATGATTTATCAAGATTTCCCCTGCTTAGCCGTGACTAGGACTTTCCTTGCCTAACCGTAGTTAGGACTAGTTACTCGGTAGGTTTCTCATCCTTCTCTTGCTAGTCATCCAATCAACCTTGATCTGACTAAACTTCATTAAATATATTGTGAAACAAACATCAAAACCTTAAAGTCGATTGCATTAACAATCTCTCTATTTTTTATGTTCGATAATATATTTAAGTTAAACTACTTAACCCAACTTATCAAGTCTTTTGCCCAAAAATAATTAGGGTTCTAACTTAAAGTACTTCCTCTTTAGCATACATGAAAAAGGTTAACTTAATATCGATTAATTTCTAATCCTTAGATTTTGCACTAGTAATCATCTAGATCAATTGTCCAAAAGAAAATTTTATTTATTAGTTTTTTAATATTAAAACTCCATCATTAAATATCTAAAAAATTGAGAAAAGTCCTGCCGTTATAATGAGAAAACTCTATCATTAAATATCTATTCATCGCAGCTCATATGAATTAAAGGATGGTGAAATAATCTAATCCCTAAATTTATGTATCTAAACGTTTCCTTCAAATTATTATCTATAAATTAGTTTATTATAAAAATTAATAATTTTTATAAAATATTATTTTAGAAATATATCATTAAATTTATTTTTTTAAATTGGTTGTTAAATTTATGCAAATATGGAAACTCAATAGACTGTTCTTTCAGTACGTTCCGTCGGCGTAGGGTCGAATCCGAAGGGCTTCGCTGAGCCCGGCCGCGAAAGCCATGGATCTGCCTCTCTCGGAAGCGGCAATGGAGGATCCTCTCGCTGGGGCGGCGCCCTTTGCCACGAAGCTTGCTCCTCCTGCCCCACATCAGTCCAATGTGCATGGGAACGCGGAGGAGGATGGAAAGCAGGGGCGGGCGGAAGGGCGGAGGGCGGGTAAGCTTGTCGGGGTCAGCTCAGGCTCCGCGAGTGTTTCCGAGACAAGCCCTGTCACCGATCTTGAAAGGAAGCTTCGGCGAGCCGAGAGATTTGGGGTGCAGGTGGTGCTTTCCGAAGAGGAGAAGCGAAATTCTCGAGCAGAGAGGTGAAAGTTTCAATCTGTGTTCTAGTTCCTTGATTTCGAACTGTCTAAGTTTGTTCCCCTTTATACACATGCAAATTCATGCTTTTGTTTTGATTTCTTTTTCTGAAATAAAAGAAGGGATTTGTAATTCCTGCAACTTAACCTCTTGAAAAAAAATGGAACCATGCTGGCTTGGAGATTATGGTTCTAGATAATAACGAATGTATTGGCCAGGTTAGAACGTATGGATAGTGGTTGATAGATATGATTGAATATCTAGTTCTGTCTTAGAATAGGGTCTCAAACCCTAGTTCCTTGAAACTATGTTTTTGTTTAGTCTCTACTTGGTTTCAAATTCAGCTTCTTTATCAACGCCACCTCCCATCAGTTATATTGTTTATTGTATTGTGATTTTGTAAATAGAAATTGGGTCTGGCATATATGAATTGAATTTGATAACTCAGCTTTAGTTTGTTTTGTAAGAAGTTTTGTATTACTTTAGTTTACTTTAGACTTCAGATCATGATTGCAATCAGGTTGGATCAAGTCAATTTTATTTTAGTTGTGATGGACTTACATTAGAATTTTACTTTTACTTAAAGAAGCCCAGAACAAGCCCGGCATGAGCCCCCAAACACCCCAAAGAGGTAGTACTATACATCCGGTCATGTGCAACAAAATCAAGGAAAGTGGCCGCCTCCAAGACTAATTGTTAACCTTCCTACTACCACACCCACTGCCCGACCCCTTTCATAAGGTTTTCTTCTGCCTTGGAGGTTCTTCGATCAGGTGTATTAATGGGGGAACTGTTGGTCCCTTGGCGACCGGCAAGAGGAGTGAATTGCCCTGCATAATGTAAAACAAAGAATATCTTTCTCAACTCGATCAAGCTTAATCGATTACACACTTAATTTAAATATAAAGCATAAAAAGAAGTACGAGACAAGTAGTGTTTTACTTGGTTGGCAATCAGAGGATTGCTACTCATAAATGAGCTCACTATGACGATCTTCTCAAACAAAACATTGGAGGCGGAGAAGCCTCGTACACGGAAATTAAGCTCGTAAACTAAAAACAGAACTAGAATTGAAGTACAGAGTGTGTTGTTTGATAAGAGAAGACCATGACTCTATTTAAAGCCTGCTAGTCGGTCAGCTCCGGGCACCTAGAATGGGTCTGAGCGCTTGAGTGTGGATAAAATTTTATCCACGACGACAACGACTCACTGAAGATAAGTTTACTGGTCCGGGTGCCTGGACCGCGCCGATACGACCCCCTTGGACGAGGCACCCCCGGGGGCGTCCAGGGGATCCGGTTGCTCGAACCGTCCAGGCTCTTGGACTTGATCCAGGCGCCCCAGTGAACATCATGTTGACTGGACGTCCGATTTCTCCTCGTTCCGGCTTTGTTCGCTTGGGTGATTTCGGCCATCTAGAATAGGGCTCACCCGAACCCATTTTCCGACCTTCTCGAACAATCTTTTGATCCGACTTCTCGTCCCTCGAAAATACTGCGTGCTTCCTTCTCGTCCGCTAGCGTACTCTTCTGCAACGCCTCGTCCCTCGGACGCACCGAGCCCGTTGACTTTCTCGTGCCATCGTTCTCGCTAGCTGCGTCTTTCGCTCGATTTCCTGTGCTCCTAAGTTCTTGCACACTTAGACACAAGGCATTAAAAGACAACAAGACCTAACTTGAGTCGATTGATCACATAAAACTACCACGGGTACTTACAATCTCCCCCTTTTTGATGTGAGCAAACCAAGTTAAGTTAGGGTAAAACAAAAACAAATAATAGTAAGGTAACAAGTATAAATTTTGCAATTAAAAAAATATGCAAAAATCAAGATGTACCCGCCCCCTAGACTTAACTTCTAATTCTCCCCCTTTGATCACATTAAAAATAGGAGTATGCTATGAAAATAACATGAAGTAAATTTAAAACATAGTCTAAGAGATAAAATACAGTGACTATCATCCAGAAAAATCATGAACTTTAAATTTCAAAAATATAGATTTTTACAATATATAAACCATTTTTGGAAAAACTAATTTGAAAAAATATTTTTAATCGTGGGAAAATTTTGAAAATTTTTTTAATGGTTAAATAGACATATCCAAAGCAGAGATAAAATTTTCACGAAAAATTGAAATTAATTTAAGCAATAATAAATTCTTTTCTACATAAAGACATATTTTCTTTAAAAATTACTTAAAAATACTTTCTAAGTTCAAAAAACCGTGAAAAATTTTCTGAGAATGTAATAGAACAAGTATTTTTACAGAAAAAATGAATTTTCAAAAATTTAATCTTCTAGAATTTTTAATATTAAAAATTATCATTTGAATAAATAATTCATAGAAAATTAAAAATGGTAAAAAAAATTTGAAAATATTTCCTTGGATAGAGAATATGATAAATTTTGATAGAAAAATAAATTTTGCAAGAAATAGTATTGCGAAATATTTTTAAATTGAAGAATATGATTTTTATTAAAAAATTTATAAGAGTTAATACAACTGACAAAAAATTTTGAAATTTTTTCTACAGATAAGAAATAAAATCATTTTTCTCAGAAAAAATTAATCTCTAATTAATTTCGAACAAAAAAAATTATATGACACAATTTATTTAGACAATTCTAAACAAAAACAATATTAAATCAAATTAAAAGTGAAACATGCATAAGAATTTTATTTAAGCACGATTTTGGAACCAATATAGATTCCTATCTAGTGGATTAATCAAGAATTTTCTAGGAACATATTTTCTTGATAATTTTCTAATTTGACTCTTGTGATATCTAAAATGCCAATTTTGTCCTTGATAATTTTTAAAATTGGAATTAGCAATATTCGAACATGTAGAATTTTTTAAATTCTCTATTTGTTCTTGTAATTTTTCATTTTCTAATTTTATTTTGTCAAAATCTTCTAGTTGACAAGATCTTACTAAAGTTCCTTTTAGCTGTTTGTTTTTTGTTAATAATTTTTTATTCTGATTTTCTAATTTACAGGAATGTTTTGATAATATTTTAATAAATTCATATAGCTGGTCAGGAGGTAGAGACCGTACTTAACTTACCTTGTCGATCCCGTTATTTGAGGCTCCCCTTGTAGAGCTGCTTGTTTCTGACGTTGCTCCCCCTTCATCGATGCTCTCGATGCTTATCTTTTATGAGCTTGCTTCATCACCTTCTTCATGACTTGCCATTAGTGCAAGTCCGACGTAGGCTTCAATCTCTGATTCTAATGACGTTTCGTCCCATGTCGCCTTTAGGTTCTTGTGTTTTTTCTGGGTTGGTCTTTTGTTCTTGACCTTATCCTTGTCCTTGCTCTTCAGTTTTGGGCAGTTAGTTGTCTTTCACGTGCTCTTCTTCATTGCAGTAGTAGCATCTCACCTTTCTTTTCCTTCTTTTGACATGCACTTGATTAAATTTATTAGTTCTAAAAAACTTTTTGAATTTTCTTACCATAAATGCCATTTCGTCATCATCGAGGGATGTTTCGGAATCCGGTTTGTCTATTTTTGCCTTTAAGGCAATGTTGTGCTTTGACTCCTTTAGATCTGCACATCTAAACTCATAAATTTCAAAAGTTGAAAAAAGTTTTTTCTAAATTACTTACCTCTAAGTCCCTAGAGATGAAGTATGCATCTATTAAGGTTGACCATTCAGGAGTCTTAGGAAAAGCGTTAAGTGCATACCTTAGCGAATCTCGGTTGGTTACATTTTCTCCGAAATTCGTGAGTCCGGTGATGAGTTCTTTGATCCTTGAGTGGAGGTGTGCAACAGTTTCGCCTTCTTCTAACCGAAGGTTGCTGATCTGGTTCCGGAGCAGGTCCCGTCTCACGAGTTTAGCCTTCGAGGTCCCTTCGTGTAGTTTCAGGAATTTCTTCTAGAGCTCCTTGGCTGACTGGTAGGCTTCGATCCAGTTGACTTCTTGAGACGGTAAAACACTCAGCAAATGAAATTCTGTCTTGTCGTTTGCCACAAAGTCGGCTTGCTCCTTTTCGTCCATTGGTATTTTTCTTTGTTTTTCCTTTGTCGATCCTTTGGTGCTATAAAACCATACTTCATTATTATTAATAATTCAAAGTCAGTTTTGAAGAATACCTTCATCTTCTTTTTCCAAATCCCGAACTCCCCTTTGAACTTAGGCGGGTAGATGTTCGGTCGGCGGTTAGTCCTTTTGAAACGGTTGGACTCTGATACTACTTGTTGGTCCCTTGGCGGTCAATAAGAGGGGGATGAATTGCCCTGCACAATGTAAAACAAAGAATACCTTTCTCAACTCGATCGGGCTTAATCGATTGCACACTTAATTAAAATATTAAGCATAAACAAAAGTACGAGATAAGCAGTGTTTTACTTGGTTGGAAATCAAAGGATTGTTACTCCAAGGCAAATGAGCTCACTATGAAAATCTCCTTTTTGAACAAAATGTTGAAGGTGGAGAAGCCTCGTATACGGAAATTAAGCTCTTAAACTAAGAACAGAACTAGAATTGAAGTAGATTGTGTTGTTTGAGAAGAGAAGACCAGGGCTTTATTTAAAGCCTGTTGGTCGGTTAGCTTCGGGCGCCTGGAATGGGTTCGGGCGCCTGGGTGTGGATAAAACTCTATTCACAACGACAACGGCTCGTTGAAGATAAGTTTACTGGTTCGGGCGCTTGGGCGGACCGCGCCGATACAACCCTTGGACGAGGCACCCCTAGGGCCGCCCAGGGAATTCGGGCGCCCGGACCAGGTTTGGGCACCTAGATTGGGTCCGGCACCCCGGACAGTCAACATCGTGTTGACTGTCCGATTTCTCCCCGTTCCGGCTCCGTTCGCTTGGGTGATTTCGGTCATCCAGAATAGGACTCATCCAAACTCATTTTCTGGCTTTCTCGAGCAACTTTTCGCTCCAGCTTCTTGTCCTTCGGAAACGCCACATGTTTTCTTCTCGTCCACTAGTGTACTCTTGCGCAGTGCCTCGTCCCTCGGACACACCGAGCCCGTCGACTCTCTCCTGTGTCGTCCTTCTCGTTAGCTGTGTCTTTCGCTCGACTTCCTGTGCTCCTAAGTTCCTGTACACTTAGACACAAGGCATCAAAAGACAACATGACCTAATTTGACTTAATTGATCACATCAAAATTACCACAGGATATTTACAGTATTGCTAAGGTTGATTGAACATGGGTTTGGAGCATTACCCCATTAATACATCTATTGATCGGGTGATCGCTTTCCTTGATTTTGTTACGCATGACCGGATGTATAGTACATCTATCATTCTTTGGGGGCTCATGCCGTGCTTGTGCCGGGCTTGACAGTGGTGGGAGGGTGGTCGTCTATGCCCTTTCCTTATCGATTCGGGCTCTAAAAGTTGCCCCTGTGCATCTAAGGGGAGCATGAATGACTAAGAACAAGGAGAGGTAAAGGAAGAAATAGTTAGATTGGTAACAAACAAATATACTTGATTTTCTTATTATTTAGGTAATGCTATCGGAGGAAATGAAGCTCAATAGTAGGGAAAAGATCTTGTTATCAGCCTTTCATAACTGATCTAGGATCCTGTTTTGGTGAGAAATGGTGCAAGTTAATCTTCTTAATACTTTATGTTGCTTTCTCCAAATTACTAGTACTTCACCTTGTCCCCTTTAATGAGCATAAACACTTGCAGTGGGGAACAATTGTGGTTCAAAATTGTTTTGATAGAATATAATAGTAATAATGCTGGTACTTGGTCTTTATATTTGATCAATGTCTTGGTTATCATCTCGTTTGTTTTTTTTTTTATCTTCTATTGACTTGATAATGGTTACTTTCTATGCTTAAATGCCAATCAATTCTCAAATTTTCTGTTAGGTGTGGCCTGGGCATGAGGCATTTTAGTCAAATAGCTAATAATATATCATATTAACTGTAATCTTATCATTGTATCTTGCTCCTGTTATGTATGTCTGCTTTGTTTCGCATAAACACTAGCCTATTCTTGATTTTCTTTGCAGACCTCTTTCCTCAATTTTAAATCATGAATATTGGCTTCCCCCAATTATTTTTCTGTTGATTTGTCAATTTATCTAAGCTTTACCTTTTTAAATGCGAGGAGTTTATACTCATTTCTCCATTAATTTCGTTAAATCTTATTTTCAGGTTTGGAATCGATTCAAACATGAGTGGAAGCAAGATTGCGAGACAAGCAGAAGAACAAAAAAGAAAAGCCCGGGCAGAGAGGTGCTTACTTTTGCTCCAGCACAAAGTATTAGTTGTTTTGCCCTCCAATTGTAAAGCCTCCTTGTTTTCCATATCTTAGGTTCGGGCTCAAGGTTGATAATCCAGTTGATGAAGCGGCAAAGAAGAAGGCTAGATTGGAACGATTTGCACCAAACTCGAAGCTTACTACTTCAGAGGAGGAAAAAATGAAAGCAAGAGCAATCAGGTGAATTGGTTGTCTTTGTTTATCGTATTTTGAACATGCGACTTGCTGGTTTCTTTCCTTGATTTTACCAGACTGAAATTTGACTCACTTCATTGGAAAATGAGCATCTCCATAAATGATCAATTTTTGAATATTTTGTTTTATCATTATCATTATTATTATTATTATTATTATTGATTTGTTTTGTTTGAGAAAATTACAAAAATTGGAAGCAATATATGTCAGAAAAAGGTTCCTGAATATGACCATTTAATCTATATCAAATATTATAGGGATCATGATATAAAATGGGTTGAATATAATTTACAATCGATCATAATACTCAATTCTACTTCCTCATGTTCATCAGACTTGCACATACTTGATAACAATATAGTTTATACACATCAAAGTCAAGGATAACATCTGTAGATCGGATCTTACTCAAAAAAGTTAATTTAATAAAATCTCAGAAGCATGATGCCAACTCTATCAAAGAGTGTCTTTTGTGGTTGGCGGTAATCTAACTCTCCGAGGAATTCAAGTAGAATCCATTTCTATGGACATGATTGTTAGGGCATAAATTTGGTGACACAGTCTTCGGGCATAGATTTAAGTACACATTATATAATCAAATAGACATGATCTTCTCGACTTGATTATAATATTTACAAAACATATTTACCAATAGGGTTATATTTATATGTTGGTGCGGGAAACATCCAACGATCGAACCGGTGTTTTGATTATGTCAAAGAGTTCAAGTTAAGTTATTTTGTTATCTAATGAGCTTAAACAAGTGTGCAGGAAAATCTTAACTGCGGTTAGACAGGTGGAAAATCTTAAGGGGCGGTAACCTTAGGTTCTAGGGGGTGGTAACCCTAGGTTGAGGAAAAACCCTAGGGGTGGAGAAATCCTACGGGGCGGGGGCGGGGGCGGGGCGGGGAGGGGGGGGGGGGGTGGTAACCTTAGATCCTAGGGGGTGATAACCCTAAGTGGAGAAAAACCCTAAGGGGTGGCAACCTTAGGTCCTAGGGGGCGGTAACCCTAGGTGGAGAAAAACCCTAGGGGGCGGTAACCCTAGGTTCTAGGAGGTGGTAACCTTAGGCGCAAAGTCCAGTCGGTCTGGAGGATCGGACTGACATCAGGTAAATCTCCTGAGAGGAGTAGGTGAGGACGCGTTCCCCGCAGAGGGAACAGTAGGCGTCGGGTCGACCTAGGGTTTTCGGTCGGAAATCCGAAGTCAGACTCGGACAGTCCGATGACTGTCAAATCACTTAATTTGTCATATTTTATGTGTGCTAACTTTGTCTTGCAGGGTATGTGTATGTTGGGTGAACTAACATACTTTGCAGGGACAAATGAGCAAGACAAGCCTTGGATGAACAGTGTCCGAGGCGCCTCCATAGAGCTTGGAGGCGCCTCGGGTGAAGAATGTGAGTTGGCCGCGAAGCAGTGCTGGAGGCGCCTCGGAGGGAGCTGGAGGCGCCTCAGACCAAGGCTTGGAGACGCCTTGGAGTGGTTTGAAGGCGCCTTCAAGCTGATAAGGTGCGACCAGTTCTGTGCTGATCCACGTGGGCGACTCGGGAGGCCTGGAGGCGCCTCGGACAGTCTTGGAGGCGCCTCCAGCAGTGTATAAAAGGGGACCTCGAGGCAGCAGTTAGAACAACACAAGAAAAGCAATCCTTACGCAACCGGCTGCCAGCTAGAAGTTCCGACGAAGCTGTAACTTGACGCCGACGACCCCAGAGCTCATAATCTACTATTAATCTTATCGTTGGTATATTTCATTATTAATTGTACTTGAAATTTGTAACTATCTTTACGAGATTATAGTTGTTGTCCAACGTAAACGCTCAACGAGCGTGGGCCTTGGAGTAGGAGTCGACACAGGCTCCGAACCAAGTAACTACTTGTGTTTGCGTGTGCTCTTTTCTTTACTTAATTCCGCTGTGTATTTTCGACTCTGTTTTAAATCGAACGAAATAGTCACGAGCGCTATTCACCCTCCTCTAGCGCTTTTGATCCAACACTATATACCTTCGTATGGTATAAATAGCAGTAGAAAAAGGAAGTTCCCGAAGTCCGCGGTCATCTCCTACAACTAAAGCTTGCGGACAACTTATTAATAAAAAAACATTCACAATGATTAGAATTCACCCATAATATTATTATAATCATTAATTTAATCAAATACCCAATTGAATGTGGTGTAAGGACTAAACTTTAGCCATTAACATAATAATTATATTATATTATCTGATTATATAATTTGTTTCTAAAAAAAGGCAGTAAGAAAATTAGTTTAGTTTAAATTCTCTAACAATTTATCTTTTCCCAACATATTGGATATGTTTGTCTTGTTTTCCAAGATATTTTACCGTTACGTCAAGGCTCCCTTTCCAAAAAGATAGCTTGGTGCACGAAGCTCCCGTCATGCGGTGCCTTACCTTGTTTTTTGCGAGAGATTGTTCTGTAAAACGAAATCTAGATGAGTAAAATTGTTTGTTGGATTCTTAGAGACCTCAGGTGACAAAATCTCGGTTTAAAGCAAGAGCCACAAAATTGGCACCTATAAAATCTCGGTTTAAAGCAAGAGCCATGATCGATCCATGTCACATCCGACCTTGCTGGTCCATTTTGTGCTAGGCTGGACCTAGCTCGGGCTCAACGTATTGACACCTTTAGTTTAGTAAATATACTAGCAGACCTTTTCTCGACACAATTCACTAATATGATTATGTTCTTCTGCATGTAACTTCCTTTTCAGGTTCTCACAAGATTCATCTAAGGTCAATGGCCGGCTCAATTCTGATACGGTAAATCTTGCCTATCTAGAAACATTCGAGAAGAACGATAATTATTGCTTTCTTGCTAAATTCGTCTATTGCTTATTCTTTTACTGAAACCAGAAGGTGAAAACTGTGCCCCCCACCTGATTGAGTTTTGCAGCATATCGGCATTTCCATTACAAGGTACTGCAGTTAAATGGCTATCTCTTCCTATGATCTTAATTAGCCGCTAACAGATTCCCGTGTCGCCTGTGAATGTCTTGTTTGGCAGGTCTCCTTTCTCGAATTGTGCCACCCGAGTGCGGCATATGAAGTCTAAGATCTCTCTCCTTGTTTTAAAACATGATTTTGATGGCACTTCCCACTGTTTACTTATCGCCCTCCAACAATGGGATTGGATTTGGGGGTTAACATTTTTTGAAATCTAGATATTATAATTTGCAGAACTTGTATTGCTTATCTCATTTCCCTTTTTAGCATATAATTTATGATCTCACTTTGGAAGAAACATTGATATATTGTGGTAAAAGGTGAATACGTTCGTCTCAGCACCCTCGTCAATCCGTTCCAAGGTCAACACGGAGGAGGTAAATCATGGTCGGTTATTAGTCTTTTGGAATAGTGACTAGTACATAAGGGAGGTATTTATCTCGGTTTTGTCGAGATTCGAACCTCATACCTCATTGTAACAACACCTCATGCGCTAGCCACTAGATCCATCCGAGGGGACAAGAAACATTGATACATGTTACTATAACATTTTGCATCATTTGTAAATTTGCATATTTCATCCTAGTTGTTGGAGTGAGTTAGGAAAGATAATCATTTAGTTGGCAACATTCAATTCTTATTGTAATTAGCTGATCATTTGTTAGGAATATGATTTCTAAATTATGGTAGGGTAGGTGGTATTAATTAACATTTAATTTTTTACTGTAATTTATATTACCTTGTATCATTATATAATGTATGTATTCTCGGTGAATAAAAAATAAGAGAGAAAATCTTCTACCTAAAGGTTTGACATGGTATCAGAGCCAGATACAACCTCTACTATGGTTGTCGAAATTCCTTCAACCGACCTAATCACTCAATCCAAGTAACTCGGCAGCCATATTACCTTCGGATCCAACATAGCTATAGCTCCAATAGGCGTAAAGCTGGATGACTCCAACTATGTTTTATGGTCCCAAGTGGTTGAAATGTATATCTCGGGCAAAGATAAATTGAGATATATCAATAGAGATTTCCCTCAGCCAGCCTTGGTCGATCCGACCTTTCGACGATGGCATACTGAGAATGCTATTGTCAAAGGTTGGCTAACCAACTATATAGATGCCTCCCTTATTGGGAATTTTATTCGCTTCCCAATCGCGAAATCAGTATGGGGCGTCCTGGCCACGACATACTTTGATGGCAGTGACACCTCTCAAGTGTACGATCTTCATTGTCGGGTGACAAGACTTAAACAAGCTGGTGGTTCTCTAGAGAAGTTTTATTCAGATCTTCAAGGACTTTGGCGGGAAATTGATTTTTGACGACCAAATCCTATGGAATATCTAGGTGATCACCTTGATTCCTTGGTTCAAGAAGACCGCGTCTACCTATTTCTGGATGGTCTTGATGATCACCTTGATAATATTCGCAGTGATATCCTACAGCTTCAGTCGTTTCCCACACTAGAGCAGGCTTTTGCCCATGTTCGTCGAGAGACTACTCGACAATTAGTAATGACCAATCACCCTGTGAATGATCTACATGGAGCAAGCTTAGCAACCCGAGGTCCTCGGTCAAGCCCTCGGGTTCCACCTCACGTTGGTTCTCAGCCGAGTTTTGGTAGGAGAACAGACCCTACCACCAAGGCCCTTCCTTGCTCGCATTGTGGTGGTGTTAAGCACTCCCGTGACAACTGTTTTAAGCTTCATGGATACCCCAACTGCTGGCACGACCTCTAGGCCTGTAAGAGGAAAGATAGCAGTGGGCAAGGCTCTTGGTCAAGCCAAGCAGGCGGACTTAGCAAGGCATCCCTCGTTGATGAGCGGGATGTTGGAAAGGAGGACAGTTTGTTTGGTCCGATGGTTAGACCAGGCCGAGTTGCAGTGGCAGGAGCAGCTACCCAAACAATAGGGCAAAACGTTGATCTAGGCCAGACCATTGGACAAGATGGCCCAAGCTAGATAGTCGAGCAACAACTGTCCATCCTTCCACCTAATGGTCTACTTACTTCCTCAGGTAATACTCTTCTTTGCTCGATCCAGGGGATAATAAATCATTTATGGATACTTGATTCTGGTGCGACGGATAACATGACTTTTGATGTGACCGATTTTACTCAACACACTCCTCCCAGGTGAACTATAATTGTCAATGCTAATGACAACATATCTTTGGTAATTGGGGCTGAGACTGTGCAATTGTTCCCTACCCTATCCTTATATAATACCCTATTAATGTCTTCCTTGTCCCACAAGTTACTTTCTATTGACCAACTTACTAAAAGCTTGCATTGTATTGTACTGATTTATCCCACGTTTTGTATCATTCAGGATATTCTAACAAAGGAGATCATTGGGCGTGGTACTAAGGGGCAGGGGGACTTAATTACATGGATGACTTTATCAACGGTAGTGCTCACCACACATCTAGTGATTATCAAACACAACAGGTTCTTCTATGGTATCGTCGACTGGGCCACCATTCTTTCAGTTATTTGCAGCATGTGTTTCCAGCGTTATTTTTGAGTTTATCTTCTATGGATTTTAAATGCGAAATTTGTTTGTTAGCAAAAAGCCACAGAGTCTCATATCCATTACGACATAATAAATGTGACATTCCGTTTGCATTAGTCCATTCGGATATTTAGGGTCTTGCTCCAAATTCCACGTCGTCTGGTTACCCATGGTTTGTGACATTTATTGATGATTGTATCCGCATGACTTGGATTTATTTGCTGCACCATAAAAAGGAAGTGTTCACTATATTTCAATCTTTTCAAACTCTTATTCAAACACAATTTGAGTCTAAAATCAAGACGCTTAGCTCCGATAATGGAGGCGAGTATGTTAATCAATCCTTCTGTCAATATTTCAATTTACATGATCTCATTCACGAGACCTCCTGCCCTCATACTCTCCAATAGAATGGTATTGTGGAGCGAAAAAATCGACATATCTTGGTGACTACTCGAGCCCTCCTTCTTGGGGCCTATGCCTCGCAGCACCTCTCGGCTGACACCGTCTGTACTGCCGTATATCTCATTAATCGAATGCCCTCCAAAGCATTGGGGTTTCAAACTCCTTTACAAATTCTGGCGACCTCAGTGTCATTACCTAACATTCTGATGCTTCCACCTCGTATTTTTGGATGTGTGACTCTTGTTCATCTTCCTGAAACCCAACGGACCAAACTTGATCCCCGTGTCATCCGTTGTGTTTTTGTGGGATATGGTACTCACCAGAAGGGGTATCGATATTATGACCCATCGACTCACCATACATATGTTACTCTGGATGTTACCTTCATGGAATTTGAATTATTTTACTCCCCCACTACTTCCCTTCAGGGGGAGACGATATCAGAAGGGACTACGTGGCTCTCGTATGACTAACTAAATGAAGCAAGCATTCCACTTTTTGACTTAAGAGAAACAACAAATTATTCAGAAGATTACCCAGGAGGAACCACTCCCTATCCGGGCGACATAGTGAACCTGCCGGAAGAATCTCATTCTGTTCCAAGAAATTCCATGCAAGTACCGCTCGAGACCCCTCCCTCGCTAGTATCCACCAACCTATCTCCTGAGAATATCATTGAGGTACATCCTTATGCTAGTGATAAAACTACTATTGTTGACTATGATCAGGCATAATAGGGGTAAACCTCCAAACCGGTACTCTCCTGAAGGAAAAACCAAGCATTCTAAATATCTCATTGCAAATTATGTATCTACACTAAAGTTATCCAACCCTCTAAAACACTTTGTATCTGAACTATCCTCAAATCAAGTTCCTACAAGTGTAGAAGAGGCATTGGGAAATCCTAGGTGGACTCAAGCAATGGAAGAAGAGATGACAGCGTTGCTTAAAAACAAGACATGGACGCTAGTATCACTACTAGAGAATAAAAATATAGTGGGATGCAAATGAGCATTTTCTATTAAATATAACGCCAATGGATCGATTGAGAGATACAAAGCAAGGCTGGTAGCGAAAGACTATACACAGATATACGTTATACACTATCAAGAAACTTTTTCACTAGTAGCAAAATTAAATACTGTCAATGTACTGTTGTCTCTTGCAGTAAATCTTGATTGGTCTTTACATCAGTTTGATGTAAAGAATGCTTTTCTCCATGGTGACCTAGAAGAAGAAATATATACGGAAGTGCCTCTAGGTTATCGGGCAAATACTCAAACTAAAGTGGTATGTAAGTTGCAAAGAACTTTGTATGGGCTGAAGCAATCTCCTAGAGCATGGTTTGGTCGTCTAACTATTGTCATGAAAAGATATGGTTCAAGCAAAGCCACTCAGACCACACGTTATTCTTAAAACATCATTAGGGTAAAATAACTGTTTTAATAGTATATGTGGATGATATAATCATTACAGGAGATGACTCAAAAGGAATGACTAATTTAGAAAGGAGGCTGGCCACCGAATTTGAAATGAAGAATCTTGGAGAATTGAAGTATTTCTTGGGCATTGAAGTTGCTCGCTCGAAGCAGGGTATATTTCTTTCTCAAAGAAAATATGTTCTTGACTTATTGGCAGAAGTTGGACTACTAGATTGTAAATCTGTGGACACCCAAATAATCTAAAATCATAGGCTTGGAGAATACACAGATCAGGTTCCAATAGACAAAGGTAAGTATCAAAAATTGGTGGAGAAATTAATTTATCTCTCCCATACTCGACCTGATATTGCATATGCAGTAAGTGTGGTGAGCCAGTTCATGTACAACCCAAGTAAAGACCACATGAGAGCGGTGATTCACATTCTCCAATATCTAAAGTCATTTCCGGGAAAGAGACTTATGTTTACAAAGAACAACCATTTATTGATTGAGGGGTATACAGATGTTGATTGAGCTGGTATAATTTCGGATAGGAAGTTCACCTCTAGGTATTTTACATTTATTTGTGGTAATCTAGTCACCTGGAAAAGTAAGAAGCAGAATGTGGCAGCTCTATCTAGCGTTGAAGTGGAATTCCGAGGTATGACCAAAGGGGTATGTGAACTCCTCTGGCTAAGGAATCTATTAACTGAAATAGGCTTTACGCCTGATCATGAAATTGATTTATTTTGTGATAATAAAGCAGTGCTTGCTAGTGCTCATAATCCAGTTCAACATGATTGAACGAAGCATGTGGAAGTTGATCGACACTTTATTAAAAAAAATCTAGAAGCAAAGATAATTCGGTCTACTTTTGTCAAATCTGAAGATCAATTAGCAGATATACTTACAAAAATAGTATATACAGAAATTTTCATGACTCACTCAACAAGTTGAGATTGCGAGACATCTACCTACCAACTTGAGGGGGAGTGTTGGAGTGAGTTAGAAAAGATAATCATTAAGTTGACAACATTCAATTCTTAATGTAATTAACGGATCATTTGTTAGGAATATAATATCTAAATTATGGTAAGATAGACGATATTAATCAGCATTTAATTTTTTACTATAATTTATATTACTTTGAATCATTATATAATATATATATTCTACCTGGAATAAAAATAAGAGAGAAAATCTTGTTACCTAAAGATTTGACATTGGTATCGTGCCATTCTAGGTAAATGAATCGTGCCATCTTATGCCATTTTTTATAGAGAGATCAAATGGGTCGTGTGACCCGTTACAAGATGAATGACCATGCCGTCGGGTTGCATTGTATCGAGCCAACTGTGGCCAAAGTCCTCGGACCATGGTTTTAAAGTACTGCGATGAAATCTTATCGCATACGGCTTTCGTATTGGTTGCATTCGTTCAATGGTCTATTGTTGTAATATTGTTTAAAGTGAATTTTACATACCTTTGAAATGATTAGAAAAGTATAAAGGACAGTTCAATTTCCGTCAATGTGGAATCTCAAAAAACAGTTCAATTGGAATCCGTGATTATCAAGTCATACTATAGAAGTTTTACTATTTATAAAAATATATTATAAAATGTTTTATTATTTGGATTCAAATTAGGATTCTTTGATGATTTTTGAAAAATTATTATTATTTTATTTTTTACCCAATTTCAAACAATGAGAAAAAAAATAATAATCTCAGTTAATCTTATTGATTATCTATGTAATGACTAATTCGGTCTCATGAAATTTTTTCATCAATCATCAGGATAAATCGAGAAACATGCATGATGACCAGTACAGAAGTCTAGTGGTGATCCATACAAAAGTCTAACATCTTAAGGTTTGAACCGCAACAATCTGGATGCCTAATCTTTTAACCAAATAGTTATATGATACGGAATCGGTGATTTTTAAAAATATCGGACCGGACCCGACCGGACCGGCTTTTTCACTGCCTAAGCAACGAAACCCTCGACTTCAGCGGCCTGCCCCAATCGGTCCCCAGCGAATATCGCCGCTCCTGCTCTTCCCGGAGAACAGCGGCGCCGCCTCGCTCGCTTTTCCTGCCAGCTTGAGCCTTGATCGGGCAGCCCTTTGGATCGCTGAACAGGGAAGTGAACAAGATGAACCCTTCTTTCTCTTCTCCTACTACCAATCTCCTCGACGAGGCTCTTGGGATCGGTTGCACCGGTTCTGTACCGTGGCGCATTGCCCTTGTCCAGGACTGCGTCGAGGCCAGCGGTGCTTTCCTCCTGCACCACCTCTTGAAGCGCTCCCTCTCCGCTGAAGCTGCCGGGGCCGTTGTGTTCCTCGGCCTCGCGCAGCCGTTCTCCCACTATGACCGTGTCCTGCGGAAGATGGTATGCCTGACCTCCCATTTTTGCCTGTTAAGTTGATCACGTCTGCTATCCAGCATCTTCAATACGTGAATTCGTGGGTTATCTTTTGATTTCTGTTATAGCTTCAATTTGTTACCGAAACTATATGTTGGCTGATCTGTATATTCTTGCTGCTTTATCTCTATATGGTATATATCAAAATCAATTGGAGAGATTTCATTTGAACTTTGCATATCAAAATCAATTGTAGTTTTAAACACTGCTTGTTATAAATACTAATCAAAAGTTCAAGCCATGATTTTGTATTTTCATGCTGCCTCCCTTTTTCTTCTTCATCTTTTGGGATATGTCACATGCCTTGCTTATGCTAGGATGTGCACTTTTCATATGTCAATTGTGAATATTTAAATGCACTGGAAAAATATAAGATCAGAAGATTCACAGGGATATAAGCTTCATGCACCTTGTTTTTAATAAATTTGCTTGAATCCAAGCACTAGTTTTTTGATTGGAATAATATCATACAGAAAGAACTAACTGATGAGGTGGATTCTTATGGGAAAACTTGAATTTCCTTAATACTTCTGCAAACTTAGTGTGTTTTTCTTTGACATTTAAGTCCAGTTATTTTATTTTTTAGTTTATTTGGATGCTACTCTTTATATGTAATACGCTTTTCGATTTCTCTGTTTGATATACTTTCTAATAAACAACAGCAAATTAATCTGAATAATCTGGCAATTTAAAGTTGGCATTGTCTGTTCCATTCCCTATTCTTTCATGCTATTAAATAATTAAATTTCTCAGTACCATTGTACTTTTCTCATTAAGTATTTTCTTTTCATAAGGATCCCTTGTTCTGTATTCCTATGTTTGTTTTCTTGTGTTTGTACACTTTGTAGCAATTCATTACTTGTTTGGCAAGACCGTGAGATTCCTATTTTTATTCAGGGATGCAATCTATCATTGCAAAGGAACAAGAATAAACTTCATTTTATCGACTTGCTTGATTTAGAGTTTCTGGGTGAGTGGTGTCAAGAACCTTAAGCATTTAACCTTTTGCTTTTCCATCCACTCGACTCCCTTGATTACTGTCTTTAGTTCATGAGCAAAATCTTCATCGTGTAATGTGTTCTGATTTCATTTCATAATGTTTTGCATCAGTGGCAGGTGGAACAGATCAAAATGCTATCGAAGATGGATTCATGAATTTGTATAATAGGATTTTGAGGTTTATAGAAGCTAATAACTTGATGCATAACAATGGAGGATGGATTCGTATCATAATTGATGATATCTCTCTTTTGGAAATAGCTGCTCAGGGCTCTAGCAGTCATACCTTTGACTTTCTTCAGTATTGCGCAACCCTTACCTCTGAACTGGTAAACAAATGGCACCGAAATAATTTTGTTTATTTTTACCATGTCACTGAGTTGTGCTTCAATAATCAGGATTGTTCTCTGTTGATTCTGAATCATGGAGATATTTATTCAAGTGAAGAAGACCAGTGTCTGCTCTCGCATCTGGACTACTTATCGGATGTTGTGATAAAAGCAGAAACTCTATCTACTGGTATAGCTGTTGATGTCCATGGTCAGGTATTGTAGTCTTTATAGCACAGTATATATGTTTAGCCAATAATTTTTTAGGATTTTTATTACCTTTTTGTTCTTTTGATTGGCATTAATCTTGCACACTTTTTTTAATTAGGTACATTATGGTTTTAGTAGAAAGACACCAATTTCACTCATAGTACTGAGAATGATCAATCAGGCCATAATGTTTAGGACATGTGATTATCTGACAACTCATTGGAGCCAATTTATTATTTCACTAACACCATTTCTCTGACATGTAATGAGGAAATATGGAAAATAGTCTGATGAGCCATCAATATTTTGCTACATCACCATTTTTATAGTGCATAGAAGCCATGCCTGAAAAACTAATAACTTTATTTATGCTAGAAGTTAAGTATTTTCTACGATTGATAGGATAACAATATTTTTACACAGAATTTGAGACATTTTTTGTTTAGGCTTTTTCGACATGAGATAGGTAGAATAGAGAGATGGATCAGATAGAGGGCTGTTGTATGGTAGGAAAATATGATTTTGAATGTTGCCCGTGAACTATAAAATATATTGAAAATTATCCAAATAAAAAAAATCTCTAAAATAGATTTTGTTTGTCACTTGGGCTATAGTTGTAAGTTACCAAAAACACAAAAACAAGAGTATTTGGCATAAAATTATTGCTTTTATTTGTCTGTTTTATAACGAATACAAAGTCCACTAGTGCGAAGCCTAAAACTGTGATGGAAAATTGATCATATGCATTTCCACCCATTTCAGTTTATTTTGTATATGATTCGGTACCTGCGACAGTCTAGCACCCCTTTCTTTCACTTGATCTGAGAAAATCTTGTTTAGAAGACATTACCTACCATTCACTTAAGTAATCATGGACCCTTGCTTCAGGTGATAACCTTTTACAATTTATGGTACAAACATAGATGATCTTTTTATTTGATTGGTAAATGTAAGTGTGTATAGCAAACAAAAGGCGATACACAATCCTGGCCCAACACTTGCTTTTGTCAATGATGCTGTGCTTTTTCTTGTTTAAGGTTGGTTCCTGCCTCTTTAATTCTGGTATCTTACCAACTGTACAACATAACAGTTGACTATCATAAACAAGAGGGCCTTGGGTGAACTTGGATGGTCAAGTAGCAAAGTTTACAATTTCCAATTCAAACTGAAGGAAAATGCCGTTGAATTCTTCTATCCAGGGACCAAATTCTAGGCCATTTCGCCATTAACTTCATCGTGTTCTCTTTGTATTAATCTTCATGGAACAAAGTAGTCTTGTTTATTGTAAATGTGAGCAGGCCCACAGTCTAACTAGTTCTTAGTGTATTACAGTTAAAATCTTATACTTTCTATTCTGATAAATTTGATTGGGTTATATTTGAATGTCATATGATATGATTTTTTACAAACAACTGTTGAACAGCATAGATGAAAAATTACAATATAGAGATATGAATGTGCATAAGTTATATATATATATATATAAATCTCTCGCCAACAATGCTACTATATATATAAGCCTTGTAAAATAGTTTTGGGAACATTTATATATCTTGCACCAATGCAACTTGTTACAATTACATTAAAAAAAATCATCTCAAGTTTATCGGGGTTGTGTGGCCGGTGGGCGAGAATAGAGATGATGTTGAAGCTGATGGCTCGACGAGCGGAATGGCAGATGCTATGATGGCAGTCGAGAATCCTAATGATGCTGCAGAAGAGAGGAGTGGCTGTGGAATGGGTGCCATGCACGGTTTGTTTGATAATATTGCAATGCCACCATGGGCTTCTTTTTACCCTGCATTTTATAGAAACAACATCAATGGGGAAGGTAAGAATGTAACACCGTGACATTAGAGTAGTTGTTTACCAATTGGCGAATTGTAGTTATCTACTTCAAATGTATTCTGGAGAATTTCCACACCGATACTACAGGTTCAGATGGTGTGCATGCCTGTTGGATTTCTTTTCCCTTTTAGAAGAATGGCCGGGCCGCGGGGCTATCCAACCAAAATACCGACGGCACGAAACTGCCATCGTTAAATGAAGCTTCGTCCGAAATAAATTACGTGCTTTGTTCAAATTAAACCATCCCAATAGACACGGGGAGGGAACTCAGATGGTTACCGCAAGGGACCACTAAGACCATCCCAACTATAAAATCTATTTTGGTACATTTTTAACACCAATTTGATGTCATTTGAGTACTAAAAGTTTTTCCAACTCCAACCAATACACACCATTTTATACACTAAAAGGAATATTCTATTTTTCTATCTTATAATTTATTATTCAACATACATATTAATTTGTTAAATATTCTTATTACGATAATAATTACTATTAAAATTAAAAATTTTATTGTACATGATAATTAATTTTTATGATATTATGTTTTTAGTTACAAGAAAATTAAAATTAATATTTTGTAATTTTGTTAGAAATAATTTAATAAAGATACTAATATTTATGTTATGTATTTTGAAATTTTAAATGTTTAATTGTGTGTTTGTTATGAAATTATCAATATTATAAATTTTAATATATTTATAATCTTAGTAATATAACAAATATTTTAAATATTAATTATTTAAGTTAATAACTAATATAAATTTATAATATATAAAATTTATATAATAAATTCAATTAAATTAAATAATATTAATTTATAATATTTAAGAATATTTTAAATATAAATTTAATATTTAAGATATTATATTAAAAAAAATTTGTACTTGCACCATTTTGGTATAAGTGAACAGTGCAACACCAAATGGTGCAAATTTTGAAGTCTCCATTGGAGAAGATTTGGTGTCCCTTTTATATTAAAATTGTGTAAAAAAGCACCGATTGGAGATGATCTAACTGAATCGCTTGTAGAAGGTATAATTTCGAAGTCCCTGGTGTGATCATGGTATTTGTCAATAACTACTTACCCTGTGAATTGACCGAACCCAAAGAAAGAAACAAGAGAACCTAAATGTGTTTTAGGATATAAAGTTTAGGATTTAAGATTTAAGATCTTTATTTTGTTTACAGTATCGACATAGAGACGGCCAAAATCCAAAAGAAAAAAAAAGCAGGAAAAAAAAAATTAACATGACCTCAAAGGTGGAGTTTAAAGCACAAGTTTGAGCAGCCCAACAATGAGAAATGTGAGCTGGAATCAAGCAACGACGTTCTTTTTTCTACTAAAAGATCTTTTGGGCCCTACAGTTAAGAGTATCTTAACGTAGAAGAGATTATTAGTTTAGAAGAGATTATTTGATTTGATGACAATCAATAGCAATGATAAGTCATCAAATACTGCTTTGTGTGCCGACAAGAAAATGCTAGCTAGGTAGTGAATTTCTTTCTAAAGACAATCACCATAATTCAAAATGTTCAAACTCTAGAAGGAGCCATGTGAGTCTACCACACCTTAGGCATATAAAATACTCTTCTAATCATGAGTGCCCCCTACAGGTTTAGTGTAATAGGAAAACACTTCATAGAACAAATAAGAGGGTAAGAAGTCGAGTCTCAATAGAGACTAATATCGTAAAGGTCGGCTTCTAAATATGTATAAATTATATTCTGAATTTATCTAGTAGGCAAATCAAAAGGAAAGACCATCTACCTTCTGAATTTATCTAGCATGGCCTGTCCGTTTTAATTCTTTGGATGAATTTAATAAATTCTTTGACAAAACAATCCGAATGTACAAAATGTTGGAGGAATGACAGAATCAAATCTAACTGAATAAAATGGAGGAGGAATGACATAATCAAATCCGAATGAACAAAATGTAGAAGGAATGACAAAACAATCCAAAAAAACAGATGAATTACACTAAAGCCTATTGAATTCATCGGTGATAAAGGAAAAAAAATCTGCAGTTCTCAGTCAAAGACTAAAATTTGCCACAGCCAGCCTTGTCGTATGCCCTAATGTTGAAGAACAACAAACATAGATAGAGCAATGTTAGCATAAGAATGCGATTTGGAGGAGTTGTGATTAAAATTTCAAGACAAGTGTAGTGACGAATGAGGAAATTTCATGCTTCAAGGTAGGTGAATCGGGCTAAGACCTGTTGGAGCTAGAGGAAAGCGCTACCTTGTTACTGGCCGAGACTCATGTGAAAGGTAATCTATCTACACAGCATTCTCACCTTCGCCGGACTCCGAGTTCTTCTCAATACAAGACTATAAATGAATCGGACGTTCGTGAATAAATTTCATGCTCGACTTGATAAGAATTTATTTATGTTTATTTAGTATATATAAGATCAATTAAATAAATAAGTTTGAACAACTCATTAAACTAAATAAATAAACTTGAATACATATATTTAGCTCGTTAATATTTGTGAACAATATTTATGAACAATGTTCGTGAACTATGTTTAGGAATCATGTTTATAAATAAAATTCATTAAAATGTTAAATAAATAATTTTGAATTATCAAACTCAATAATTGATTAAACAAGTAAAAGTTTTAAACAATCAAATAAACTTGAATAAATAATTTAATAACATTTAATCGAACTAAGATCAAATCAAGTCTGAACGAAGATCAAACTCATAAAAAATAAATCAAGGAAAGTTTGAACAATTATTTCATGACTTAATTTATTTTAGACTCGATTTGACTCGACTCGATTATCTTATTAAAAAAATTTGAATACTCCAAGGCTTAACTCGGCATAACTTGTTTATAGCCCTACCAATGCCAACAATTGGCCGGCTGGAGCAGGAGCCCTAGCTCGTCGGCTGCCGTGCCGTTGGTGGAGGACGGACGACACATGTTTCTGCGAGGCAACCACATCTGCACGGTGTCGCCGCAGTTGCCCCAACACAAAGATCTTCTCTTCAGCAAACAACCGTCGTCCCGGCCCAAAACACCATGTTCAGCATTTCCTTACTTGAGCACTCATAAAGAGGGATATTAATTTATATTGGACCACTAAAGAAGTTCCATTTCAAATTGAACCATGGCACTAGTGGAGTTTCTAGAACTATTAAAGGCTTTTAGTAAAAAAAGTTGGCAGCTATAAGAGATTTAAGATTTTAGAAAAAAATTGACATGTATAAGAAAGGAACTGGAGGTCCGGTTACTAGGAAGTGATAATTTTATTATAATAAGATAAGGAGTTAATTTTTAATAGGCGTATGTTTTTTTTTTTTTTAAAAAAAAGTTTCTCATATTCTAGTCATTTGAGTTGATCCCGTGATTTATTTACCTTCACATAATCCGGGAACGAACTCTAAGGGGCGCATGTGGTGAACGAAATCACTTTTTTTGCTACAATAATGTTCATTTGAGATCAAAATTCGAATCCCAAGATAAATATTATGAATTATCAAAAAGTAATAATTAGTTCTTGAAACACCTAAACTGCATGAATTCAAAAATAAGAAGATCTAATTTTATCAATTAAACATGACATAAGAAAATAATACATAAATATAAAAATAAGGAATCTGGTTGAAGAGTTATTCTTATCTTTAGCGCCGTTCAGAAATAATCCCTAGGAAGAAGAAGAAGCGGAATCAAACTGAAGAGATCTTCCAAGAGGCTTAGGAGATGACAGTGTCGAAAAGCTCTAGGTTAATGGGGAACCAAAAGTACTGTCAAGATTATTCCTAAACCCTTGGGAACCTCCCGTTATATAAGCAACTAATTCGTTATCAGCCCATACATGATAACGGATCGGGCTAAAAGGTTATATACATTCAATCCATATTTGATAACCTAAAACATAATAAGCTTAAGTTAGATTACTTTAATAGATTCAGTTTGTATTTATATGCACAATTTATAATTAAGTCCACTAATTAGAGATAATAATCAACAATCTTCCACTTGGGCTAATTGTGAGTTATATATAAAATATAAGTAAAACTTTAGTTGATATTAAACTTTTTAGGTACAAGACACCTTTGTAACAATTTGGTTCATTAATTTCATTAGTGATGCAGTGATGAAGAGGGGCCCCACCAGTGGGTCAAAGTGGAAGAAAAGCAATAGACGTGAAGGTCAAAGTCAGAGCAGTCGAAGTCCCCGGCTTAGAAATCAAACCAATTAAGTCGAGCGGTGGCATAGTTTGTCTGGCTAGGTGCAACCATTCGACCGGTCCCAGTCGAGCCCGAATGACTGCTCTAAGAAAGCTCTTGATTTAGGTTGTAGTCAAGCAACAACTCCTCTGGACCGCTACTCCCAAGCGGGAGATATGTCCAGTCGGACCAACAATACAGCCGAACAGAAAGCAAGGTAATGTTTCTGTGCATTATGTCTAGACGGGATTACCCGACCGAACAACGGTCGATTGACCACATGTAGAACCACGAAATATCCCATCATATCCTCTTGGGAGTTTGTGTTGTTGACAGCAGAGCATGTCCAGCAGGTAAATCGTACTTTAGAAGCTTCCAGGTTGTCACATCAGAAAGTTGCATGACTGTTTAAGGAATGGTATCAGAGACACTTTTTGACTTGTCTTTTCCTAGGACATCTAGAAAATGTGCCTATGCCTTGAGATGTGTGCACAAACGCTACAGTGACACTAAAAGAAGGTTCTCACCTACAGGCGAAGGTATGCACAACTTCGTTTTCTACACGCTCTTTCTACAGTTCTCCATCTTTTCTACTTGCCGAAAATTGACTTGAGCATCGGAGGGCCATCGTTGGGAACCCCTTCCCGGCCCGACATTAACGACTTTGTGTTGCAGGCTTGCGTGGAGTCTTCGTTCCTTCAACTTTTTAGCCACATCCCTAGTTTGCCACCATCTCCGTTTTCGGATAAGATCATATTTGGCGTCTTCTGTGGGAAGTTTTACCTGAATCCGAAGCATGAAGATGGAGGATGTTGGATGACTTACTACGATGACACTAATGTAAGAAGATTTGGAGTTGTTGATACAAGCCCTAGTGGCGAAGATGATAGAGCAGCAGCAGGTAACAGCCAGTCGTCGAGCGGACGACCTCGTCGTGTTAGGAACTGGTTAGCACACTGAACCCAGAGCTCGAGCGAAATATCAAGCCGGCCGGAAGCAAAGCAATAGGCCGACCAACATCTCCCAAGATGCGCTGAACGTGCCCATCCCTTACCACTGTGCGTTATTCCGTATGTCGTCAGAAGAGCAGGGCCGAGCAAGCGAACACCCAGCTCCTCATCAGATGACACACTCGTCCGGGATGAGTGAAAGGGTAAAGCACCACGCCTCGATACCTCCCCTGAGCAGATTAACCGGTAGTTCTCCCAGGAGATCCTCGATGACCAGCTACCACACCATTATAGGCCTTTGACGATTGGAGAATACACAGGGGCAACCGACCTCAAAGATCATTAGATCAAATTTGATAATGTTGTCACGATCCACCAATATACCGATGGGTTAAATGTCGGGTGTTCCTCATCACACTCTCCAAATTAGCGTAGAGGTGGTTCAAGAGGTTGTCGATCGGATCTATCCGTAGCTTCAAAGATTTTCGATCAACGTTCTTACAACACTTTCCCAGTAGTCGCCACCATCAGAAGATAAATGTTAACCTATTTGTAGTCAACCAAGGTCCAAGGAAGCACTGCAGGCCTATATCAAAAGGTTTAACTAAGTGACTATAGAAGTTCCATCAGCCACACTGGAGATCTTGATAAGCTCCTTCTCCCAAGGGCGTAGAGGGCGAGTTCTTTCGGTCACTCATCTGAAGGCCTCCTAGAGACTTCGATCACCTTCTCGGATGAGCTACCGAGTACATCAATGTCGAAAAAGCCCAAGCAGCTTAGAGGAAGGAAGTGATCCCTGAGCTAGCTGCTGTCTTGGACCGATGACCGACCCATTCCCATCAACCACCAAAGGGGCCTCGAGCAAGAATAGCGCTGTAGCACCAGGAGCCCCAGTCCCATGTAGTTCAACATGTGGAGGCCGAGTGGGGGAGGCCCACCGAGCCCCAACCATGGACCCCACATTTTTGCTCCTATCATCGGACAACCACACACAACACTAGAGATTGCTACAGTTATAACCAAAGCCTCGCCGACCAACTTCATCAAGATTCCGATGCCAATCCCCCTTCCCTAATAGACACCATCCCTAACGAGCGGGAGGGCGGCGTGAAGAGAGGAGGCCGACGAATGAAGAACACCGACAGTTGCGCTATCTGTTGGTGCAATCGACCTCTAGGGTTTTGATGTTTGACAATATGACCAAGTGTTGACCCCAACAGTGTTAGTTAGAGCCCTAGAGTCAATCATTTGATGATTGTTGTATGGACTCGTTGTATCATATTCTTATATATATAAAGACATTTGTTTATGGTTATTATACTTACTTGTATTGGTGCCAAATAATTAAGTATAATAGCGTCCTTGAGTAGAAGGTTCTTACCTATATCAATCGATTAGTTGAATCAATAGTGAGATGATATAGGGAACACTACTCTTAATCATTCCTAGTCAAGTATTAGCATTCTAGGACAATGTTAATGCGACGAGACTAGCATGTAGGTCAACTCGATAACTTGATCTCACAAGTCATGGATATGGAGATATCAAGTTGACACATGGGTATACATTGGAGAATGTATACTAAATGCCCCGCCATGAGAAAGTATCATGGATCGTTATATGAGTGTCATATACTTTCTCATGTGGCTATTAGTATGACTATTAGTCCTTGGACCTGAAGTCACCATGGTTCCCTACATAAGGAGTTGTATACTTTGGCTTCGTCAAACGTCACCCGTAACTGGGTGGACTATAAAGGCGATTACTGGGTATGTAACAAATTATGTGGAGGGATGTGAGTGATGTAGATGAGATCTATCTCTCCTATATGACGGGAGTGACATCGATATTCTTGATAGAGTGAGACCACTAAGTGCATGACCATGCCCAAATGAGTCAATATGAGATGTTGAGCTCATTTGATTGAGTGAGTCTATTTGGGATTCAAGATTTAGATTGATTAGAGGATGACACGGTCTATGCCTCACATTAATCAATCTAGATGTCAAGGATAGAAGGACACTTGTCATATATTGTGAAGAGTCACAATTTATAAAATACCGGAAAAAAATAGCGAATAATGATAAGGAAATTTTCCGGAATTTTTAGAAATTTTTCTGGAATTTTTTGGAGCTCATATGGACGAGTTTACGGGGATGAAAACTGGACCCCGGGGAAAGCCTGTTTAAGCTACCCCATTTAAGCGAGGAAAAGTTATTTTTCTTTTCCTTTCTTATTCTCTTTTTCTTTTATTTCTATTTTTTCCTTTTTCCTCAGCCGAACGCCGTTTGTTTGTGCCCGAGTCTTCTTCCCTGCGCCTTCTTTTTTTCCCCCTCGCGGCCAATCTGCCCTAACCGCAAAGGCGGTTTCCTTCTCCCTCGAGTACATGCCGTGGCCAAGGGAAGTCTCCCCTCTTCTCACCGATTCTGCCCTAGGTGCCGGCGCCGAGCCGATCCACTTCCCCTGCTTCCGTGCCCTAGGCTCTCTACTCGGCCCCGTCTCCTTCTCTCCTTCTCGACGCCGCAGACACCTGAGCAAGAGGCAGCCGAGACTTCCCTCTACCCTAGCGTCGACGGCCCACTCCCGACGCCACAGTCATCGCAGCCGACGTCGGCTGTCCGAGCCCTGTCGCTGTCATTGCCGGCTAGCGAGTGAGACACCACTCCTTCCTCCACTCTATTGTTGCGAAAGCAACTGCTGTTGGGTGTTATCGTCGCTGGTAGGGAGGAGTCGCTGGATGGAATTTGGGCAAACTCTCCCTCTCACTCACGGATTTGAAGAGGGTAGAGGTGGTTGCCATCAGGGAGGTACATCAATTTCCCCTCTCCACTGGATTCATGTTTCATTTCCTCACCGGCGTAGACCTGTTACTGATTCTTCGATCTCCTCCTCAATCTTTTCGGTGTAGTGTTGATCTGGGCGTTTTGGTTGGGAGGCAGTAGGTGAGATTGGTTCTCCTTCGCTGGGTCTGTGATCAACACTGACGATTGAAAAGGTAAGATGAATAGATTTGGTTGGAATTAGGTTATGGTTGGACTGGTGGTTTTCATTCCTTGATATGATTCGTGATCTCCATTCGTGATCTTATGGTTGATTTTTGACCAGAAGGGGAGAATCCAGCAAGGTGGTTTTCGCGCTGAGGTGTTCTTGTCCAGCATACAGTTGCAGCTCTTCAATTGTGGATCAATCACAATTCATCTGTTGAGGTTCTGATTTGAGACTAGAGCTCTGGTTAGAGGACACACGATCTACATTTGAGGCGGGTACCTCTTGACTTATCATTTATGATATTGTCTTTGGATATGCATAGTACTTTATAACTACAAGCAATGAACATGTTTGTCTTTGGTATGTCACTGTTTGATATCCATAGCATGTTAGGTTTGTCGCTTGTGATGTATTCGTGCTTATATCACATGATTTGTTGCCATGAGTATCTTATTTCCATGAGTACTTTATTACCTTAAGTATCTTAGTTTCTAGAGTAAGTGACATACCATGTTTTACTGAGGATAGGACTAGGTTCTGGATTTTTGGTTTTAGTCATGTGTATCTAGATTATCTGATACTTAGGTTTTTATGCCATGACTGGCTTGTGTACCTCTGTTTGTTTGTCATATATGGTTCGTGTACCTAGACCTTGTTATTTGATATGTGCATATTGTTGGTACATAGGTTATGGAAGGGGGATATGTTTAGGATCTAGGTTGTTATACCAGAGAGGACCTGTATATCCTGGATCCGTGGATTTGACCTACTGATACTGTGGTACCCATATTATATATATATGGATTTTTCTATGCTGATCAGGATATACCATACTTGTTATGTTCGGGACATATGTTTTGATATTCTATCTGACCTGTGTACTCTAGATTTTGGTATGTGACCATCGCTTTTACAGTACCCATTTTGTATATATGGATATGGTTATGTGGATCAGTTTTTGCTATGCATAGTGACATGCATCATGATTACATGCTGCGCGATTGTCGGCTCCACTATGGTTGAGTACATCGCTAGTTACATGTACTGCACACACCCCCACTCATGGTTTAGTGGTATATCAGGCAGGTGTGTGGCGGTTCTGCTGTTTGGCTCCGTTGGTCATATGACTCAGCGTGGTAGCCGGCAGTCAGTTCCGCTCTGTTTGGCTCCGTTGGCATTTAGTGTAGCAGCGTGGTAGCCGGCAGATGGTGGACTCTGTTTGGCTCCGTTGGTCAGTTGACTTAGCGTGGTAGCCGGCAGAGATATCCTCCCCGTCATCGTGTACCGGGAGATGAGAGCATTGAGCTCCCCCATTTATGATTTGGGGTCAGAGGACAGGAGTACTCCGACAGCATTCCGTCCACTCGGTCACTGTTCAGGAGCAGTGATGTTAGAGTGCACGGTCATCACATGCATTGATTGCCTTTATTTGTTTGTGTTTGCTGCACTTATATGCTGTATTTTGGTGGATGCATTTGTTTGACATGCATACAGGAGACATACTGCGTATCGGTTTGATGACCCTTTAGATTAGGATAGGAGTTCCTGGTGAGTACAACTTCCTTGGTTACTTATCAGTTTTGTATATTTCCTATATATTATTCAGAAGCTGTATTTCATGTTTATTGCTGTTAGATATATCTTACTAGGCCTGTCTATTGGTATTCGCTGAGTTGTTGAACTCACCCCCGTGGACTCTATATTTTTCAGGTACCAGGTTGTTATGATGTCGCTTGGAGTATCCTGTCTGCTGGTCCCCACGTCACATCAGAAGACTTATCGGTTTCACGTATGTTTTGTTTGTTTATGTATCAATTTGTTTAGCTCTGTACTCCAGTTTTGTTTTTGGAGTGTTGATGTTGTTATGTGGTATTTTGTATTTGTTGTTGGTTGTGTAAGCCTAGCCGGCTAGCAGTTTTTGTGCTTTGGTTTGTATTGGGTTTCTGTTATTTTCGTTGTGTTGGTTTTATTCCAGCCGTGTGGGCTGATGATATATATATAACTGCGTGGTTGTGTGTATATTCCAGCCGCCTGTGGCTGATGTATATTATGCCTGTAGAAATGCTTCAGATTGTCACCCGTACAGGGGAGGTGCTGCCGAAATTTCTTCGGACAGGGAATCCTCTGGGGCGTGACACAATTAGTAGTCGCAAGGTGATGTTGGATCTCAACATTCTTATAACTTGGGTAGTAATGATGTGTTGCTAGATACCGCTCATTACTTATACTTCTAAATGGGTTTAGGAGCATTGCCAATGTTATAAGAACCTATAGGGTCACATACAAAGGGCAATTAGATGGAGATTAGGTTCATTTGATGAACCTAAAGGATAAGGTCCATGTGATGAACCAAATTGGATTAAGAGTAATCCAAATTAAGCTAATTGAGTTGGACTCAATTTGGTTCATGTGTTAGATGAGTCTAATTTGGACTTAGACTCATTGACTCAATTTAATTCAATGAATAGAGATTCATTAAATTAAAATTAACTTGAACCAATGGTTAAATTTGATCAACCATGGGAGAGAAGTGGTCAAGTTTGACTTGACTTGAGAAGAAGATGAAGAGTCAAGTTTGACTTGACCAATTGCCACCTCATTGGTGAGTTGGCAAAGAGTGGACCAATGATGATGCTCCACATCATCATGGTTGCTTAAGTGGGATGCCACCTCATGGGAGTTACCAAGAGTTGTGACTCTTGGTATTCCATGGAGGTTATTAACCTCATTCATGTGGCCGACCACTTATGATTTTGGGTGAGTTTCATTTCTTGTGTGTAACTCTCATCTTCTTCCTCAAGCTCTCTCTTCTTTCCCTCTCCTCCACCTTGGCCGAACCTTTCAAAGGTGCTAGCACACCTTTTTGTTTGGTTTCTCAATCTCTTGCTTGTGTGGATACACATAGAGGAGTATCTACTTTGATACTCTCGAGATCCGGCAAACCTTGGACGAGCGGGATTAGCGAAGGGAATCGCATCAAGGGTAAAACTCTTCTCCTTTGTAGATCTAGTTTAGCTCTAGGCTAGAAACTCGTACTCAAAGTTTCACGTAAATTTTATTTCTTCGCACGGATCCGGTGGCGGGGTTTTGGGGTTTCCGCAAAGCAAAAAGCGATTTTTGTGGCCCGAAAAACCCAACAAACAGGACTTGATGTTTGGGAGAGAGAAGTCTAGTTAAGTCTAGATGACTAGCAAAGGTAAGTCCTAACCTAAGGTTAGGCAAAGTGGAAGTCCCGGTGAGTGAAGCCGGGCCTTAGTGAGTGAAGCTAGGTGGTGGAAGTCCCGGTGAGTGAAGCCGGGCCATAGTGAGTGAAGCTAGGTGGTGGAAATCCCGGTGAGTGAAGCCGAGCCCTAGTGAGTGAAGCTAGGTGGTGGAAGTCTCGGTGAGTGAAGCCAGGCCCTAGTGAGTGAAGCTAGGTGGTGGAAGTCCCGGTAAGTGAAGCCGAACCCTAGTGAGTGAAGCTAGGTGGTGGAAGTCCCGGTGAGTGAAGCCGGGCCCTAGTGAGTGAAGCTAGGTGGTAGAAATCCTGGTGAGTGAAGCCAGACAATGGAAGTCTTAGTGAGTGAAGCTAGGAAACCCTAGGAGGTAACCCTAGGTTATACTTGAATTCTGTTAACACTGTTTTTATCTATTGTGCTAACTCAGTGTTGCAGGGAAGTTCAGCTAGGTCGATGGGTTGACCAGGTAGCTGACACAAAGTCCAGATGGGTCGAAGGGCTGACCGGTCTGGCAGGTAAGTTAAGGTAAGTCACTGGAGGGGAGTGACTATGAGGATGCGTTCCCGGGAAGGGAACATTAGGCGTCGATCCGACTTAGATCCATTTCGGATATCTAAGTCGAGATCGTGACTAGATTCCGGTCTTGAGGAGACGGAATCTAATTACTACTCAATTCTTTAAACTGTGCTAACACTTTGTTTTACAGGATAATATTATTTGCATTTTGTCTCAGAATAACTCTTTCATGCATGAGAAGGACTTTCTGGAGGGATCCGGGCGCCCGGAATGCAAAATTTATCCCCCAACGAGCCTCGCCACGTGGATCATCCTGGTTGGGTCGGCTACGTCATATTCAGGGCGCCCTGAAGGTTCCAGGCGCCTTGAACCTCCTATATAAGGAGGGTAAAGGCTGAAACTCAAATGAAACAACTCACTATTAGTTCTTTGGTGCTCCTGCGACGCTGCGAAGACATTCTGACAACGCTCTGCTCTTTTCATTCTTCTTTTTCTTGTCAGTATTGTTTTTTTCATTAGCTTTCGTGTACTTTAAGTTGTAAACAATTATTTCAAATTGCTAGTGAATTGCCCATTGAAAGCACCCTTGTGTGCGGGCCTTGGAGTAGGAGTCGACACGGGCTTCGAACCAAGTAAAACTACTTGTGTCATTCTTTTCGCATTTCTTATTCCGCTGCTTACTCGAGATTTTTTTCGATATTCACCCCCTTCTATCGAACGCTTCGATCCAACAAGTGGTATCAGAGCAGGTACCGCTTTGATTTGGTGCAACCACCAATCAGATAAAGAGGGTTCTTTTAAAGAAAAATTAGATATCGTTTTTGCTTAAAATATCCTTACGCCTTTCATTTTTTCCCTCCAAAATCATTTTTGAAATATACATTTTCATCTTTTCACCATTGGCCGATATTAGCGAAATATCACATTTTCAAAAATTTGTAATAATATTTTTTTAATATTTTATTATTTTTTTAAAAAAATTATTTCACGCATATTTTCCTTATCTCCCGCCTTACTAATCCAAGACCAAGTCTTGGGATTCCTTATTTTTTTGTGTGTGTGCAAGGTTAAAATGTCCCAACTAGAAGGACGGAGCATTCACGAACCACCTCCATGTGAGATGTATGAGAGACATGAATTTAATTTGTGGAGGATGCAGATGGAAAACTTCATCTTCATGAATGACTTTGATAGTGGCCTGGCACTGAGAAGATCAACACAAAACTCAGAAGTAAATCAAAAGGTAATAAAGTTAGTTTCAGATTTATTACCTAACAAAGTTAATTGCAGGATAGGAAAAGTCAAGAATGCCCACGAGTTTTGGACCCGTCTAACCAAGCTTCACGAGGAACCGTTGGAGTTAGATGATCAAGTCACAATCAAATCCGAGCTCGAATCAGAGTCTGAATCCCCAAAGTCATCCTCAGAATCGGACCAAACCAACTTTATGGCTTTAATGGCACAAGAGGAGGTAGGAGGATTTGAATCAGAATTCGAATCGGAGATGACGATGGACAAGGAGGAGAATTTGAACAAGGATTCTAAAGGTAAAATTGTGAATTCAAAATTTAAATATCATTTAATATGTTTTGAATGTAGTGAAAGAGGACACTATAAAAGTAAGTTCCCCACCTATAAGACTCGAACCACACAACTAGAGGTAAAGGAGAAGCCGACCCCTAAAGTTCAAAAAGGGAAGGAACATATCCAATGCTTCAATTGCAAAAAGATGGGTCACTACAAACCTCAATGCCCAGAAAGAAGACCCAAGGATCCAAGGAGAGCAAGGGTTAGTAAGTTTACAATACATGACAATCCAATTTTTTCTACACATGTTAGTAAATTAGATAATCATCATTGCTCTAGTTTGGATTTACCTCAACAATTAGATATGCATGCTCAACCAAATATATTAACTAATAAAAATCTAAACAATAATTTAGAAAACAATTCATTAATCTGTAAAATTTCATATTCAAGGTCCAGGAACTTAGAAAAATAAATCAATCTTTTGAAAAATAAAATTCATAAACAAGAAAAGATAATTACCAAACTATTAAATCTAGACTTGAATTACAAGCCTAAGCCAAATTTTAAACCAAGATATAATCAAGTATCTTTTGATTATGAAATTAATCAACACATATAATTCAAATAATTTAAAATTAAAAATTAATAAAACTTAAACATTAATCCACTCTTTTAAAGAAGGATAATTTGACCAATTCAATTAATTCAAAATTAAAAAGTTAAATTTAAAGTTACAAATTAAACATTAAATCTTAACCAAAACTAAATCTAAATTGGATCAATAATTCAAGGGGAGGCACCAGAATAACTGGCACATCCAAAACCAACCTACCCGACAGGGTAACCAAAATCAACCTACTCGACAGGGTAACCAAATGTAACCTATCCGGCAGGGTAATTAGGATTAGAATAAAAAGGGACAAAGTTTAACTTGACCTACGGTACTGGTGAAGTTTGGATGATAATAGGTTAGGAAAGCTTAGTCTATGCATGTTTAGGAAGATATGACTTCGACCTGGTGCATTTGGCTAAGTGGAACTAACTGAAGCTACCTCTTATGGATCTTAACTAGTTAGACCAATGTTTTGTACTAAGTTCAGTGGATAGAACTATTTGGAAAACCTCGAAGGCATGGTTACTTTAATGATGTCCAAGTGACTAACCATAGCCCAAAAATTTATCAAAAGAATGCTTATTTGTTGAGCCCAAAGCTAAACCTGAATCTAACACAAAATTAAACCAAACACTGAAATTGAATCCAACTCATCTCACAAAAATTATAGGATTCCCTGATTGAAAATCTAGATCGGGTGAGATGACTAAGGACTTCGAATCGAATCGAACCAAATTGAATCGAATCGAAACAAATCAAATGAAATCTAATTAAAAATAAATTAAAATAAAAAATAAAAAATTAAAATAAAATTAAATAAAAAAATTCTTTTAAAACTCTTTAAAATTATTTTAAAAATTCTTTAAAAATTATTTTAAAAATACTTTAATTTTTTTTAAAAACTCTTTAAAAATTATTTTAAAAATTCTTTAAAAATTATTTTAAACTCTTTAAAATTATTTTAAAACTCTTTAAAAATTATTTAAAAACTCTTTAAAAATAATTTTAAAAATTCTTTAAAAATAATTTTAAAAATTCTTTAAAAATAATTTTAAAAATAATTTTAAAAATTCTTTAAAAATTATTTAAAACCTTTAAAAATTATTTTAAAAATTCTTTAAAATTATTTTAAACTCTTTAAAAATTATTTTAAACTCTATAAAAATTATTTTAAAAATTCTTTAAAAATTGTTTTAAACTCTTTAAAAATTATTTTAAAACCTCTTTAAAAATTATTTTAAAAATATTTTAAAAATTATTTCAAAAAACTTTTTAAAAATTATTTTAAACTCTTTAAAAATTATTTAAAAAACTCTTTAATATTTTTTTAAAAATTCTTTAAAAATTATTTTAAAAATCACTTTAACAATTATTTTAAAAATCACTTTAGAAATTCCTTTAAAAATCACTTTAAAAATATCGTTAAAAATTTCTTTAAAAATAATTTTAAAAATTATTTAAAAATCACTTTAAAAGTATTTTAAAAATCATTTCAAAACTTATTTATATATCACTTTAAAAATTTCTTTAAAAATCTTTAAATAAATTTAAAAATACTTTTAAATTATTTAAAAATCATTTTAAAAATTATTTAAAAATTCTTTTATTTTTTTTAAAAAATATTTAAAAATCATATTAATTTTTTTTAAAAATTATTTTAGCTTAAAAATTATTTCAACTTAAAAATTAATTTAACTTAAAAAATTATCTTTAAAATTATTTCAAAAATTATTTTTTTTTTAAAAAAATTATTTTAAAAATTGTTTTAAAAATTATCTTAAAAATGATTACAAAAATTATTTTAAAAAATTAACTTAAAAATTATTTTATCAAAACTAAAAATAACATTAAAAATCAAATTTATAATTAGCTTAACTAGAAATTAAATTAAATTAATACTAATTAAATTTAAAATATACTAAACTAAATTAAACTAATTAGATTATGTTAAACTTAAAACTTAAATTAAGTTAAAAATTAAACTTTAAACTTAAAATAATACTTAAATTTAAAATTAAAATTATACTTTAAAATTAAATTTTAATTAAGTTAAACTTAAACTAAACTCAAACTTAAAATTAAAATTAATTCTAAGTCTATGTTTAACATCTTGAAATTAACAACTCATTTAATTTACTTAATTCCTAATTTTTTTAAAAAAATTAACAGATTAATTAATCTACTAATTTATTCAACTTCAAATTATTACTAACTCTAAACTAAGTTAATCCTACTTAAAAGGAAGTAAATAAATTATTAAATTATAACTTAACAGTTTCATTAATCAACTCAATCAAGTAATATAAAATTTAAATTATTTTTAAATTATTGAATCAAATAAAATTTAATTAATAAATTTTAATAATGATTAATTGTTATTGAATTATTAACAACTTATCTTATTTAACCTTAAACTAAAGTTTAACTTATTACACCTGAATCTAAAGTCAATTATTTTCGGTATAATTGATTAATGTTTAATCAAACTTAAATGAACAATTATACAAAGTATATAGAGTTAATTATGTAGGAAAATGTTACTAACCCTAAATCTTCTATAACACTTAGGTAGAAAAATATTCTAAAGTCTTGAGATTAACATACCCAAACCCCAATGTTGACCTCAAGGGGGAGTATTGACCTCAAGAGGAGTGTTGACCTCAGGGGAGGTATTTTTGAGAATTATCTTTGTAAAATCTTTTGAAAAATTATTTTGAAAAATCTATAAACACGAAAATATTTTGAATAACCTTCTCACACTTTATTTGAAAAATATTCTTAAATATTTTCAAAATCTTCATTTTGAAAAGTATATTACAAACTTATTCTATATATATATATATATATATATATATATATATATATATATATATATATATATATATAACTCTATGCTTTTCAAAAATCATTACGACTTAACATATTTTGAAAAATTATTTTGTTACTTAGTAAACATTTTCAAAACTTAAGGTCTTCTTAAAAGGTTTTGGTGTACAATCACTTTCAAATTTTTAAAGATGTTTTGAAAACTCACCTTCAAACTTTGTGTTCTTTTAATTTGGATCAACCCCTTGACACATAGGAAGTTTTACTTGTGGTTAACAAGAAGTCCTAAGAATGTATCAAGTTAAGGGGGAGCCCTGATTGAAAGACTAAAAGTAATCTTTAAAAATTACTTTTGCAAATCTTTGAAACTAAACTTGAAAAATTATTTTCATAATCTTTTACAAAATCTCTCTTTACTTTTAATTTTTTTTTTTTTGTGAAAACACACACACACACACACACATATATATATTTAAAAATATATATATATATATATATATACTTAAACTTTCAAAAGTTATTAATTGCGAGAACTCACTTTTGCCACTTAGAAAATTTGTTTAAAAGTTACTTAAAAAAAAGTCTTAATTCAAAAAGTTCTCTTTACTTAAGTTTTCCTTGAAAGATGTTTTACAGACACTTTGGAGAGTTTTTTTTCTCACATTGTTGATGCAAAACCTAATAGAAACTAACCTTAAATTCATATTCTTTTGATGTGTGCCAAAGGGGGAGAGTTATATCTTAAGTTAGAAAAATCTTAAGTTAGAAAAGTTAAAACATTCCTAACCTCTCTCAACTTTTTCGAATTTCTCAAATCTTGAGAATTAACCCTTAAAAGACCCAAACCTAACTTAAGAAAATTGTCAAATATCAAAAAGGGAGAGATTGTTGGTGCAATTGACCTCTAGGGTTTCGATGTTTGATAATATGACCAAGCGTTGACCCCAATAGGACTTGATGTTTGGGAGAGAGAAGTCTAGTTAAGTCTAGATGACTAGTAAAGGTAAGTCCTAACCTAAGGTTAGGTAAAGTGGAAGTCCCGGTGAGTGAAGTCAGACCCTAGTGAGTGAAGCTAGGTGGTGGAAGTCCCGGTGAGTGAAGCCAGACCCTAGTGAGTGAAGCTAGGTGGTGGAAATCCCGGTGAGTGAAGCCTTGCCCTAGTGAGTGAAGCTAGGTGGTGGAAGTCTCGGTGAGTGAAGCCGGACCCTAGTGAGTGAAGCTAGGTGGTGGAAGTCCTAGTGAGTGAAGCCAGACCCTAGTGAGTGAAGCTAGGTGGAGGAAGTCCTGGTAATTGAAGCCAGGCAATGGAAGTCCTAGTGAGTAAAGCTAGGCAACCCTAGGAGGTAACCGTAGGTTATACTTGAATTCTGTTAACACTGTTTTTATCTATTGTGCTAACTCAGTGTTGTAGGGAAGTTCAGCTAGGTCGACGGGTTGACCAGGTGGCTGACACAAAGTCTAGATGGGTCGAAGGGCTGACCGGTCTGGCAGGTAAGTTAAGGTAAGTCACTGGAGGGGAGTGACTATGAGGACGCGTTCCCGGGAAGGGAACATTAGGCGTCGATCCGATTTAGATCAATTTCGGATATCTAAACCGAGATCATAACTAGATTCCGATCTTGAGGAGACGGAATCTAATTACTACTCAATTCTTTAAACTGTGCTAACACTTTGTTTTGCAGGATAATATTATTTGCATTTTGTCTCGGACTAACTCTTTCGTGCAAGAGAAGGACTTTCTGGAGAAGAGTGGTCCGGGTGCCCGGAAGGGATCCAGGCACCCAGGAGGGATCTAGGCGCCCAGGAGGGATCCGGGCACTCGGAATGCAAAGTTTATCCCCCAACGAGCCTTGCCACGTGGAACATCCTGGTTGGGTCGGATACGTCATATTCAGGGTGCCCTGAAGGTTCCATCCACCCCGAATCTCCTATATAAGGAGGGTAAAGGTTGTAGCTCAAATGAAACAACTGACAATTCACTCTTTGGTGCTCCTGCTATTGGTTAGTCCTAGGAAAACGTACTGGTTCCACTGTACAAAAATTTTTTGTACAAGTGTCGAACCTTTCCTTAAATAACCTATTGTGTTCTTTAGAAGTTAAATTAGGAATCACAGACGGAACTTAACATCATTGATTCCAAATTTAACTTATCTGTTCTTAATGGTTTAGATTTGAATCGCAAGCGGAACTTAACACTATTGATTCAAATCCTCCTATGTTATTAATTCCATTAAATATTAATTTCTAAAATTGGCTTCCAGGACTGCATGGTGAGACACATGGCCTTCTTGGATATGGGAGCAACCACCACCGCCTAGACAAAGCCTTTTAAGGAAAGCTAATATTTAATTTCCTTAAATAACTCTAGGTTAACCAAAAAGAACAATCGAATCACAAATTCAAAAAAGAAGAAAACACAAACTCGAAAAATAAATTCGATAAACTAGATCTAATGGCCTCTTGTATTTAGAATTCTTACAAAGAAAATAACTAGTATGACGCGGAAGAAAATTACTAGTTATACCTTCTCTTTATAAGCTAATGACCTCGAGATCTTCTACTGTATTCCTCGCCTCGCCTTGGATGTCGTGTGGGTGATGATCTTCCAAGATGAACACCACCCAAAAGCTTCTTCCTCTTCTTCTAAAATCCAGCCACCACCACCACCAAGGAGAAGAGAGCAAAAGGGAAAAGAGAAGGGAGAGGGCCGACCACACCAAGAGAGTCTCCAAGCTAGAGAATAAGAATTGTTGTGTCTCATGAAGCCTCCTCACCCCTTCTTTTATATTACTTGCCCAAGGCAAATAAGGAAAAACTTTTGACAAAAAATAAAATCATCCTCTAGTTTTTCTTTTTCCCTTTTTATTTTTTCTTTTTTTTCCTCTTGATTGAATCAATCACCAAATCAATTGATGATGATTTTATTTTTATTTTAATTATGACCGGCCCCTTGCTTGGGCACCAAGCAAGGTGGCCGACCACCTCATCAAGGGAAAAAGGAAATATATTTTTTAAAAATTTTACAAGAAGAAATCCTCTTATAAAATTTACAAGTTTTCTTTCCTAAAGTAAGAGTTAAAAAAGGAAAGTTCTAAAAAAATTAAAACCATGTTTTACAATTTAAAACTTCTCTTATAAAATTTCCTTTTTTAACATTTTAATTTTAAAACTTATCTTATTTTTTTTAAACCATGAGGATGGTTAAAAAAGGAAAGTTTTAAAACTTTTAAAACTCTCTATTAAAACATGTGACCTAATTCAAATAAGGAAAGTTTTAAAAATTAAAATCTCTCTTTTAAAACTTATAGTTTTATACAAAGAGAAGATTTTAAAAATTCAAAACAACCCTCCCTTTTTGAATTATTATGGCCGGCCCCTACTAGCTTGGTCACCAAGCAATAGGGGCGGCCCTTTAAGAGGAGATGTGGCCGACCATTGCTTGGTCACCAAGCAATGGACCGACCCCCTTCTTGGACACCAAGATGGGTCTTCCTTTGGATGGACTTGAGGCTCTAATGAGGCTACGACAGGGACCTAGAGGAGAAATTAGTTTTGGCCTTCCGATGAGCTTGAGTATCCCATGTTCGCCTCGAACACACAACTCAAGTTCATCGATAATAACTCATTCCACTAGAGAGTTATTACCGCACTACCGCACCAATCCCAAATTACATTATGGGCTCCTTCTTATCATGAGTGTGTTAGTCTCCCTGTGTTTAAGATAATGAATGCCCACTAATTAAGTAAGTTACTGACAACTTAATTAATATCTAGCTCCAAGAGTAGTACCACTCAACTTCATTGTCATGTCGGACGAAGTCCATCTGCAGGATTTAACATGACAATCCTTATGAGCTTCTCTTGGGGACATTCTCAACCTAGATAACTAGGACACAGATTCCTTCTATAATCAACAACACACACTATAAGTAATATTATTTCTCAACTTATCGGGCATATTGATTTATCGAGCTAAACCTCACCCTTTGATAAGTCAAAGAAATAAATATTAAATATATGTGCTTATTATTATATTAGGATTAAGAGCACACACTTCCATAATAACTAAGGTCTAGTTCTTTTATTAAGTCAGTACAAAAAGAACTTACCTAAATGACCCTACTCAATACACTTAGGGTGCGTTTGGTTCGGGGTTATTCTTGATAACCTTGGTTATCCATCCAAGGTTATTAACAAAAATCTTGTTTGGTTTAGGTATTCGATGATTCCCAAGTAATGTTCGATGCCCGACACGTCAGCAAAAGGGTCATGCAGCCCGGAATCGGAAAACCTCAGAAAACTAAGGTTTTTGTTGATTCCGGGGTTAACAAATTTTTTTTTACCAAAAATACCCTCCGATGAGAAAAAACATGAAAAAAAGAAAAAAATGTAAAAAAATATTTAAAAATGTAAAAAAATAAAAAAATATTTTAAAAAATTTAAAAATTTATTTTTTTAAAAAATAAATAATTTAAAAAAATAAAAAAATAAAAATTTTAAAAATTGTTAAAAAATTAAAAAAAATTATAAAAATTATAAAAAATTATAAAAATTTTAAAAATAAAATTTAAAATAAAATAAATAAATAAAAATTAAAATTTAAAAAATGTAAAAAAATAAAAAAATATAAAAATATAAAAATATAAAAACATTAAAAAATAAAAAAAAAGCACATAAAAAAGTAAAAAAATATACAGGAAAAAAAAAGTAAAAAAATATTAATAAATAAATAAATAATAAATAATAATAATAATAATAATAATAATAATAATAATATTATTATTATTATATATAGTTGGTTTTGTAACTGAGGGTAATATGATAAAATATTAAACTAGGGTATTCATTAAAAGCTTCAAACAAACAAGTTTTTGTTGCATTATCTAAGTTGAACCAAACAACATTTGGTTATGTTTTATTCCCTATAACCTTGGTTATGTGATTACCAGGTAATCACATAACCAAAGTTATACATGATGACTTGAACCAAACGCACCCTTAGAGTGTATCAGTGTAATTTATTAATCAAGATAAACTAATACTTAATTACACTACGACTATTCTGATGGTTTGTTCCTTTCCATCTTAGTCGTGAGCAACTATTTATAATTTATAAAGAACTGACAACATGATCTTCTGAGTGTGACACCACACTCTATGTTATCTACTATATAAATTAATTGAACAATTATATTTAACAAATAAATGCAGATATTGACCAATGTAATTCTTTTATTTCAAAAATAAATGTTTACAAAAACTAGGCTTTTAGTATACACTCCAACAATCTCTCACTTATACTGAAAGACTAAGCTGTCATATCTGTTGCCATACATCTGATCCCATCCCCTCCACATGCCGATCAAAAGCTTTCGCCGGAAGGGCCTTAGTGAAAGGATTTTCCAGGTTATCTGCTGATGCAATCTTGGCGACGACAACTTCTCCTCGCTTGATGATGTCTCGTATCAGGTGGTACTTGCGCTCTATATGTTTACTTGCCTTATGGGCTCGTGGTTCCTTCGAGTTTGTAACTGCACCGCTATTATCACAATAAAATGTGATGATCTTGGGCAAACCAGGAATCACATCTAAGTCCATTAGAAAGTTCCTGAGCCATGTAGTTTCTTTGGCTGCCTCAGAGGCTGCCACATACTCAACTTCCATGGTTGAGTCCGAGACGCATTTCTGCTTAACACTCCATCTGTCCACTATCACCCAAATTGCATCATATCCATTTTTGGTTCTTGGGAGACCTGTTATGAAGTCCATGGATATGTCTTCCCACTTCCACTCTGGTATTGGAAGAGGCTGTAGAACTCCTCTTGGTCTCTGGTGTTCTGCTTTGACCCTCTGACATGTCAGGCAGGTACTAACATATTTAGTGTAATGCCCGCCCTCCCTGCTAACCCTAAGGGACGGGGCTACGATACTATATGTACAAATAACAGCGGAAGACTTAAAATAATTTTCTTAGTTTAATAAAAACTTTTCTTTTGTTTTTCTTTTCATCAAAACCAAACTACACTATCATGGCCTCAATAACATGATATCAAAATTAGTAGAAACATAACATCAAGTCACACATAAGGTACTACAATTAATGATACCAAAGCGTAGTTCTTTAAAAGTTTTTAAAGCAGGTTCTTATTTGGTTGCCTAGCCACTGCCACACACATCTCCTTGCCTCTCCTGCTGCTCCTCTAGCTCATCCAGCTTTTTCCTTTATCTGTGGTACAAGGACAGTAAGCTGTGAGCACTCATGATTCAGTAAGTTCCTTTCCTACTCACTAAAACCAAAAATCATAATATAATCAAAGAATGTCTCAACATGGCATCACTTCAACTAGTCATGACATAATGTAACATACTCTTTTAAGCATATCATGCAACATGAAGAAATCATAACAAGTCATGGCATATCATAGCGTAAAGCATAGCATGAAGCATAACATAATCGTATCTAATCATGACATATCATCATAAGGAGTCATAGCATATCATACACATGAACATATCATGGAAAATAACATAATCATATCTAACCATGACATATAAATCATCATAAGGTATATGGATATGATTTTGAAAAACATGTATCCGAAAAACATGTGTATGTCTCATGATCTTTAAAAACCATTTCTTCTTACATATATACTTGAACATAATCTCAACTTAAAGGGGATCCCGGCTATGTACCACTTACATATTGCGCGCAACCTATGTAGGTCCAAGGTAGCAAGTCTTGAACCCTACAAGGCAAACATACTAGGCCCGAGTCTTACTCCATCGACCTAGGGGCACTTAGGAGCCCATCCCTAACGAGGCCCGAGTCATATTCCATCGACCCCGGGGCGCTTATGGAGCCCACCCTTGGTACAAGCCATATAAAGTAAAGTACATGTCATACTTATACATATCATACATCATAAAAGCATGCATCACTTAGGCACACATCATATCATAAAAGTATGCATCACTTAGGCATACATCATGTCATAAAAGTATGCATGACTTAGGCATACATCATATCATAAAGGTATGCATCACTTAGGCATACATCATGTCATAAAGGTATGCATCACTTAGGCATACATCATACCATAAAAGTATGCATCACTTAGGCATACATCATATCATAACAATATGCATCACTTAGGCATACATCCTATCATAACAATATGCATCACTTAGGCATGGATCATAAAAACATGCATATCTTAAGCATAAAGCATATCATCAAGCATGCATAATTTAACCACATAGCATATCATGAAAGCATGCATATTTCCAGCACTAAACATAGCATCAAAGCATGCATAATTTAACCACATAGCATATCATGAAAGCATGCATATTTTAAGCACTAAACATAGCATCAAAGCATGCATAATTTAACCACATATCATAACATAAGCATGCATATTTTCAGCTCATATCATATCACCAAAGCATGTAAGATTTACCCACATATCATAACATAGAACATGCATATTTTGAACTCATAAAATATCGTAGAAATTCTCATTTGGTATAGCTCACAAGCATACATGTCTAAGCATAAAAGTATATCATGTGCTCATCCAATCATAAGGAACAATGTAACATGATTAATTTGGGTACTAAGCTTCCTAATCCTTTGGGTTCTTATCATGGCCGAAACCCTCTTAGGTGCCCATTTAGGTTTTAAACACATCCAAGCATGTAGAACCTAATTCATTCACATATCATTTTCATAGGAAGTATCATAAACAAGGTTTACTTGGACTCTAAGTTCTCCAAGTCCTTAAACCTCATTTGGCCGAACCTTAACAAGTGTGAAACAAGGTTCTAAATGACATAAAGCATGGAAAGCTTAACCATATTTATAGCATTCATTTCAAGGAATATGGTAAGCACCATTGAGTTAGTTCCTAAATTCTTTAAGCCCTTAAATTTATGTCTTGGCCGAAACTTACAAGTACTCATTTAGGTTTTCAAGCAAGCATACAAGCATGTGAACTTACTCTAACATCATGTATAAATTCATCAATGGCATCATACAAGTGGTCATGGCCGAAACTTCCCTTAGCATCAATTTAGGTCACTAACAACATATAGCATGTGAATTTCTAGCTTTCTACATTTCATATTTCATGGAGAGTGACATGAGCATGTTCAATGTAAGTTCTAGGGTTTCTAGGGCATGTATCCCTTCATGGCCGAGACCTTAAAGTGTCCATTTGAATCATAGTTAAATATATAAGCATGTGAACACAACAACATGTTATCTCAATTTCTTAAGAAGCATCTTTAACACATGAGGTCTAAATTTTAGGGTTTCTAGGTCTTTAAACCCTACATGGCCGAACCTCATCAAGCATGGAATTTGTTCAAATGGCATAAAAGCATAGAAAGTCATAACACATTTCATAACATGTATAAAAGTCAAGCACTATAAGCATACATTTAAATTGTGTCTTAGGTTTCCTAGGTTTTTCCTTTCTTTATCTCATAGCATATGTTTGGCCAAAACCTTCCAAGTCTTTAAACTAGGTTTTAGGTGGCCTAAAGTATGGAAAACCTAAACAAGTTTTATGGAAAAAATATCAAAGAACTATACATATAAGTTTGGTTCACATCAAGCTAGGACCCTTGTGGTCATAATTATCATATATCATGCAACCAATTTTCATATACTCTAATTAAGCATGGGAGCATTAAACAACTTCCATATCTTATTTTCATGGAGGTTTTGAGCATGTTAAAAATCTGTTTAAGATATTCTAAGCCATCCACCTTACCATGGCCGAAACATTAAGAGTGGTGTTCATGAGTTTCTATCAACATACAAGCATGCAACTTCTTTAAGAAACTCTATATTCTATCATATAAACATGGTGAGTTTAAATTCAAAGTATTCCTAACCCTAAACCCTTCCTTGGCCGAAACTTGTGTGTGGGATACTTTTGGTTCCAAGTAACCTTCAAGTATGAACACAATAATGGATCCTTAACCATTTATTTAGAGGGTTTTGTGCAAGTTAGGTAAACAAATAAATTCCCTAGCCCTTATAAAACCTTTTTGGCCGAAACTCTAGGGTTAGATACATCTCTAATCCAACATCACATATATATAAAAATATGGGAGAAAACCTTCTTACAAAGCATAGAAAAATTATCATGAATCAAGGCTTATTTTAAACATTCCTAGGATCACAAGTCCTTCCTTTGGCCGAATTTTTCACAACTTTGTTCTAGGTTTTAAAATCCTCATAAAATCCAAAAACACATCAAAACTACTTGTACCACAGGTGAGGGGATACTTACATCCTTTTCGCTTGTGGTTCTAAAGTGTGGTGATGGAAGAAAGGGTTTCTTCTTCTTGTTCTCCTCCTTTGTTTTCCCTTGGTAGCCTTACATGTATCCTAGGAGGAACTTTGTTTTGGGGGCCGAAAATGGAGGAGAGGGGGCTGAGGTTCTCGGTGATGGAGAGGGGAGAATGAGAGAAATGAGAGAAAAATCCAATCTTCTCTTCACATGCTCCCTTTTATGTTAAGGGGGAAGAGGTAGCAAAATTGGTTTTTGCTTTCCTTCTCCCTTAGCCCTTTTTTTTCATTTTTATATTTATTTTATTTATTTATTTGTTCTCATCATTCATGATGAAACAAGGGGAATGAATCATTAATTCCCTCTTTAAGTCACGGCAAAGAAGAGGAAGAGGGAGAGAAAAGAAGGAAGGCAAGTTGCCTTTCTCTTGTTCTTTTCTTGTTTTCTTTTGGCTAGCTTTTACTCTCATCCTTATCATGAGTTTCCCTCCTTTGCTATCAATATATTATTCCTATCCCAACTGATTATTACCCATTAATCCTATCATTTACATCATGAGAGATTCAAGGTTCAATCCTTGACAACTCCCTATTTTTTATTTCTTTTTATTTCTTTTTGGTTCAACATTCTACCAATATTTTTCTAAGGCAAATTCATCATTCTCTTATTTTATCTTAAAAGCTTAGTGGGTGTTACAGTACCCCGTACCTCATAAAAAGTTCGTCCTCGAACTTTAAAATAGCTACATCAGGTGGCACTGAACTTCCGGCTGAGTGTATCGGCCACCTTGTTTGCCTTTCCTGGGTGATAAAGAATCTCGCAGTCGTAATCTTTAACTAGTTCGAGCCATCGGCGTTGCCTCATATTCAAGTCTTTTTGTGTGAAGAAATATTTCAGACTCTGATGGTCGGTATAAATCTTACACTGAGCTCCATATAAATAATGTCTCCATATTTTGAGAGCGAAGACCACGGCTACTAGTTCTAAGTCGTGAATGGGATAATTCTTCTCATGCTCTTTAAGTTGTCTAGAAGCGTAGGCAATGACTTTGCCATCTTGCATGAGTACAGCTCCAAGTCCTGTGATGGAAGCATCGCTGTACATATCGAAGCCTCTGTTGGTTTCCGGGAGAGTAAGAATCGGAGCACTGGTCAGTCTCCTTTTTAATTCCGCGATACTCTTATCGCAAGCTTCTGTCCATTCATACTTTGTATTTTTCTTGGTGAGGGCTGTCATAGGGGCTGTAATTTTGGAGAAATTCTCTACGAATTTCCTGTAATAGCCTGCTAGCCCGAGAAAACTCCTGACTTCACTGGCATTCCTTGGTCTGTTCCAGTTATTTACAACTTCGATTTTGCTTGGATCCACCATAACTCCATCTTTGGAGATGACATGACCTAGGAACATTACCCGGTCAAGCCAAAACTCGCATTTGGAGAATTTTGCATATAGTTGTTTCTCTTGAAGGATCTGTAGTACAGTATTCAGGTGTTCAGCATGTTCTTCTGGGGTTCTCGAGTAGATAAGTATATCGTCAATAAAGACGATTACAAATTTATCAAGATATGCCATAAATACCCGATTCATCAGGTCCATAAATACTGCAGGAGCGTTGGTTACTCCGAAAGGCATAACTATGAACTCATAGTGTCCATATCGGGTTCGAAATGTTGTTTTTGGTATATCATCTGGTTTCACCTTCACTTGATGATAACCGGATCGTAGGTCTATCTTTGAGAAAACGGTCGCACCCTTCAGTTGATGAACAGGTCATCGATCCGCGGGAGTGGGTATCGGTTCTTGATCGTCACATTATTCAGCGCTCGGTAGTCTATACACATTCGCATAGACCCATCCTTCTTCTTTACGAACAGCACTGGAGCTCCCCATGGAGAGTGACTAGGACGAATAAGTCCCTTGTCAAGTAATTCGGATAACTGTTCCTGAAGCTCCTTTAATTCAGCCGGAGCCATACGATAAGGTGCTTTTGAGATCGGCTGAGTACCAGGAATGAAATGGGTGTAGAATTCTGTCGTTGTGTCAGGGGTCAACCCTGGTAGTTTATCAGGAAATACTTTTGGATAGTTGCATACTACCTTGACATCTTCTAGCTTCGGGTCTTTGACTTGATTGGCATCAACCACGTGCGCTAGAAATCCCATACATCCTTTATCTAACATCCTTTGTGCTTTAATAGATGACAATAACTGCTCCGTTCCTTTCGGTTCCCCGTAAAACTCAAACTCTGGTTCAGTTTCGGGTCGGAAAATCACTTTCCTTTTGCGGCACTCGATTGAAGCGCCGTACTTGCTCAGGAAATCCATGCCCAGTATTATGTTATAATCCTGCATATCAAGTACTATCAGATTGCAGTAGAGTTCTCTGTTTGCGATCCGAATGAGTACTGCTTGCAGCATATGGTCCAATGGCATAATCTCCCCAGATGGTAAGGTTGTTAAGAATGTGTCCTCTAGAGTTCGGGGTGGTATATCTAGCTTCTTCATAAAAGGTATTGAGACGAACGAGTGTGTTGCCCCAGTATCAAATAATACTACAGCATACTGATTGTAAATAAGTAGTTGACCTGTGACAACAGTAGAGGCATTCAACACGTCTTCCTTGGTAAGAGAGTAGACTCTGGCGTTCGTCATAGTGGGAGGGGCCTCCAATCTTCCTTGTCTGATTGAAGTCCCTTCTATGGCAGTATGCATCTGGTGAAGCTGTGCAGGGGTACTCATATTCTGGTTGTTCTGCGGAGGTAGTGCCTGAGACTGAGTAGGGCAATTTCTTGCCAAATGACCTTCCTTTCCACAGTTGTAGCACTTTCTGGTGCTTAGGAGACATACTCCAGAATGCATCTTTCCACATGTGGCACACTGAGGGTACTTGGTTTGCTTATTGGCCAGACCTCCTTTTATGTTGTTCCACTGTTTCCTCTTTCCACCTGAGTTTCCTTTCCAGCTGGTTCTGGTATTGTGCGATTTCTGTCCTCCGGTCAGTGCTTGGTTCTTGCCCTCGTTCATTGCTTTCTGGTAGTGCTCGGTAATCAGGGCACTGCTGAATTAACTCCGCCGGCTACGTTGAGCTATCTCGGGTCGGAGCATCTTTAACATTAACCGGACCCTCTCTTTTTCAGTACGGATCAGTTCTGGGCACAAACGTGCTAGGCGGTTGAACTTTTTGACGGCTTCGTTAACTGACAGATCACCTTGGCGGAACTTAGTGAACTCATCATAGTGCTTGTTGGTCACTTGCATATGAAAGAATTCTTCTAAGAACTCTGTCTCAAAATCCGTCCACTACATCTGTTTTATTTGTCTTTTCGCCTTTACTCGATCCCACCACATCCGGGCATCTCCGGTAAGGCAGAACGACGCGCATTTGACCTACTCGTGTTCAGGCCAGTCCAGTAGTTCCATTATGCTTTCCACGGTCTTGAGCCAGGCTTGCGCATCCCATGGTTCGCAGTTTCCCGAGAATGCTTCCGGCTTAAGCCTTTGCCACTGAATCAGATAGGCCTCTTGTCGGACCATCGGAGTAGGGGCTGCCGGGGGTACTGGCGCGGCTGTAGGTATAACCGGTAGTGTATTCTGATTTGCCGGTGGGGTAACTGGGTTGCCTTGCTGACCCATTAAGGTAGTGATCAGCTGCTGTTGCTCTGTGATCTGATGCTGGAGGTCTGCGACTACCTGTGTCAGGTCTGGTGGAGTCACTGTCCCCTCGGTTCGGGCATTGCGTGTCCTAACCATGTTTATCTAAATAATAACAAATAGACTAGTGTAAGTGGTTATCGTTTTTAGCCAATCTAACGTACTGTTTTGTTTCTATCTATTTGTTCTGGTATTATTCCTAACCTACTAATATGTAATCCTAATCTAAATTATAACTAAAAGCATGGAATAAAGCATCAAACATAAGCAAGCAAAACATGAAACTAAAGCAATAAACAACATAAGGAAAAATAAGGAATAGAGTGACAAACAATATAACATAAGGAAATAAAGCATAAGCAATGTAGCAAAGAAAATAAAGCATAGGCAATATAACAAGGAAGAAAAATAAAGCATAAGTCATATAACATGAAACTAAGCTTAAGCATATAACAAGAAAATTAAGCATAAACATTCTTACTTGGAGCGGCAGGTCGGAGGCTTGATGTGTGTGTAGTGAGCTGGCAAAAACCTTGGCTCTGATACCAACCTGTAACGCCCGCCCTCCCTGCTAACCCTAAGGGACGGGGCTACGATACTCTATGTACAAATAACAGCGGAAGACTTAAAATAATTTTCTTAGTTTAATAAAAACTTTTCTTTTGTTTTTCTTTTCATCAAAACCGAACTACACTATCATGGCCTCAATAACATGATATCAAAATTAGTATAAACATAACATCAAGTCACACATAAGGTACTACAATTCACGATACCAAAGCGTAGTTCTTTAAAAGTTTTTAAAGCAGGTTCTTATTTGGTTGCCTAGCCACTGCCACACACATCTCTTTACCTCTCCTGCTGCTCCTCTAGCTCATCCAGCTTTTTCCTTTATCTGTGGTACAAGGACAGTAAGCTGTGAGCACTCATGGCTCAGTAAGTTCCTTTCCTACTCACTAAAACCAAAAATCATAATATAATCAAAGAATGTCTCAACATGGCATCACTTCAACTAGTCATGACATAATGTAACATACTCTTTTAAGCATATCATGCAACATGAAGAAATCATAACAAGTCATGGCATATCATAGCGTAAAGCATAGCATGAAACATAACATAATCGTATCTAATCATGGCATATCATCATAAGGAGTCATAGCATATCATACACATGAACATATCATGGAACATAACATAATCATATCTAACCATGGCATATAAATCATCATAAGGTATATGCATATGATTTTGAAAAACATGTATCCGAAAAACATGTGTATGTCTCATGATCTTTAAAAACCATTTCTTCTTACATATATATACTTGAACATAATCTCAACTTAAAGGGGATCCCGGCTATGTACCACTTACATATTGCGTGCAACCTATGTAGGTCCAAGGTAGCAAGTCTTGAACCCTACAAGGCAAATATACTAGGCCCGAGTCTTACTCCATCGACCTAGGGGCACTTAGGAGCCCATCCCTAACGAGGCCCGAGTCTTATTCCATCGACCCCGGGCGCTTATGGAGCCCACCCTTGGTACAAGCCATATAAAGTAAAGTACATGTCATACTTATACATATCATACATCATAAAAGCATGCATCACTTAGGCACACATCATATCATAAAAGTATGCATCACTTAGGCATACATCATGTCATAAAAGTATGCATGACTTAGGCATACATCATATCATAAAGGTATGCATCACTTAGGCATACATCATGTCATAAAGGTATGCATCACTTAGGCATACATCATACCATAAAAGTATGCATCACTTAGGCATACATCATATCATAACAATATGCATCACTTAGGCATACATCCTATCATAACAATATGCATCACTTAGGCATGGATCATAAAAACATGCATATCTTAAGCATAAAGCATATCATCAAGCATGCATAATTTAACCACATAGCATATCATGAAAGCATGCATATTTCCAGCACTAAACATAGCATCAAAGCATGCATAATTTAACCACATAGCATATCATGAAAGCATGCATATTTTAAGCACTAAACATAGCATCAAAGCATGCATAATTTAACCACATATCATAACATAAGCATGCATATTTTCAGCTCATATCATATCACCAAAGCATGTAAGATTTACCCACATATCATAACATAGAACATGCATATTTTGAACTCATAACATATCGTAGAAATTCTCATTTGGTATAGCTCACAAGCATACATGTCTAAGCATAAAAGTATATCATGTGCTCATCCAATCATAAGGAACAATGTAACATGATTAATTTGGGTACTAAGCTTCCTAATCCTTTGGGTTCTTATCATGGCCGAAACCCTCTTAGGTGCCCATTTAGGTTTTAAACACATCCAAGCATGTAGAACCTAATTCATTCACATATCATTTTCATAGGAAGTATCATAAACAAGGTTTACTTGGACTCTAAGTTCTCCAAGTCCTTAAACCTCATTTGGCCGAACCTTAACAAGTGTGAAACAAGGTTCTAAATGACATAAAGCATGGAAAGCTTAACCATATTTATAGCATTCATTTCAAGGAATATGGTAAGCACCATTGAGTTAGTTCCTAAATTCTTTAAGCCCTTAAATTTATGTCTTGGCCGAAACTTACAAGTACTCATTTAGGTTTTCAAGCAAGCATACAAGCATGTGAACTTACTCTAACATCATGTATAAATTCATCAATGGCATCATACAAGTGGTCATGGCCGAAACTTCCCTTAGCATCAATTTAGGTCACTAACAACATATAGCATGTGAATTTCTAGCTTTCTACATTTCATATTTCATGGAGAGTGACATGAGCATGTTCAATGTAAGTTCTAGGGTTTCTAGGGCATGTATCCCTTCATGGCCGAGACCTTAAAGTGCCCATTTGAATCATAGTTAAATATATAAGCATGTGAACACAACAACATGTTATCTCAATTTCTTAAGAAGCATCTTTAACACATGAGGTCTAAATTTTAGGGTTTCTAGGTCTTTAAACCCTACATGGCCGAACCTCATCAAGCATGGAATTTGTTCAAATGGCATAAAAGCATAGAAAGTCATAACACATTTCATAACATGTATAAAAGTCAAGCACTATAAGCATACATTTAAATTGTGTCTTAGGTTTCCTAGGTTTTTCCTTTCTTTATCTCATAGCATATGTTTGGCCGAAACCTTCCAAGTCTTTAAACTAGGTTTTAGGTGGCCTAAAGTATGGAAAACCTAAACAAGTTTTATGGAAAACATATCAAAGAACTATACATATAAGTTTGGTTCACATCAAGCTAGGACCCTTGTGGTCATAATTATCATATATCATGCAACCAATTTTCATATACTCTAATTAAGCATGGGAGCATTAAACAACTTCCATATCTTATTGTCATGGAGGTTTTGAGCATGTTAAAAATCTGTTTAAGATATTATAAGCCATCCACCTTACCATGGCCGAAACATTAAGAGTGGTGTTCATGAGTTTCTATCAACATACAAGCATGCAACTTCTTTAAGAAACTCTATATTCTATCATATAAACATGGTGAGTTTAAATTCAAAGTATTCCTAACCCTAAACCCTTCCTTGGCCGAAACTTGTGTGTGGGATACTTTTGGTTCCAAGTAACCTTCAAGTATGAACACAATAATGGATCCTTAACCATTTATTTAGAGGGTTTTGTGCAAGTTAGGTAAACAAATAAATTCCCTAGCCCTTATAAAACCTTTTTGGCCGAAACTCTAGGGTTAGATACATCTCTAATCCAACATCACATATATATAAAAATATGGGAGAAAACCTTCTTACAAAGCATAGAAAAATTATCATGAATCAAGGCTTATTTTAAACATTCCTAGGATCACAAGTCCTTCCTTTGGCCGAATTTTTCACAACTTTGTTCTAGGTTTTAAAATCCTCATAAAATCCAAAAACACATCAAAACTACTTGTACCACAGGTGAGGGGATACTTACATCCTTTTCGCTTGTGGTTCTAAAGTGTGGTGATGGAAGAAAGGGTTTCTTCTTCTTGTTCTCCTCCTTTGTTTTCCCCTTGGTAGCCTTACTTGTATCCTAGGAGAAACTTTGTTTTGGGGGCCGAAAATGGAGGAGAGGGGGCTGAGGTTCTCGGTGATGGAGAGGGGAGAATGAGAGAAATGAGAGAAAAATCCAATCTTCTCTTCACATGCTCCCTTTTATGTTAAGGGGGAAGAGGTAGCAAAATTGGTTTTTGCTTTCCTTCTCCCTTAGCCCTTTTTTTTCATTTTTATATTTATTTTATTTATTTATTTGTTCTCATCATTCATGATGAAACAAGGGGGAATGAATCCCCTTAATTCCCCTCTTTAAGTCACGGCAAAGAAGAGGAAGAGGGAGAGAAAAGAAGGAAGGCAAGTTGCCTTTCTCTTGTTCTTTTCTTGTTTTCTTTTGGCTAGCTTTTACTCTCATCCTTATCATGAGTTTCCCTCCTTTGCTATCAATATATTATTCCTATCCCAACTGATTATTACCCATTAATCCTATCATTTACATCATGAGAGATTCAAGGTTCAATCCTTGACAACTCCCTATTTTTTATTTCTTTTTATTTCTTTTTGGTTCAACATTCTACCAATATTTTTCTAAGGCAAATTCATCATTCTCTTATTTTATCTTAAAAGCTTAGTGGGTGTTACAGTACCCCGTACCTCATAAAAAGTTCGTCCTCGAACTTTAAAATAGCTACATCAGGTGGCACTGAACTTCCGGCTGAGTGTATCGGCCACCTTGTTTGCCTTTCCTGGGTGATAAAGAATCTCGCAGTCGTAATCTTTAACTAGTTCGAGCCATCGGCGTTGCCTCATATTCAAGTCTTTTTGTGTGAAGAAATATTTCAGACTCTGATGGTCGGTATAAATCTTACACTGAGCTCCATATAAATAATGTCTCCATATTTTGAGAGCGAAGACCACGGCTACTAGTTCTAAGTCGTGAATGGGATAATTCTTCTCATGCTCTTTAAGTTGTCTAGAAGCGTAGGCAATGACTTTGCCATCTTGCATGAGTACAACTCCAAGTCCTGTGATGGAAGCATCGCTGTACATATCGAAGCCTCTGTTGGTTTCCGGGAGAGTAAGAATCGGAGCACTGGTCAGTCTCCTTTTTAATTCCGCGATACTCTTATCGCAAGCTTCTGTCCATTCATACTTTGTATTTTTCTTGGTGAGGGCTGTCATAGGGGCTGTAATTTTGGAGAAATTCTCTACGAATTTCCTGTAATAGCCTGCTATCCCGAGAAAACTCCTGACTTCGCTGGCATTCCTTGGTCTGTTCCAGTTATTTCAGCTTCGATTTTGCTTGGATCCACCATAACTCCATCTTTGGAGATGACATGACCTAGGAATATTACCCGGTCAAGCCAAAACTCGCATTTGGAGAATTTTGCATATAGTTGTTTCTCTTGAAGGATCTGTAGTATAGTATTCAGGTGTTCAGTATGTTCTTCTGGGGTTCTCGAGTAGATAAGTATATCGTCAATAAAGACGATTACAAATTTATCAAGATATGCCATAAATACCCGATTCATCAGGTCCATAAATACTGCAGGAGCGTTGGTTACTCCGAAAGGCATAACTATGAACTCATAGTGTCCATATCGGGTTCGAAATGCTGTTTTTGGTATATCATCTGGTTTCACCTTCACTTGATGATAACCGGATCGTAGGTCTATCTTTGAGAAAACGGTCGCACCCTTCAGTTGGTCGAACAGGTCATCGATCCGTGGGAGTGGGTACCGGTTCTTGATTGTCACATTATTCAGCGCTCGGTAGTCTATACACATTCGCATAGACCCATCCTTCTTCTTTACGAACAGCACTGGAGCTCCCCATGGAGAGTGACTAGGACGAATAAGTCCCTTGTCGAGTAATTCGGATAACTGTTCCTGAAGCTCCTTTAATTCAGCCGGAGCCATACGATAAGGTGCTTTTGAGATCGGCTGAGTACCAGGAATCAATTCGATCCCGAATTCTATCTCTCTGTCAGGGGCCAACCCTGGTAGTTCATCAGGAAATACTTTTGGATAGTTGCATACTACCCTGACATCTTCTAGCTTCGGGTCTTTGACTTGATTGGTATTAACCACGTGCGCTAGAAACCCCATACATCCTTTATCTAACATCCTTTGTGCTTTAATAGATGACAATAACTTCTTCGTTCCTTTCGGTTCCCCGTAAAACTCAAACTCTGGTTCAGTTTCGGGTCGGAAAATCACTTTCCTTTTGCGGCACTCGATTGAAGCGCCGTACTTGCTCAGGAAATCCATGCCCAGTATTATGTCATAATCCTGCATATCAAGTACTATCAGATTGCAGTAGAGTTCTCTGTTTGCGATCCGAATGAGTACTGCTTGCAGCATATGGTCCGATGGCATAATCTCCCCGGATGGTAAGGTTGTTAAGAATGTGTCCTCTAGAGTTCGGAGTGGTATATCTAGCTTCTTCATAAAAGGTATTGAGACGAACGAGTGTGTTGCCCCGGTATCAAATAATACTACAGCATACTGATTGTAAATAAGTAGCTGACCTGTGACAACAGTAGAGGCATTCTCCACGTCTTCCTTGGTAAGAGAGTAGACTCTGGCGTTCGTCATAGTGGGAGGGGCCTCCAATCTTCCTTGACTGATTGAAGTCCCTTCTATGGCAGTATGCATCTGGTGAAGCTGTGCAGGGGTACTCCTATTCTGATTGTTCTGCGGAGGTAGTGCCTGAGACTGAGTAGGGCAATTTCTTGCCAAATGTCCTTCCTTTCCGCAGTTGTAGCACTTTCTGGTGCTTAGGAGACATACTCCAGAATGCATCTTTCCACATGTGGCACACTGAGGATACTTGGTTTGCTTATTGGCCGGACCACCTTTTGTGTTGTTTCACTGTTTCCTCTTTCCACCTGAGTTTCCTTTCCAGCCGGTTCTGGTATTGTGCGATTTTTGTCCTCCGGTCAGTGCTTGGTTCTTGCCCTCGTTCATTGCTTTCTGGTAGTGCTCGGTAATCAGGGCACTGCTGACTAGCTCCTCTGCAGTCTGCGGTCTATTAACTCCGCCGGCTACGTTCAGAGCTATCTCAGGTCGGAGCATCTTTAACATTAACCGGACCCTCTCTTTTTCAGTACGGATCAGTTCTGGGCACAAACGTGCTAGGCGGTTGAACTTTTTGACGGCTTCGTTAACTGACAGATCACCTTGGCGGAACTTAGTGAACTCATCATAGTGCTTGTTGGTCACTTGCATATGAAAGAATTCTTCTAAGAACTCTGTCTCAAAATCCGTCCACTACATCTGTTTTATTTGTCTTTTCGCCTTTACTCGATCCCACCACATCCGGGCATCTCCGGTAAGGCAGAACGACGCGCATTTGACCTACTCGTGTTCAGGCCAGTCCAGTAGTTCCATTATGCTTTCCACGGTCTTGAGCCAGGCTTGCGCATCCCATGGTTCGCAGTTTCCCGAGAATGCTTCCGGCTTAAGCCTTTGCCACTGAATCAGATAGGCCTCTTGTCGGACCATCGGAGTAGGGGCTGCCGGGGGCACTGGTGCGGCTGTAGGTATAACCGGTAGTGTATTCTGATTTGCCGGTGGGGTAATCGGGTTGCCTTGCTGACCCATTAAGGTAGTGATCAGCTGCTGTTGCTCTGTGATCTGATGCTGGAGGTCTGCGACTACCTGTGTCAGGTCTGGTGGAGTCACTGTCCCCTCGGTTCGGGCATTGCGTGTCCTAACCATGTTTATCTAAATAATAACAAATAGACTAGTGTAAGTGGTTATCGTTTTTAGCCAATCTAACGTACTATTTTGTTTCTATCTATTTGTTCTGGTATTATTCCTAACCTACTAATATGTAATCCTAATCTAAATTATAACTAAAAGCATGGAATAAAGCATCAAACATAAGCAAGCAAAACATGAAACTAAAGCAATAAACAACATAAGGAAAAATAAGGAATAGAGTGACAAACAATATAACATAAGGAAATAAAGCATAAGCAATGTAGCAAAGAAAATAAAGCATAGGCAATATAACAAGGAAGAAAAATAAAGCATAAGTCATATAACATGAAACTAAGCTTAAGCATATAACAAGAAAATTAAGCATAAACATTCTTACTTGGAGCGGCAGGTCGGAGGCTTGATGTGTGTGTAGTGAGCTGGCAAAAACCTTGGCTCTGATACCAACCTGTAACGCCCGCCCTCCCTGCTAACCCTAAGGGACGGGGCTACGATACTCTATGTACAAATAACAGCGGAAGACTTAAAATAATTTTCTTAGTTTAATAAAAACTTTTCTTTTGTTTTTCTTTTCATCAAAACCGAACTACACTATCATGGCCTCAATAACATGATATCAAAATTAGTATAAACATAACATCAAGTCACACATAAGGTACTACAATTCATGATACCAAAGCGTAGTTCTTTAAAAGTTTTTAAAGCAGGTTCTTATTTGGTTGCCTAGCCACTGCCACACACATCTCTTTACCTCTCCTGCTGCTCCTCTAGCTCATCCAGCTTTTTCCTTTATCTGTGGTACAAGGACAGTAAGCTGTGAGCACTCATGGCTCAGTAAGTTCCTTTCCTACTCACTAAAACCAAAAATCATAATATAATCAAAGAATGTCTCAACATGGCATCACTTCAACTAGTCATGACATAATGTAACATACTCTTTTAAGCATATCATGCAACATGAAGAAATCATAACAAGTCATGGCATATCATAGCGTAAAGCATAGCATGAAGCATAACATAATCGTATCTAATCATGGCATATCATCATAAGGAGTCATAGCATATCATACACATGAACATATCATGGAACATAACATAATCATATCTAACCATGGCATATAAATCATCATAAGGTATATGCATATGATTTTGAAAAACATGTATCCGAAAAACATGTGTATGTGTCATGATCTTTAAAAACCATTTCTTCTTACATATATACTTGAACATAATCTCAACTTAAAGGGGATCCCGGCTATGTACCACTTACATATTGCGTGCAACCTATGTAGGTCCAAGGTAGCAAGTCTTGAACCCTACAAGGCAAATATACTAGGCCCGAGTCTTACTCCATCGACCTAGGGGCACTTAGGAGCCCATCCCTAACGAGGCCCGAGTCTTATTCCATCGACCCCGGGCGCTTATGGAGCCCACCCTTGGTACAAGCCATATAAAGTAAAGTACATGTCATACTTATACATATCATACATCATAAAAGCATGCATCACTTAGGCACACATCATATCATAAAAGTATGCATCACTTAGGCATACATCATGTCATAAAAGTATGCATGACTTAGGCATACATCATATCATAAAGGTATGCATCACTTAGGCATACATCATGTCATAAAGGTATGCATCACTTAGGCATACATCATACCATAAAAGTATGCATCACTTAGGCATACATCATATCATAACAATATGCATCACTTAGGCATACATCCTATCATAACAATATGCATCACTTAGGCATGGATCATGAAACATGCATATCTTAAGCATAAAGCATATCATCAAGCATGCATAATTTAACCACATAGCATATCATGAAAGCATGCATATTTTAAGCACTAAACATAGCATCAAAGCATGCATAATTTAACCACATAGCATATCATGAAAGCATGCATATTTTAAGCACTAAACATAGCATCAAAGCATGCATAATTTAACCACATATCATAACATAAGCATGCATATTTTCAGCTCATATCATATCACCAAAGCATGTAAGATTTACCCACATATCATAACATAGAACATGCATATTTTGAACTCATAACATATCGTAGAAATTCTCATTTGGTATAGCTCACAAGCATACATGTCTAAGCATAAAAGTATATCATGTGCTCATCCAATCATAAGGAACAATGTAACATGATTAATTTGGGTACTAAGCTTCCTAATCCTTTGGGTTCTTATCATGGCCGAAACCCTCTTAGGTGCCCATTTAGGTTTTAAACACATCCAAGCATGTAGAACCTAATTCATTCACATATCATTTTCATAGGAAGTATCATAAACAAGGTTTACTTGGACTCTAAGTTCTCCAAGTCCTTAAACCTCATTTGGCGAACCTTAACAAGTGTGAAACAAGGTTCTAAATGACATAAAGCATGGAAAGCTTAACCATATTTATAGCATTCATTTCAAGGAATATGGTAAGCACCATTGAGTTAGTTCCTAAATTCTTTAAGCCCTTAAATTTATGTCTTGGCCGAAACTTACAAGTACTCATTTAGGTTTTCAAGCAAGCATACAAGCATGTGAACTTACTCTAACATCATGTATAAATTCATCAATGGCATCATACAAGTGGTCATGGCCGAAACTTCCCTTAGCATCAATTTAGGTCACTAACAACATATAGCATGTGAATTTCTAGCTTTCTACATTTCATATTTCATGGAGAGTGACATGAGCATGTTCAATGTAAGTTCTAGGGTTTCTAGGGCATGTATCCCTTCATGGCCGAGACCTTAAAGTGCCCATTTGAATCATAGTTAAATATATAAGCATGTGAACACAACAACATGTTATCTCAATTTCTTAAGAAGCATCTTTAACACATGAGGTCTAAATTTTAGGGTTTCTAGGTCTTTAAACCCTACATGGCCGAACCTCATCAAGCATGGAATTTGTTCAAATGGCATAAAAGCATAGAAAGTCATAACACATTTCATAACATGTATAAAAGTCAAGCACTATAAGCATACATTTAAATTGTGTCTTAGGTTTCCTAGGTTTTTCCTTTCTTTATCTCATAGCATATGTTTGGCCGAAACCTTCCAAGTCTTTAAACTAGGTTTTAGGTGGCCTAAAGTATGGAAAACCTAAACAAGTTTTATGGAAAAAATATCAAAGAACTATACATATAAGTTTGGTTCACATCAAGCTAGGACCCTTGTGGTCATAATTATCATATATCATGCAACCAATTTTCATATACTCTAATTAAGCATGGGAGCATTAAACAACTTCCATATCTTATTGTCATGGAGGTTTTGAGCATGTTAAAAATCTGTTTAAGATATTATAAGCCATCCACCTTACCATGGCCGAAACATTAAGAGTGGTGTTCATGAGTTTCTATCAACATACAAGCATGCAACTTCTTTAAGAAACTCTATATTCTATCATATAAACATGGTGAGTTTAAATTCAAAGTATTCCTAACCCTAAACCCTTCCTTGGCCGAAACTTGTGTGTGGGATACTTTTGGTTCCAAGTAACCTTCAAGTATGAACACAATAATGGATCCTTAACCATTTATTTAGAGGGTTTTGTGCAAGTTAGGTAAACAAATAAATTCCCTAGCCCTTATAAAACCTTTTTGGCCGAAACTCTAGGGTTAGATACATCTCTAATCCAACATCACATATATATAAAAATATGGGAGAAAACCTTCTTACAAAGCATAGAAAAATTATCATGAATCAAGGCTTATTTTAAACATTCCTAGGATCACAAGTCCTTCCTTTGGCCGAATTTTTCACAACTTTGTTCTAGGTTTTAAAATCCTCATAAAATCCAAAAACACATCAAAACTACTTGTACCACAGGTGAGGGGATACTTACATCCTTTTCGCTTGTGGTTCTAAAGTGTGGTGATGGAAGAAAGGGTTTCTTCTTCTTGTTCTCCTCCTTTGTTTTCCCCTTGGTAGCCTTACTTGTATCCTAGGAGAAACTTTGTTTTGGGGGCCGAAAATGGAGGAGAGGGGGCTGAGGTTCTCGGTGATGGAGAGGGGAGAATGAGAGAAATGAGAGAAAAATCAAATCTTCTCTTCACATGCTCCCTTTTATGTTAAGGGGGAAGAGGTAGCAAAATTGGTTTTTGCTTTCCTTCTCCCTTAGCCCTTTTTTTCATTTTCTTTTTATTTTATTTATTTATTTGTTCTCATCATTCATGATGAAACAAGGGGGAATGAATCCCCTTAATGGTCCTCTTTAAGTCACGGCAAAAAGAGAGAGGAAGAGGGAGAGAAAAGAAGGAAGGCAAGTTGCCTTTCTCTTGTTCTTTTCTTGTTTTCTTTTGGCTAGCTTTTACTCTCATCCTTATCATGAGTTTCCCTCCTTTGCTATCAATATATTATTCCTATCCCAACTGGTTATTACCCATTAATCCTATCATTTACATCATGAGAGATTCAAGGTTCAATCCTTGACAACTCCCTATTTTTTATTTCTTTTTATTTCTTTTTGGTTCAACATTCTACTAATATTTTTCTAAGGCAAATTCATCATTCTCTTATTTTATCTTAAAAGCTTAGTGGGTGTTACAGTACCCCGTACCTCATAAAAAGTTCGTCCTCGAACTTTAAAATAGCTACATCAGGTGGCACTGAACTTCCGGCTGAGTGTATCGGCCACCTTGTTTGCCTTTCCTGGGTGATAAAGAATCTCGCAGTCGTAATCTTTAACTAGTTCGAGCCATCGGCGTTGCCTCATATTCAAGTCTTTTTGTGTGAAGAAATATTTCAGACTCTGATGGTCGGTATAAATCTTACACTGAGCTCCATATAAATAATGTCTCCATATTTTGAGAGCGAAGACCACGGCTACTAGTTCTAAGTCGTGAATGGGATAATTCTTCTCATGCTCTTTAAGTTGTCTAGAAGCGTAGGCAATGACTTTGCCATCTTGCATGAGTACAGCTCCAAGTCCTGTGATGGAAGCATCGCTGTACATATCGAAGCCTCTGTTGGTTTCCGGGAGAGTAAGAATCGGAGCACTGGTCAGTCTCCTTTTTAATTCCGCGATACTCAAAAGGAATTAAAAAGGTTCACGTCTTGGTAGAACCAGGATGCATGGAGTAAGGTGTGCTATGAGCTTCCTCTAAAATCTTCCTTCTTAATTCCTCATCATTGGGGACACAAAGGCGGTTCCCCTGATAAAGAACTCCACTGGCTGATACTCGAAACTCTGTATCTTCCTCTTTCTGTATCCCTTGCTTGATCTTCTGGATGTCTGAATCTTCACTTTGCTTTCTCTGTATATCCTCAAGCAAGGTAGACTCTAAGATCAATGCAGAGAGTTGCCCTTCAATAATTTCGACTCCGAAATCTAACAGTTCCTTCTGCAGTGGTAGGGCTAATGATGACAAAGACATCAGGGATGCACTGGATTTTCTGCTTAGTGCATCTGCCACTTTGTTAGCTTTGCTTGGGTGGTAGAGGATTTCACAGTCATAGTCTTTGACCAACTCTAACCACCTGCGCTGTCTCATGTTTAAGTCTTTCTTGGTGAAGAAATACTTTAAACTTTGATGGTCTGTGAAGATTCTGCACTGGACTCCATACAAGTAGTGTCGTTAGAGTTTTAGTGCAAAGACCACAGCTGCCAGTTCGAGATCATGAGTAGGGTAGTTCTTCTCATAATATTTGAGTTGCCTGGAAGCATAAGCTATAACTTTTCCTTCTTGCATGAGTACAGCTCCTAGGCCCATCTTGGAAGCATCACTGTAGATGTCAAAACTCTTGTCACTTTCTGGAACTGTCAGGATAGGAGCACTGGTCAGTCTCTTTTTCAGCTCTTGAAAACTCTGCTCACATTTGTCTGACCATTCTAATTTCTTATTCTTTCTGGTCAGGGCGGTTAGTGGAGAGGCTATCCTGGAATAGTCCTCCACGAATTTCCTGTAGTACCCAGCTAAACCAAGGAAGCTTCTGATCTCCCTGGCGTTCTTGGGTCTACTCCAGTTGTTGACCGCTTCTATTTTGGCAAGGTCCACTTGAATACCTTCTTTAGAAATGATGTGGCCTAGAAATGCCACCTGCTCTAACCAGAACTCGCACTTTGAGAACTTAGCGTAAAGCTGCTTTTGCTGAAGAGTTTGCAGTACTATCCTCAAGTGCGTGTCATGCTCCTCTGGGGTTCTGGAATATATTAGAATGTCGTCGATGAACACAATGACAAACTTGTCAAGGTATTCTCTGAACACTCTGTTCATCAGGTCCATGAAGACTGCAGGTGCATTAGTCACACCAAAAGGCATGACTACAAACTCATAGTGTCCGTATCTGGTCCTGAAAGTTGTTCTGGGTATATCACTTTCCTTCACTTTCAACTGATGGTACCCAGAGCGCAGGTCTATCTTTGAGAATACTGTTGCCCCTCTCAACTGATCAAATAAGTCGTCGATCCTGGGAAGAGGGTACTTGTTCTTGATTGTCACTTGATTCAGAGCTCTATAATCTATGCACATCCGTATAGATCCATCCTTCTTCTTGACAAACAACACAGGAACTCCCCATGGTTAATGACTAGGGTGGATGAAGCCTTTGTCTAGCAGCTCCTGAAGTTGTTCTTGTAACTCTTTCAGCTCTGCTAGAGACATGCGGTATGGAGCTTTTGAAATTAGACCGGTACCAGGAACCAATTCAACCTCAAACTCCACTTCTCTGTTGGGAGGTAGTCCAGGTAACTCTTCTGGGAATACCTCTGGATACTCACAGACTACCCGAACTTCCTCCTGCTTGGGTCTTTCTTGTTCTTCTGTACTCACACCAAATGCAAGAAAACCAGCACACCCTTTAGCTAACATCTGATTAGCTGTGAGGGAGGAGAGGAATTTCTGGGTCTTCCTCTTCGGTACCCCTGTGAACTCAAAGGATGGTTCACCTTCTGGACTAAAGATCACTTTCCTTCTGCGGCAGTCCACTGAAGCACTGTACTTGCTGAGAAAATCCATACCCAAAATGATATCGAAATCTTGCATGGCAAGGACTACCAGATCTACACATAGCTCACGGTCTGAAATTCTGACTGGTACAACCCGAAGCCACTGGTTAGATTCCATGACTTCCCCAGAAGGTAGGGTCGTCAGGAACTTGGAGTTTATGCTTTCTGTAGGTACCTGTAATTCTTTGGCAAAGGGTACTGATACAAAAGAATGGGTTGCTCCAGTATTAAATAGTGTAGTAGCTAAATGCTGAAAAATAACTACTTGACCTGTTACGACCGTGGAGGCACTAGCAGCTTCTTCTTTAGTGAGGGAGAATACTTTGGCATTGGTTGGAACTGGTGGGGCTTCCAACCTTCCTTGACTAAGCTGAGGTCCTTCCAGAGTTGCAGGCATATAATGTAGCTGAGGTTTGCCTCCATATTGTATTAGCTGTGGCTGAGGTTCTTTAAACTTGTTAGGGCATTCTTTCGCCATGTGTCCTTCCTGACCACAGGAATAACATCCAGTCTTACCCAAAAGACAGGCTCCTGGATGTGTTCTCCCACATTTAGGACAGGGAGGGAACTTGGTCTGCTTATTTGCTGGTCCTCCTTTCTGGTTACCTCATGAGTTCCACTGCTTTCTTTTACTACCCTTGCCTTTCCAGTTCTGCTTATTTGCCTGAGGTTTCTGACTCCCAGCTGTCTTGTCTTCGATCTTGACTAGCTTATGCTGCGCTCGTTGTGCCCTGATGCTGTCCAGATAGTGCTCAGCAACTAATGCTCTGCTGACCAGTTCTTCGCCAGTCTGGGGCTGGTGAGTTCCACTACTCACATTAAGTTCTATCACTGGCCTCAGCATCCTGAGCATCAGTCTGACTCGTTCCTTCTCCGTGCTTACTAGCTCTGGGCAGAGACGAGCTAACCTATTGAATTTCTTTACTGCTTCTTCCACTGACAGGTTACCTTGTCTGAATTCTATGAACTCCTCATAATGCTTATTGGTGATCCGCTGGCGGAAGAATTCTTCATAAAACTCTGCTTCAAAGTCAGCCCAGCTCATCTGATTGACTGCTCTCTTGCTTTTAACTCTCTCCCACCACATACGAGCATCTCCAGATAGGCAGAATGAAGCACACTTGACCTTCTCGACTTTTGGCCAGTCAAGAAGCTCTATGGTGCTCTCCAGTGTCTTGAACCAAGCCTGAGCATCCCAGGGCTCAGTCGTGCCTGAGAAACTTTCTGGCTTTAGCTTCAACCACTGTATCAGGTATGCTTCTTGTCTTCTAGGTGCTGTGGGGACTTCCAGGGCGGCTGGCGGAACCTCAGTCACCACTGGAGTCTCCACAGTGATTGTTGGAGGAGTGGGAGGGACTGGCTGCTGATTCGCCATCAGATTGACGATCACTTGTTGCTGCTCTGCTACTTGTCTCTGGAGTTGAGCAACAACTTCAGAAAGATTTGGTTCAGCTGCTCTGGGCTCCTCGTTTTCCTGTGCTTGATCTTCAGTACGAGCGGTACGGGGACGCCCTCTTCTTGACATCTAGTTATGTAACAAGAGAAAAACTAAAATCGTCTCTATTTTCCCAGACATATATATATATATATATAAAAGAGAAACTAAAACTTCTATCTTACTTAAGCACATATGAGCAAATACTCTATACTACAAATAATAAAGAAAGCATAAAAGGAAAACTTAAATACTTTCTTACTTGAAGACGGCAAAGCTAGTGCTGATGTGTAATGCTGGAGAATGGGGACTGCTCTGATACCAACTGTAACGACCACCCTTCTTACTATACTATACTACTCTCTAAGGATGACCATTACTTAACTACTAACTCTACTTAACCGGTATGATCAAAACCACGAGGAGTCCTTACTGAAAAATTTCGACAGAGTCTCCCCTGTACCAGTGACCAAATTCATCAATACATGCAAATAATAAACCATCAGCCACATGATGCTGGTATATATACTTCACAACCACGCAGTAATAAGATACAACAACTAAAAAAAACTATTCTAGCAATAGTAAATGAATAAAGCTCCAAAAGTGGAAACAACTAAACTAACAATGTGGAATAGACTCAATTAGCAACATTAGAAAAATAAGAAACAACTCTTTTATAATCTCAATTGACATAAATCATAAAGTACGACTCAATTCCCCAGATCTCTCTCACAGTCCTGGCATCACACACCTTCCGCACCACCTTGTCGCCTTCCTTACTAAATCTTTTCCTTCCCTTTATCTGCAGTAAGAGGAAATGCAATCTATAAGCAAAATTTGCTTAGTAAGTGCTATCTAACTCACAAAAACACGGATATGCATGTATACAGAAAGAACTAGAAACTGTATGCTCTAAAATAAAATAAAGCATAAACATAGCTGCTCATGTCAAACTAATAGCAAAGAAAAGCTAAGGAATCTACTCATATAATTCTAATAGCTAATCATGCTATACAAGGATAAAACTGCATGCTGGAAGATAAAGCTAATCATGCTAAATAACTAATCAGGAAACAAATAAAACTAATACTGCATGCTTCTAATTAAAAGAAGCTAAACTTGCTGACTCTAAGCATAAATGGAGCTTGTTTCATTTGTTTCAAAACTTATACTTTATTACTTTAAAATAATAATCAACTTTTCTTGGGCCCAGGCTTAGTACCAATGCGCGCTCCCTGATAGAGACTGTGGTAGCTAGTCACCAGTCCTACAAGGGTAAAGACCTTGGTCTTACCAGGGCCAAAACTTTGGAATTGGTCACCTGGATTTGTTTAACGACAACCTTGGAAGTCGGGTACTAGCCTCTTAAAAATAAAATACTTGTTATCTTTTTAATATTCTTACAATAAAACACCTTGGCATTTCTTTGAGCACTTGGCGTGCTACTGATCTCAATTCTTAAACTTAGGGATCCTATTAAGACCTTGGTCACTCTTTCTTATAGCTACTCATAACCTCTAAACAGTTTAATAGAACCCATAATCATTCCATTAAAATACATGGCTGCATGCTTAAATAACAGAGGCTAAAAAAAATACCAACTTAAAGCTAGTCATGTTCATGGAGTTAGCAAGTAAAGTACAAACTGTATGCTAAAAGAAACCGAGGTTGTTCCTGTTCAGAACTCATGGAAAAATCCAAGGTTAAAATACTAAACTTAAAGCTAATCATATTCATGGAATTAGCAAGTAAAAACTAAGCTACAAGATACACTATGTATAACTGTTCATGCCCAGTAGTGGCAAGGAAAACTAAGCTACAAGGTACACTATATATATGCTGTTCGTGCCCAGTATAGCAAGGTAAAACTAAGCTACAAATAGGTTGTTCAAAACTAAACAATTTAAATTGAGTTTCATGGCAGCAAGGAGAAGCAAGCACCCTAGCTGTACAGGGAATCCGAAACAAGGAAAATAAAGAAGTCTAAACTAAGGTACTACCCAATGCAACCAACTACATGTTCCGAATTAACCCATTTCATGCTCCATATTTAAACCACCTTTACCAGGCCAATTACAGTAACAATAGGGTGCTATAACTGAGATGTGCTGATCTAAGCTGAAAATTCGGAATACTTATTACATATATATCAGTGACAATGAGATGCTACAGCTGGGGTGCTAAAACCGACATCAGAAGGAAGAAATCAAAGCAAGCATGCTACTCTTAACCTCTAACAAATCCTAATTCTGTACATAAACACCCTTCTATGCACCCACCGGTCCTAGGGTTTTCATAGAGTATCCACATCTTCATACATGCCACAAAGGAAACGAAAGGAAGAAATCTAATCTCGGAACTACCCTTACTGCAGGTGAGGAAGCTACTTACTTGCTGTTTCTTGGACTTACAGACGAGGAAGACCTTTAGGGTTTCGGAGAAACCGCAGAAGTCAACGTCCTCTTGTATCCTCGTGCTCTCCTTAACGACGTGATCGCGGCTCTATGGAAAACCCTTTGAGATAGCCTTGGCCGGCCGCCAGAGAGGAACTCTAGATCCCCTGCTGCGTTTTCGCCGAGAAGAGCTGCGCCGTCGGGAGAGAAAAGGAGAGGAGAGGAATTAGGGCTCGGGGAAAATTTTTGCCCTCTTTTTGTAACTAGGTTTTTTTTTATTATCAACTATTACTTAAATAAAATTCTTCCTTTATTTGATCAAGTAATAACTGCTTGTACACTTGGTTGACTACATTTTCGCCGAAACCCTTGGTCATGGTTTCGAATCCTCAGCCGAGCCTTTTATTCCCCTTTTATTTTAAATGTTCCTAACTACTGCTTAAATGTATTTCGTTCCATATTCATTCACAAAATGTTTGCAGAACAGTTGGCTGGCTGGATTGGGTTAAGGCTCGGTTCAGGTCCGAGGTCTACGGTTCGAATCTCGGCTTGGACGTTTTTTGTCAAAATTTATTTCGTTTAGTAAAAATACCAAATGACCTCTAAAAATTACATAAAAATACTCTAAAAATCTCTAGAATATTTTAAAATAATTTCCAAATATTTTTAAGAACATTTAGAACTCGAAATAGGGAAAGTTAGGTCGTTACACATATGTTGGAAGGTTTTCCAACTCTAATGAACCCAAGAGTTCATCGGCTACAAGCCTTTGAATCCTACTTAAGTTAATATGACCAAGCCTTAGATGCTAAAGATACGTTTGGTTCATTTCCAAAGGTTCTTTTCTCTTATTAGAGTTAGAAGATGTGTTATTAATTTCCATATTTTGCTTTGTGGGAGAAATTGGATTTAAAGTATATAAATTGCCAACCAATGCACCCGAACAGATAATCACTTTATTTCTCTTTGTAACCACATTATTACTAACGGAAATTGAATATCCATCTAAATACAATTTAGAAACTGAAATTAAATTCTTTCTAAAACTGGGTATATAAAGACAATTTCTTAAAATCAAATTTCTATTCCTATCAAAAGATAAGTAGACGTCTCCCACTGCAACAGCCGCCACCTTAGTAGCTGTAACGACCCGACCCTCTTGGCCTATTTGGCGACCCTCGGGTCGTCGACCGTCAGCCCTTATGTCGTCGGCCCATTTGGCAACCTCTCATGTCATCGACCGACGACCCTTTGGCCGTGCCGTTACTCACTAGGACTTTCCACCCCTGGCAGTGGATTTTTCCCTCCCCCGGGATTCGAACTCTAAACCTCCAGGCTTAAGTATTAGAGTTTATGAATCCTGGTAACCAAGTGAAATCATCTCACTTGGTTACCAGGATTCATAAACTCTAGTACTTAAGCTTGGAGGTTTAGAGTTCGAATCCTGGGGGAGGCAAAAATCCACTGACCAGGGGTGGAAAGTCCTAGTGAGTAACGGCACGGCCAAAGGGTCGTCGGGCCGCTAGTTGGGCCGCCACAAGGGCCGCCCAAGAGGCCAAAGGGCCGGGTCATTACAATAAAAAGGCGCCTTTTTATTGTAATGACCCGGCCCTCTTCACCCATTTGGCGGCCCATTTGGCGACCCTTGGGTCGTCGACCGTCGGCCCTTATGTCGTCAGCCCATTTGGCAACCTCTCATGTCGTCGACCGACGACCCTTGGCCGTGCCGTTACTCACTAGGACTTTCCACCCCTGGCAGTGGATTTTTGCCTCCCCCAGGATTCGAACTCTAAACCTCCAGGCTTAAGTATTAGAGTTTATGAATCCTGGTAACCAAGTGAGATGACGACATAAGGGCCGACGGTCGACGACCCAAGGGTCGCCAAATGGGCCGCCAAATGGGCGAAGAGGGCCGGGTCGTTACAATAGCATTGCCCATGTAGACGGTTATCTCTCCTTCAAATAGTCGTCGGGTTTCCTGGAACCCCTGCAAAGAATTGCAGACATGATCAGTGGCTCCCGTATCTACACACCAGGTGTTGGTAGATAACACAGCTAAACATGTTTCAACTACTAGAGCATGAGATATACCTTTATTATTCTGATTCCTACGAGGACAGTCCGCCTTCCAATGTCCTGACTGCTTGCAGATGAAGCACTTGCCCTTCAGCTTCTTCATTCCAGCTTTTTGTCCAATACCCTGAGGTTTATTCACCTTCTTTGCTGAAAAGACTTGTTTCTTCTTATTCTTGCCTTTCGACTTAGAAGTAGAACCATTTTTAGCATAGTGAATTTGAGAACTTTGACGAAATATACCTTCTTCTGCCTGTAGTTCTGTCAGAAGTTCCGCCAACATATACTCTCTTTTGTTCATGTTATAGTTCAGGCGGAACTGCTCAAAACTTCTTGGTAGCGTTTGGAGAATTATATCGACCTGGGTTTCCCCATCGATTTCTCCTCCAAGAACTTGTATTTCGTTTAGATAAGCCATTATTTTGAGGATATGATCCCTTACGGGTGTCCCCTCAGACATGATGGCTATCATTAGCTTGCTCATTGTCTCTTGCCTAGCAGTCCGACTCTGATACCCAAAGAGTTCTTTGAGATTGTTCATTATATCATAAGCTGTTGGTAAATCTTGATGCTGATGTTGCAATATATTTGACATTGAAGCTAAAATGTAACACTGTGCCATCTCATCAGTTTTTACCCATTTCTTTTGATACTCAATCTCCTCTGGGGTTGAGTCACCGTCAGGTGCATCAGGGCAAGCCTCAGTCAGTACAAACTTATAGCTTTCAGCAGTAATAACAATGTCCATGTTTCTTTTCCAATCAATATAGTTTAGACCAGTAAGTTTGTTCTCTTTTAGTATAATGGCCAGTGGGTTGAAAGTCATCCTAAGAATCACAAAAATAAACTTTGGTCAAGACTCTAAATTTAGAATAATATTGATTCCTCAAATAATACTATTTTAAATTAACCAACACCTCAAATCACCGTGAATGTTGCATGCCACGTTAGTGTGGATGTATACAAATTCAACATTTGTAAAAGGAGGGTGTGACCTATTAATTTTATTTTCTTGTCATCCTAACTTTATGACAAATAAAATTAATAGTTCGTTTCACTTTGGTCACACAATACAATAGCAGTGACTCCGTTGGGGAGGATACTATTGAATGCGTCTAAGTGTATACCATTACTTGATACTAAGTCCATTAAATAGGATTGTTCCCTTTCAGTTGGAGAAGATCACACGCTCCTAAATAATTTCCTATAACCATCCATTAAGGAAATTTGTTCTAGTGATCCGCAACAAACCCATCCGTTGTGGAGGGAGGCACTCAGAGCCAACACGCAAGCTTGTTGCATCACTTACAAACCAGTAATGGAGACCATAGGATTTATTAAAATTCCTCTCCCACTTAGTTATTTAAAAATGAGGATTTTAACCTATGCTAGCATACATCTCATGCACATAAACATCACAGTAAATAAAAACAATAAATTTGGAAATTAATTTTCCAACTATTATGGCCTTTTCCTTCATTGTCTTCAGTATGCTCCAACCCTAGCTGCTGCCATTTTTAGCCACCGCCATCGGGTCGAGTTGTCGCATCTATCTTGTTTCTTATTCCGCTGCGCCTCTGGTCCTCCAATAGCACCACGCCTCGCAAAGATACGATCCGCGACAAATATAGAATTTTACATATATCGATCCTATATTACATAAAAGGAATATACATGTATTCTAGATCGAACAAAAATAAAATTCTAAAAAAATAATACAGCTCTTGCTGTATTAGATACATACAATCATGCACGCATAAAATATTGCCCTTGATATGTCCAAGGGTCCAATCACACACAACATCTATAAGCCATAATAGTTGGAGCCTGCAACCAAAGAGTTAGCACATCCTACTATTATCCTGCCTAAATTATGTATGACATGTGCATAACCTATTTGAATTCTAAACACACAGAGGCAAATCCTAGCTCTGATACCAATTGTTGGTTAGTCCTAGGAAAACTTACTGGTTCCACTGTATAATTTTTTTTTGTACAAGTGTCAAACCTTTCCTTAAATAAACTATTGTGTTCTTTAGAAGTTAAATTAGGAATCGCAGACGGAACTTAACATCATTGATTCCAAATTTAACTTATCTGTTCTTAATGGTTTAGATTTGAATCGCAAGCGGAACTTAACACTATTGATTCAAATCCTCATATGTTATTAATTCCATTAAATATTAATTTTCAGAATTGGTTTCCAGGACTACATGGCGAGGCACATAACCTTCTTGGATATGGGAGCAACCACCACCGCCTAGACAAAGCCTTTTAAGGAAAGCTAATATTTAATTTCCTTAAATAACTCTAGGTTAACCAAAAAGAACAATCGAATCACAAATTCGAAAAAGAAGAAAACACAAACTCAAAAAATAAATTCGATAAACTAGATCTAATTGCCTATTGTATTTAGAATTCTTACAAAGAAAATAACTAGTATGATGCGGAAGAAAATTACTAGTTATACCTTCTCTTTGTAAGCTAATGACCTCGAGATCTTCTGCCGTATTCCTCGCCTCGCCTTGGACGTCGTGTGGGCGATGATCCTCCAAGATGAACACCACCCAAAAGCTTCTTCATCTTCTTCTAAAATCCAGCCACCACCACCACCAAGGAGAAGAGAGCAAAAGGGAAAAGAGAAGGGAGAGGGCCGACCACACCAAGAGAGTCTCCAAGCAAGAGAATAAGAATTGTTGTGTCTCATGAAGCCTCCTCACCCCTTCTTTTATATTACTTGCCCAAGACAAACAAGGAAAAACTTTTGACAAAAAATAAAATCATCCTCTAGTTTTTCCTTTTTCCTTTTTATTTTTCCTTTTCTTTCCTCTTGATTGAATCAATCACCAAATCAATTGATGATGATTTTATTTTTATTTTAATTATGGCTGGCCCCTTGCTTGGGCACCAAGCAAGGTGGCCGACCACCTCATCAAGGGAAAAAGGAAATATATTTTTTAAAAATTTTACAAGAAGAAATCCTGTTATAAAATTTACAAGCTCTCTTTCCTAAAGTAAGAGTTAAAAAAGGAAAGTTCTAAAAAAATTAAAACCATGTTTTAAAATTTAAAATCTCTCTTATAAATTTCCTTTTTTAACATGATGATAGAAAGTTTTAATTTTAAAACTTATCTTCCTTTTTTTAAACCAAGAGGATGGTTAAAAAAAGGAAAGTTTTAAAACTTTTAAAACTCTCTATTAAAACATGTGACCTAATTCAAATAAGGAAAGTTTTAAAAATTAAAATCTCTCTTTTAAAACTTATAGTTTTCTACAAAGAGAAGATTTTAAAAATTCTAAACAACCCTCCCTTTTTGAATTATTATGGCCGACCCCTACTAGCTTGGTCACCAAGCAATAGGGCCAACCCTTTAAGAGGAGATGTGGTCAGCTATTGCTTGGTCACCAAGCAATGGACCGACCCCCTTCTTGGACACCAAGATGGGCATTTCTTTGGATGGACTTAAGGCTCTAATGAGGCTACGACAGGGACCTAGAGGAGAAATTGGTTTTGACCTTCCGATGAGCTTGAGTATCTCGTGTTCGCCCCGAACACACAACTCAAGTTCATCGATAATAACTCATTCCACTAGAGAGTTATTACCGCACTACCGCACCAATCCCAAATTACATTATGGGCTCCTTCTTATCATGAGTGTGTTAGTCTCCCTGTGTTTAAGATAACGAATGCCCACTAATTAAGTAAGTTACTGGCAACTTACTTAATTAATATCTAGCTCCAAGAGTAGTACCACTCAACTTCATTGTCATGCCGGACTAAGTCCACCTGCAGGGTTTAACATGGCAATCCTTATGAGCTCCTCTTGGGGACATTCTCAACCTAGATAATTAGGACACATATTCCTTCTATAATCAACAACACACTATAAGTAATATCATTTCCCAACTTATCGGGCATATTGATTTATCGAGCTAAACCTCACCCTTTGATAAGTCAAAGAAATAAATATTAAATATATGTGCTTGTTATTATATTAGAATTAAGAGCACACACTTTCATAATAACTAAAGTCTAGTTCTTTTATTAAGTCAGTACAAAAAGAACTTACCTAAATGGTCCTACTCAATACACTTAGAGTGTATCAGTGTAATTTATTAATCAAGATAAACTAATACTTAATTACACTACGACTATTCCAATGGTTTGTTCCTTTCCATCTTAGTCATTAGCAACTATTTATAATTTATAAAGAACTGACAACATGATCTTCTGAGTGTGACACCACACTCCATGTTATCTACTATATAAATTAATTGAACAATTACATTTAACAAATAAATGCAGATATTGACCAATGTGATTCTTTTATTTCAAAAATAAATGTTTACAAAAGCTAGGCTTTTAGTATACACTTCAACACCTACGATGCTGCGAAGACATTCTGACAATGCTCTGCTCTTTTCATTCTTCTTTTTCGATCAGTATTGTTTTTTTCATTAGCTTTTGTGTACTTTAAGTTGTAAACAATTATTTCGAATTGCTAGTCAATTGCCCATCGAAAGCACCCTTGCATGCGGGCCTTGGAGTAGGAGTCGACACGGGCTCCGAACCAAGTAAAACTACTCGCGCCATTCTTTTCGCATTTCTTATTCCACTGCTTACTCGAGATTTTTTTCGATATTCACCCCTCCCTCCATCGAATGCTTCGATCCAACACTAGCATGGAGATTATCAAAGGCCTGCTCGAGCGTCTGTCGAACGGGAACGATCGGCTTGGGAAGATGAAAACCATAACAATGTTGCTTGGGGAAACATTGGGATGATTGCTGAAGAATCGATCGGCGACGACTCCAACCGGGCTCGAAAATCGCACGCTCGACAGTTAGAAATCCATGTCGTCGAATGCAACAAAGCAGTGGTAGAAGGACCAGAGATCAGTTTCGGTCCTTAAGACTTGGAACTTGGAGGGAGTGGAGGTCCTGCACGATGACAAACTGATCATCAAAGCGGTAATTACTAATTATAATATTCACCGTAATTTTGTAGATATAGGCAGTTCAGTGAATATCAGTTTTAAGAAAGCTTTCGCTCAATTGTAAATCGATTTGAATGAGTTACAACCCATGACGATTCCCTTATATGGGTTCACCGACAATGAAGTATTGCCGATCGGCTAGGCTCGGCTGGCCTTATCCCTTAGAGAGGAGCCGCTGAAAAGGATGAGGACGACGAACTTCATCGTAGTGGACGCCCCATCTGCCTTCAATGTTATTTTGGTCGACTAGCATTGAACGAGTTTTGAGTGGTTGTGCCTACGTTCTGCCAGAAGATCATGTTCCCTGTGGATAATTTAGTCGGGGAAGTCAAGGGCGACCAGTTGCCGGCTTGGCAGTGCTATGTCGAGATGGTAAAAGTTGAGTCACAGGTCGCGTAGAAGGCTCCACGGCTTGAGGTAAACATAATTCTAGAAGAGCCTCCCGCCCTTGTCTATGACGAGAAAGAAGAAGTCCAGGTGCACCCCAGTTGGTCGGAAGACATGACTTTCATTGTAGACGACCTAGGTGCGGAACAGAAGAAAGAGCTCGTTGCCTGTGTAAGGAAGAATCATGATGTGTTATCATGGGTGACGCATGAGCTCCTAGGCATCTCACCGACCATCGCCCAACATGGGCTGCATATCCGAGCGGGCGCAAGGCCGATGAAACAAAAGAAAAGAGACTTTAGCTCGGAGCAAAATCAAATAACCAAGCGGAAGTAGAAAAGATACTGGAGGCCGACCACATACGTGAAGTACAATTTCTGAGTTAACTGGTTAATGTGGTGCTAGTCTCCAAGCTAGGTAATAAATGGTAGGTTTTAATTGACTTTCGAGACTTGAACAAATCCTGTCCAAAGGACCATTATTTACTGTAGTGCATTGATTAGATGGTGGACTCGACAGTGGGCTGCGAACTGATCTGCATGTTGGATGCATATTAGGGCTACTACTAGGTCTCGCTCGCTAGAGAGGATCAAGAGAAGGTCAGTTTTATCATGGCCGACGGGACCTTCTGCTACAATGTGATGACATTCGCATTGAAGAACATGGGAGCCACCTATTAGACGCTGATGAAAAAGGTGTTTTGAGGGCAGATAAGCCAGAACATAGAGGTATACATCAATAACATTCTGATAAAATCCCTCCGAGCCATTGACCTCTATGCAGATATCGAGGAGACTTGCCACATGCTGAGGAGGTATGGAATCAAGCTCAATCCAAATAAGTGCCTGTTTGGGGTGAGGAGTGGATGCTTCCTCAGTTACATTGTGACTGAGAGGGGAATCGAGGCGAATCCAAGCAAAGTGAAGACACTTCAAGACATGACCTCTTCCCGCAAACTCAAGGAGGCTCAATAGATGACCGGGCGGATTATAGTATTATCAAGGTTCATCTCCAAATCATCCGATCAGAGCCACCCATTCTTCAAGGTTCTGCGTCAAGCTATAAAATTTCAATGGGACGCCGAGTGCGATAAAGAGCTGGAGGAGCTTAAGAGTTATCTAACGTCCTTACCTGTATTGGCAAAGCCCATCGCTGGCGAACTGCTCTGGATGTACCTGTCATCCATAGAGCGGGCGATTAGCTCAGCGTTGGTGTGATAGAATGACACTGAACAACAATCGGTGTACTTTTGAGCCATATATTGAAAGATGCCGAATACCACTATTTTGTCTCGAAAAGATGGCCTAAGGGTTGGTCCTCACCACTCGAAGGTTACATCCATATTTTTTGTCACATCCTATAATTGTACTAACCAACATCGCTCTAGGGCGGGTTTTTAACCCTGAAGCCTCTAGTCGGCTCATCAAGTGGACCACGGAGCTAAGTGAATTTGACAAACAGCAGCATCCCAGATTGGTGGTCAAGGCACTAGTCTTGGCTGATTTTATGACGGAAGTACAGGATGCCGAGTAGGAGGCAACCTAGAAAATCCATGTGGACAGATTGTCCACCAAGCAGGTTCGCGGAGTGGACATACTTCTGATATCACCACGTGTAGATCGAATGCAGTTGTCCATTCTATTGGACTATCGAGCCATGAACAATGAGGCAGAGTACGAGGCATTAATCGCCGGATTGCAAGTGGCCTGGCACATAGGAGCCACCCGAGTCCTTATCCACTTGGGCTCTCAATTGGCGACACAATAGTTGTCGGGACTTTCGAAATAAACAATGTTAGGCTAATGTTATACGCTAAGGCGTTTGAAAAGTTGAAGGCTGGATTTCAAGAAGTAATCGTCTAAAAAATCCCCTGAGCTGAGAATCAGTATGCGGATGAGTTGACAAAATTAGCAAGTTCCTTCACCTCTATAGTGCTGGATAGGACAATCGAGCGGGTATTGCTGGTGGCTCATATCGAGAGGACGATTGAGGGAGGGACTTTGAATGACTGGAGGACACCTCTGATCGAGTTCCTCTGGCCGGGCAATATGACCAGGAGCAGGCTCGGTTAATCAAGAAGAAGGTCGAGTGGTTCACACTAATTGGAGATCACCTCTATAAAAGAGCCTTCTCAAGGCCACTACTCAAGTGCGTCAGAGCAGAAGAGATCCAGTACATTTTATAAGAAGTTCACCAAGGCTCGTGTGGCAATCATCCGGGAGGCTAGCGAGAAAAATCCTACTAGAGGGGTACTTCTGGCCTACCTTGCAGGCAGATGTCACCCGGATAGTGTCCACTTGCCTCTCTTGTCAAAAGTACCAAACCATATCGCACCGACCGACTGAAGAACTGAAGACATCTATCGTGTCATATCCATTTGACTAGTGGGGCATAGACATTGTAGGGTCTTTCCCCATGGTGACTGACTAAAGGGGATTTCTACTTGTGGCGATGGATTACTTTTCAAAATAGGTAGAAGTCGAATCGCTTGCTAAGATAACTAAAGAGATAGTTATCAAGTTTTTGTGGCAAAATATCGTATGCTGGTTCGATGTCCCTCATAAACTAGTATCTAATAATGGAAGACAGTTTCAGGGATGGAGGCTCAGAGAGTGGTGTGCTAGCTATGGTATTACACAGACTTTTACTTCAGTGGCTTACCCCCAAAGCAATGTCCAGGCGAAAGTCAGCAACAAAGAAATTCTTCGAGGGCTCAGGACTCGGCTAGACCATATGGAAGGAAGCTGGGTGGACGAGCTACCGAGGGTGTTAGTATTGTTAGAGTGTATACTAAAAGACAAGCTTTTTGTATAAACAATCATTTTGAAATAAGAATCACATTGATCAAATGTCTACATTTATGCTAAGTGTAGTTGTCTATTTAATTTATATTGTAGATAACATGGTGTGAGGAGACACACAGAAGATCATGTTATCAGTTCCTTATAAATTATAAATAGTTGCTCACAACCAAGTTGGAATGGGACAAACCATTGGAATGGTTATAGTGTAATTTGGTATAAGTTTATCTTGACCATAAATTACACTAGTACACTCTGAGAGTATTGAGCAGGACCATTTAAGGTTGTTCTTTTTATACTGGCTGTTAAAAAGAACAAGACCTCTGTTATTATGGAAGTGTGTACTCTTAATCATGATATAATAACAAGCACGTATACTTAATATTTATTTCTTTAATTTATCAAAAGGTTCGATTTAGTTCGTTAAATCAATAGGCCCGATAAGTTGGGAAATGATATTATCTATATGGTGTGTTGTTGATTATAGAATGAAACTGTGTCCTAGTAATCTAGGTTGATGATGTCCCCTTGAAGAGCTCATAAGGATTGTCATGTAAACACTGCAGGTGGACTTAGTCTGACATAACGATAAGGTTGAGTGGTACTACTCTTGGAGCTAGATATTAATTAAGTGAGTTGTCAGTAACTCATTTAATTAGTGGACATTCGATATCTTAAACATAGGGAGACTAACACACTCATGATAAGAAGGAGCCCATATTGTAATATGGGATTGGTGCGGTAGTGCAATAATAACTCTTTAGTGGAATGAGATATTATTGATGAACCTGAGTTGGGTGTTCGGGGCGAACACGGGAAGCTTAAGCTCATCGGGAGACCAAAACCAATTCCTCCTCTAGGTCCCTATTGTAGCCTCTTATATAAAGCCTTATATCCACCCAAAAGCCTATCTTCTTAAGGCCCAAACTAGGGTAAGCCAAGCCTTGATTGGAGACCAAGCAAGGAGCCGGCGAAGCTAAGCTTGGAGCCCAAGCTAGGGCCGGCCAAGCCTTGCTTGGTGCCCAAGCAAGGGGCTGGCCACACATAAGAAGAGAAGGAAGTTTTATTTTGTAAAATTTTTCCTTTATAGAGATCCATAAAAAGGATTTAAAAGGATGATTTTAATATAAAACTTTCCTTTTTTAGATTGGTCACAAAAGGAAATAAAAGGATTTTTTATTTAGTTAAAAACTTTCCTTTTGTGATGGTTTTAAAAGAGAGTTTTATATTTTAAAATATTTCCTTTTATAGCTTTCTACAAAGGAATAAAAGAGAGATTTGAAATATTTTCTTATTTGTAGTTATCTATAATGTGAAAGAAAGATTTTAATTTTTGTTATACAACTTTCCTTTATGTAACCATGTTTTATTTTAAATCTTTTCTTTTATAGATATACATAAAAGGATTTAAAAGAGAGAGATTTTAATTTATAAAACAATCCTTTTATAACTATCCACAAAAGGGATTTTAAAAGAGAGATTTTAATTTTGTTTAAAATCTTTCCTTGCTTGTAGCACAAGCTTGTGGCCGACCATGTCATGGGAGAAAAGGAAGTTTTATTTTTTGTTATAAAACTTTCCTTTTTTGACAAGACCAAGGAATATTAAAGAGATGGAGGGGGTGCCTCACCTAACAACACATCTTCTATTCCTCTCTATTCTTCCTTGGTGGCCGACCCTTGTTCTTTCTCTCTTCTCCTTTGTTTTCCCTCTTGGTGGCCGGCGACATCTTGGTGTCGAGATCTCTAGGTGGTCGGTTGCTTGAAGGAGAAGAAGAAGAGAAGGAAGCTCTCTTGTCTAGCATCCCTTGGAGGTTATTTGGTGGTCAGATCTTGGAAGCCTTGGAAGAAGCTTGAGTGGATTTCATCTTGGAAGATCGTCACTCACACGACGTCCAAGAGAAGGAGAGGAATACAATAGAAGATCAAGAGGTCTATAAGCTACAAAAGGTATAACTAGTTATTAGTTTCCGCATCATAACTAGTTCATCTTTTGTATAGATCTTGAAAAACCAAACACAAGAGGTTATTGGTTTTAGTTATCATTTTTTTTATCAATTTTATTTTTTGATTTCATGTTTCGATAATGTGTTTCTATTGAGGTCTCTATAGTTAAACCTAGTTTACTGTAAGAAGTTAAATATCCGATTTCTTTGTGAGGCTTTGTCTAGGAAGTGGTGGATGATCCCATACCCAAGAAGGCCTAGTAGCTCGCCATGTTTAACCTGGAAGTCGATATTTGAAATAGATATTTGATAACTTCTGTAATATGGTTTAACTTAGGAAGATTACATCGATTGAACTTGGAGTAAGAATGTTAAGTTTCCCAATCCAAGTTTAACTTCTAAAGGGGAAATTTGGATTAATAATGTTAAGCATCGTTTGCAATCCAAATTTAACTTTAGTAGAGCACATGGGTAACTAGGATAGTTCTATGCTTGTACAAATTTTTGTACAGAAAAACTAGGACGGTATTCCAAGTAGCAACCAACAAGTATTAGCCCTAGTACCAATTATGAGATGATTGTAAAGGGCTCATTTTGTATCATATATCATTATTAATAAAAGGTAAAGTTGGTTATTATATTTATTTCAGTTCAGTGCTGATTGAATAAGTATAATAATGTCCTTGGGTAGTAGGTTCTTATCTACAACATATCAATTGATTGAATTGATAGTGAGATATTGTAGATATACATGGAACACTACTCTTAACTATTCCTAGTCAAGCATTAATATACAAGGATAATATTAATGCGTTGAGACTAGCATGTAGGTCAACGGATGACTTAATTTTACAAGTCATGGATATGAGATATCAGGTTGACACATGGGTATATATTAGAGAATATATATTGAATGACCCGCCATGAGAATGTTTTATGGATTGTGATATGAGTGTCATAAACATTCTCATGTGACTATTGGTATGAATAGTCCTTAGACCTGAAGTCACTACGGTTCCCTACATAAGGACTTGTGTACTTTGGTATCGACAAACACCACCTGTAACAAGATGGATAATAAAGTCGATCACTGGGTATGCAATGAATTATGCGAAGGGATGTGAGTGATGTAGATGAGATCAATCCCTTCCATATGATGGAAGTGATATCTGTGGGCCCCTTGATTAGTAGGACACAAGAAAGCATGACCATGCTCAAATAAGTCAATATGAGATATTGAACTTATTTGATTGAGTGTATCTACTTAGAGATCAAGAAACACAAAGGTTGATAAGAGGATGACACGGTCTATGCCTCATTGATCAATCTAGGTATCAAGGATAGAAGAATTGAGTCATACAAGATAATAGACACGGAAAGGTTAGGTCGGATCTCAACATTCTCATCACTTGGGTAGCAATGATGCATTGCTAGATGTCACTTATTGCTTATGTTCCTAAAATGATTTTAGATACATTGCCAACGTTACCAGAGCCTATTGGGTCACACACAAAGAACATGTTGATTTGTGTTAGTTAGAGCCGTAGAGCCAATCATTTGATGATTGTCGTATGGACTCATTGTATCATATTATTATATATATAAATAAAGGCATTTGTTTTGGTTATTATACTTACTTTTATTGGTGTCAAATAACTAAGTATAATAGCGTCCTTGAGTAGAAGGTTCTTAACTATATCAATCGATTGGTTGAATTAATAGTGAGATGATATAGGGAACACTACTCTTAATCATTCCTAGTCAAGTATTAACATTCAGGGACAATGTTAATGCGACGAGACTAGCATGTAGGTCAACTCGATGACTTGATCTCACAAGTCATGGATATGGAGATATCAAGTTGACACATGGTTATGCATTAGAGAATGCATACTCAATGACCCGCCATGAGAAAGTATCATGGATCGTTATATGAGTATTATATACTTTCTCATGTGAATATTAGTATGACTACTAGTCCATGGACCTGAAGTCACCATGGTTCCCTACATAAGGAGTTACACACTTTGGCTTCGTCAAACGTCACCCGTAATTGGGTGGACTATAAAGGCGATTACTGGGTATGTAACAAATTATGCAGAGGGATGTGAGTGATGTAGATGAGATCTATCCCTCCTATATGACGGGCGTGACATCGATATTCTTGATAGAGTGAGACCACTAAGTGCATGGCCATGCCCAAATGAGTCAATATGAGATATTGAGCTCATTTGATTGAGTGAGTCTACTTAGAGTTCAAGATTTAGATTGATTAGAGGATGACACGGTCTATGCCTCACATTGATCAATCTAGATGTCAAGGATAGAAGGACACTTGTCATATATTTTGAACAGTCACAATTAGTAGTCACAAGGTGATGTTGGATCTCAACATTCTTATAACTTGGGTAGTAATGATGTGTTGCTAGATACCGCTCATTACTTATGCTTCTAAATGAGTTTAGGAGCATTGCCAACATTATAAGAACCTATAGGGTCACACACAAAGGGCAATTAGATGGAGATTAGGTTCATTTGATGAACCTAAAGGATTAGGTTCATGTGATGAACCAAATTGATTAAGAGTAATCCAAATTTGGCTAATTGAGTTGGACTCAATTTGGTTCATGTATTAAATGAGTCTAATTTGGACTTAAACTCATTGAATCAATTTAATTCAATGAATAGGGATTCATTAAATTAAAATTGACTTGAACCAATGGTTAGATTTGATCAACCATGGGAGAGAAGTGGTCAAGTTTGACTTGACTTGAGAGGAAGACGAAGATTCAAGTTTGACTTGACCATTTGCCACCTCATTGGTGAGTTGGCAAGAAGTGGACCAATGATGATGCTCCACATCATCATGGTTGCTTAAGTGAGATGCCACCTCATGGGAGTTACCAAGAGTTGTGACTCTTGGCATCCCATGTGTTAGTTAGAGCCCTAGAGCCAATCATTTGATGATTGTATGGACTCATGTATATCATATTCTTTTATATTAATAAAGGCATTTGTTTGGTTATTATACTTATTTATATTAGTGCCAAATAGACTAAGTATAATAGCGTCCTTGAGTAGAAGGTTCATACCTATATCAATCGATTAGTTGAATCGATAGTGAGATGATATAGGGAACACTACTCTAAATCATTCCTAGTCGAGTATTAGCATTCAGGGACAATGTTAATACAATAAGACTAGCATGTAGGTCAGCTCGATGACTTGATCTCACAAGTCATGGATATAGAGATATCAAGCTGACACATGGGTATGCATTAGAGAATGTATACTGAATGACCCGCCATGAGAAAGTATCATGGATCGTTATATGAGTGTCATATACTTTCTCATGTGGCTATTAGTATGACTATTAGTCCTTAGACTTGAAGTCACCATGGATCCCTACATAAGGAGTTATGTACTTTGGTTTCGTCAAACGTCACCCGTAATTGGGTGGACTATAAAGGCGATTACTGGGTATATAACGAATTATGTAGAGGGATGTGAGTGATGTAGATGGGATCTATCCCTCCCATATGACGGGAGCGACATCGGTATTCTTGATAGAGTGAGACCACTAAGTGCATGGCCATGCCCAAATGAGTCAACATTAGATGTTGAGCTCATTTGATCGAATGAGTCTACTTGGAGTTCAAGATTTAGATTGATTAGAGGATGACACGGTCTATGCCTCATATTGATCAATCTAGATGTCTAGGATAGAAGGATACTTGTCATTATTTTGTGAGTAGTCACAATTGGTAGTCACAAGGTGATGTCGGATCTCGACATTCTTGTAACTTGGGTAGTAATGATGTGTTGCTAGATACCGCTCATTACTTATGCTCCTAAATGGGTTTAGGGCATTGCCAACGTTACAAGAACCTATAGGGTCACACACTAAGGACAATTAGATGGGGATTAGGTTCATATGATGAACCAAGAGGATTAGATTCATTTGATGAATCAAATTGGATTAAGAGTAATCCTAATTGGGCTAACTTGAGTTCGACTCAAGTTGATTCATGTGTTAAATGAGTCTAATTTAGATTTTGACTCATTGAATCAATTTAATTTAATGAATTAGATTCATTATATTAAGTTGGCTCGAATCAAATGGTTGGATTAGATCCACCATGGTAGAGATTGAGTCAAGTTTGACTTGACTTGAGAAGGAAGACCAAAGGTCAATTTTGACTTGACCTTTTGCCACCTCATTGGTGAGTTGGCATTAGGTGGACCAATAATGATGTTCCACATCATCATGGGTGCCACCTCATGGAAGTTACAAAGCCACTCTCTTAATGGTTTCATATTAATTGCAATTAATGCAATTAATTTGTGAGTTTTTGAAAGTGGCCGGCCACTTGGTTTTGGGGTGTGAATTGATTTTCCCATTCAAGTGGTGTAACTCCTTCTTCTTCCTTGTGTTCTTCCTCTAAAGCTCTCCCTCTCCCTCTCCTCCTTGCTTGGCCGAATCTCACCAAGGTGCTAGCACACCTTTGTGTGAGGTTTTCTCCACCTACGTGTCCGTGTGGATACTTCTAGAGGACCGACACTTGACGGTCTAGAGATCCGGCAACTTCTTGGACGAGCGGGAACGCGAAGGGCTTCGCTTCGAAGGTATAACTTTCATCTAGTGTAGATCTAAAGTTTTACAAACTCGTACAAGAAAAAGTTTTTCGAAAAGTTTTGTTTACGAATATTTGCACGGATCTACGGCTTTGGGTGACTCGGGGTTTCCGCGACGCGAAAAAGCGGTTTTCGCGGCCCGAAAAAACCCAATAGTGGTATCAGAGCCACGTGCAAAGACTTGTACGAGTTCGTTTGTATTTTTATGAAAAATATACCTTCTGTAATTTTCTGTAAAAATTGAGTTTTTAGAGTTTTTATGAGTAATTTTTCCGTAGAAGTGAAGCACAAGTGTCTCGGCACTTGTAGGCTTCGGCTACCAGAAAGTTTTCTTGTAAACGGCTTCGTTTTGCCCCAAATTCGTTTGGGACAGCGGGGTCGGGTGCCATTAGATCGCAAAGGAGCAACTCACGATGGTTAGATCATGGGTAGGGGTACTGCCCCTAACCCCGCAAGGGGATTTGCTCCGCGATTGCACCCGAAATCGCTAAAAACGAACCCACTGGGAAGATTTTTCCGAAACGGCAATGTCTCGGCCCAAATTGTTTTGGGACAGCGGGTTTAGGCGTTGTTGGATCGCAAAGGAACCCTCGCGATGGTTAGATCGCGGGTAGGGGTGCTGCCCCTGGGCCCCGCAAGGGGATCCGTTCCGCGATTGCGCCCGAAACCGCTAAACGGGACCGCCGGGAGATTTTACTCGTAAAAATTTTAAAAAATTAATTTTAAAAATTATAGAAAATTATGAAAATATATAATTTTGGATTATATATTAAATTTGTGATAGTCATGGCCCAAAGACCCAATTTGATTGGACAATGTGTTGTAATTCATAATACGGTCTACGTGCCGTTATGTGATGTGCGTGCTTGTAATTTTATTTTATTTTCGCGACCTGCGAGTCGTGCCTCTCTCTTATATTCTGGTTGTAAATTAGATTTAGACTCGAATGTAACTCGAGTTTCAAATTGTAATGTACAAATTGGAGCGGTGGAGGGTCCACACGAGAAGGAGTTCCGAGGCGGGCACGAGCAACACAAGGTGGTCAAAGGGAGCTTGGAAGCTGTTGACCCTAGGTTGACCATTCGATCTTCTCATTGGCTTGAGAAGATCGTAGTAGGGCCATGACTAAATCACAAATAGATTAATTAATTAATTGTTATGTATTTGATGCATGTTTAATAATTAATTAATTAATTAGTGCCTTAACGATTAGATTAGATCTAAGTCATGCACATGATGCACCCTTGCGATTAGATTAGATCTAAGTCGTGCACAAGATGCATCCTTCTCGATTAGATTAGATCTAGATCGAACCAACTCTAAAATGACTAACCGTACCGTGATACCTATCACTACCTCGATCACATGTATTGTTGAATCTGTCAAAGTAGAGCAATACATATTATCTTGGTAGGGTACGGAGGGACAATCTTGGTCCCGCCTATCAACGCATGGGTGAATACAAACTCAATTAGATTGAGTATTCATAGTTACTCGGTTGGATCGAGTCAACTATAGGCATTCTTCCAATAGTTGGAAAGATAGGTCAAAATCACATCTATATTAACTCTCGGGCGTATTAGCCAAAACTAACTCGAGTTTTAATATAAATGAGGATTTTATTCTATAAACAAGAGTTGCATAGAGATGTAATTGGTAATCGTTACCTACCGATCATACTAAGCCTTGGGCGTATTAGCCAAAGCTAACTCAAGGGTTAGTATGATGTGGATCTTGTCCCACAAGAATTATAGAATTCAGTGGGAGCATCATTTAATTAAAGGCCTAATTAAATGATTTTTAAAGAATATGATATTTATTTCTGCAAATTTTCTGTTGTAGATAACCATGACGTCGAACACGAATTCCTTCTCCCTGCAATCTGTCCTTGAGAAGGACAAGCTCAACGGAGCGAATTTCCTGGACTGGTACAGGAACTTGAGAATAGTTCTCACCCAGGAGCATAAGCTGTACGTTCTGGAGCAGCCCATTCTGGAGGCTCCTCCTGCCAATGCCCCGCGAGCCGACAAAGATGCTTACAAGAAGCATCAAGACGACGCATTAGATGTGTCCTGTCTAATGCTCGCGACCATGAACTCAGAGCTTTAGAAGCAACATGAGTTGATGGGCGCTTTCGATATGGTTGAGCATCTTCGCCAACTATATCAGGGACAAGCGAGGCATGAGAGATTTGAGATCTCGAAGGCACTGTTTCAGTGCAAGATGTCAGACGGGGCTCCTGTAGGTCCTTATGTACTCAAGATGATTGGGTACATAGAGAACCTACAAAGACTGGGGTTCCCACTTGGCCAAGAGCTGGCCACTGACTTGATTCCTTGCCGGATAGCTATAGTCAATTCGTTCTCAACTATAACATGAGCGAGATTGACAAGCCACTGCCCGAGCTACTTACGAACTACTGAGATTAACCTTAAGAAGGTTAAGCCCATTCGGATGGTCCGAACACAAGGGCAAGGCAAGCCCAAAGGTAAGGAAAGTCCCAAACCAAGGGCAAAGGCAAGGCACTGAAGCCTAAAGGAGGGTCGCCAAGGATGCTACCCGCTTCCTACCGGGCACTGGAAGAGGAACCGCAAGGTATACTTGGAGGATCTTAAGAAGAAAAGCAGTGAGACTTCCACTGTATATATGTTATAGAAGTCAATCTATCTATTTCTACATCATGGGTATTAGATAATCGGATGTGCTTCTCACATTTGTCTTGATGTGCGGCGGAGAAATAGCGAGCATTGGCAAAGGCGAGGTGGACCTACGAGTTGACAATGGAGCACGGGTTGCTGCTGGTAGGAACAACTTATCTATCTCTGCCCTCTAGGCTTGTACTAGATTTAGATGATTGTTGTTATGTGCTGCTCTTACTAAGAACATAGTTTCAGTTTCTTATTTAGACAAGAAAGGATACTCTTTTATAATAAAAGACAAATGTTGTTCTTTTATTTAAAAGATATGTTCTATTGTAGTGCACCACTAATAAGCGGACTCTATATTCTAGACCTTGAGAGCCCTATCTATAACATTAGTACCAAGAGGTTCAAGTCAAATGACATGAACCAAACCTACCTCTGGCACTATCGCTTAGGTCATATAAATGACAGCGCTTATCCCACTCCATAAGGATGGTTTTGGACTCATTTGATTTTGAATCATATAAGATATGCGAGTCATGCCTACGAGGCAAGATGACCAAGACGCCTTTAGTGGGCATAGCGAGAGAGCAATCGGATTTGTTAGGACTCATACATAGTGATGTATGTGGCCCTTTCAATGTTGCTCTAGAGGCGGTTATAGGTACTTCATCACATTTCTTGATGATTTCAAGATACGGTTATGTGTACTTGATGACATAAGTCTGAATCCTTTGAAAAGTTCAAAGAATTCAAGAATGAAGTACAGAACCAGCTTGGCAAGAGTATTAAGGTACTTCGATCAGATCGAGGTGGTGAATATTTAAGCCATGAGTTTCGTGACTACTTAGTTGAGTGTGGGATTTTATCTCAACTCACTCCTCCTGGAACACCACAGTGGAATGGTGTATCCGAAAGGAGGAATCGTACCTTATTAGATATGGTACGAACTATGATGAGTCACACAGATCTTCCGACATATCTATGGGGATATGCTCTAGACACGGCAGCTTTCATACTCAACCGAGTTCCATCAAAGGCCGTGATAAAGACACCATATAGGATATGGACTGGGAGAGATGCCCAGGTGTCTTTCATGAGGATTTGGGGTTGTGAGGCTTACGTACGACGTCAAGTCTCAGACAAATTAGGACCCAAATCCGACAAGTGCTATTTCATTGGATATCCCAAGGAAACTAAGGGATATCACTTCTACATTCCCAGTCAGCACAAGATAGTTGTGGCAAAGACTGGGGTCTTTCTAGAAAGGGACTTTGTTTCTAGAAAGACTAGTGGGAGCGCGTTTGATCTTGAAGAAATTCAAGATGCGAACAATAGCACTAATGCCTCGATGGAAATTGAACTGGAACCACAAAGTGTTGTGGACGATGTTGTTCCACAAGGAGTTGAGGAACAACAACCAGTTCAAGTAGACATACCTCTTCGCAGGTCTGATAGGGTACGTCGTCAGCCTGAGAGATACTCATTTCTCTTGTCTGACCATGATGACATTTTGCTCATAGAGGATGAGCCTACCACCTATCAAGAAGCTGTGATGAGACCAGATTCCGAGAAATGGCTAGAAGCCATGAGATCCGAGATGGAATCCATGTACACCAACCAAGTATGGACTTTGGTTGATCCACCTGAAGGGGTAAAACCCATTGGGTGCAAGTGGGTCTTTAAGAGAAAGACTGACATGGATGGACTTATCTATAAGGGTCGCTTGGTAGCTAAAGGTTTCAAGCAGATTCATGGTATTGACTATGATGAAATCTTTTCTCCAGTAGCGATGTTTAAGTCCATTCGGATCATGCTTGCTATTGCAGCTTACCACGATTACGAGATCTGGCAGATGGACGTCAAAACCGTGTTTCTGAATGGAAACCTACTCGAGGATGTGTACATGACACAACCTGAGGGTTTTGTAGATCCAAAGCATACTAGCAGAGTATGCAAGATGCATAGGTCCATTTATGGACTAAAGCAAGCTTCTTGGAGCTGGAATCTTCGATTCGATGATGCAATCAAACAGTTTGGTTTCATCAAGAACAAAGATGAGCCTTGTGTCTACAAGAAGGTTGTAGGAGACATAGTTGTCTTCCTCATATTGTATGTGGATGACATACTACTCATTGGGAAGGACATCCCTATGCTTCAGTCTGTTAAGACTTGGCTAGGGAGTTGCTTCTCAATGAAGGACTTAGGTGAGGCATCCCGCATTTTAGGGATACAGATCTATAGAGATAGATCTAAGAGATTGCTTGGCCTAAGTCAGAGTACATACATTGACAAGGTACTCCTTCGGTTTACCATGCAGAATTCCAAGAAGGGATTTCTGCCGATGTCACATGGCGTGAGTCTTTCGAAGACTCAAGGTCCTTCTTCTAGAGAGGAGAGAGACCGCATGGATCAGATCCCTTATGCCTCAGCCATAGGATCGATCATGTACGCTATGCTATGTACTCGACCTGATGTCTCGTATGCTTTGAGCATGACGAGCAGATACCAGTCAGATCCAGGTGAAAGTCACTGGATAGCGGTCAAGAATATTCTTAAGTACTTAAGAAGGACTAAAGAATATTTCTTGATATATGGAGGCAATGATGAACTAACTGTAAAGGGTTACAGTGATGCTAGCTTCCAGACCGATCAAGATGATTACCGATCGCAGTCAGGGTTCGTGTTTTGCTTAAATGGTGGTGCTGTGAGCTGGAAGAGTTCGAAGCAGGACACAGTAGCTGATTCTACAACAAAGGCCGAGTATAGCAGCAAAGGAGGCAGTTTGGATCTGCAAGTTCATCACTGAACTTGGGGTGGTTCCTAGCATCGCTGACCTAGTTGAGCTCTATTGTGACAACAATGGAGCTATAGCACAGGCGAAGGAACCTCGCTCACACCAGCGGACCAAGCACATACTACGGCGCTTCCATCTCATTCGAGAGATTATCGATAGAGGAGATGTGAAGATTTGCAGAGTACCTACAGAGGCTAACATCGCAGATCCCTTGACCAAGGCTTTGGCACAGAGGAAGCATGATGGTCACACTAGGTCTTTAGGTCTTAGAGCCTATACTGATTGGCACTAGTGCTAGTGGGAGATTGTTAGTTAGAGCCCTAGAGCCAATCATTTGATGATTGTATGGACTCATGTATATCATATTCTTTTATATTAATAAAGGCATTTGTTTGGTTATTATACTTATTTATATTAGTGCCAAATAGACTAAGTATAATAGCGTCCTTGAGTAGAAGGTTCATACCTATATCAATCGATTAGTTGAATCGATAGTGAGATGATATAGGAACACTACTCTAAATCATTCCTAGTCGAGTATTAGCATTCAGGGACAATGCAATAAGACTAGCATGTAGGTCAGCTCGATGACTTGATCTCACAAGTCATGGATATAGAGATATCAAGCTGACACATGGGTATGCATTAGAGAATGTATACTGAATGACCCACCATGAGAAAGTATCATGGATCGTTATATGAGTGTCATATACTTTCTCATGTGGCTATTAGTATGACTATTAGTCCTTAGACCTGAAGTCATCATGAATCCCTACATAAGGAGTTATGTACTTTGGTTTCGTCAAACGTCACCCGTAACTGGGTGGACTATAAAGGCGATTACTGGGTATATAACGAATTATGTAGAGGGATGTGAGTGATGTAGATGGGATCTATCCCTCCCATATGACGGGAGTGACATCGGTATTCTTGATAGAGTGAGACCACTAAGTGCATGGTCATGCCCAAATGAGTCAACATTAGATGTTGAGCTCATTTGATCGAGTGAGTCTACTTGGAGTTCAAGATTTAGATTGATTAGAGGATGACACGGTCTATGCCTCATATTGATCAATCTAGATGTCTAGGATAGAAGGACACTTGTCATTATTTTGTGAGTAGTCACAATTGGTAGTCACAAGGTGATGTCGGATCTCGACATTCTTGTAACTTGGGTAGTAATGATGTGTTGCTAGATACCGCTCATTACTTATGCTCCTAAATGGGTTTAGGGCATTGCCAACGTTACAAGAACCTATAGGGTCACATACTAAGGACAATTAGATGGGGATTAGGTTCATATGATGAACCAAGAGGATTAGATTCATTTGATGAATCAAATTGGATTAAGAGTAATCCTAATTGGGCTAACTTGAGTTCGACTCAAGTTGATTCATGTGTTAAATGAGTCTAATTTAGATTTTGACTCATTGAATCAATTTAATTTAATGAATTAGATTCATTATATTAAGTTGGCTCGAATCAAATGGTTGGATTAGATCCACCATGGTAGAGATTGAGTCAAGTTTGACTTGACTTGAGAAGGAAGACCAAAGGTCAATTTTGACTTGACCTTTTGCCACCTCATTGGTGAGTTGGCATTAGGTGGACCAATAATGATGTTCCACATCATCATGGGTGCCACCTCATGGAAGTTACAAAGTCACTCTCTTAATGGTTTCATATTAATTGCTATTAATACAATTAATTTGTGAGTTTTTGAAAGTGGCCGGCCACTTGGTTTTGGGGTGTGAATTGATTTTCCCATTCAAGTGGTGTAACTCCTTCTTCTTCCTTGTGTTCTTCCTCTAAAGCTCTCCCTCTCCCTCTCCTCCTTGCTTGGCCGAATCTCACCAAGGTGCTAGCACACCTTTGTGTGAGATTTTCTCCACCTACGTGTCCGTGTGGATACTTCTAGAGGACCGACACTTGACGGTCTAGATATCCGGCAACTTCTTGGACGAGCGGGAACGCGAAGGGCTTCGCTTCGAAGGTATAACTTTCATCTAGTGTAGATCTAAAGTTTTACAAACTCGTACAAGAAAAAGTTTTTCGAAAAGTTTTGTTTACGAATCTTTGCACGGATCTATGGCTTTGGGTGACTCGGGGTTTCCACGACGCGAAAAAGCGGTTTTCGCGGCCCGAAGAACCCAACACCATGGAGGTTACATTCTCTCTTAAAGTGGCCGGCCACTTTAGATGAGGAAGTTAGTGCATTTTGTGTGCTTGGTGAGTAACTCCTTCTTCTTCCTCGAGCTCTTCTCTTCTCTCCCTCTCCTCCACCATTATTGATCTTCTAAGGTTGCTAGCACATCCTTAGAGGTTCTCTCCATCGAGTTGTTCGTGTGGATACACATAGAGGAGTATCTACTTTGATACTCTTGAGATTCTGCGACGAACCTTGGACGAGCGGGATTGCGAAGGGCTTCACATCAAGGGTAACCTTTTTCTTTTGTAGATCTAATGTAGATCTAGGAGTAGAAAACATGTATATGAAAGTTTTACATAATTTTATTTCTTCGCATGGATTCGTGGCATGGGGGTTTCGGGGTTTCCGCAACACAAAAAGCGGTTTTTGCGGCCCGAAAAATCCAACAGTGGTATCAGAGCCACGTGCGAAGCGTATACATGTTTTATTTTGAATTTTATAAAATTCTACAGATCTGTAATTTTCTATATTTTTATGATTTTTATTGATTTTATAGGTAATTTTCTCGTAGAAGCGAAGCACAAGTGTTTAGACACTTGTAGGCTTCGACTACCGAGAAGATATTTCCGAAACGGCAAGGTTTCACCCCAAATCCTTTTGGGACAGCGGACTAAGGCACTATAGGATCGCTTAGGAACACTCGCGATGGTTATATCGCGGGTAGGGGCGCTGCCCCTGACCCCGCAAGGGCCTTCGTTCCGCGATTGCGCCCGAAAATCGCTAAACGGGACCGTCGGGAATTTTTACTCATAAAAATTGTAAGAAAAATTACAGAAATTTATAGAAATTACATAATTTAGAATTATGTATTATTTTATGATGGTCATGGCCCAAAAGACCCAATTAGATTGGAAATTCTGTGTTGTAATTCATATTATGGCCTGTGTGCCATTTTCTGTGATGTGCATGTTGTATGTGACACGCGACCTGCGCGTCGTGCCTTTCCTATTTTATTTCCTGTTGTAAATTAGTTTAGACTCAAATGTAACTCGAGTTTCACTTTTGTAATGTACAAAATGGAGCGGTGGAAGGTCCACTTGAGACGGAGTTACGAGGAGGGTGCGAGCAACACAAGGTGGTCAAGGAAGGAGCTTGAGAAGCTGTTGACCTTAGGTTGACCATCCGATCTTCTCATTGGCTTGAGAAGATCGTAGTAGGGCCATGACTAATCACAAAAATATTTAATTAATTTCTTGTGTGTGTATATGTGATGCATGCTAGAATAAGTAATTAATTAGTGCCTTAACGATTCGATTCGATCAATCGCATATATGATACACCTCGATGATTAGATTAGATCTAAATCACATACATGATGCACCCTAATGATTAGATTAGATCTAAATCGCGTATATGATACACCTCGTCGATTAGATTAGATCTCAATCACGTCAACTCGTAATGCCTACCATGCCGTGATACCTATCACTACCTCGATCGCATGTTGTTGTTGAATCTACCAAAGCAGAGCAACGCATACTATCTTGGTAGGGTACGGAGGGACAATTTTGGTCCCGCCTATCAACGCATGGGTGAGTACAACTCAATTAGATTGAGTAACTAGTTAACTCAATTGGATCGAGTTTAACTATAGGCATTTTCCAATGGTTGGTAGATAGGTCAAAATCACGTTTATATTAACTCTTGGGCGTATTAGCCAAAGCTAACTCGAGTTTTAATATAAATGCGGATCTTGATCCTATAAACAAGAGTTGCATAGAGATGTAATTGGTAATTAGTTACCTACCGATCATACTAAGTCTTGGGCGATTTAGCCAAAGCTAACTCAAGGCGTAGTATGATGTGGATCTTGTCCCACACGAATTATAGATAGTTGGTTAGAATCTAGTTAGTGTGGTTTGACCACATCACTCACTTGATTCTACAAAAATTCTATAATTCAGTGGGAGCATCATTTAATTAAAGGTCTAATTAGATGATTAATAGAATATGATATTTATTTTTCTGCATTTCCTGTTGTAGATAACCATGACGTCAAATACGAACTCTTTCTCCCTGCGTTTCGTCCTTAAGAAGGACAAGCTCAACGGAGCTAATTTCCTAGACTGGTACAGAAATCTGAGGATAGTTCTCACTCAGGAAAGAAAACTGTACGTCCTGAAGCAACCCATTCCCGAGGCACCTCCTGCCACTGCCACGCGAGCTGATCGTGATGCTTACAAGAAGCATCAAGATGAAGCATTAGATGTGTCATGTCTTATGCTCGCAACCATGAACTGTGAGCTTCAGAAGCAACATGAGTTAATGACTGCTTATGATATGGTTGAACATCTTCGTCAACTGTATCATGGACAAGTAGGGCACTGGAAGAGGAACTGCACAGGATACCTAGAAGATCTTAAGAAGAAGAGAAATAAGATTTCTACTTCAGGTATACATGTTATAGAAGTCAACCTATCTATTTCTTCATCGTGGGTATTAGATACCGGATGTGCTTCTCACATTTGTACTAATGTACAAGCGTTGAGAAATAGCAGAGCATTGACGAAGGGCGAGATAAACCTACGAGTAGGCAATGGAGCACGAGTTGCTGCTGTTGCTGTAGGAACTTACTATCTATCTCTACCCTCTGAGCTTGTACTAAAATTAGATTATTGTTGTTATGTGCCTGCTTTGACTAAGAACATTATATCAGTTTCTTGTTTGGACAAGAAAGGGGTTTCATTTATAATAAAGAACAAATGTTGTTCAGTTTATTTAAATGATATGTTCTATTGTAGTGTACCTCTGATGAACGGACTCTATATTCTAGACCTTGAGAGCCCTATCTATAACATAAGTACCAAGAGATTCAAGTCAAATGACATGAACCAAACCTATCTCTGGCACTGTCACTTAGGTCATATAAATGACAAGCGCTTATCCCAGCTCCATAAAGATGGTTTGCTGGACTCATTTGATTTTGAATCATATGAGACATGCGAGTCATGCCTACTAGGCAAGATGACCAAGACTCCCTTTAGTGGACATAGTGAGAGAGCGACTGACTTGTTAGGTCTTACACATAGTGATGTATGTGGCCCTTTCAATGTCGCTGCTAGAGGTGGTTATAGGTACTTCATTACATTTACTGATGACTTCAGTAGATATGGTTATGTGTACCTGATTACATATAAGTCATAATCCTTTGAAAAGTTCAAAGAATTCAAGAATGAAGTACAAAACTAGCTTGCCAGGAGTATTAAGATACTTTGATCAGATCGAGGTGGAGAATAACTTAGCCATGAGTTTCGTGACTATCTAGCTGAGTGTGGGATTCTATCCCAACTCACTCCTCTTGGAACACCACAGTGGAATGGTGTATCTGAAAGGATGAATCGTACCCTATTAGATATGGTACGGTCTATGATGAGTCACACAGATCTTCCTACATTCCTTTGGGGCTATGCTCTAGACACAGCAGCCTTCATTCTCAACCGAGTTCCATGCAAGGCTGTGATAAAGACACCATATAGGATATGGACTGGGAGAGATGCCCAGGTATCTTTTATGAGGATTTGGGGTTGTGAGACTTACGTTAGACGTCAAGTCTCAGACAAACTGGGACCCAAATCCGATAAGTGCTATTTTATCGGATATCCCAAGGAAACTAAGAGATATTACTTCTACATTCCCAGTCAACACAAGATAGTTGTGGCTAAGACTGGGGTATTTTTAGAAAGAGACTTTGTTTCTAGAAAGACTAGTGGGAGTACGTTCGATCTTGAAGAAGTTCAAGATGTGGACCATAGCACTGAAGCCTTGATGGAAGGTGAACTGGAACCACAAAGTGTTGTTGATGATGTTGTCCCACAAGGAGTTGAGGAACAACAACCAGTTCAAGTAGACATACTTCTTTGCAGGTCTGATAGGGTACGTCGTCAGCCTGAGAGATACTTATTTCTCTTGTCTGACCATGATGACGTTGTGCTCATAGAGGATGAGCCTACCTCCTATCAGGAAGCTGTGATGAGACCAGATTCCGAGAAATGGCTAGAGGCCATGAGATCCGAGATAGAATCCATGTACACTAACCAAGTATGGACTTTGGTTGATCCACCTGAAGGGGTAAAACCCATAGGGTGTAAGTGGGTCTTTAAGAGAAAGACTGACATGGATGGACTTATCTATAAGGGTCGCTTGGTAGCTAAAGGTTTCAAGCAGATTCATGGTATTGACTATGATGAAACCTTTTCTCCAGTAGCGATGTTTAATTCCATTCGGATCATGCTTGCTATTGCAGCATACCATGACTATGAGATATGACAGATGGATGTCAAAACCGTGTTTCTTAATGGAAACCTGCTCGAGGATGTGCACATGACACAACCTGAGGGTTTTGTGGATCCACAGCATACTAGCAGAGTATGCAAGCTGCATAGATCCATTTATGTACTAAAGCAAGCTTCTTGGAGCTGGAATCTTCGATTCGATGATGCAATAAAATAGTTTGGTTTCATCAAGAATGAAGATGAACCTTGTGTCTACAAGAAGGTTGTTGGGAGCACAGTTGTCTTCCTTATATTGTATATGGATGACATACTACTTATTGGGAAAGACATTCCTTTGCTGCAGTCTGTCAAGACTTGGCTGGGGACTTGTTTCTTAATGAAGGACTTAGGTGAAGCATCCCGTATTCTAGGAATATAGATCTATAGAGATAGATCTAAGAGGTTGCTTGGCCTAAGTCAGAGTACATATATTGACAAGGTACTCCTTCGGTTTGCCATGCAAAACTCCAAGAAGGGATTTCTGCCGATGTCACATGGCGTAAGTCTTTCGAACACTCAAGGTCCCTCTTCTAGAGAGGAGAGAGACCGCATGGATCAGATCCCTTATGCCTCAGCCATAGGATCTATCATGTACGCCATGCTATGCACTCGTCCTGATGTCTCGTATGCTTTGAGCATGACGAGCAGGTACCAGTCACATACAGGTGAAAGTCACTGGATAGCGGTCAAGAATATTCTTAAGTACTTGAGAAGGACTAAAGAATATTTCTTGATATATGGAGGCGATGATGAGCTAGCTGTAAAGGGTTACAGTGATGCCAGCTTCCAGACCGACCAGGATGATTATCGATCGCAGTCAGGGTTCGTGTTTTGCATAATGGTGGTGCTGTGAGCTGGAAGAGTTCGAAGCAAGACATAGTAGCTGATTCTACGCCAGAGGCCGAGTATATTGCTGCATCAAAAGCTGCAAAGGAGGCAGTTTGGATCCGTAAGTTTATCACTGAACTTGGGGTGGTTCCTACCATAACTGACCCTATTGAGCTCTATTGTGACAACAATGGAGCAATTGCGCAGGCTAAGGAACCTCGCTCACACCAGCGGACCAAACACATACTACGGTGCTTCCATCTCATTCGAGAGATCATCGATAGAGGAGATGTGAAGATTTGCAGAGTACCCACAGAGGCTAACATCGTAGATCCCTTGACCAAGGCTTTGGCACAGAGAAAGCATAATGGTCACACTAGGTCATTAGGCCTTAGAGCCTACACTGATTGGCACTAGTGCTAGTGGGAGATTGTTAGTTAGAGCCCTAAAGCCAATCATTTGATGATTGTTGTATGGACTCATTGTATCATATTCTTATATATATAAATAAAGGCATTTGTTTTGGTTATTATACTTACTTGTATTGGTACCAAATAACTAAGTATAATAGCGTCCTTGAGTAGAAGGTTCTTACCTATATCAATCGATTGGTTGAATCGATAGTGAGATGATATAGGGAACACTACTCTTAATCATTCTTAGTCGAGTATTAACATTCAGGGACAATGTTAATGCGACGAGACTAGCATGTAGGTCAACTCGATGACTTGATCTCACAAGTCATGGATATGGAGATATCAAGTTGACACATGGGTATGCATTAGAGAATGCATACTCAATGACCCACCATGAGAAAGTATCATGGATCGTTATATGAGTGTCATATACTTTCTCATGTGGCTATTAGTATGACTAATAGTCCTTGGACCTGAAGTCACCATGGTTCCCTACATAAGGAGTTACACACTTTGGCTTCGTCAAACGTCACCCGTAACTGGGTGGACTATAAAGGCGATTACTGGGTATGTAACAAATTATGCAGAGGGATGTGAGTGATGTAGATGGGATCTATCCCTCCTATATAACGGGAGTGACATCGATATTCTTGATAGAGTGAGACCACTAAGTGCATGGCCATGCCCAAATGAGTCAATATGATATATTGAGCTCATTTGATTGAGTGAGTCAACTTGGAGTTCAAGATTTATATTGATTAGAGGATGACACGGTCTATGCCTCACATTGATCAATCTAGATGTCAAGGATAGAAGGACACTTGTCATATATTGTGAAGAGTTATAATTAGTAGTCACAAGGTGATGTTGGATCTCAATATTCTTATAACTTGGGTAGTAATGATGTGTTGCTAGATACCACTCATTACTTATGCTTCTAAATGGGTTTAGGAGCATTGCCAACATTATAAGAACCTATAGGGTCACACACAAAGGGCAATTAGATAGAGATTAGGTTCATTTGATGAACCTAAAGGATTAGGTTCATGTGATGAACCAAATTGGATTAAGAGTAATCCAAATTAGTCTAATTGAGATGGACTCAATTTGGTTCATGTAGTAAATGAGTCTAATTTAGACTTAGACTCATTGAATCAATTTAATTCAATGAATAGGGATTCATTAAATTAAAATTGACTTGAACCAATGGTTAGATTTGATCAACCATGGGAGAGAAGTGTTCAAGTGTGACTTGACTTGAGAGGAAGATGAAGAGTCAAGTTTGACTTGACCATTTACCACCTCATTGGTGAGTTGGCAAGAAGTGGACCAATGATGATGCTCCACATCATCATGGTTGCTTAAGTGAGATGCCACCTCATGGGAGTTACCAAGAGTTGTGACTCTTGGCGCCCCATGGAGGTTACATTCTCTCTTAAAGTGGCCGACCACTTTAGATGAGGAAGTTAGCGCATTTTGTGTGCTTGGTGAGTAACTCCTTCTTCTTCCTCAAGCTCTTCTCTTCTCTCCCTCTCCTCCACCATTACTGATCTTCTAAGGTTGCTAGCACATCCTTAGAGGTTCTCTCCATCGAGTTGTTCGTGTGGATACACATAGAGGAGTATCTACTTTGATACTCTCGAGATCCGGCGACGAACCTTGGACAAGCGGGATTGCGAAGGGCTTCACATTAAGGGTAACTTTTTTCTTTTGTAGATCTAATGTAGATCTAGGAGTAGAAAACATGTATATGAAAGTTTTACATAATTTTATTTCTTTGCACGGATCCGTGGTATGGGGGTTTCGGGGTTTCCGCAACACAAAAAGCAGTTTTTGTGGCCCAAAAAATCCAACAATTTGGAGATGGATTATGGGGTTAAATTTAATCCGAATTATACACATTGAGTTAGACTCGAATGAATTCAGATTAGACTTATTAAGTAATGAGTTAGACTTATTGGTTTATTGGGTTAATGACTTATTTGGTTAATAATTAATCCAATATTATAAATCCAACCCATTAAGATTAATGTATATTAATAGAGATTAATATATCATTAATTAAAAGGAAGATCAAGAGATAAAAATATTTTGTATTCATTGGATGAATACAAAAGTCATTTGTAAAAATATGCTCTAGGTGATGTAACAGTTTTGGTAAAGTAACCTTTTTGGTGAAGTAACCTATTTGGTAAAGTAACCTTTTTGTGAAGTCACCTTATATAGATGAAGTGACCTTTTGGGTGATTATGCTCTTCTTGGTTTTTTCTCTTCTTCCTTCCTCCACTCTTGGCCAAAAACTTCCACAAGAGGTTGCTAGCACAACCTTTGGTTATTTTTTTCTCCATTTCGTGAGTTTGTGAGACGGACGGAGAACGTTTTAGTGTGAATACCATAGAGGCGCGAACCTGTTGATCGTGCTGAGATCTACATCCTAAAGAAATGTTGCTGTCGGGATTGCGAAGGACACGCAACAAAGGTATATATCTTTTAACAAAACTTAGTATATGGTTTCCTTTGCATGGATCTTCTGAATAGGAACTTATTTTTTCGCTGTGCTTTTCAACGTGTTTAGCGCTATAGTTCCTTACAAAGTGTACTATGGTCTTATCGCACGACTCCTCGAGAAGCCACTGGCATTACACTATTCAATTTGGCGTACATAGGAGAAGCAGTGGTGCCGGTCGAGATTGGCGTAGAGTTCGATCGACGACAACTATACGACTAAGATAACCCCGATCGATGACTTATGGAGTTAGATCTGATAGAGGAAGTAAGAGATAAAGCTACTATTCGACCGATGGCATATTAGCAGAGGATGAAGCAAAATTACAACAGGCGAGTTATTCCCAGATCATTCCAGGTTGGTGATTTTGTATGTAAAAGAATAAAGCCGGTCGGTGAAATGACCAGGATGGAAGTATTATGGGGGGGACCCTACAAGGTGATACAAAAGTTTAGCTTGGGGTCATACTATTTGCATGATGAAGAAGGAAGAAAGCTAGATTGTCCATGGAGTACAAACCATCTATAGCCATATTGGGCGGGATAGTAAGTGCATGGTATAATCGATGTAAATTGTAAAACCATTTATTCTATGAATGCAGGAAGGTTCAAACAAAGATTTCCTATGTGTCCCAGACTCACGAGCCTTTCAGCCATGTTATAAGCGAGCATAGCTCTCGCGCCAAGTTTCAAAGACTCACGAGTTGCTTGGCAATGTTATAAGCGAGCACGCGCTAGCTCTCTAAGACTATTTGCCACGGGTTTCAGATTAGGCATGTCAAAGACTCACGAGCCGTTTGGCAGTATTATAAGCGAGCGAAGCTCTCACGCCAAGTGTGAAAGACTCACGAGCTGCTCGGTAATATTATAAGCCAGCATGCTCTCGTGCCTCGAGAATATTTTCTACGAGGTTCAGACTGGGAGTGTCAAAGACTCACGAGCCATTCGACCGTGTTATAAGCGAGCGTAGCTCTCATGCAAAGTGTCAAAGACTCAGGAGCTGCTCAACTATATTATAAGCGAGCACACTCTCGCGCCTCAAGAATATTTACCACAAGGTTCAAACCGGACGTGTTAAAGATTCATGAGTCGTTCGAGGTATAATAAGCGACCATAGCTCTCGCGTAAAGTGACAAAGACTCACGAGCCGATTAGCCGTGTTATAAGTGAGCACGTTCTTGCGCCTCAAGATTATTAACTACGGGGTTTAGACCGAGTGTGTCCAATACTCATGAGCCGTTCGATCATGTTATAAGTGTAGGACCGTTGGGCCGGCTAGAAGGGGGGGTTGAATAGCCCTGCAAGAATCAAAACGCAAACACCCTTCTCGAACTCTTAAACTAACACTTGCATAAAATAAGAGAAATAAATAAAAGCAAAAAAGTAAAAGGCACACTGAGATTTACTTGGTTACAACCGGGAAGGTTGTTAATCCAAGAAAGCGTAGCACTAGTATCTCCTTCAGGCGGAGAAGCCTTTTACAGCAATGAAGCGCACAAAAGAAGCTTAAAACAGAAAAGCGTACAAGTGTAGAAAGAATGCTTGAGTTCTCAGTTCATCTGAAGCTTCTGGACCAAGGCTATATTTATAGCCTTGGTCGGGGCACCTGGAAGGGTTCCGGGCGCCCTGGGGGGATAAATTTTATCCCCCAACGTTCAGATCGAGTTTTGACTTGATCTGGTGAAAATACTGGGTCCGGGCGCCCGGAAGGGTTCCGGGCGCCCCGGACTGTTCCGGGCGCCCCGGAGCCCAAAGTCAACCAATGTTGACTTTTTCATCCGGGGACCACTGCTCCGATTTGGTTCGGCTCGGTCTGGGTCTTCTACTCCGGATCCGCTTGCTTGGGTGATTTCTGCTATCCGGAAAAGGGCTCACCCGAACCCAACTTCCGGTCTTCTCGAGCGTGCTTCCCTCCGGCTTCTCGTCCCTCGGAATTGCCGCGTGTTTCCTTCTCGTCCGCTAGCGTACTCATCCGCAGTCTTCATCCCTCGGTCGTCGACCTTCTCGCTAGCTGCGTCTCTTGCTCCCCGAGCAATCTTCCGCTCCGGCTTTCGTCCCTCGGAACTACCGCGCGCTTCCTTCTCGTCCGCCGGTGTACTCTTCCGCAGCACCTCGTCCCTCGGACTGCCGTCCTTCTCGCTAGCTGCGTCTTCTGCTCGGTTACCTGTGTTCCTAAGCTCCTGCACACTTAGACACAAGGTTAGATACACACAGGACCTAACTTAACTTGTTGTTCAAACCAAAACAACCTTGGGGTTCCAACAATCTCCCCCTTTTTGGTGTGATCAACCCAAGTTAAGCTAGGATCAAAAATAGATATAAAAATTAAGCATAACTTAATTTTCAATTTAGTGCAAAAGGATAGAAACATAAATTTGCAATTTTTAATTTTCTACCTCCCCCTAGATTTATACTTTTTCTTCTCCCCCTTTGATCACAAAAAAAATAGGGTTCCAAGAAAGACAATCTAAGGGTTTAGAAAAGAATATTTTAAAAAAATCTAACTTTTTGATAAGCTAAAAACTTTTTTAAAACTAGAAATCTTAGCAAAATTACTTAGAAAAACAAACAACCCTTGTAAATAACCTGTCAATTAACAACAAACAACCCTTCCTCGAACGATTAAGCTAACACTTGTAAAATGAATTAAGCAGATAAATAAAAGCATAAAAGAAAAGACGAGGCACCAGATGTTTACTTGGTTACAACCGATGTGGTTGTTAATCCAAGGAAGATTAAACTCAAAAACTCCTTCAGGCGGAGAAGCCTCTTACAGCGTTTAGGCACAGAAAACAGAAGCTTAACTACAACTAAAGCATACAAGTGTTTGGAAATAGAATGATCGTGATTTTTGAGAATTTTTCTAAAAAGAATTTAAGTAAGAATTTTTGAAATAAATTTTTAAACTTTGAGAATTTTTCTTAAGTAAGAATTTGACTTAGGCAAAAAGTATTTTTCTAAGTATAAAAATTTTGAAAAAAAATGTTTAAAAAACTTTGAATGCATTAATTAATTCTAATTTTAATGCTTTGACAGAAAGTTAATTAAACATTTATTTCAATATTTTGGCTTCCAGGTCATGGCGAGGCACTAGGCCTTCTTGGTTATTGGAGCAACAACCACTTCCTTAGACAAAGCCTTATAGAGAAACTTATTGTTTAATTTTCTCACTAAAAAGCGCTAATTTTAATTTTAAAACTTAGACTAAGCAAGATTTAGGAACCCAATAAAGGTTCCAGCCTACTGGATTGATTAAAAATTTCTTAGGGACATATTTTCTAGAGATATTCTTAATTTGTCCCGGGTGATATCTATAATACCAATTTAAATTTTTAAACTTTCTAGAATTAGATGAGCATGCATGGTTTTTCAAATTATCTACTTGAATTTTCAAATCATTATTTTCAAGTTTCAATTTTTCATTTTCCAATTTTGATTTATCTAATTCTTCTAGAGGGCAAGACTTAGCTAAAATTATTTTTAAATTTTTTATTTCTTTTTCTAATTTACAGCAGTCTTTAGTTAATAACTTAACAAATTTATAAAGTTTATCGGGAGGAAGAGAACGTACCTGACTTACCTTATCGAGTTCGTTTTCCGTGTCTCCCCCTGAACTGCTGCTTTCTTCTGACGAAGCTCCCCCTTCATCGATGCTCTCGATGCTCATTTCGGAAGAGCTTGACTCGGAGTCGTCGTCTTGATGACTTGCCATTAGAGCAAGTCCGGAGAATGCCTCGACTTCCGACTCCGACGACGTATCGTCCCACGTCGCCTTTAGGGCTTTTCACTTTTGGATAGGTTTCTTACCCTTTTCGTTGTTCTTGTTCTTCAGCTTGGGGCAATTGTCCTTGACGTGCCCTTCTTCGTCGCAATGGTAGCAGCGGATCGTCCTTTTCTTCTTTCCCTGCGGATGGTTAGTAGATCTGGATTTACAAAGTTTCTTGAATCTTCTTACCATCATTACCATTTCCTCGTCGTCGAGAGAAGATTCCGATTCAGGTTCGTCTCTCGAAGCTTTGAGGGCGACGTTGTTCTTGGGCTCCTTCATTCCTGCACATCTTGACTCATGCACTTCAAATGTTGAAAAAAATTCTTCTAATAAAATTTTTTCTAAGTCCTTCGAAATATAAAAAGCATCTACTAGTGATGCCCATTTTGAATTTCTTGGAAATGAATTTAAGGCGTACCTGAGCGAATCGCGGTTACTGAGTCCGGTGATGATTTCTTTTATTCTGGAGTGCAGATGTGCGACTGTCTCGTCTTCCCTAAGTCGCAGGCTGGTGAGCTGATTGTGAAGCAGATCTCGTCTAGCGAGTTTGGCTTCGGACGTACCTTCGTGCAGCTCGAGGAACTTCTCCCAAAGTTCCTTTGCGGAGTTTTATTTACCGATCCTGTTGACTTCTTGAGGCGGAAGAACGCTTAGCAGATGGTACTCTGCTTTGCCGTTCGCCACGAAGTCAGCCTGCTCCTTTTTTGTCCATTTATCTATTTCCTTGTCCTCTGGAGCTTCAAAGCCAAATTTCATTGTTAAAAATAGTTCAATATCTGTTGTAAGAAATACCTGCATCAGTTTTTTCCACGTAGCGAAGTCCCCTTCGTATTTCGGCGGGTGGATGCTTGGTCCGGCCATGACGTTGCTTCGTTCGGCGGTTAGTCCTCCTGAAGCGCCTCGGCTCTGATACCACTTGTAGGACCGTTGGGCCGGCTAGAAGGGGGGTTGAATAGCCCTGCAAGAATCAAAATGCAAACACCCTTCTCGAACTCTTAAACTAACACTTGCATAAAATAAGAGAAATAAATAAAAGCAAAAAAGTAAAAGGCACACCGAGATTTACTTGGTTACAACCGGGAAGGTTGTTAATCCAAGAAAGCGTAGCACTAGTATCTCCTTCAGGCGGAGAAGCCTTTTACAGCAATGAAGCGCACAAAAGAAGCTTAAAACAGAAAAGCGTACAAGTGTAGAAAGAATGCTTGAGTTCTCAGTTCATCTGAAGCTTCTGGACCAAGGCTATATTTATAGCCTTGGTCGGGGCGCCTGGAAGGGTTCCGGGTGCCCTGGGGGGGATAAATTTTATCCCCCAATGTTCAGATCGAGTTTTGACTCGATCTGGTGAAAATACTGGGTCCGGGCGCCCCGGAGCCCAAAGTCAACCAACGTTGACTTTTTCATCCGGGGACCACTGCTCTAGTTTGGTTCGGCTCGGTCCGGGTCTTCTACTCTGGATCCGCTTGCTTGGGTGATTTCTGCTATCCGGAAAAGGGCTCACCCGAACCCAACATCCGGTCTTCTCGAGCGTGCTTCCCTCCGGCTTCTCGTCCCTCGGAATTGCTGCGTGTTTCCTTCTCGTCCGCCAGCGTACTCATCCACAGTCTTCGTCCCTCGGTTGTCGACCTTCTCGCTAGCTGCGTCTCTTGCTCCCCGAGCAATCTTCCGCTCCGGCTTTCGTCCCTCGGAACCACCGCGCGCTTCCTTCTCGTCCGCCGGTGTACTCTTCCGTAGCACCTCGTCCCTCGGACTGCCATCCTTCTCGCTAGCTGCGTCTTCTGCTCGATTACCTGTGTTCATAAGCTCCTGCACACTTAGACACAAGGTTAGATACACACAGGACCTAACTTAACTTGTTGTTCACACCAAAACAACCTTGGGGTTCCAACAATAAGTGAGTTGTAGCTCTCATGCTAAATGTTAAAGACTCACGAGTCGCTTAGTCATGTTATAAGCGAGCACGCACTCCCATCCTAAGAATATTTGCCATGGGGTTCAAACCGGGAATGTTAAAGACTCACGAGCCATTCGGTAGTGTTATAAGCGAGCGTAGCTCTCGCTCCAAGTGTTAAAGACTCACAAGCCGCTCGGCAATGTTATAAGCGAGCACACGCTCGCTCTTTAAGAATATTTGCCACGGAGTTCAGATTGGGCATGTCAAAGCTTACGAGCCGTTCGACTGTGTTATAAGCAAGCGTAGCTCTCATGTCAAGTGTCAAAGACTCACGAGTTACTCGGCCATGTTATAAGCGAGCATGCTCTCGTGTCTCAAGAATATTTGTCATGGGATTCAGATCGGGTGTGTTAAAGACTCACGAGCCATTCGATCGTGTTATAAGCGAGCATAGCTCTCGCGCCAAGTGTCAAAGACTCAAGAGCCACTCGACTGTGTTATAAGCGAGCACGCTCTCGCGCATCAAGAATATTTACCATGGGGTTTAAATCGGGTGTGTCAAAGACTCATGAGTCGTTCGACGTATTATAAGCGAATGTAGCTTTC